>NC_133649.1:158586536-159319305 GCF_009905375.1 Apium graveolens | reverse complement strand
TTGCGATATATTGTAGCATGTGATATGGTATATATGCATGCCTGTTTCGTATTCTTGATTTATATATCTGTTGGTTCAAATGCTTATTCGTTGCATAATACCTATGCTAGAGATAAGCGGTATTTGCGTATACCCTTAGTATAGGGGATCAAAAGGTGAACTTTTCTATGTTAGGTCACACACACACTATAGAGGGGGTGAATACAGTGTATAGTACACTTAAATCGAGCTTTAAGAACTTAAGTAACAGAAAACAAACTTTATTGAAACAATAAACTCTGTTACAGTATGGAACTGTTACCTCTCAGTGATGAACAAATATCACGAGAGCTGCTAGGGTTACAATGAATAATCTTTTCTAATAATGATAACACTTATAGTGTAAACCCTATGTCTGTGTTTATATACTACACAGTTACAAGATAATCGCTAATTGATATGGAATATAATTCTGCTTCCTAAAATATATCAATCAGATATCTTTTCTTCCAAGTATTCCATTCTTCACGGAATTCCTTCTTCATGCATATCTCTTCTTATGTTTATCTCGATCTTCTTTCCTTTAATCAGCTACTGTCCTTATCTGATTGTCCTTCAGCACTTAAGTTCTGATATCTATCTTCTGATGATTATCTCCTGATAATATAAGTACTGATATCCTTAAGTCCTGACTTCCAGTATAAGTACTGATCAACAGTTAAGTACTGATTTATCCTGTTCACGTAAGATCTGAAAGTTAAACATAAAACATATTAGCCATGACATTATCAAATATATCTAACAATCTCCCCCAACTTGTAAATTAACAAAATATACAAGTTTAACAGATATTGATGATGTCAAAAACATTAAGTACAAATGCATGAAAAATAGACTAGATAACTACAACTTACAGTCCTTAAAGTTTTTACCAATTTCAACTTCTGATAACAACTTCAATCTGTATAAATATCAGAATTTAAGCAGTTGTAGATCTTCGACTTGGCTTCTTCATTTTCTGATCTCTCTGATGTCAGGAGTTGTTCTGAGATAGTTCTTCAACAAACATTTCTCAGCATATCTTAGTTCATCAATCATTCTCCTTTTAACACCTTTAAGCTCTGCAGTATCTTCACCAGTTTGAAAGATTGCAGCTCTGAGATCATTAATCTTTGCTTTTCTCAACTCCTGATCTAGTCTTATGACATAAGCTTTGTAAGACTCAAGATTGAATTCAAGTCCCTTAATACCAAGATACGTTCTAATCTGTGCAGTATTAGGCTTCATATCAACAATATCACCATTGTGATCTCTGTACTTTGGAACATATATGCTGTCAGACTTAACAGAATAAAGCCTTTTCTGTCTCTAAATCTGTTCTTTTAAGTAGTTTGCAGCAGTCTCTGTTATTCTGTCATCCACTTGAAGTAAGAAAAGTACATGCTCCAATTCTTCAAAATACTTCAAAGGAATGGCATTTTGTCTTATATGATAAACCCTACCATCTGTCATGAAATACAACATGATGTATTCTTTCAAGTAGGTATGGTAAACCATCTGTACAGATTCCAGTTGATTCAATCTCTCAGGAGTTGCTCCAATACCTGGTTCACTCAAGGAAGTTGGATCATTGGTAGTGTTGTGTACTCTTCTTTCATCAGCACTTCCCAATCCAGTTTTATCTCTAGCTTCCTTTCCAGTAACTACTCTTGCTTCAAAACCACTTGCAGTAGTCTTCAAAGATTGAGTCTGTTTTGCTTTAGTGAATCCTGGTAGGAGTGTCTTTGATCTATTTTCTGATATCAAGTTAACTTGAGCTCTGTCAGAGGTTACTTGCTTCTTCTGAATATCAGAACTTACAATTTCTTGACTCTAAACAACTTGAGCCATGTCAGAGGTTGTTTTAAGAACTTTTCTTGAAGTTAGAGCAAGATCATCTTTTCCATCAGTAATTTCTTCTTCCTCAGGAGGTACATAAGCCTTGATAGGTTCACCAACCTTTTCTTTACCCTTGGATCTTGGATCTATCTGTGGTTGTGATCTAGCCAATGTTGCTTCAGTATGTGTCCTTTCTTTGATCACAATGCCTTTAAGTTTTGGAAGTAACTTTTTACCAGAAGCTTCAGATTTAGATGTGACTTTCTCTGATTTAAGTCTGGCTTCTTCTTCCTTTAAACTTTCCAAGTCCATCCCTGGATTTTCTTGAAGAAATAACTGTCTTGACATTTCCTCATCAAGATTTAGAAGTTCATCATAACTTATCCTTTTACCAGCAGCAGAACTTATTCTTTTCCCAGTATCAGAACTTGTTCTGTGACTAGCTTGTCTTGATGTAAACCTTCTACCTTGACTATGACCACTACCCATTCCAGAGTTTCCTTGGTCATCTTTTCCATCATCCTTTCCTTGCAGTGTCTTGTTGTTTTTGCATTTGGACTTAATTACCTTCTCCCCCTTTTTGGCATCAGTAGGTAATAAAAGAGAGATAAGTAGTTCCACTGAGGTCTGGATTTCAGTAAGTTGCGATTGCTGAGAAGCTTGATTTGTCAGAATTTGATCAATCTGAGCTTGCTGTTTCTCTTGAGTTTTCTCAATATAAGCAATCCTGTCAATGGTAGGTTGAAAGAACTTTTTCTTATCAATTTTCCAAACGTGTTCCTGTTTGATAAAGTTCTCCTGAATCTTGTGTAGCTCTGCATGAGTATTGGAATGAAGACCTTGGAGATGTTTAGTACTCAATGCAGTGACTCTAAGCTGGGTTTTAAAATCATCACAATTTAACATTTCATCAGCTTTAGTCAAGTGCTCAGCAAGATGTAAAGCATTTGGAACACATGAAACTGAGTTCCATTCCTTAGTCCACTCCTGACCTGCAGGAGTTTCACTCCAAGGCACTGGTGCATCCCTGATAACAAACTCCTTTACCAGTTCAGACTTAGGAAGATTCGGTGGAGGAGTATATCCTGAAGGACCTGCTTCATCAGCATCTACAATTGTAGCAACTTCACCAGTATCTCCAACATTTGCAACATCAGAACTTAAAGAATCAGTATATTCTGATAAGACAACAGTGTGAGTAGCAATGGAGGCTTCAGCATCCTCTAATTGCTGATCTGATACTAAGTTCTGATCAACAGCCATATCCTGATGCTCATCTCAAATCTGATCATCAGCATCTTGATGCAGAGAAGGTGTTGTTGATAACTCTAGAGTTTGAACAGCATCAGTAACAGGTGTTGTGGAAGGATTATTTGCTGTTGGAGCTTCTAAGAAAAGTATTGTAGGCACAACTAGGTTCTGAATATCAATTTCAGCACTTGTGCCTGGATCAACAAGAGACACAGATGGTGAGTTAGCCTTGTCAGATACAGCTTCCTGAGATGGAGTTGATGGAGAAGAAGTGACTGGAGCAAATTCCTTGTCTTGTGAGATCAGAGATTCCTGATCCCCTTCCTTAGCTGCTTCCTCCTCATCATCTGAAACTGGCCTTTGTGCCCTCTATTTCTTGTACTTCCTTGTTGATTTGGATTCCTTGGGAGTTTCAGGAACTATCATACGTCTAAGCCTCTTGAGAAGCCTAGAACCCCCAATTTCAGAATCCTTCTGAGAAGTTGCTTTCTCAGCTTCAACCACCACAGGTTCTGAAGAAGGAATCTGTTCCTCAGAATCTGATTCATCTCTCAAAGTAATTCTCCTCCTCTTTTGAGGTGTTTGAGGAACAGTCTTTGTTCTCTTTGGCTTAGAGGATGTAGGCTTCACAGTAGGTGCTGAAGAAGAAGGTTGAGCAGTCTGTGAAGTGGAGAGATAGGATTTGAGATAAGTTCTGAGGGTAGGTTGAGTAGAATGAGAGGTAGGTACTGAGGTTGATGGATTTTGGGTGGTTGGAGGTGGTTGGACATCAGAGTAAACAGATCTATAATTATCAGGATCAGCATTTACCAGGATCTGTTTCACAGACTTAGGAATCTGTAATGGTCTAACCACTTTCTTCTTAGTATCAGCATTGACCAGGTCATTAAAGTATCTTTTTGCAACCTTAAAAGGTGGGGTTTGAGTGCTGACTAAATGAGGTTCATCAGTACAGTAAGTGTAAATAAGTTGACAGAATCTAGCAAAATAAACAACATCTCGATCCTCTGTCATCCTATCCCCAATAAAACCAATTATTCCAGTTGCAAAATCAAAATGAGTTTGATGGATAATAGCATACCCTATGTGCTGACTCAGAATTGGGATAGCATCAAAATTTGAACATTTGTTCCCAAAAGCTTTGGTGATGCAATCAAAGAAGAAACTCCATTCTCTTCTGATATTAGCCCGTTTCAACTGTCCAAGTTTCGTCAGGCTCTTTTCATATCCCAATTCAGCCATTAACTCCCGAAGGGCTGAGTCCTCTGGAACTGAGAAAGTACAATCCTCTGGAAGATGTAAAGCCCTGCGTACTGTACCAGGAGTGACTACAAAGGATGAATCACCCACTTGGAAGATAATACTGGGAGTTCCACGGTTACCACCATCATCAAAAACTCCAGTCCTCCAGAACCTCAGAACTTGTTGACTTGAAAATAATTCAGGCTGAGTTAAGGCGTACCCAACCTCACTATGTGCAAGAAGATCTTGCACAAAGTGCAATTCAGATGGAGTGTCAGCATGATCAAGAATTGCAGCATAGTTGTTTGGAACAAACTTTGCTCCATCAATGATTAAATCCTTTGGTGCCATGTGAAAAAATTGAGAATTAAGTATGCCTGTTAGGTGTTTGATATAATGTCTGTATGAAAACAACGGAAAAAGTAAGTGAAGGAGAGTAAAAGTAAGAAGAGAGATAAAAGATGAAGAAATTAAAAAGATTAAAGAAATCTTCTCTCTGTTGTACTTATACAAAAAAATATTACCGTTGGACACCTGTCAGACATGCAGTAATAACGGATAGTTACTGGGCTCGAGAAAATAGTAATCATGACTTACCCATTTGCCGAGTTTCAAGGAAAAAACTGTTCCATTTATCAAGGGAAACAATTTTAATTCAAAATTTAACCCGTTAGCACTGATTGAATTATTTTTCACTGCAACATTAATATTCTGAAAATAAATCATGTTAAAAATGACCGAGATAATTTCGATGAATAAGTGCTGACAGAGAATCAGAACTTAAATAAAAACAAAATTTAAATGGTCATCAGAATATCAATTAGGATTTATCAACACAAGATAAAATAACTCAGAGACAAAATCTTGAAGTAAAAACAAAATTCATTAATATATCAAGACAATACATTTATGAAATGGAAATTACATCAATACTTATACAAGATTTTCCCTAAGCTTCTAATCCTAACATCAACAGCTTTAGTCCTAGCTAAGAAGCCTGACAAAGCTGAGGATGAAGAAGAACAGGAAGAAGACAAGATTAAGTCATCTTCCTCTTCCTATCTTCGACGAACAAGATGGCGAGTCGTATAATTCGCTCTTGCTGACGGATAGCTTCCCGCCTTTCCTCCTCCAATCGCTCCAGATGGCGATGGTAATCCATATAGAAGAATAGAAGGTGAGTTAGCACCTCCTGTGGGACAGAATCCCAGATCTCCTCAGGAATGGCTGTTACATGCCACTCCTGCTGCCACTCGGCACAACTTAGCTCCATAGTGAAGGTTTGGTTGTTCAAAAACATGTTGTATCGAAACATTGTGTTTTTGATAGAAGAAGGAGGATAAGTGTGTGAGAAGAATGTGATGGAAAGACTGATATGAAGTGGTTGCTTATATAGGCAAGAGAATGCCAAGAGACGCAAAGATATTTAATGCTGACAGGTAGAATTAATTCTACCTCGTCTCCCTAGACTTTGAGAAAGAATAACAGTCATTGGAAAGAGGAATCATGGTCTAGACCGCACAAGACACAAGAAACAGTGGACTGTTCAAGTACAAATACCATTAATCCTAATCATAGTGACTATTAATCTTCCACTTCAACATATTCGAGTTTGAACTGAGACTATTATCAAATTTTATTCACAGATAAGCCAAGTAAAGGATTAGACTGAGAAATCAGAGCTTAGACCTATACCAGAACTTAACAGTCATCAGAACATAATTTCTTAACTCGAAAAAGGAATGCCCATCTTAGTAAATACTCATACAAGTTCTGAGTTATGGTCGTCAGAACTTAATCATCAGAACGTGTAACTTAGAACTTGTCCTCAGAATTTGTGCAATAATGACACAATGACTGTTTATCTAAAATAACATAGACCACCACAGAAATTTTCATCATTCAGATGGAGTGATTAGTGTGTGCATTAAGCTAAAAATAGACAAAGAGTAAAGTCTGATTTACTTCAGTACATCTTAGAAATAAGGCATAACTAAAATTTTGCTAAAGATCTGTCATTGTCCTGAAACCTACTGATGAATGAGTTCATGCTAGAGTCCATCTCAACTGTTTTGTGCTAATTTTATGCATCTTTTGCAATTCTGTTTTACAGTGGCTTCTCAGTGTAAGTGAGTCACGACTGTTTATCAGAATTTATGCTATTTTCAGAGTATTTCTCCAGTAATCATAGAGTGTGAAAAGTCACCAAGAAAATATTTTGCTTTTCTGATGCATATTTACTTAATACCAGCAATGCACTTGGGTCGTCCCTTCCACAATTTTACTCTAGAATTCAAAGGAGTACCTGATTTTAATCTTTGATCTTTTTGCTTTTTCTTTTGATAAGAGAGGTTTATCAGCACTTAGTACATTCAGCAGTTTTACTAGTATCAGAACTTAACAGATGAGTAGCATTATTCTAATTTGTGACTTAGTAATAAGATATACAAAGTAAACTTAACTAAGCTCAGTTATCAGAATTTGCTAGTGTCATAAGATTTCCACTGAAATAATTACTTCTTCCATGGAATCATTTGTTTATTGAAGACTACTAGGTCAGTATCTAGCACAGTTATCCTTATAGGAATGAATAGGTACTAGAACAAACATATCACTTATCATAGTTTAGAAACATATATCAGACAACAGTCAGTACTTAAGGACATTTATCAATTAAGCACAGAATATACAATGAGATTAATTCTGTAAATACTGAGCATAAAGTCTGATTCATAGAACAAGTCTAAGCAGATTTAGAGAAAGAACCTGAAACCATTCCAAGTTCATTTACCAATCTTGTAAAAGTAGCTTCACATAATGGTTTTGTGAAGATATCTGCCAATTGTTGATCTGTGGGAACAAAATGCAATTCCACTGTACCTTTATCCACATGTTCCCTGATGAAGTGGTACCTGATGCTGATGTGCTTTGTCATTGAGTGTTGAACTGGATTACCTGTCATAGTAATAGCACTTTGATTATCACAGTAAATAGGGATTTTGAAATATGTTAACCCATAATCCAGTAACTGATTCTTCATCCAAAGAATCTGTGCACAACAGCTTCCTGCAGCAATATACTCTGCTTCTGCAGTTGATGTGGAAATTGACTTTTGTTTCTTGCTGTACCAAGAAACCAATCTGCCTCCAAGAAATTGGCAGCTTCTACTTGTGCTTTTCCTATCAATTTTGCAACCTGCAAAATCTGCATCTGAGTAACCTATTAGTTTAAAATCTGATTCTCTAGGATACCATAATCCCATAGCAGCTGTTCCTTTAAGATACTTAAAGATTCTTTTTAAGATGTTAAGTGAGGTTCTCTTGGATCTGCTTGAAATCTTGCACAAAGACAGGTAGCATACATGATATCAGGTCTACTAGCAGTTAGATAGAGTAGAGAGCCAATCATACCTCTGTAGTCAGTAATATCTACTGATTTACCGGTATCCTTATCCAGTTTTATTGCAGTGGCCATTGGAGTGGATGCACTTGAACAATCTTGCATTCCAAATTTCTTTAGCAAGTTTCTGGTGTACTTGGTTTGACAAATAAAAGTGCCTTCCTCATTCTGCTTGACTTGAAGGCCCAGAAAATAGCTAAGTTCCCCCATCATACTCATCTGATATCTTGACTGCATTAGTTTGGCAAACTTCTTGCAAAGTTTGTCATTTGTAGATCCAAAAATGATATCATCAACATAAATCTGGACCAGAAGTAAGTCCTTTCCATGGTTGAGGTAGAACAATGTTTTGTCTATTGTCCCTCTGTGGAATCCACTTTCCAGAAGAAACTGAGCTAAAATCTCATACCATGCTCTAGGAGCTTGCTTAAGTCCATAAAGTGCTTTGTCAAGTCTGTAGACATAGTCTGGATGTTTGGTATCTACAAAACCTGGAGGTTGTTCAACATATACCTCTTCCTCCAATTCTCCATTGAGAAAAGCACTTTTCACATCCATTTGAAAGACAGTAAACTTTTTGTGAGCAGTATAAGCCAAAAATATCCTTATGGCTTCTAACCTAGCAACTGGTGCAAATGTTTCATCATAATCAATTCCCTCCTGTTGAGAATATCCTTTTGCAACCAGCCTTTCCTTATTCCTTGTAATTATGCCATCAATGTCAGTTTTGTTTCTGAATACCCACTTTGTACCAACAACAGATCTATTCTTTGGTCTTGGTACTAGGGTCCAGACTTTGTTTCTTTCAAATTCATTCAACTCTTCCTGCATTGCTTGCACCCAATCAGCATCTTGAAGAGCTTCTTCCACTTTCTTTGGCTCAGTCTGAGAGAGAAAAGAATTGTAAAGACACTCATTTGAAGTACCTGTTCTAGTTCTGACACCTGCATCAGGATTTCCAATTATCAAATCAGGTGTATGTGATTTTGTCCACTTCCTTGCAGATGGAAGGTTTTCTCTTGAACTGGATGCTTCCCCATGATCCATGTTATCTTCATTTTCATTTTCTGATGCTCCCCCTGAAACTATGCTCTCTGAGTTGGATTCTTCAGTATTTAGATTTTCAGCACTATCAGAACTTGGCTTATCAGAACTTGACGAATCAGAACTTGAAGAGCCAGATGCATGTTCGGATGTTTCTTAAGATGTGGTAGGATCTTGAGTATGCTCCCCCTGCATAGGTGCATCTTCCTTTAACGTAGTCACCACAGTTTCAATAACATCAGAGTTTAATCCATCAGAGTTTACAGTATCAGGACTTAGACTGTCAGGATTGTCAGTATCAGAATATGAGTCTTCATTTTCAAATCTCAGCTGATCATGGTCAATGAAATCTTTAAGACCAGTGATCTTCTTGTCATCAAAAGAGACATTGATAGATTCCATGACCACTTTTGTTCTCAAATTATAGACTCTGAAGGCTTTTGTGGAAAGTGGATATCCAACAAAGATTCCTTCATCAGCTTTTAGATCAAACTTTGATAGCTGTTCAGGATGAGTCTTGAGAACAAAACACTTGCATCCAAATACATGAAAATATTTCAGATTTGGCTTCTTTTTCTTCACCATCTCATATGGTGTTTTTCCATGCTTGTTAATGAGTGTTGCATTTTGAGTAAAACAAGCAGTCTGCACAGCTTCAGCCCAGAAATAGGTTGGAAGCTTTGCTTCTTCAAGCATTGTACGTGCAGCTTCAATGAGAGTTCTATTCTTCCTTTCAACAACTCCATTTTGCTGTGGAGTTCCAGGAGCAGAAAATTCCTGCTTTATTATATGGCTTTTACAGAACTCTTTCATTATCAAATTCTTGAACTCAGTGCCATTATCACTCCTTAAAATTTTCACAGAATCTTTGACCATTTTATCCAGCTGTTTGACATGATCAATCAAGATAGATGCAGTTTCACTTTTTGTGTGCAAGAAATTCACCCATGTGTATCTGGTGAACTCATCCACTATGACCAATGTATACTTCTTCTTTGCAATAGACATGACATTTACTGGACCAAATAGATCAACATGTATAAGATGATAAGGCTCAAGAATTGATGAATCAGTCTTGCTCTTGAATGAAGATTTTCTTTGTTTGGCTTTCTGACATGAATCACAAAGACCATCAGGAGCAAATACTGTGTTTGGCAATCCTCTCACAAGATCTTTCTTGACCAGTTCATTTATATTGTTGAAATTTAAATGAGAGAGTTTCTTATGCCAATTCCAGCTTTCTTCAATTGATGCTCTACTTAACAGACAGATTGCAGAGCCATCAGTACTTGTTGAAAGCTTAGCTTCATAAATGTTACCACGTCTGTATCCTTTCAGAACAACTTTGCCTTTAGATTTACTCACAATTTTACAGTGTTCTTCAAAGAAATCAACATGATAACCTCTGTCACAGATTTGACTTATACTCAGTAGGTTGTGTTTAAGTCCTGAGACCAGAGCTACTTGTTTAATTATGACATTTCCAAGATTGATATTGCCATATCCCAATGTTTTTCCAATGTTGCCATCTCCATAAGAAACACTTGGGCCAGCTTTCTCCACAAAGTCTGATAGCAGGGCCTTATTTCCAGTCATATGTCCTGAACATCCACTGTCCAGAACTAGAATATTTTTCCTGTTGCCCTGCAATCACAAAGACCACTAATTATTAGTTTTAAGGACCCAGACTTGCTTGGATCCTTTGGCCTTATTAAGTTTGTTAACATTTGCAGCGGATTTAGCATCAGAGTTTATGTTAACATTTTTCTTATCAGAATTTACACTATCAGACTTTGAATCAGAATTTACACTAGAAGGAACAATGGAAACTTTCTTCAAAGAAGGTTTTATTTGATAATAATCATAGTACAAACTATGATATTCCTTACAAGTATAAATGGAATGCCATAAACTACCACAATGAAAACAAGGATTTTGTGGTTTGTATCTAACAGTCTGACTCTTAACTCCTGATTTTGAAAGTAAGGAGTTAATATTCTTATTCTTCCTGCAAAAAGAAGCCAGATGGTTAGAACTTCCACAGTTATGACATGTTTTCCTAGGAGCATCAGGAACAGGTTTATAATCATTGCTTTTATTCACACCTTCCTTTCCATTCCTATTTTTCCTAGGTGATTTTACCTTGTTTGCATTCTTGACATCTTTCAGCTTATGCTTAAGCTGCTTCTTTGTCATTAAGCCTATGTTCACTTCAGCTGTCTTTTCCCTTTTTAGTTTGTCAGAAGTTAATTTCTCTTTAACTTCTGATTTCTCATTTTCAGACTTTACAGTTACAAACTTAATAGGTTTAAACTTTGGCTTTTGCTTAACAATAGGCTTAATTTCTTCAGTTCCTTTATCATTCTTATCTTCTCCATAACCTAAGCCCTCTTTCCAGTTTCCACTACTTAGGAAATTTTGAGTTGTTTTGCCAGAGTTAGTCCAAGTCCTGATAATCTCTCTTTCCTTTTCTAACTCAGTTTTTAGAGATTCATTTAATTTTAGCACTTCATTCCTAACATAAAAAGCATCATCTCTATCCTTCTGAGTTTGATGGAACATGACTAACTCTTTTTTTAAGAAATCATTCCTTTTCTTAAATGCAAGATTTTCAGAAGTTAATCTTTCACATGTTAAAGTTTGGTCTCTATATCTAACAAAAATGGTTTTAAGATATCTTCTCAACTCATTAATATCATCAGTATGAAAAGCATAAGTAGTCTGAGGTACCTTTATTTCAGCAGCTTCAGAACTGCTCTCAGCACTTTCTTTATCAGCATTTGCCATCAATGCATAGTTCTCCTCACTTTCAGAGTCTGAGGTGTCTTTCCAGCTTTTCTGCTTTGTGACAAGAGCCTTGCCTCTGTCACCCTTTACCTTCTTGCAGTCAGGAGATATGTGGCCTTTCTCACCACAGTTATAGCATTTAACATTGGTGTAATCTCCTCTGTCAGACTTTCCTCCTCTGCCTTCAGATCTTCTGAAATTCTTCTTATCAGAACTTATGCTTTTCCTGGAAAACTTCTTTCCCTTCCTGAACTTCCTATATGCAATCTTTGTGATTCCTTTCACCATAAGAGCACACAGCTTCATCATCTCCTCATCAGCATCAGTCTCAGGCAAGCTTTCAGAATCTGAGTCATCATCACTCTCAGCACTTGATGACTCAGTATCAGACTTTATGAAAAGAGCTTTACCCTTGTCTTTCTTTGAGGAAGCTACTTTGGGGAATTCTTCTTCAGCCTTAAGAGCAACTGTCCTTGACTTTCCTCCTTTCCTCTTGCTTCTTTGTTCCATCTTCAGCTCATGAGTCTTGAGCATTCCATAGATTTCGTCAAGAGTTGTTTCATCAAGATTGTAGTTGTCTCTTATTGTCGTTGCCTTCAAATCCCAGCATTCAGGAAGAGCTAACAGGAACTTAAGGTTTGAATCTTCAAGATCATACTCTTTATCAACCAATGACAAATCATTCAAAAGTTTGACAAATCTATCATATAAATCATTCAATGACTCATTAGTCTTTGAGTCAAAGTGTTCATACTCTTGAGTGAGTATTGTCTTCCTGTTCTTCTTAATTGTGTCAGTTCCCTGACACCTTGTTTCCAGAGCATCCCATATCTCCTTAGCAGTCTTGCAGTTGATTACCCTGTTTGACATTACATTATTAATGGCACTATGCAGTAAGTGTCGTACCTTAGCATCCTTAGCAATTGATGCTATGTCCTCAACAGTATAATCACTCTTCTCCTTTGGTACGGTCTTTGCTGCTTCACCTGCAACTGCAACAGCGAGTTTGGTTGGTTTGTGAGGACCTTCCTTGATTCTATCCAGGTATTCTGGATCTGTTGCTTCCAGGAACATGGTCATCCTTACCTTCCATATGGGATATTCAGATGGTCTCAGTATGGGGACTCTGATGGTCTCATACCGACTCTGAATTTGTGTCTTTGGTGGTTCCTCAGTTGTGGTAGGCTTAGTTGGAGTTTCTGTGTCCGACATGATTGTGTTTGGATCTTTAACTGTATGTAAGTTAACAGATAGGCTCTGATACCAATTGTTAGGTCACACACACACTGTAGAGGGGGTGAATACAGTGTATAGTACACTTAAATCGAACTTTAAGAACTTAAGTAACAGAAAACAAACTTTATTGAAACAATAAACTCTGTTACAGTATGGAACTGTTACCTCTCAGTGATGAACAAATATCACGAGAGCTGCTAGGGTTACAATGAATAATCTTTTTCTAATAATGATAACACTTATAGTGTAAACCCTATGTCTGTGTTTATATACTACACAGTTACAAGATAATCGCTAATTGATATGGAATATAATTATGCTTCCTAAAATATATCAATCAGATATCTTTTCTTCCAAGTATTCCATTCTTCACGGAATTCCTTCTTCATGCATATCTTTTCTTATGTTTATCTCGATCTTCTTTCCTTTAATCAGCTACTGTCCTTATCTGATTGTCCTTCAGCACTTAAGTTCTGATATCTATCTTCTGATGATTATCTCCTGATAATATAAGTACTGATATCCTTAAGTCCTGACTTCCAGTATAAGTACTGATCAACAGTTAAGTACTGATTTATCCTGTTCACGTAAGATCTGAAAGCTAAACATAAAACATATTAGCCATGACATTATCAAATATATCTAACATTCTAAAACCGGGAGGCGAGGCTCCCGAGTATAATATATATTTATATATATATATATATATTGATATAGTTTTTAAAACTATTAATCGAATAAGGTTTATTCGATAACTTTATTTTATTTAATGAATATTATTACGAATATTCATTTGAGGGCTTATGCCTCCTTTATTTTATTTAATGAATATTATTACGAATATTCATTCGAGGGCTTATGCCTTCTTTATTTTATTAAATGAATATTATTTTGAATATTCATTCGAGGGCTTATGACTTCTTTATTTTATTAAATGAATATTATTTTGAATATTCATTCGAGGACTTATGACTCCTTTTATTATATTATTTGAATATTATTTGAATATTCATTCGAGGGCTTATGACTCTTTTATATTATTTATTGAATATTATTTGAATATTCATTCGAGGGCTTATGACTCAGTTTATATTATTTAATGAATATTATTTGAATATTCATTTGAGGATCTATGACTCCGATTATTTGCTGAGATATGTTCTTTATTTTATTAAAGAATAAGGTGTCGATAATCAAACTTATCTTTGATTATTCAAATAAAGATCGTACTTTCGTATAAGTATATCTTTGGTTATTTAATACTCATTTCAAGTATAAGTTTTAAAACTTCTACTTCAATTATTTTTATAAAGATTATTCTTTATGGGAATATAATTTAAATAATAATATTCAGATATTTTCTAATATATTGGGACTGATTTATTTCATTAAATCAGCATTACTCCA
Source organism: Apium graveolens (assembly GCF_009905375.1). Taxonomy (NCBI): domain Eukaryota; kingdom Viridiplantae; phylum Streptophyta; class Magnoliopsida; order Apiales; family Apiaceae; genus Apium; species Apium graveolens. The sequence continues at coordinate 159,305,082 of NC_133649.1, read as the reverse complement.
AACACTCTTTAAAGTGTTTTCGAGTCTTCAAAATGATTTTTAAAAGTTAGAGCGGATCCCAAAACTCATTTTTATATTTAAGATCTTCCTTTTAAAGGGGATTTAAATACTCGTTCAAAACTTGAGGGATCCGGCTCAGTGGTGTATTTTACATTCGCAACGAGGTTGCTGTTTTGAGAAAACATCTTGATTACTTGCCCATCGTTCGGGAAGTAAGTTCATCTATTTGAGTCGGCATAAGCAACATGGGCTCCGTGGGCGTCCATGAAAGTGTAAGTGGCTCAGTGGGAGTCCATCAAATACGTAAGTGGCTGAGTGGCAGTCCAGCATAAGGTCCTATTGCGGCCAGGGTGATGATCAGTGGGGAATTCGTCCATCTACTAGTAGAAAAGGTTACTTATTGGTATCTTTGCCTGATCAGCAAGATATCAGGTTTATGCCAAGGTTTTCTCCTTTCCAAATTCATTGGATATTGCAACTCTGTTTATAATTTTCATAAAAGAGGTTTTCAAGGAGTGTATGAAATGTATATATATAGGTGTATATATATATCGGGATTTAATGAAGTATCCCGTAACTTCATTATTTATAATGATATTCAAAGATTGAATCTATTCAAATCTTGTCTTGTAGTCTCATCTATGTGATGGACTTTTGAACTGATTATAACTTGAACGGTGGTAGTTCAAGTAATATTTGGAAAAGATATAAGTATATTGGGGTATCTTGTAACTTCATATTTTCAACTTATATCTAGTTAATGATTATCTTATGCATATCAAAGATTTTCAGAAAAACGTTGAGACAAGGGTAGATATATGAGATCACCTTGCAATGATATTTTTATACAGTTATAAACTGGAACTCTGTGTATATTATGCATGGAAGAGGACTTCCAAGATTTTGAAAAGTATATATGTATATATACTGAATATTTTGCGACTTCATCGTATTAAGATATCAAACTTGGTTCATTTCTTTTGACCAAGACTTTCATGAGTACTATGAGAAGGCTCATATATTGTTAATCATTATACATATTATTTTGGTGGGCTTGCTGCTCACCCTTGCTTTCTTCGTTCATCACACAATAACAGATAGAAAAGATGAACAGGACCAAGCTCCCGATTCGCAAGCAGTTAGAAAATATTCCGCAGTCTTCTGAAAGCGTTGATGCCGCCGTAGCTGAGGTAGGAGCTACCAATAGGCTAGGTTTTCAACTATTGATGAACCAGACTTATGTATAATATGAATTGTAATAATGGCAAGGAATATGTAAATTTATTCAGAACCTTTTTAAGGTGTAACAGTTTATAATTGTGGAATATAAGGACTTGTGTTATTTTTGAGTGTTCATCTCTGAGACTATAACTTGTGGTGTGTGTGTTTATTATGGGGTCACAGTACAGAGTAGTTGATTATTTATTAAGATTGGGTGTTATTAAGGGAAATGGAACTCGTGACAACCCGGATCCCCGACCCTGGATTTGGGGGTGTTACATTCAGTTTCTACTTCTACAGCTGAAGCTGAATATATTGTTGCTGGCAGTTACTGTGCACAGATTTTATGGATGAAAAATCAATTGCTACACTATGGTTTGCAAGTTGAGAGAATCCCTATTTTCTGTGATAACACAAGTGCAATTGCCATCACTGAAAATCCAGTGCAACATTCAAGGACAAAGCACATAGATATCAAGTACCATTTCACAAGGGAACATGTAATGAATGGTACTGTGGAACTACATTTTGTTCCAAGTGAGAAGCAACTTGCAGATATCTTTACCAAGCCACTGGATGAATCCACCTTTTCAAGGTTGGTAAGTGAGTTAGGTATGCTTAATTACTCTTAAATTTATCTGAGTTATTTTACAAGTTGTTATGCAGCCAGAAATTTAATTGATTTTTCAATCTTAGATGAAATTTTGGCTAAGTCAAGGTTTACATCTCGACGGATGACCCTTATCCATCGAGTTTAGTCATCCGTCGATATACTATTTGCTAATGAAAATCAATTACTTTTCTGGAATCTTTTAAGAAATGACGGATAACAGTTTATCCTCATCCGTCGAATTATCTTAATCTGAGCCGTTAATTCCCTGTACATTATCCTTCGAGTATACTTACAGTTTGTAAACATTACACGACGGATAATGAGTGGAATTTTTACAGTTTATTTTTAAACAGCTATTTTAGGCAATTTCTATTGGTTAATTTACTTTACTTTATTATTTTTATCAGTTATTTTTGAGATAGTATAAAATCTTATTTCATTGCAATTATTTTCTTTTATCATTCTCAAATTCAACTGCTCTAATTTCATTCTCTCTCAAGCAATTATTCTCCTTCTCTTCAAGCTTTCATTCTCTAACAATGGCACCTGTAGTAAAGATTATGTCTCAAACTGGGTTCATTTATGAGAAGAACAATTTCACTGCATTGGTCAATAAGGGTATTCAGCAATCAGAGGACTACCACAAGATGATGGACTTTGTGAAGAATTGCAAGCTCAATTACGCCATGCTGGAATCACCCACAATCTTCTGTGAAGTTGTTGAAGAGATGTGGACCACTACTATCTACAACTCTACTGACAAGACCATTACTATAACCATCAAAGGTAAAGAATTCTGTATCAATAATGATGTGATAAAAACATGTTTCAAAATTCCTGATTACAATGTGACTTCACCACACAATGACACTGATATTATCAATATGATTAATTCCATGCATTATGCACTTCCTACTTCTAAACTGAGTGATATTGGGAGAATGGGTCTTAGGAAGGAGTGGAGTTTCATGTGTGATGTAGTTACTAAGGTTTTCTCTGGAAAAATCAGTAATTTTGATTCAGTGAATATTTCCATGCTTAACATGCTATACATGCTAGTTACAGATAAATTTTACAATTTCAGTGACCTTGTCCTATTTGAGTTAGGTTTTAAATTGGGTGAGTTAGCTAAAAGAGGTAAAAATGTGTATTATGCTAGAATTTTCATGTTATTGGCTAACCACCTCTGTGAAGAGATTGTGCTTGAGAACCCTAACAACAAACTGGATTGTTGGGCTCAAGAGAGAAGACTCATTGCAGATTTGAACAGGGCCTATCATCACAAGGATGTGCCAATGTTCTACTTTCCTGTAATGTAGGCACCTCAGGTAAGTGAGGTAAGTTCATCCATCCCTACAACTATTCCAACCTCCACAATTTCTTTGAGTTCAGGAGTAGCTATGGCAACTATACCAATGACCAAACAGTTGCCTACCAAAGCTGCCAAACCTACTACTATTTTCAAATCCAAATCAAAGAAAACCCCCTCTGGTATCTCTCAAAAGATACCAGTTGAAAAATCCACCAAATCCAAAGAGGAGAGTGTGAAGGAGGGTAGGTTAGGTGAGGGAAGGGGTGAACATCAAAGAAACCCCAAGAATAGGGTTGGAGAGTTGAGTGAATCCCAGCCTAGCCACACTGCAGTTTCCCAACAAACTGCAGTGCTTAAAAAGGATAAAAGCTCTCTTCTAGCTGCATCCTCCCAAAAGGATGTAGTTATTGAACAAAGCTCTCAACCAAGAGCACATGCCAAGAGGGTTAGGGACACAAGCTCACCCCAAACTTATACAAGAAAGAATAAATCTAAAACCTCTGGGGATGCACAGGGTACACACACTGTGCAAACTGGTGCTAAAGACACAGTCACTGCACCTTCTCAAGTTCAGTTTGACGTGGCTCCAATAAATGTGGAGTCACAGCCAAAATCTCTAGTTATAGAAGCACCTCATACACCATACTCACCAACAAACTCTCTGGATGTGGATATGATACACACATCAATTCCTGATTCCCCTTCTTTAACTTTGTTAGGAAAGCCAAAATCTAGTACAAGTGAGCATCATCTTTTAGATGATTTGTTGGCTCACTTGCCAATTCTTTCAGAAACTATTATGACATCTGTGCCCCAAATATCTTCAATTAGCACAGAGTCAACAATAGTTTCTCTTCCCAACTCATTCATTTATACTCTCTCGACGGATATTGCTCATCCATCGAGTAGTGATTGTATCCCGACGGATAAGCCAAACAGCAGTTATCCGTCGGATAGCATTACCACTCACTCGATGGATATCACTCATCCGTCGAGTATCTCTGCACAACTTCAAACTTCAATTATTTCAAGTGCAGAAGATTTAGTGGTTGTACAGTCACTCTTAGGATTGAGAGAGGAGAGTTTCTTGAGTGAGAGGCTGGGTTGTTCCCAGACAAAAGGAGAGGAAATGAGTGAAAATCTGCAATCCATTTCTTCAGGATTGGCAAAAAGGAGTGAGAGGAGTCCCACCTTAGTAGGTGAAGGTGAGGGTGTGAGGGTGGGGAGCCAGTGTGAGACCCTGATGCAATAAAAGAGAGAACATGAGAGAAAAGCAGGTACAGAGGGTATAAGGGTGGATCCAGCCATTGCTCATGAGTTAATGATTGTGGATGATGCTGAAAAGGAAAGACAATTTCAGCAACATTATAAAGCTGTAATTGATAACATTTCCTTGGATACTGACACTTTTACTCATCCTGTGTCAGCCTATCAATTGTTGACTGCTCAGGGCAATGAGGAGGCAGAAAAGACTTTGAATCTGGTGCATACTTCAGAATCTCTACAAAGGGATAAAACTGCTGTCAATTTAATGCCTCCTACAGCTGGTGAGCCATCTGAGGAATTTGGAGTAAATTATAATGATGATGACTCTATTTCATTTGATGGAAGCATGAACTTAGGGGGAGATGAAGGCCCAAGTTCTATTCTAGATTTACCTGAATGGGCTTTGACAAAGGAGTCCACACAAGACAATTTAATGTCTCCTTGGTCAAACAAATCATGTATATCCAAAAGGCCATTCAGAAGAGCTCAAATGCTGGTACCAAGGCTATTCTTCAAGCTCACCTAGATTCTCTACATCTCATGAAGCTATAGTAGTTTAGAAAGAATATGAGTGTGGATGAACTCAAAAAGGATATAGATGACTTGTAGACCTACAATTCTGAGAAACTGGATTCAGTCATGCCATATGGTACCATGCATGATCTATTACTAAGACTGAGAAAAGAATCAGATGCTGAAAAGAGGCTGACCAAACTAGAGAATAGAGTTCAAGGTATTGAAAACTCTGTGGTCACCATTCTTCAAAATCAACAGTCTCAGACCAGTCTTCTCATGCAACTGGCTAAAGCACAAGACCTGACTCCTCAACTTGATGATAACAAAAATGGGGAGAAAGGACCAAGTGAGGGGGAGAAACTTCAAATATAAATCAGCAAAGTAATTGTGCCCTCAATTACTGTCTCAAAGCCACCAGTTGCAGATAGTATAGATCTGATTCAGGCAGCAGCAGCCAACTTGAAAGCTGCTGAGAAAGAAAAGTTGAGTTTAGTCAACTGGGAAAAGATTGATGAGGAGATACATAAGAAGTTCCAACTTGTCAAGGAGCCAGTTAAGTCAGTCATCCATCACTCTCAAGTCAAGCAAATCAGTGTGAATAAGATGAGCATGAACTATCTGGAAAAAGGACAATCTTCCTGCATCAAGTCTCCAAAGGCTGAAATAATTCTTAAACCAAGGGCAAACTACTCAAAATTATCCTTGAAGAACCCCTTGGACACTGTCTATGAGACACCCAAGCCTGATGAGAAGAAGCTTCTGTCAAGATCAATTGTTTTCTATAAAGATCCAACTGATTCAGCTTCAAAAAGGAGAATTGCTAAGATATTCAGAAATGGAAAGGAAATTTGTGTGGTAGCTGGACATCCTCAATTTGCTCAAGCAAAGAGAGAAGAAAAAGCCAGATTAAAACAAGAAAAGAAGCAAGCTGCTCTAGATGCAAAGGAGGCTAAATAAAAGAAAGAGCATATTGCTATCTTGGCCAAGCTACAGGCTGTGAATTCATCATAACAAATTCCCTCTCAACCATCTGAAGCTACTGAATCAAGGAAACAAGTTGAAGAACAGAAGAAATCTCCAAGAAAGAAAGAATTGACTAAAAGAACAAAAAGGAAACTGGATATTGTTGATAAGGAATTGGGAGATCAATTTCCTAAGGAACCCACACCAGCTACAACTCAAGCATCAAAGCCCTCTGTGGTATTTGAAGATATAAGGGTGGTGGATCCCTATAGGAACATTCATGGTGAACCTATTGTGCCCAAGGATGAGCCAATAGAATGGGACAACATACCAATTCCTGACTTCAGTCTACCAATCCTTAGCAAGCCAAAAAGGACAAAGTCAAGGGCAGTCAAGAAAGTGAAACTGTCACCCCTCAAATCCAAATCTGTAGTCAAAGCTCAGCCCAAAGTCAATAAGGGAGACTACTTGTACTTGTGTGACATCAAAGAATTTTCTGATCTAAACCTCTATCGGGATGAACTAGATGAAGTGACGGGAATTGATGCATACAGAAACCTACTTGAAAGGTTAGTGTTCAAGTACAAAGGAGGAAAGGAGATTCAGTGGCCACTTTACAGGATTCTTCAAGAGAGCCAATCTGTACTGATTAAAGTTTATTCATCCTTCAAGGAGAACTTTGGGTTCAATGTCAGTGCAAGAAGACTAGTATTGAAGAAGATTGAAGAACTGAGGAGTGTTAGAGCTAAAGATGCACTCTCAAAGACTCTAATAATCCCACACACAGGGAGAATAGTGCATCTAAGGCCCTACTGGCTGATGAAGTTCATAGATGACAAAGGTGTGAGAAGATTCTTCAGATTAGAAGACCAACTGAGCATCTCCAGCAATGAGACTCTCTTGGAAATGCAAGAAAAGCTAAATCTCTCAGAATCTGATGAACTGGAATTCCACAGGTAGCTCCAAAATCAGATGAAAACAACAGAAAGCTTGGAAGAAGATCCAGACCTTCAAGAAACTAGAAAAATCTGCTCAGACTAGAGGAGCATCTTGAAATGACTGTGAGCTAAACTTTGCACATTTTGATTAATTGAAGCACTTTCAGTATTATCTACTTTTTTTTAAAGCTGTATGTTTAGGATGTTTTGTTATCATCAAGTATCTCTTAATTTATGGCTACAATTCCAGTAGACATAAATTGGGGGAGATTGTTGTGCATATGTTGTGTACTTGATGATTTCATAAACAAAACACCTAAGTAGATTTTACTTAGTGAAATAATGTAGCACTCGACGGATAAGAATTATAGTCCCGACGGATAACTCATTATAGTCCCGACGGATGATGACTTATTATCCATCAAGTGAGTAGCTTGTGTAATAATGAGTCTGTAGCACATATCTGCATACACCTTTGTATAGATTCTGTAGTAGCATATAAGTCATGTTGACTTTAACTAGATATGCAGAATAGGTTGATTAATTGTACATAGATGATGTCTTGTAATTTTGCATAAATGAATTGAAGTCAAGTGCCAAAATAGCTACCAACGGATGTTTAACAAAGCCATCGACGGATGATCAAATGGCTATCAACGGATGTTTTATATAGCAGTCGATGGATGATCAATGAAGCCCTCAACGGATGATCATAAAGTCAACGGATGATCATGTATTCAACGGATAAAGAATTCAAACATTAGTTGACAGTGACAACTGGTCACATGCGTCGGGATGTATGCAAATGGAATGAGGAAGCCTATTAACTGGGTAATAGAGAACAAAGTAACAAAGCATTAGACCCGATAGTTTTTATAATGATTCTATCTTTTGACTTTATAATCTTGGTAATATATAAAACAAGAAGTAGCAAATGGAAACTAAGATCTGAGATAAAAAAAAGAGAGAAACATTTGTAAGCAGAATTATTAGCATTTCTCTGTATTCTCAGTAGTTCAAATTTGTAAGCAGCTGTGAGCATTCTTGCACACAGAGTTTTCTCGATATAATATATATCTCCGTTGGAATTGTTTAAATCCACCAGAAAGTTTTTAAAGACTCTTGTTTTTAATTACTTATGTTTTAATTCACTTAAGTTTTTATTCCGCATTGTGCTAATCAAAACACTTATATTTGTATTCGAGTTTGAACATTTTTATTTTAAGAAAAAGGTTCAAGAATTCCATTCAACCCCCCTTCTATAATTCTTGCTATATTGTTAAGGGATTAACACAAGGATAATTATTAATCTAACATTTATATCACAGTAAATTAAGAATTACTAAATTATAAAGGGAATAATTGATTGAACATAAACATTAATAATCCTAATGTCTTAAACTAAAATATCATAGTGTTGCCTCTAGGGCACAAACACTAACAATCCAAAGTTATGAATGTCTCGCTTTTTTAAAATAAAATTGAATATGTTATTAAAACTCGACTTGAATAATAAAATTATGTAGATTAAAAAACTTGTAGAGTGTGAATGTAGATAACATTGTACGATAAAGACTAGTATTTGATTTTGATGTAACTTGTAAATTATAACACTTAACAAAAAAATTGTATAACTACAAATTATACTTTAAGGTTGGTCGAATAAAAAATCTATGTGAATATTAGTGGACTGCTCGATTCGGCTCGAATTAGGCTCAGCTCGGTTTTTCGTGAGTAAACTCGTGTTCATCTTGGACTCGACTCATTTATAAACATTAATAATCCTAAACTAAATTATAAAGGGAATAATTGACTGAACATAAACATTAATATTCCTAATATCTTAAACTAAAATATCATAGTGTTGCCTCTAGGGCACAAACACTAACAATTCAAAGTTATGAATGTCTCGCTTTTTTAAAATAAAATTGGATATGTTATTAAAACTCGACTTGAATAATAAATTTATGTAGATTAAAACACTTGTAGAGTGTGAATGTAGATAACATTGTACGATAAAGACTAGTATTTGATTTTGATGTAACTTGTAAATTATAACACTTAACAAAAAAATTGTATAACTACAAATTATACTTTAAGGTTGGTCGAATAAAAAATCTATGTGAATATTAGTGGACTGCTCGATTCGGCTCGAATTAGGCTCAGCTCGATTTTTCGTGAGTAAACTCGTGTTCATCTTGGACTCGACTCATTTATAAACGAGTCAAGCTTGAACATCTTTCAGCTCGATTATTAAATTGGTTCGACTCTTTTTAAACAAATAAAATTTGGCTCGATTCGGACATAACTCAGTTCAATTCTATTCGTTTGCATCTCTAGTTTTTAAAAATCTCAGGAGTGAGGGAGACAAGAAGTCATAATGAGGGGATGACAATGGATGAAGTATTACGGTTACGGTTATCTCATTGCACTCATAATTAACAATACCTAAAATAAATATTATATAAAGTAATAAACTAAATTTATTTCGTATCATTTTCATGTTAATTGGATCATTTTAAGTGTTTATTTATATTGTTAGAATATTTTATAATATTCACAATATATGGGCTTACAAATTCTAGATAATTATATTTAATGTTTATTCGATATTTGGACTAAATTAAGTGGTCTAAAATAAATGGTCTAATAACATCTTGTTCAGTATGAGTTTTGTAATGTGAATACCTAATAAGAGTCTAATTTCGGTTATTGGGGTCTAATTATTATTAGGTTACTATATAAAGAACATAATAGGGTCCGGATCCCCGAGACTATTCACAACCTTTACTCCTCTATTCTCGTCAGTTTGAGTGAGATACAGCTAGAGTCCGGATCAAGTCTATGGAAGGTCAAGTCCTATAATATGTATTTGTATTTACTGTCGTGGAATCAGCTACGCTTCCGTATTACAGTTTATTATGTAACCTTGATAATATCATATAAGATTATCCTAATAATATATTTAGATGTACTAAGTGGTATCAGAGCCTATCTTATGTCGAGTTATTAAGGTTAATTATATTCGTCTGATTGTTATACTTATAATACTGTCATGCTAGTATTCCGAAAATTCTTTTTGCGGAGGGAATAAGTTTCTTTCTAGTGATGCAAAATTAGTCCTGGTTCGACGGTTTTAAGATTTTGAACAAATTTATGTTACTGTTAATATTCTAGTTGTTGTAAATAATGTTAAAATATTTTGATAATTAATTTTATTATTTTTACAATAATACGATTTTTTGGCACAATTATTTTTCTTTGAAAAAAATATTTATAATATATTTTTGTCATTTTATTTCGTGAATAAGTGAGTTGAAATAAAATATCATCAAAGTGATTTTATGAGTAAATTTATTTATTTATATTAGGATGTGTATATTTATTATTTATAAGTTGAATAATGGGCCCAAAGGAAGTTTATTTAATGGTCAAATTATGAATTGATAAATAAATATTAATATTTGATGTAAGTAACTAACCAGCCGAAAGGAAGGTTTTTTGTTTGATCGAATTTATATTATTATTTGATTTCTGCGTGAAGATTACGATTTGCGAATTAATATTTATGTCCAAAAACTAAATATTAATGTCGTGTTAGGTATCTTGTCAAAATGGGCCCACACACTGTAATTTTTAAATTCATGTTTTTCATTGTTACGTATGCACATGACATGAATTAATTTTATGTGACTTGTATATATTTTTTTCCAACTTTCTAGTTAATGCATCTACTGCTAATATAAATACCAACATGAACTCCATTCTCGTGCTTAATGGCACAAACTTTAAGAGCTGGAAAAAGAGTGCTCTGCTAGTTATCGGTTGCTTGGATTTAGTTATGCTATAAGGAAAGAGCAGCCTGCTTCTATTAGGATGAAAGTTCTAATACTGAGAAACTGAACTTTGAGAAATGGGAACGTTATAATCACTTAAGTCCAATGATGATAAAGCGCATCACTCCTGAAGCATTCAGGGGGCGGTATGTCTGATGACTCCGATGAGGTATCTGTAAAGATTTCCTTGATAAGTTTGAAACACATTTTATAAAAAACGGAAAGGGTGGGACAAGTAAGTTGTTAAATGATCTTGTTCAAATGAGGTATAAAGCTAAAGGAAATATTTAGGAGTACATTATGGAGATGTCTAACATCGCTTTAAAACTCAAGGCACTAAAACATGACTTGTCTGTTGACTTATTTGTGCATTTGGTACTCATCTCTCTTCATGCACAATATAGTCAATTTATAGTAATATAATACACAAAAGGATAAATGGATTTCTTAATGAGCTCATTTCATATTGTGTTCAAGAGAAAGATAGGTTGAAGCGTGACAAGACTGGAAGTGCTCATGTTACAACTACCTTAAAGGTCAATTATCAAAAAAGGACTAAAGATAAAGAGACTGGAATGGAAAAGTCATGGCCTAAGAAACAAAAGACTCGGGATCAAGCTATTACTAGTTTCTTTTGTAAGAATTCCGGGCACGTGAATAAGGAATGTCCCAAGTACGTCATATGGAGTATAAAGAAAGGTAGATTTTAATTTTTTTCTGTTATAAAGTTAATTTGAATTTTGTGCCTGGGTAGATTCTAGTGTTACTACACATACAAGTATTTATATGTGTGGTTGCATATAGTGCCGGAAACCAAGTGATGTTGAAAGAGTCATCTATGTGAGTGATGGAAATGAAGTTTTAGTTGAAGTCATTTGCATTTTTATATTATCTTTTAAGACTGGTCAATTTATTAAATTAAGAGAGACTTATACAGTACCGTCATTAGATGAAATTTTGGTTTCTATTTATATTTTGGACAAATATAGTTACTCTTGTTCATTTGAAAATAGTAAAGTTAGTCGATTTTTTAATTCATCTTTAGTTGCGACTGGTTCCTTGGTTGATAATTTGTATATACTGAATGTAATTGCTTCATCTAATGGGACCTTGCAGATAACATTAAGAGGTACAAAATGAAAATCATCAAGAGAGAATTTTGCTATGTTATGACATAAGCGTTTAGGATACATCCATAAAGGGAGATTAGAGAAACTTGTTTCACGTGGAATACTTGAGTCTTTTAATTATTCAGACCTTAATGTATGCATTGAGTGTATTAAGGGTAAACATACTAACATAAGGAAATTAATGCCAATAGGAGTACAAGCATTTTACAGTTGATGCATACTGACATATATGGTCAATTCCCTACGGCCTCTTGGAATGGTTAACGGCCTTTCTTTTATAGATGATTATTCTCGATATGGGTACTTATATTTAATACATGAAAAGTCACAGTGTTTGGACGTGTTTAAAGTCTTCAAAGGTGCTGTTGAAAATCGACTTGGTAAGAAGATTAAAGCTGTCAAATCTGATCGTAGTGGTGAATATTATGGTCGGTATGACAGATCCGGTGAACAACGTCCTGGACCTTTTGCTAAAATCATAGAGGAATGCGGAATCATCCCGTAATACACCATGCATGGGAAACCACACATGAATGGTGTTGTTGAGAGACGAAACCAGATGCTTAAGGACATGGTAAGAAGTATGATTAATCACTCTTTTTTACCTGAATCACTCTAGAGAGATGCACTTAAGACTACAGCCTACATACTGAAATTCAATAAGGAAAGTGACGTTTGAGATCTTGTAAAGTTTCCTGAAAGTGTGAAACCTATTTGTTATAAATAAATATTTGAAACCTAAAGGGATTCCATGGGCACGATTGAAAAATATAAAGTGCGTCTAGTCGTTAAGGGTTTTACTTAAAAAGAAGGTATTGACTATAAAGAGAAGGAGTCGCAAGCTTCCCATATGTGGAATCGCAAGTTTTCATCAAACCATTGTCTCATACGGTTTTGAGTCCAATGTTATTGAAAAATGCATATAACACAAGTTCACTAGGAGTAAATTCATATTCTTGTTGCTTTATGTCGATGACATGCTATTGGCTTGTAACGATATAGGCTTATAATATTACACCAAGATATTTTTCTTTAAATCATTTGAGATGAAGGATCTTGATGAAGCCTCTTTGTATTAGAAATTAACATACATCGAGATCGTTCTCGAGGTATCCTTAGGTTATCACAAAAGAGCTTTATCGAGAAGGTACTTGCTAAGTTCGGCATGAAAGATTGTGCACTAATAAATACTCATATTGTTAAAGGAGACAGGTTCAGATTCAAACGGAGCTCTAAGAATGATCTTGAAGGAAAGAAAATGCAGAACATTCCTATATTTCAACTTGTTAGATATATTTGATAATGTCATGGCTAATATGTTTTATGTTTAGATTTCAGATCTTATTTGAACAGAACAAATCAGTACTTAACTGATCAGTACTTATACTGGAAGTCAGAACTTAAGGTACTGGAAGTCAGAACTTAAGGGATATCAGTACTTATGTTATCAGGAGATAGATATCAGAACTTAAGTGCTGAAGGACAATCAGATAAGGACAGTAGCTGATTAAAGTTAAGAAGATCAAGATAAACATAAGAAGAGATATGCATGAAGAAGGAATTCCGTGAAGAATGGAATACTTGGAATAGAAGATATCTGATTGATATATTTTAGGAAGCAGAATTATATTCCATATCAATTAGCGAATATCTTGTAACTGTGTAGTATATAAACACAGAAATAGAGTTTACACTAGAGGTGTTATCATTATCGAGAATATTATTTATTATAACTCTAGAAGCTCTCGTGATATTTTGTTCATCACTGAGAGATAACAGTTCCAGATTGTAACAGAGTTTATTGTTTAAATAAAGTTTGTTTTCTGTTACATAAGTTCTTGAAGTTTGATTTGATTGTAATAAACACTGTATTCACCCCCTCTACAGTGAAAGTGTGACCTAACAAGTGGTATCAGAGCTATCTGTTAACACACATACAGTTAAAGATCCAAACACAATCATGTCTGACACAGAAACTCCAACTAAGCCTACCAAAACTGAGGAATCATCAAAGATATCAACTCAGAGTCGATATGAGACTATCAGAGTTCCCATATTGAGACCATCTGAATATCCCATATGGAAGGTAAGGATGACCATGTTTCTGGAAGCAACAGATCCAGAATACCTTGATAGAATCAGGGAAGGGCCTCACAAACCTACCAAGCTCGCTGTTGTAGTTGCAGGTGAAGCAGCAATGACCGTACCAAAGGAAAAGACTGATTACACTGCTGAAGATATATCATCTATTGCTAAGGATGCCAAGGTACGTCACTTATTGCATAGTGCCATTGATAATGTAATGTCAAACAGGGTAATCAACTGCAAGACTGCTAAGGAGATATGGGATGCACTGGAGACAAGGTGTCAAGGAACTGAAATAGTTAAGAAGAACAGGAAGACAATACTCACTCAAGAGTATGAACACTTTGACTCTAGGACTAATGAGTCATTGACTGATGTATATGATAGATTTGTCAAACTCTTGAATGACTTGTCATTAGTAAATAAGGAGTATGATCTTGAAGATACAAACCTCAAATTCCTGTTAGCTCTTCCTGAATGTTGGGATTTGAAGGCAACAACAATAAGAGACAACTACAATCTTGATGAAACAACTCTTGATGAAATCTATGGAATGCTCAAGACCCATGAACTTGAGATGGAACAAAGAAGCAAGAGAAAAGGAGGAAAGTCAAGGACAGTTGCTCTCAAGGTTGAAGAGGAATCCCCCAAACCACCTTCCTCAAAGAAAGATAAGGGTAAAGCTCTTATCATAAAATCTGATACTGAGTCATCAAGTTCTGAGAGTGATGATGACTCAGATTCTGAAAGCTTGCCTGAAACTGATGCTGATGAGGAGATGATGAAGCTGTGTGCTCTTATGGTGAAAGGAATCACAAAGATTGCATACAGGAAGTTCAGGAAGGGAAAGATGTTTTCCAGGAAAGGCATAAGTTCTGATAAGAAGAATTTCAGAAGATCTGAAGGAAAAGGAGGAAAGTCTGACAGAGGAGATTACGCTAATGTTAAATGTTATAATTGTGGTGAGAAAGGCCACATATCTCCTGATTGCAAGAAGACCAAGAATGACAAAGGCAAAGCTCTTGTCACAAAGCAGAAAAGCTGGACAGACACCTCAGACTCTGAAAGTGAGGAGAACTATGCATTGATGGCAAATGCTGATAAATCAAGTTCTGAGAGCAGTTCTGAAGCTGCTGAAACAAAGGTACCTCAGACTACTTATGCTTTTCATACTGATGATATTGATGAGTTGAGAAGATATCTTAAAACCATGTTTGTTAGTTATAGAGATCAAACTTTAACATGTGAAAGATTAACTTCTGAAAATCTTGCTTCTAAGAAAAGAAATGATTTCTTAGAAAAAGAGTTAGTCATGTTTCATCAAACTCAGCAGGATAGAGATAATGCTTTTTATATTAGGGATGAAGTGCTAAAAATGAATGAATCTCTAAAAACTGAGTTAGAAAAGGAGAGAGAGATTATCAGAACTTGGACTAACTCTGGCAAAACAACTCAAAATTTGCTAAGCAGTGGAAACTGGAAAGAGGGTTTAGGCTATGGAGTAAATGAAAAAGGAACTGTAGAAATTAAGCCTGTTGATAAGCAAAAGCCGAAGTTAAAACCTGTTAAGTTTGTAACAGAAAAATCCGAAAATGAGAAATCAGAAGTTAAAAAGGAATTAGCTTCTGACAAACTAAAACAGGAAAAGACAGCTGAAGTTAACATAGGCTTAATGACGAAGAAGCAGCTTAAGCATAAGCTGAAAGATGTTAAGGATGCAAACAAGGTAAAATCACCTAGGAAAAACAGGAATGGAAAGGAAGGTGTGAATAAAAGCAATAACTATAAATCTGTTCCTGATGCTCCTAGGAAAGCATGTCATAACTGTGGAAGTTCTAACCATCTGGCTTCTTTTTGCAGGAAGAATAAGAATATTAACTCCTTATCTACAAAGTCAGGAGTTAAGAGTCAGTCTGTTAGATACAAACCACAAAATCCTTGTTTTCATTGTGGTAGTTTATGGCATTCCATTTATACTTGTAAGGAATATCATAGTTTGTACTATGATTATTATCAAATAAAACCTTCTTTAAAGAAAGTTTCTGTTGTTCCTTCTAGTATAAGGTCTGATAAGAAAACTGTTAACATAAAATCTGATGTTAAATCCGCTGCAAATGTTAACAAACCTAAAAAGGCCAAAGGATCCAAGCAAGTCTGGGTCCTTAAAACTAATAATTAGTGGTCTTTTTTATTGCAGGGCAACAGGAAAAATATTCTAGTTCTGGACAGTGGATGTTCAGGACATATGACTGGAAATAAGGCCCTGCTATCAGACTTTGTGGAGAAAGCTGGCCCAAGTGTTTCTTATGGAGATGGCAACATTGGAAAAACTTTGGGATATGGCAATATCAATCTTGGGAATGTCATTATTAAAGATGTAGCTCTGGTCTCAGGACTTAAACACAACTTACTGAGTATAAGTCAAATCTGTGACAGAGGTTATCATGTTGATTTCTTTGCAGAACATTGTGAAATAGTTAGTAAATCTAAAGGAAAAATTGTTCTGAAGGGATTCAGGCGTGGTAACATTTATGAAGCTAAGCTTTCAACAAGTTCTGATGGTTCTGCAATCTGTTTAGTGAGTAGAGCCTCAACTGAAGAAAGCTGGAATTGGCACAAGAAACTCTCTCATTTAAACTTCAACAAGATAAATGAACTGATCAAGAAAGATCTTATGAGAGGACTGCCAAAATCAGTGTTTGTTCCTGATGGTCTTTGTGACTCATGTCAGAAGGCTAAACAAAGAAAATCTTCGTTCAAGAGCAAGACTGAATCATCAATTCTTGAGCCTTACTATCTACTTCATGTTGATCTATTTGGTCCAGTGAATGTCATGTCTATTGCAAAGAAGAAATATGCGTTGGTCATAGTAGATGAGTTCACCAGATACACATGGGTGTATTTCTTGCACACAAAAAGTGAAACTGCATCTATCCTGATTGATCATGTCAAACATCTGGATAAATTGATCAAAGATTCTGTGAAAATTTTGAGGAGTGATAATGGCACTGAATTCAAGAATTTGATAATGGAAGAGTTCTGCAAAAATCATGGAATAAAGCAGGAATTTTCTGCTCCTGGAACTCCACAGCAAAATGGAGTTGTTGAAAGGAAGAATAGAACTCTAATTGAAGCTGCACGAACAATGCTTGAAGAAGCAAAGCTTCCAACCTATTTCTGGGCTGAAGCTGTGCAGACTGCTTGTTTTACTCAAAATGCAACACTCATTAACAAGCATGGAAAAACACCATATGAGATGGTGAAGAACAAGAAGCCAAATCTCAAATACTTTCATGTATTTGGATGTAAGTGTTTTGTTCTCAAGACTCATCCTGAACAGCTATCCAAGTTTGATCTAAAAGCTGATGAGGGAATCTTTGTAGGATATCCACTTTCTACAAAAGCCTTCAGAGTCTATAATTTGAGAACAAAAGTGGTCATGGAATCTATCAATGTCTCTTTTGATGACAAGAAGATCACTGGACTTGAAGATTGCATTGATCATAATAAGCTGAGATTTGAAAATGAAGATTCATATTCTGATACCTCAAGTCCTGACAGTCTAAGTCCTGATACTGTAAATTCTGATGGATTAAACTCTGATGTTATTGAAACTGTGGTGACTACGTCAAAGGAAGATGCACCATTGCAGGGGGAGCATACTCAAGATTTTATCACATCTCAAGAAGCATCAGAACATACATCTGGCTCGTCAAATTCTGATTCGTCAAGTTCTGATAAGCCAAGTACTGACAGTGCTGAAAATCTAAATACTGAAGGATCCAACTCAGAGAGCATAGTTTCAGGGGGAGCATCAGAAAATGAAATCGAAGACAGCATGAATTATGGGGGAGCATCCAGTTCTAGAGAAAATCTTCCATCTGCAAGGAAGTGGACAAAATCACATACACCTGATTTAATAATTGGAAATCCTGAGGCAGGTGTCAGAACTAGAACAGGTACTTCGAATGAATGTCTTTACAATTCTTTTCTCTCTCAGTCTGAGCCAAAGAAAGTGGAAGAAGCTCTTCAAGATGCTGATTGGGTGCAAGCAATGCAGGAAGAGTTGAATGAATTTGAAAGAAACAAAGTCTGGACCTTAGTGCCAAGACCCAAGAATAGATCGGTTGTTGGTACAAAGTGGGTATTCAGAAACAAAACTGACAGTGATGGCATAATTGTAAGGAACAAGGCAAGGCTGGTTGCAAAAGGATATTCTCAACAGGAGGGAATTGACTATGATGAAACATTTGCTCCAGTTGCTAGGTTAGAAGCCATAAGGATATTCATGGCTTATGCTGCTCACAAAAAGTTTACTGTCTTTCAAATGGATGTGAAAAGTGCTTTTCTCAATGGAGAATTGGAAGAGGAAGTATATGTTGAACAACCTCCAGGCTTTGTAGATTCCAAACATCCAGATTATGTCTACAGGCTTGATAAAGCACTTTATGGACTTAAGCAAGCTCCTAGAGCATGGTATGAGACTTTAGCTCAGTTTCTTCTGGAAAGTGGATTCAACAGAGGAACTATTGACAAAACATTGTTCTATCTCAACCATGGCAAGGACTTACTTTTGATCCAGATTTATGTTGATGATATCATTTTTGGGTCTCCAAATGCCAAACTTTGCAAAAAGTTTGCCAATCTAATGCAGTCAAGATATCAGATGAGTATGATGGGAGAACTTAGTTATTTTCTGGGCCTTCAAGTCAAGCAGAGTGAAGAAGGAACTTTTATTTGTCAATCTAAGTACACCAGAAACTTGCTGAAAAAATTTGGAATGCAAGACTGTTCAAGTGCATCCACTCCCATGGCCACTGCAACAAAACTGGATAAGGATACTGGTAATTCAGTAGATATTACTGATTACAGAGGTATGATTGGCTCACTTCTCTATCTAACTGCTAGTAGACCAGATATCATGTTTGCTACCTGTCTTTGTGCAAGATTTCAAGCAGATCCAAGAGAACCTCACTTAACAGCTGTAAAAAGAATCTTTAAGTATCTTAAAGGAACAGCTGATCTAGGATTATGGTATCCTAGAGAATCAGATTTTAAATTAATAGGTTACTCAGATGCAGATTTTGCAGGTTGCAAAATTGACAGGAAAAGCACAAGTGGAAGCTGCCAATTTCTTGGAGGCAGATTGGTTTCTTGGTATAGCAAGAAACAAAAGTCAATTTCCACATCAACTGCAGAAGCAGAGTATATTGCTGCAGGAAGCTGCTGTGCACAGATTCTCTGGATGAAGAATCAGTTACTGGATTATGGGTTAACATATTTCAAAATCCCTATTTACTGTGATAATCAAAGTGCTATTGCTATGACAGGTAATCCAGTTCAACACTCTATGACAAAGCACATCAGCATCAGGTACCATTTCATCAGGGAACATGTGGATGAAGGTACAGTGGAATTGCATTTTGTTCCCACAGATCAACAAGTAGCAGATATCTTCACAAAACCACTGTGTGAAGCTACCTTTTCAAAATTGGTAAATGAACTTGGAATGATTTCAGGTTCTTTCTCTAAATCTGCTTAAACTTGTTCTATGTTATCAGACTTTATGATCAGTATTTACAGAATTAATCTCTTTGTATATTCTGTGCATTAATTGATAAATGTCTTCAAGTACTGACTGTTGTCTGATATATGTGTCTAAACTCTGATAAGTGATATGTCTGTTTCAGTAACTCTTCTATCCTATGAGGATAACTGTGCTAGATACTGACCTACTAGTCTTCAATAAACAAATGATCCCATGAAAGAAGTAGTTATTTCTGTGGAAATCTTATGACACAAGCAAATTCTGATAACTGAGCTTAGTTAAGTTTACTTTGTATATCTTATTACTAAGTCACAAATTAGAATAATGCTACTCATCTGTTTAAGTTCTGATTCTAGTAAAACTGCTGAATGTACTAAGTGCTGATAAACCTCACTTATCAAAAGAAGAAGAACAATAATCAAAGAATAATATCAGGTACTCCTTTGAGATCTAGAGTAAAAATGTGAAAGGGACGACCCAAGTGCATTGCTGGTATTAAGTAAATATGCATTAGAAAAGCAAAATATTTTCTTGGTGACTTTTCACACTCTATGATTACTGGAGAAATACTCTGATAATAGCATAAATTCTAATAAACAGTCGTGACTCACTTACACTGAGAAGCCTCTGTAAAATAGAATTTCAAAAGATGCATAAAATTAGCACAAAAACAGTAGAGGTGAACTCATGCATGAACTCATTTATCAGTAGGTTTCAGGATAATGACAGATCTTTAGCAAAATTTTAATTATGACTTATTTCTAAGATGTACTGAAGTAGATCAGACTTTACTCTTTGTCTGTTATTTAGCTTAATGCACACACACATCACTCCATATGAATGATGAAATTTCTGTGGTGGTCTATGTTATTTTAGATAAACAGTCATTGTGTCACTTCTGCACAAATTCTGAGGACAAGTTCTAGTTACACGTTCTGATGATTAATTTCTGACGTTCATAACTAAGAACTTGTATGAGTATTTACTAAGATAGATATTCCTTGTTCGAGTTAAGACATTATGTTCTGATGACTGTTAAGTTCTGGTATAGGTCTAAGTTCTGATTTTTCAGTCTAACCCTTTACTTAACTTATCTGTGAATAAAATTTGGTAACAGTCTCAGATTAATTTCGAAATGTTGAAGTGGAAGATTAATAGTCTATGGTTAAAACATAATGGCACTCGTCCTTGAACAGTTCACTCTTGTTCCATGTGCACATTCCTTTTCCAATGACTGTTATTCTTTTTCAAAGTCTAGGGAGACGAGGTAGATTTAATTCTACCTGTCTGCATTCAATATCTTCGCGTCTCCTTGCATTCTCTTGCCTATATACACAGCCACTTCACATTAGTCTTTTCATCACACTTGTATCACAAATTCAGTCTTGTTTTTCATTTACTATCACAAATGGCTGAATTTGGCTGGTTCTACAATTACGGTGATGAGACTGTGCATGTCTTTTTGAATGGAATTCCAACTCCCTACCCTATCACCAACATCCCTCACAATCTCTGGATTCAATTTCCAGAGGTTATCAAACGTGATCTGGTGGCCGTTCGAAGAGACCTTCACCTTCGTCGTATCCGTCAGCAAGAGCGAATCATTCGACTCGCCATCTTGTTTGTCGAAGATAGGAAGAGGAAGATGACTTAATCTCGTCTTCTTCCTGTTCTTCTTCATCCTCAGCTTTGTCAGGCTTCTTAGCTAGGACTAAAGCTGTTGACGTTAGGATTAGAAGCTTAGGGAAAATCTTGTATTGATGTAATTTCTATTTCATTTATGTATTGACTTGATATATTAATGAAAACTGTTTTTACTTCAAGATTTTGTCTCTGAGTTATTTTATCTTGTGTTGTTAAATCCTGCTTGATATTCTGATGACCATTTAAATTTTGTCTTAAGTTCTGATTTAAGTTCTGATTCTTTGTCAGCACTTATTCATCGAAATTATCTCGGTCATTTTTAACATGATTCATTTTCAGAATATTAATGTTGCAGTGCAAAATAACCAATCAGTGATAACGGGTTAAAATTTGAATTGGGGGTTCTAGGCTTCTCAAGAGGCTTAGACGTATGACTGTTCCTGCAACTCCCAAGGAATCCAAATCAACAAGGAAGTACAAGAAACAGAGGGCACAGAGGCCAGTTTCAGATGATGAGGAGGAAGCAGCTAAGGAAGGGGATCAGGAATCTCTGATCTCACAAGACAAGGAATTTGCTCCAGTCACTTCTTCTCCATCAACTCCATTTCAGGAACCTGTATCTGACAAGGCTAATTTACCTTCTTTATCTCTTGTTGATCCAGGCACAAGTGCTGAAATTGATATTCAGAACTTGGTTGTGCCTGAAATACTTTTCTTAGAAGCTCCAACAGCAAATAATCCTTCCACAATACCTGTTACTGATGCTGTTCAAACTCCTGAGTTATCACTAACACCTTCTCTGCTATCAAGATGATGATCAGATTTTAGGTGAGCATCAGGATATGGCTGTTGATCAGAACTTAGTATCAGATCAGCAATTAGAGGATGTTGAAGCCTCCATTGCTACTCATACAATTGTCTTATCAGAAGATACTGATTCTTTAAGTTCTGATGCTGCAAATGTTGGAGATACTGGTGAAGCTGCTACAACTGTAGATGCTGATGCAGCAGGTCCTTCAGGACATACTCCTCCACTGACTCTTCCTAAGTCTGAACTGCTAAAGGAGTTTGTTATCAGGGATGCACCAGTACCTTGGAGTGAAACTCCTGCAGGACAGGAGTGGACTAAGGAATGGAACTCAGTTTCATGTGTTCCAAATGCTTTACATCTTGCTGAGCACTTGACTAAAGCTGATGAAATGTTAAATTCTGATGATTTTAAAACCCAGCTTAGAGTCACTGCATTGAGTACTAAACATCTACAAGGTCTTCATTCCAACACTCATGCAGAGCTACACAAGATTCAGGAGAACTTTATTAAACAGGAACAAGTTTGGAAACTTGATAAGAAAAAGTTCTTCCAACCTACCATTGACAGGGTTGCTTATATTGAGAAAACTCAAGAGAAGCAACAAGCTCAGATTGATCAAATTCTGACAAATCAAGCTTCTCAGCAATCGCAACTTACTGAAATCCAGACCTCAGTGGAACTACTTATCTCTCTTTTATTACCTGCTGATGCCAAAAAGGGGGAGAAGGTAATTAAGTCCAAATGCAAAACCAACAAGTCACTGCAAGGACAGGATGATGGAAAAGATGACCAAGGAAACTCTGGAATGGGTAGTGGTCATAGTCAAGGTAGAATAAGCCAGACTTAAATCAGAGAAAGTCACATCTAAATCTGAAGCTTCTGGTAAAAAGTTACTTCCAAAACCTAAAGGCATTGTGATCAAAGAGAGGATACATACTGAAGAAACTTTGGCTAGATCACAACCACAGATAGATCCAAGATCCAAGGGTAAAGAAAAGGTTGGTGAACCTATCAAGCCTTATGTACCTCCTGAGGAAGAAGAAATTACTGATGGAAAACATAATCTTGCTCTGACTTCAAGAAAAATTCTTAAAACAACCTCTGACATGGCTCAAGTTGTTCAGAGTCAAGAAATTGTAAGTTCTGATATTCAGAAGAAGCAAGTAACCTCTGACAGTGCTCAAGTTAACTTGATATCAGAAGATAAATCTAAAACACTCCTACCAGGATTCACTAAAGCAAAACAGACTCAATCTTTGAAGAATACTTTAAGTGGTTTTGAAGCAAGAGTAGTTACTGGAAAGGAAGCTAGAGATAAAACTGGATTGGGAAGTGCTGATGAAAGAAGAGTACACAACACTACTGATGATCCAACTTCCTTGAGTGAACCAGGTATTGGAGCAACTCCTGAGAGATTGAATCAACTAGAATCTGTACAGATGGTTTAGCATACCTACTTGAAAGAATACATCATGTTGTATTTCATGACAGATGGTAGGGTTTATCATATAAGACAAAATGCCATTCCATTGAAGTATTTTGAAGAATTGGAGCATGTATTATTCTTACTTCAAGTGGATGACAGAATAACAGAGACTGCTGCAAACTACTTAAAGGAACAGATTCAGAGACAGAAAAGACTTTATTCTGTTAAGTCTGACAGCAGATATGTTCCAAAGTACAGAAATCACAATGGTGATATTGTTGATATGAAGCCTAATACTGCACAGATCAGAACATATCTTGGTATTAAGGGGCTTGAATTCAATCTAGAGTCTAACAAAGCTTATGTCATAAGACTAGATCGGGAGTTGAGAAAAGCAAAGATTAATGATCTCAGAGCTGCAATATTTCAAACTGGTGAAGATACTGCAGAGCTTAAAGATGTCAAACGGAGAATGATTGATGAACTCAGATATGCTGAGAAATGTTTGTTGAAGAATTATCTCAGAACAACTTCTGACATCAGAGAGATTGGAAAATGATGAAGCCAAGTCGAAGATCTACAACTGCTTAAATTCTGATATTTATACAGGTTGAAGTTGTTATCAGAAGTTGAATTGGTAAAAACTTTAAGGACTGTAAGTTGTAGTTATCTTGTCTATTTCTCATGCATTTGTACCTAATGTTTTTGACATCATCAAATATCTGTTAAACTTGTATATTTTGTTAATTTACAAGTTGGGGGAGATTGTTAGATATATTTGATAATGTCATGGCTAATATGTTTTATGTTTAGATTTCAGATCTTATTTGAACAGAACAAATCAGTACTTAACTGATCAGTACTTATACTGGAAGTCAGAACTTAAGGTACTGGAAGTCAGAACTTAAGGGATATCAGTACTTATGTTATCAGGAGATAGATATCAGAACTTAAGTGCTGAAGGACAATCAGATAAGGACAGTAGCTGATTAAAGTTAAGAAGATCAAGATAAACATAAGAAGAGATATGCATGAAGAAGGAATTCCGTGAAGAATGGAATACTTGGAATAGAAGATATCTGATTGATATATTTTAGGAAGCAGAATTATATTCCATATCAATTAGCGAATATCTTGTAACTGTGTAGTATATAAACACAGAAATAGAGTTTACACTAGAGGTGTTATCATTATCGAGAATATTATTTATTATAACTCTAGAAGCTCTCGTGATATTTTGTTCATCACTGAGAGATAACAGTTCCAGATTGTAACAGAGTTTATTGTTTAAATAAAGTTTGTTTTCTGTTACATAAGTTCTTGAAGTTTGATTTGATTGTAATAAACACTGTATTCACCCCCTCTACAGTGAAAGTGTGACCTAACACAACTATTGGGAGTCTTATATATGCTCAAGTTTGTACCTGGCCAAATTTGGCATTCATGATGGGTATGTTAAGCAATTATTCGAGTAAACCCGGAATGTATCATTGGATTGCAATTAAACGAGTTATGAGGTACTTACAAGGAATAAAAATATTGCTTGCTCATTTTATCAGATTTCAGGAATTTGGAGATCATTATGTATTCTGATTTTTGATTTTGCTGACTACATAGATACAACAATTCTACTTATGGTTATATGTTTTTTATGTCTAAACATGTAGACATTAAATATCTAGTTATTATATACAGATTGAAAATTTAAGTAGTTTCTCTTTGAGTATATAAGGATAAATTTTATGCTAGCAGGCCCACTTACTAAAGTTTTAACACTTAAAGTTTATCTTGGGCATACTGCTCATATGGGTGTTGCCTTGTTGGAAGATATTAAGTTTTAGTGGGAGCTTTTTGTTTTATTCTTATATTCGGTACTCAATTTTCATTGACACTATTGTGATGCATTATATGTTTTGAGTTTCTGCAGAATGAAGTTAAGTTTTTTCTCTCTATAGCTCTAAATGAGTTATATCTTTCAATTATGGTTTTGATATAAAGTTGAAAGAATAAAGACTGATCTCACTAAAGTATTAAGGACCAACTGGAAATAGACATGATTAAGATCGCATTGCATGTAATTTCCAGTTACATATTTGTTGTGCAAGACATGCATGTACATAACAAGACTAAGTTACTTTGAAAACCCTAAGAATCAGTTGTATCATAAACTTATTGTATTTTGTATTTGTATTTCTTGAGTTTATAAAAATATTAAGAAGATTAGACTGGAGGATTTTTTTTCTATGAACAGCCATAAAGCTAAAGAATAAACTCTGAAAGAAGATCAATCCTGATCATGCCTCAGAGAGAAGTATAAAAGCTTGGATTTGAATAATATTTCTGGAAAAATGTTCTAAGTCAGATATCGACAAGTCACAGATCAAAGAGTATGGAGATGTATGTCAAGAAGTCAAAAATGACTTGTATAGAAGTCCAAAGAGATATCGACAAGTCAATCTTCCCATAGAGAACTAGAAAAATCGACAAGTCAAAAAGTGCATGTAGAGAACTGGAGACATCTACAAGTTAAAATCTACTTGTAGAGAACTCGAGATATCGACAAGTCAAAATCTGCTTGTAGAGAAGATATCGACAAGTTAAAAGTCTATGTAGAGACTAAATATATCGATAAGTCAATCTACTTATGGAGAACGGGAGATCTCGACAAGTCATAATACTTATAAAGAAGTAGAGATATCGATAAGTCATTTTACTTATCGATATGTGACTTCTCTACACAGTAAAAGAGATTTCGACAACAACTTCAGATTCAGAATATTGAAAACTTGAAGATCCAAGATTATCAGCCAACAAACAATTCTATCACTAAATTGGAAAGACTACAAATGCAGCTGGAAGAATGCAAGATCAAGGGCCAAGATGAACTGGACAAATGAGGGTCACAGACCTAGTATATTCTTCACAGATATGCTGCACTAGAAATAGAAACAGAGAAATGAGCTTTAGAAATTGTGTTAGTTTATTTTAGTGCAAGTTCCGTAAACTATTCATGTTGATCTATAAAACATGTCACGGGTCCTTTGTTTAGATGTAACAAAATTGATCTAGAAAATCTTGTATTCAATCAAGAAAAGTAAACGAGTTCTTATTTGTAAGAACACAGATTTGTAGCACAAACAAGTTTGATTTAATATAAATCAAGTGAGTTTTTGATAAATTACTTGTGTCTTTACATTCAGTTTTTTATCACTACAACTTCAATTCTAGCTGTTAAGTTCCAAAAGCCACAAACACTTTCAAATAATCAAGAAAAATAAGAAAATACATTCATCCCCCCCATGTTGCACTTCATACCTAACAAGTGGTATTATAGCAAAATCTGAAAGTAAACATACTAGATCTTGGAAGTATGAGTATACAGAAACTTAGTAGTATCAAGATCCATGTCTTTGACAAAGTGAACTACACCTTATGGAAGAAGAAGAATATTTTGTTCATCAGGATGATAAATCCACTATATATTTAAATTCTTAAGCATGGACCCTTCATTCATATGGTGAGGGTACCTGAAGCAACTGATGGTGATATGGTCATTTCTGGTTACGTTGCTCCTAAAGATCCATCTAAATATATTGAACCAGAAAGGAAAAAGTTTCACTTGACAGTAGCTTGCAACTCATTCTCATTGAATCTCTTGATAATGTCATGTATAACAACATTATCAATTGTGAATCAGTCAAGCAGATCTGGGAAATGATAAAGATTCTATGTGAAGGTATTGAGGAAGTGAGGTCAAACCAAAGAAGGATTATAGTCTCACAATATGAGAGTTTCATGGCTAAACCTAAAAAAGGCATTACTGAGGTTTTTCAAAGATTTAACAAGTTGATAAATGACTTGCAGCTTCATGATAAATTCTATGAAGCTGAGGAGGTTAACTTAAAATTCCTGCTTACTATCCCTGACCATCTAGAACAAAAGATCTTTGCAATAAGATAAGGGAGAGATCCAGGTAGAATAACTTTGGAGGTTTTGTATGGTATTTTTAAAATCTATGAGCAGGAGATGATGCAGAGAAAGTCATTGAAGGTGATTCAATGACATGTTGTGGATGTGTCAAGTGCCTTGGTAGCCAATGACAAGAAAATAACTGAAGATGAAACTGAATCCCGAACTTAGTTATTCAAGATTTTGAGCAGAAGAACAAGGAACCTAAAAAACAAGTCATTCTAGAGTTAGAAGAGGATGAGTATTATACTCTTGATGAGTTGGATGAAATGGGCCAGTTTATGGCTTACCTAGCAAGAAGAATTTCAAACATAAGAGTCAAGAAGCCCAAGTACTTCAAGGGAAAAGGTCAAACATCTTACAATAATAACTAGAAAAGAAAGACTCAGATAAATGCAATTAGCAAAGATGGCTACAAGTCAGGATATGTGGACAGATCAAAGATTAGATGCTACAAGTGTGATGAACTTGGTCACTTTGTCACAGAATGCACGAATCCAAAGAAAGTGAAGAAGGACAAGACATATTTGAAGCTTGAAGCTAAGTATAAAGCACTTCTGAAGAAACAACAAGGAAAATCTTATATTTCTAAAGGAAAGAGTTGGGATGACACAGATGATGTTGAAGAATATGGAAATTATGCTCTCATGGCTTTGGAAGAAGGAGAGTCATCTTCATCAAAATCCGAGGTACCTATCTGTTAGATAATGAATTACACACAGAGGGGGGGTGAATGTGTTTTTGTGTTTATCTGCTTTTTCTTGAAGTGTTTATATTTGGTAAACAAAGTAAATTAAATCTTGTAGTGAAATGTGTTAATACTGAAATTAAACAAGTAAGAACACTGGACACGGATATTTCAAAACTCACTTAATTTTATATTAAAATTAAGAATGTTTTGCTACAAAATTTCTTGGTTCTTTGATGATAAAGAGCTTAGCTTCTTCCTTGAGAGAATACAAGATTTTTCTGATCTAAATTGTTACCATTAAAACAAAGCAACCAGTGTTTACTTTATAGAACAGTAAACACTGGTTATTACACAACATGCATTAGTATGTACTAAACCCTATTTTTGGAAATCAAATCTTTCTATTTCTGGCTTAGTGTATCTTTGCTAATCTTGCACGCATGTGACTTTCTATGTCAGTTAATCTTGGCCTTTGATCTTGTACACTTCAAGCTATTCTTTGTAGACTTGTCAATCCAACTGATTGGATTGTTTGTTGATTGTTAATCTTGGATATTGAACTGATCTGCACTTTGTACTTTGAGTTTTTACCTCGAGATCTCCAGTTTGGTATATAGAGAACTTGACATCTCGATAAGTATATTGGCTTATCGAGATCTCTCATTACTCTATAATTGCTTTGACTTGTAGAGGTCTCTGAGTTCTCTATAAGAGAATTTAGCTTTTCGAGATCTCTCATCTTCATGACTTTACTTTGGCATATCGATATCTCTGAGTTCTCTAGTGACCAATTGACTTGTCGATAACTCAGAGTTCTCTAGTGATATCTTGACTTGTCGATATCTCAGAGTTCTCTAGTGATATTTTGACATGTCGATATCTTAGAGTTTTCTAATGATATTTGACTTGTCGATATCTCAGAGTTCTCTAGTGAAGAAATGACTTACTGATATCTTGAATTTTCATATCTTCAATTTGGCTTGTCGATATCTCTGAGTTCTCTAGTAGCTTTTCTGACTTTTCTATAAGTCATTCTGGAGTTCTCGAATGACTTCTCTATAACACTAAATTTGTGACTTGTAGAGATCTTGACTTAAAACATTTTTCTCAAAACAGATTTATTCAACTCCAAGCTTCTTCATAATTCTTCCGAGGCATGATCTTCTTGATCTTCTTCCAGATAGAATTCTTAGGCTTGATACTATTTACAGAAAAAGACTCCAATATGCTCTTTGACATTTTTATAGACTTTAAATCTTACAATACAAAAAGCAAACTAAGATTACAATACAACTTACTTAGGTTTATCAATTTGACTTAGTATTATTATAGTACAGGCATGTCTTGCACAACAATCTCCCCCAATTTATGAGAAGATTGATTAACATAAATTCATGCATGTTAACAAGACTAACCCCAAGCTACAATGAAATATAAGACTAATATATAAAAATTGACACAATTACAACATTTATACATTAGGTAAAGACTATTTTTGCTTCTATTTCTTCTCTAATAAGGTCCTTTATGTAAACAAGAATTTCAATTTCTTTTATTATTGGTGTCCCTTCTAGAGCTTCCACAAGCTTGAGTTAGTCTGGCTTTGGATAACCATTTAGCAAATCAATCCTAAATTTTGTGAATTTGCTAGCTTTTACATTTAGAAATTTCCATCCTTAGAAATTCTGCTCATTCCTTTTGCCTTAAGTTCTTCTGATCTTTTCATGTACATTTCAATCTCCTTATCATACTTCCTTATCCTCTCCTCAGATTTAGCTTCATTCCTTGCTCTTCTTTCCTCCCTTTCAATCAACTATTCAGCCAACACAGATCTTCATGCTCTTGTAGCAGTATCCTTATCCTTCAGTAAGCTTATCACTCTCTTCATTTCTGTGGGAGAGAGAGAGTCCATTAAGCTGCAGCCTACAAATGTGAAGTATCCATCTTCATAGTAGATTCTTACTTCCCTTAGAGTTATAACCCAGACTCTAACTATTTCCTCATCTGCTTGTTGAAACTAATCTTCATTTGAGATGCACCGGTATAAAGGTAGAAAATCATTTTGCTTGAAATAATTCTAGATGCCCCTTTCAGTGACTTCCACATTTTCAGTAGGCTTAGCTTTCTTAGGTTTTCTCCCAACAGACTTGTAGTTAACTTTGAATGATGGCTTTGAAGAAAGTAGGTTTATAATTTTCTTGAGAGATGTTTGGCTAGAGGTGATTGGTACTTTTAGAAAGGTGTTGGTAGTTTGTTTGTATAGAAATTTAGGCTTAGAGGTTTGAGGTGGTTTGATGATTGAGTTTATTAGCCAACTTGTTTCTTCTTTCTTCTTCTCTCATCCCCTTTCTTCTTCTCATTATCCTTCTTCTTTTCATCCTTATTTCCAGCTGCCTTGGAGGATTGACTTGGATTTGAGCCAGAAGGTTTTTGATCATCTTTCTTCTGCTCATCATCATCCAAATTATCCTTGTTGATTTGAGTTCTAGGCAAGTTGGCTTCAGAATTCCTCAGATATCTCCCCAACAACTTAATCATCTCTTCATCTTCAACAGTCTTATTTCTCTTTACTTTCAACTCAGTCTCTAGAGTCATGATAAGTTTTTTGTTGGCCATGATACATTGCTTAGTAATCTGGAAGTGTTTGAAGTGTTTGGTGGTAGGATAGATGTATGCCACTCCCTTGCTTGGTTGTGGGTATGCTTCAGGAAAAGCAGCCACTTGAGCATTTTTCAATTCAGTTAGCAAGAGAGTGTCTTCATGAATCACTATTCTGACTTTGTTTATCAGAATGTCCAACTCAGATGCCCTCCTAGATATAAGATAGTTGAGGGACACCTGCATACACCTGTCTACCCCTTAGTCATTTATGTTGACCACAATCCTTCTTTCCTGAAAATTATCTTTGTTTACCAAGATCACCCTTATTGAGTTTATTATCCTGTCCAAGGCTTTCTTTTAGGTGAAGAAACTGTCATTGAGAGAAGCCCTGAGAGCCTTAAGCAATTCATCAAATTCCCTGCTTAGACTAGGTCTCTCGGCTGCTTAAATAAGCCTCTCCATTGCAATATCAACTTCTTGAGTTTTGCTCTTTTCAACAGCTGGGACACTTTGAGTAGATAATTTTGATAGCCTAGCCTCTATCTCCCCGTTAGTCTTGTTGGCAGGCATGATAGGAGGAGTAGGAATTTTAGGTCTCACAGCTTCAGGGAGTGCTGTCAATGGTATATTGAGTTTACCCATAATGGCTCCCAAAGCAACATAATTTTGTATTTGGAGATGCTTATGAGAGTCCACCAGGATCTGGATATCTAATTGTTGACTCATGACTAGAGAAGTCAAGGAATGAACTTGAGAATTGAGGGAGGCATTTGAAGACTGCAAGTTTGAGACTTGTTGTTGAAGAGATTGGATTTGAAGATTTGTAGAGGTTGATACAGGATGATGAGAACTGGTAGATGTTGAGGAACCAAAAGTTGCTTTCACAGCTTGTTTGATGCCATCCATAAGCAATGCAGAAGGCTCATATCTGGTCTGGTGAAGCTAGTCCAGCTTGATTTTTGTATCATTTGAATTTGTGATTTGTTGTTGGACCACTTCATGAAAAGCAATGAAAGACTGTCTAAGATTCTTGACATCTTTTTCGATAGAAGTCAGATCCATCCTTGCCATTTGATCAGCAAA
This sequence comes from Apium graveolens, assembly GCF_009905375.1. Classification (NCBI taxonomy): domain Eukaryota; kingdom Viridiplantae; phylum Streptophyta; class Magnoliopsida; order Apiales; family Apiaceae; genus Apium; species Apium graveolens. The sequence continues at coordinate 159,273,429 of NC_133649.1, read as the reverse complement.
ATGTTTGAACTTTGAAGTGATCTTGACTTGTGATGGTATGATCTCATCCATCTTCTATTTTACTAGTTTCCTGATTTTGTCTTCATGACCAACCAACTTGAGTTCTAGGGCTTTTCCAAAGAGATGGAAAAATTTGAGTTGAGCCTTGAAAATATCATTAATGGCATCATAAACTTCACCAGGAGTCAGTGCTTTAGCATTGCTGCCCAAAATAGTCTATATAATCTTTCCTGAACTTAGTTAAAACACCTTCTATCTCCAGATTGTAGTCCTTGTTTAGCCAAGCATCACAGTTGCCATCCTGTTCAGCTTCATTAACAATTTTGTCTTGTTACTCTTGGACATTTGTTTAATAGGAGAGCATAATGGCTTGATAGTCCTAGTTAGACATATCTGAGGTTAGCAACTGTTGAGAAATTTATGCAAGTCCTGCAAGCTAATCCACCCTGAAATCTTCAAGATTTGATTAAGGTGCAGCTTGATGTAGCCAGTTGGAGATGAGGTGTGATGGTTGAGATTGAGAGGTTGAGGGTTGTGGAGTTAGATTAGAACCACCTGTGACAGAAGTCACAGTTTGACTCACAGTAGGTACTGTGGTTATGATAAGTTGTTGTTCCACACTAGTTGTAGGAACCTCCAATTGAATTGGAGGGGATTTGAATGGGTTACTGGCATGTACACCAATCTCAAACCCTTGTGTGTCTTGCACCACACTGTCACCTGAATGTGCTATTCTTGACTCCTCTATGACAGGATCATTGGCAATTATACTCCTAGCATCAATTGCTAATGCAATCTCTGCTAGGGTTTTGAGGGGAGTTTTTCCTAGAACAGGAACCTCCAATTGAACTGGAGAGGATTTAGATAGCTCCCCCTCAGGAATACTACCCTCAAACCTAACATCATGTGAAGGCTGATTTGCACATGAAGGTGTATTTGTAACATCCATGTGGTCTTCAGTAAAAACTGATGAATCCCCCATGATTTTGATGGTGTCATCAAGGTCTAACCCAGCTAGTAGCCTCTCACCATCTGAATTTAGTGTCTGGGTGGTGAGCAAGGTTTCTTGAACCAAGTCACTTGAGTGAGCTTGCACTTGAGAAATGGATTCAAGTGTTATATTTGAAGAAGAAATTTGAGAGATTAAGAATTATTGTTCAGTAGTGAGTGTTGACACCTCCCCCTGAATGGATGAGGGAGCTTCAATAGATGTGCTCTCACTATGTGTGCCATCCTTATTTCTTCTACCATATACTTGAATTTGATCAAGTGTTGGTTGTGCAGACTTTTTACAAGATGCATTGGGGAGAATGCTCTTTTCAATAGAAACACCCTGTTGAGAGGATATTTCTAGAGTCTGTTTTGTCCCCATTTGTATAACTGCACCCTTTTGGGAGGATACAAAGGTGGCTTGAGTGGTCAACTCAGTTTTCTTACCCTTCTTTGTTTTTCTGACCGAAGGTGACTCAGGTTGTACTTGTACCTCACTACACTCATTCATAACAATTAGTGTTATCTTCTTTCTCTTCTTTTTACTCACTTCACCCTTTTGAGAAGATGAAGTGGTTGGTTTCCTAGCTTCTATAGGTATAGAAGAAAGGGTATCAATATTGGAAGGTCCCTGTTGGTGTTCCCGTATTTATACTTCCACAGGTTCAGGGACCATTGTTGTACTAGATGGAGCATTAGCCCTCATGTCAGGCATAGGATAATGGTAGGTCTTAAATCTTTCAATCATGAAAGGTGTAAAATTAAGACCCATTGGAACCTTATTCTTAGTAATAATTGATCCAAATAAAATTTTGGACACTTGCTTACAATTGCCTATTTGTGATCTATCTACACCATTTATCAAATGTATCACTTTATAGTTTAAAGCAGACATAATAAATTTAGGAAGAAAAATTTCCTTACCTCTTGACTCCAATGGCATGGTTAGCCTGGTGCTCAACTCCTCCAGTATATAGTGTCATACGTTGATCTGTTTGTTGTGAGCCATTGAGTAGACCAACTTCTGGACAACACTAGATATATTGTCAAACCCTGACAACCTGCAAGTGAAAGCCCTTATCACTGAATCAAACAGGAATGACCATTCTCTCCTCAGGTCCTTCTTGTTCATGCTTGACAGATTGATCTTCTCAGAATAGTTGATGAAGTCCATGAATTCATACAGATCATCCTGAGTTGGAGCCTCAATCAACTTGTCAGTATGTATACCTAATGCCATATTGACATCATCCTCAAATATCTCCACCTGTTGGCCCTTGATTGTGTAGTTTATTACAATTGATACAACCTGGTTCTCATGCATAATTGCCCTTGTTACTGCTGTGTTCCAAAAATCCCCTAACACATCTAAGTAAAGCACATGATTAGCAGTAAGAGCCCCTACAAAGTAACTCTCAGACAAGAACTTGACAAAACTTTTTAAAGTTTCAGGTGCTTGGTTTGCATCTAAGAATGTAAGGAAGTTAGTCTCTTTTGGGATGAAGGGTACAATATTGTTTGCTACCATTGTTATGAGTATGAAGTTTAGTGGGTAAGAGAAATTAGTGAGAAATGAGTTGAAACGAGAGAGATATCGGTTTTGGATTGAAAAAGCTAGGTCACTTAGAGTTCTCGAAGGTGTAAGTATGTATATGTATCGAGATGTCTGGGTATTTATAGTAAAAGCAAATGACTTGTCGAGAAGTCAAAAATAGACGTTTGGAGTATACTTATCGAGAATTCATTTTGAAATTTGAAAAATATATCGATAAGTCATTTTATTTATTCTTGTAGAGAACTAAAAATTAACTTATCGAGATGTCAAATAAATACTCAGTTTGTCAAAAATGGACTGAATTATTTCCAATTTTTATTTGAATAAATTAAAATAAAATCAGAATAATTTTACAAAAAGTATTTTACTAAAATAATTTAATGAATTAAATTATTTCAGTTCTGAGTTATTCATAAGTCTAAAAGATACTTGTAGAGAACTCTGTGAGTTAACACTACTAGAGAACTCTACAATGACTTATCGATAAGTCATAATAAAGCTTATCGAGAAGTCACTCGAGAAGTCAGGAAAATGACTTATCGAGCACTCACTCGAGAAGTCTTAAAATGACTTGTCGATAAGTCAATTAGATTTATCGAGAACTCAGTTCTCTATATACTTTTGATCACTTTGATTATGTCTTGTGTTTATTTTACATATTGAAGATGTAAATTAACATTTTGACGGTTTTCTTAGAATTGAAAAATTCCAAGCTGAATTATTATTTTTGAATAATAAATATGCCGAGATTTCTGAAATATTTACAATTCATATTTCAGTTAATTTCTAATAAAATCAAATTAATTTTGATTTACTGGAAATTAATCTGCTGCAACATATTAGCTGAGTTCTTGCCTTAGGATAAAAAATTTAGCATTCTCATTTCACCTACAGGTCTACTGAAAGTAGCTTCATCCAAAGGTTCAGTAAAAATGTCAGCTAATTGTTTTTCTGTTGGAACAAAAATGAGCTCAATGGTACCATTTGCAGCATGTTCTCTAATAAAATGGTACTTTACATCAATGTGCTTTGTCCTAGAGTGATTAACTGGATTAGCCACAATAGATATAGCACTAGTATTGTCACACATAATTGGAATTTTGTGTAACACTAGGCCATAGTCCATTAGCTGATTTCTAATCCAAAGCACTTGAGCACAACAACTTCCAGCAGCTATGTATTCTGCTTCAGCTGTGGAAGTTGACACAGATTGTTGTTTCTTACTATGCCAAGATACAAGTCTTTGACCAAAAAACTGACAGTTTCCACTAGTACTCTTTCTGTCCACCCTGAATCCAGCAAAATCTACATCTGTGTATCCAACAGCTGTTAAGTGGCATTTATGTCCACTTATTATGTCATATAAAGGCTTGATTTGGTGTTTTGTACTCGAGTTATTTGTGTATTTGATGCATTTTTGTAGTATATTTGCATTTCAGGCATAAATAAAAGATCCAGGTGATTTGGCAATGTTTTGATGCTAATATGGTGTCAGGAATGTGTCAAGAAGGTTGCTCGTGAAAAGACCAACTCAAACCAGCAAGAAAAGCAGAAGTTAGGATTTTTTCCAGAGAGTCAGCACGCCCGCGCTGTAGTAGCGCACGCCCGCGCCAGGATTACAGAAGTGTAGCGCGCCCGCGCTGGTAAAGCGCGCGGCCGCGCGCGGCCGTGCCGGGTCGAATTCCAGAAATCCTGTTTCTACTCTGATTTTGATCCGAAGGACTTCTAATCTGCATTGGCTGCTATATATACATAACTTATGTTCATTTTTCATAAGAAGACGTACCAGAGCTTAAGGAGAAGGCAAAAGAAGACCGTAGAGCACAATTCAACCAAGGCGAAGAGGATCTAGTTTATTCTTGTGATTCTTTGTTTTAAGTTGTAACTTTGGATGGTAGTTTTCTTATTAGTTAAACCTATACTCTTGTGTAACGTACTTGGTTTGTTATTTATTCAGTATAAAGACTACGTTTATTATACCATGCTTTTATCAGAACCCACATTGATGATGAGTCCGATTATGGGCTAATCATTATTGTGGGGTTCTAACGGATTTATTTATGGATTTCTTTAGTTAATCTGTTTCGATGCCTTAGTGTGTGGTGATTGTATGATATCCTAGTGTTGGTTGTGCTTATTCGTCTTATGAGCGTCACGAACTTATATGATAGCGTGTTAATCTCTAATAAAGCGAAAGTGAACTTAGGGGTTTAGAACCTTCCATGCTAGCATAGGTTCATGTATTTGTTATGCATGATTCATAGGTAATTTTAACCATCTTACTTGCCCTATGTAATCATGATAAATAACTTGTGCATTAAACCGTTATGTTGTCAAATTCTATAGACATATAGGGTCTCAATATAATTGGTATCTATTCAGCTTTTATCTCTTTTGTGAATATTTGTTAGTATGCTATTCGTACAATGAAAGTTGGCGTTTATCAGTTTCGTGTTATCTGATTAGTGTCATCACCATTATTTATTCAGTATAAAGACTACATTTATTATACCATGCTTTCATCAGAACCCACGTTGATGATGAGTCCGATTATGGGCTAATCATTATCGTGGGGTTCTAACAGATTTATTTATTGATTTCTTTAGTTAATCTATTTTGATGCCTTAGTGTGTGGTGATTGTATGATATCCTAGTATTGGTTGTGCTTATTCGTCTTATGAGCATTGCGAACTTATAAGATAGTGTGTTAATCTCTAATAAAGCGAAAGTAAACTTAGGGGTTTAGAACCTTCCATGCTCGCATAGGTTCATGTATTTGTTATGGATGATTCATAGGTAATTTTAACCATCTTACTTGCCCTATATAATCATGATAGATAACTTGTGCATTAAATTGTTATGTTGTCAAATTCTATAGACATATAGGGTCTCAATATAATTGGTGTCTATTCAACTTCTATCTCTTTTGTGAATGTTTGGTAGTATGCTATTCGTACAACAAAAGTTGGCGTTTATCAGTTTCGTGTTATCTTATTAGTGTCATCACCATTGCATGCTAAGGTTAAGAACAAAAAGGCTATTGAATGATGTATTTAGTAAAGTTAAAATCCCATGTTTGTGTCATATAGTATTCAACTCTCTTTATTCTCTTAGTTAATGTTCTTTAGTATAATCTCTTAGTTAAGCGCAGTTAAAACAACCTCAATTTGTTATTCGTCTTAGCATTGGATAATAACCATATCATTGTTGCATAAGTACATTGATTAAAATTAACTTAAACCAGTCCCTGTGGGAACGAACTAGAATTAATTCTACATTACTTACGATCACGTATACTTGCATGAATATTAGCGCATGTTCTAGCCCTGACAAGTTTTTGGTGTCGCTGCCGGGGAATTCAGTGTTAAGTTTTAGTTTATGTGTTTGTCATCAGTGGTCGTTAAAATTCATTGACTCGGACATTATTACTTACTAATTTTCTTGTCGTGTTTCAGGTACTCTAGCGAGCGTGTATGCATACGCGTTCTCGATCTCGTAAGAGAACACTGGATCAAGCTTAGGAAGAAGTTGTAGTAGCTAAGGAATTTTTCGAGGAAGTTCTTGTCGAGGAGAAAGTTGAAGAAGAAGCACTTATTACAATGGGAGAACCAGAAGTGAATTCGAAGGCTTTAATGGATTACTTTCAACCAAAGATTAATGATATTCAGTCTAGCATTGTTCGACCAGCCATTTCGGCTAATACCTTTAAGATCAAGTCGAGCACGATTCAGATGATATAGGACTCAGTTCAGTTTGAGGGTTCTCCGACAGAAGACCCTAACATGCACATCAGAGATTTCATCGAGATCTGCGACACTTTCAAGTTCAATGAAGTTTCTGAAGATGCTATTAAGTTGAGGCTTTTCCCATTCTCTCTGCGGGATAAAGCTAAGTGTTGGTTACATTCTCTACCACCAGGGTCTATCACCAAATGGGAGGATCTTGCTCAAAATTTCTGAACTAAATTTTTTCCTATGGCGAAGACTGCGGTAATCAGAAACACACTTACTCAATTTGCTCAGCAATCTGGAGAATCTTTATGTGAGGCTTGGGATCGCTATAAGGAGATACTTAGGAAGTGCCCTCATCATGGGATGCCTGACTGGATGATCATTAACTGCTTCTATAATGGTTTGGGTGCTACTTCTAGACCCATGCTTGATGCAGTATCAGGAGGAACCTTGTGGGCTAAAAGCTACGATGAAGCTTATGAATTGATTCAACTGATGGCTGCGAATGAATACCAGAATCCTACTCAGAGACTATCTCAGGGCAAGGTAGCAGGAATTCTGGAGTTAGATACAGCTACTGCTATAGCTGCTCAGCTTAAGGCTTTGACGATGAAGGTGGATTATTTGGCTAATTATGGAGTTAATCAGATCACTAGTGTCTGTGAGCTTTATGTTGGTGCCCATGAGACGGAGCAGTGTGCTATTTCTAGTGAATCAACTCAGTTTGTGAGCAACTTTCAGAGGTTGCAGCAGCCAGTTCCAGCCACTTATCATCCCAACAACCGCAATCATCCTAACTTCAGCTAGAGCGGCACTCAGAATGCGGTTCAGCAGCCTTATCAGCCGTATGCTGTGAAGCAATACAACCCTCCTGGTTTCCAGCAACCGCAATATGCACCAAGACAACAACTCCAGCTGCAACAATCTAATAAAAAATATGAGTTGGATGAGTTAAGGCTCATGTGCAAAAGCTAAACGGTTTCTATCAAGACCTTGGAGAATCAAATTGGGAAAATTGCTAATGCCTTGCTGAATAGTCAACCTGGTACACTCCCTAGTGACACTAAAGTACCAGGAACTAGGGAAGCTAAGGAGCAGGTAAAGGCAATTACATTGAGGTCTGGAAAGGTTGCAAATCCCGAAAAATCTTAAGTTTCAGAAGAAGAAGCTGTGGCTGAAGAAGAAGTGCAGAAGGAAACAGAAGTGGAACCAAAGAAGAAAGATGTTGTCAACACACTCCTCATGAGGGTAATACAGGGGAGAAATGGATCTATCCTCCACCTCCTTTTTCTAAGAGGCTGGAGAAGAAAAAGCTGAATAAGCAGTTTGAGAAGTTTCTGGAGGTGTTCAAGAAACTTCACATCAATATACCTTTCGCTGAAGCTCTTGAACAAATGCCTAGTTATGCGAAGTTCATGAAAGATATTCTCTTACGGAGGAATGCAATATTGTGTAGCAACATAAGTTGCCTCCAAAGCTTAAAGATCCTGGAAACTTCACTATTCCTTGCACCATTGGAAAAGTGTCATTTGACAAATTCTTATGTGACTTGGGAGCTAGCATCAATCTGATGCCTTTGTCAATATTCAAGAAGTTGGACTTACCTGATCCAAAGCCAACTTATATGACCTTGTAGTTAGCCGATCGCTCTATTACATATCCACGAGGCATTGTGGAGGATGTTTTGGTCAAGTTGATAAACTCATCTTCCCTGCTGATTTTCTAATTCTTGATTTCGAGGAGGATAAGAAGTATTTCATAATATTGGGAAGACCATTCTTGGCTACTGGCCAAACCTTGATTGATGTGCAGAAGGGTGAGCTTACTATGAGAGTGTTGGATCAGGATGTGACTTTCAATGTGTTCAATACCATGAAATTACCTACGAAAAATGAAGAGTGCTTAAAAGTGGAGTTGGTCGAGTCTGTGGTTACTTCAGAACTTGATCAATTACTAAGTTCTAATGCCATAGAAAAGGCCCTATTGGGGAATTCAGATAGTGAAGATGATGAAGGTGATGAGCAGTTGCAATATTTGAATGCTTCTCCCTGGAAGCGGAAGATGGATATGCCTTTTGAATCTCTTGGAATGGAGGAGCTGAACAAATCTCCAAAGCGCCTCAAGCCATCTATTGAGGAAGCTCCTACCCTTGAGCTTAAACCATTTTTTGAACACTTAAGGTATGCTTTTTTAGGTGATGCGTCTACTTTTCCTGTGATTATTGCATCTGAGCTTTCAGTTAGTGATGAGGAAAAACTCTAAAGAATTCTGAGAGAGTTCAAATCGGTAATTGGATGGACTATATCAGATATTAAGTGAATTATCCCTTCTTATTGCATGTATAAAATTCTGCTAGAGGAAGGTAGCAAGCCTACTGTTGAGCAATAGAGAAGGCTTAATCCAATCATGAAAGAAGTTGTGAAGAAGGAAGTTCTCAAATGGTTGGATGTAGGGATCATCTATCCCATTTCTGACAGTTCTTGGGTGAGTCCAGTTCAGTATGTGCCGAAGAAAGGAGGTATCACAGTTGTAGCTAATGAGAAGAATGAGCTCATTCATACTCGAATAGTCACGAGGTGGAGAATTTGCATGGACTACAGGAAGCTGAACAAGTCCACGAGAAAGGATCACTATCCTCTGCCTTTTATTGATTAGATGCTTGACAAATTGGCTGGGCACGAGTACTGCTGTCTTCTGGATGGCTATTCGGGCTATAATCAGATTTGCATTGTTCTAGAAGATTAGAAAAAGACTACTTTCACTTGTCCATTTGGTACTTTCAACTTCAAAAGAGTTTCTTTTGGTTTGTGTGGAGCACCTGCCACATTTCAGAGATGCATGATGGCTATCTTCTCTGACATGATTGGTCAGAATGTGGAGGTGTTCATGGATGATTTCTCTATGTTTGGCGATTCTTTTGATGAGTGCTTGCAGAATCTTGGCGCAGTTCTTAAAAGGTGTGTTGAGACCAATTTGGTTCTCAACTGGAAAAATATCATTTTATGGTGCGACGGGGCATTATTCTTGGGCACAAGGTCTCTAGTTAGGTCTTGAGGTGGACAAGGCCAAGGTGGGGGTTATCTAAAATCTTCCTCCACCAATTTCTGTTAAGGGAGTTCGCAGCTTTCTCGGTCATGCGGGTTTTTATAGGCGGTTCATCAAGGACTTTTCTAAAATCTCTAAACCCTTGTGCAATCTTCTAGAGAAGGATGTCCCGTTCAACTTTGATGATGAGTGCCTAGCTGCTTTTGAGTTCTTGAAGAAGAGTTTGAGCAAGGCACCTATCATAACTGCACCTAATTGGAATGAACCTTTTGAGATGATGTGCGATGCAAGTGACTATGCAGTTGTAGCAGTTCTTGGGCAGAGAAAGAACAACATATTTCATGTGGTCTACTATGCTAGTAAGACCCTCAATGGTGCTCAACTGAATTATACTACTACTGAGAAAGAAATTTTGGCCATTGTCTATGGTTTAGAGAAGTTTTGATCTTATTTTCTTGGGACGAAGGTGACAGTTTTCACTTATCACGCTGCGATTCGATATCTCATCTCGAAGAAGGACTCGAAGCCTAGATTGATTAGATGGGTTCTTCTGCTTCAGGAATTTAAATTAGAGATAAAGGACAGAAAAGGTACTAAGAATCAAGTCGTTGATCATGTGTGTACTTCCCTTTTCCTTTCTAGCTACTGTCTTTGTTGAATGATTGTCCTTTACCCTTGAAGAATCTTGGCTTATTTACTCTAATGTTAGTAAACTTTCTCGCCAGATAGGCCATTGATTGATCTAGCTCATCAAGTTCATCCAAGGTGTAGAACTCATCTTCTTCCAATTCCAGTATGACTTGTTCACGTGAATCATTATTTCTTTGCTCGCTTGTTGAGACTCTTGGAGTCTGGAATCTTGGCTCATCATTAGAGGTCTGACTTTCATTAACAATAAGAGAACTTGAACCATCTACAACATGCCCTTGACCAGCTCTTAATGATTTCCTTTGAATTATTTCCAATTCATATATTTTTAAGATTCCATATAAAACTTCCAAGGTCAATCTGCTCAAATCTCTCCCTTCTCTAATTGCTGAAATTTTATGTTCCAAATGGTTAGGGAGTGTGAGCAAAAACTTCAAGTTCACTTCTTCAGATTCATAATATTTATCATGTAGCCGCAAGTCATTAATAAGCTTGTTAAAACTTTCAAACACATCGGTAATGCTTTCCTTTGGCTTAGCCATGAAACCTTCATACTGTGAAATCAGTATCCTCTTTGATTTGACCTAACTTCCACAGTTCCTTCACACTATATCTCTATCTTTTCCCAGATCTGCTTAGCAGTGTCACAGTTGACAATGTTGTTGTACATTACATTGTCAAGTGACTTTATTAAGATCAGATGCAAGCCACTATCCAGGGAAACTTTTGCTTTCTCAGTATCAGTGTATTCTGAAGGATCTTTGGGAGCATAATGAGCTGGGATGACCATGTATCCATCTATAGTTTCCTCAACTCTAACCATAGGAGTGAAGGGCCCATTCTTGAGAATCTGAATATATAGTGGATTGGCCATCCTGACAAACAGCAACATTTTCTTCTTCCACAGAGTATAGTTAGTTTTGTCAAAAGTAGGGATTTTGATGCTGCTGATTTTCTGTGTATCCATTCTTCCAAGATCTTGAATCTGTTTACTTTCATATTTTGCTCTGATACCACTTGTTAGATAATGAATCATACACAGAGAGGGAGGTGAATGTGTTTTTGTGTTTTTCTGCTTTTTCTTGAAGTATTTGTAGTTGGTAAACAAAGTAAATTAAATCTTGTAGTGAAATGTGTTAATACTGAAATTAAACAGGTAAGAATAGTGGACACAAATCTTTCATAACTCACTTAATTTTATATTAAAATTAAGAATGTTTTGCTATAAAATTTCTAGGCTCTTTGATGATAAAGAGCTTAGCTTCTTCCTTGAGAGAATACAATATTTTTCTGATCTAAATTATTACCACTAAAACAAAGCAACCAGTGTTTACTTTATAAAACGGTAAACACTGGTTATTACACAACATGCATTAGTATGTACTAAACCCTATTTTTGGAAATCAAATCTTTCTATTTCTGGCTTAGTGTATCTTTTCTAATCTTGCATGCCTGTGACTTTACTCTGTTAGTTAATCTTGGCTTTTAATCTTGTACTCTTCAAGCTGCATTTTGTAGACTTGTCAATCCAATTGATTGGATTGTTTGTTGATTATTAATCTTGGATATTGAACTGATCTGCACTTTGTACTTTGAGTTTTTACCTCGAGATCTCTAGTTTGGTATATAGAGAACTTGACATCTCGATAAGTATATTGGCTTATCGAGATCTTTCATTACTCTATAGTTGCTTTGACTTGTAGAGGTCTCTGAGTTCTCTATAAGAGAATTTAGCTTTTTGAAATCTCTCATCTTCATGTCTTCACTTTGGCTTATCAATATCTCTGAGTTCTCTAGTGACCAATTGACTTGTCGATAACTCAGAGTTCTCTAGTGATATCTTGACTTGTCGATATCTCAGAGTTCTCTAGTGATATTTTGACTTGTCGATATCTCAGAGTTCTCTGGTGATATTTGACTTGTCGATATCTCAGAGTTCTCTAGTGAAGAAATGACTTGTTGATCTCTTCAATCTTCATGTCTTCAATTTGGCTTGTCTATATCTCTGAGTTCTCTAGTAGCTTTCCTGACTTCTGTATAAGTGATTCTGGAGTTCTTGAATGACTTCTCTATAACACTAAATCTGTGACTTGTAGAGATCTTGACTTAGAACATTTTTCTCAAAACAGATTTATTCAACTCCAAGCTTCTTCATAATTCTGCTGAGGCATGATCTTATTCCAGATATAATTCTTAGGCTTGATACTGTTTACAGAAAAAGACCCCAGTATGCTCTTTGACATTTTTACAGACTTTAAATATTACAATACCATATGCAAACTAAGATTACAATACAACTTACTTAGGGTTGTCAATTTGACTTAGTGTTGTTATAGTACAGGCATGTCTTGCACAACACTATCCTAACCACCATTGATTTGAATGCTTCACCATATAAGGAAACTATTGAAAAGATGAGTGTAAATATGTTTCATATTCACACAAGCATGGTGGTTGCTATTGTAGAAATGAGTAGGCTGTCAAAAGTGAATGAGAAACTTGAAATTGAGGAACAAGAACTAGAGTTGCATCTTGTTAGTCTAGAAGCAATTAGACAAAAAAATGAATATCTCAAAAATAAGCTAACATGTGCAGAGGAAATAGAAGCTGTGTTGAGAGATAAAATTGAGAAAAATGAACTTAAGCTTAAGTCATTTAAAAATGAATCTTAATTGATTGGTCAATATCATGAAAAGTACAAGCCATATGCTAACATAGCTATTGGATTGGATTATGAGGCTGGTGCATCTTAAAAGAAAAAACATATCGACAAGAGAAAGAAAAATGTGAACAAAGAAGTTCCTCAGGTGCTTAAGAACGTTAATGCACCCTTGTTCAAAGTCTATGCGGTGAACTTCAGTGAAAATGAGCTTATCATCAAGCAAGAAATTGCAGATGAAGATGAAGAAAACAAAAATACAAAATGTATACTCAACACTGAATATGAGAAGAAGCCTGAAGCTAGTCCAGTCACCAAGAAACTGGTAATTGTGATCGAAAATGAAAACACATGAAAGAAAAAGAAGAACAAAAATGGAAAGATAGGTGTCAATAAAAGCAACAACTATACTTATGTCGTAGATGCTCCTAGAATGTAGTGTCAAAGATGTGGCTCAACAAATCACCTAACTCGTCTTTGTAAAAAGATTGTTAGTGAGCCAGAGTTTGGAGCCTGCAAGTACAATGAAGCTCAAGATGATGCTCCATACTATTTATGTGACAAGTTTGATTACATTCTATGCAACATGAAAGTTATGACTAGTTGTCATAAGTTGAGAAAGGATCTAAAAGAAGTTAAATTTAGATCTGTGATCAAAGAAGAAAATGTTAATCAAACTAAGAAAGTTTTTTCTTTTGATTATTCAAGTTCTACTTCTGCTAACTCTGTCAAGAAGAAGAAAGTTCCCAACACTGCTTGGGTAGTTAAATATATTTAAACCTCATTGTATGCAGGGAAAGAAGAATAAATTAATGTGGATTATTGACAATGGATGCTCCAGGCACATGACAGGTGATAAAGCCCTGTTATCACAGTTTGAGGAGATGGCTAGCCATTTGGTGACCTTTGGAGACAACAGTAATGTTGGTTGTTTGATTTATAGAAATGTTGTCATTGAGGATGTAGTACTGGTTGCAGGTCTTGAAATGAATCTTCTAAATGTCAGTCAATTTATAGATAAGGTTATTTTTGACAAAGAATAGTGCTCAATCACAAGCAAAAAGACTGTTGAAGTTGTTATTCCCAATAATCTAACAACTAGAATTATATAGGGGGTTGAATGTAATTCTTGGTTTCTTTTCGATTTTAAGAACTTCTCATAAATATAAATATATCAGTGTTTGAATATGCAAGAGTGTGGAATGAAAATATAGATGTATTCAAACACAAGGATTACAAACTTTTTGGTGGATTGAACTTACCCACCAGAAATATATATTGATAAGAACTCTGTGATGCAAAAATGCACACAGCTGCTTACAAGTATGAAAAACTTAGAAAATAGAAATTCTTAACATATACAGCTTTTTCTATTTCTCAGTTCTTGCTTACTTGCTTAATATTCAACTTGCTACTCTTGGTTTATATATCACCAAGTTACATGATAAAAAAATAAACTAAGAAGACAAAAGTGTCTTAGTCTAATTACATGGTGCTCCATTTCTCCATCCAGCATCTTTGAATATCTTCAAGTTGCATGAAAATGGAAATTCTTCTTTGTTCTCTAAAACCTGTAAATAGGCTGCCACATTCCATTTGCATAATCAACCAATGTGACTATCAAGTTACTATCAACCACTTTTTGAATTTGATCATCCATTGAAACTCTGTTGGATCATCCGTTGAAATCTTGTGGAACATCTGTTGACAGAATCTTCATAGCAGTTAACTCTATTTCACTTATGCAAGATTACAAGACATCTAATATTTACAATTAGCCAACCTGTCTTGCATATCAATCTAGTAGTCAACATGACTTGAAAATATCCTAGAACTTCCAGTTCTCTAAGGCATTACAAAATGCAGGAATGTGCTACCAAAACTTCTTTAAATATAATCTAATCTCTCAACGGATGACTAATAAAATTATCCGTTGAGAGCTACAAATATCACTTATTAAATCTACTAAGGTGTTTTTGTAGCATATCATCAAGTTTACAACATATTCCTAATAATCTCCACCAATTTATGTCTACTAGAATTGTAGGCATAAATTTAGAGGGACTTGTTGATAACAAAACACCTTTTTACATAGAAATTATTCAACAGTAGATAAAACTGATAAGTGCTGTTGTTTATAGAAAATTGTACAAAAGAAAGTTCATAAAAATCTCACAAGCCATTTTTCAAGGTGTTCCTCTAGTCTGAGCAAATTAATCTTTTCTCCTTAAATGTCTAGTCTTCTTTCCCAGCCTTTCATTATTTTCTTCAGTCTGGTGTTGAAGTTGTCTATAGAACTCAGATTCATCTTCATTTGATTGATCCGGCATCTCCTGCATTTCCTTAATAGTTTCATTGCTTGATATTTTTAGATGATCATCTAATCTGAAGAATCTTCTTATATTCTTTTCATCCTTGAACTCCATTAGCCAATATGGCCTCAAATGCACTATATCCCCAGTGTAAGGAATAGTTAAGACTCCTAGGAGTGGATTTGGGTCTCTCTAGCTTTGTCTTATTATTTCAATCTGGTTGAGTATCTGCTTCTTGACAACAATGTTAAAACTAAAATTTTTCTTGATTGAGGAGAAAATCTTCACTAAGACAGAGAAGCCTTCATTGAGAATCCTATGAAGAGGCCAAATGATTTCTCTGCCACCCTTGTACTTGAACACCAATCTTTCTGGAAGTCTTTTATAAGTATCAATAGCCCTAACTTCATCTAACTCATCCAAATAAAGATTGATGTTAGAGAACTCCTTAATGTCACAAATGAATAGTTGATTTCCTTTGTTGACTGTAGGTTTGGGCTTGGGTAGAGTTTTGGATTTGAATGGAACTGACTTGACTTGCTTGCTTGGTTTGGACTTTCTTCTTTTGGCTGAGGTAGATGGAATTGGGAAGTTTAGATCAGGGATAGGTAGGCTTTCTCAGTCTATTGGTTCATCATTTGGAATTATTGGCTCACCATGAAAGTTCACATTTGGATTGACCTTGATTTCAACTTGCTCCATTATGGGAAAAGTTGATTGATTTATAGTAGTAGACTGGGTAGGTTCATCTTCTTCCTCTTCTTCTTCAAATTCCAGCTTCCTTCTGGCTCTTTCCTTTCTCACTCTTTTTCCAGTTTTCTGCTTTAGTTCTTCACTCTTCTCAGTTTCAGTCATTGTGGCAGGCTTCTGAATTTCTAATTTGGTAGCAACCTTTTCAGCTTGATTCTTAGCTTCTAAGGCATCCTGCCTTTTCTGATGCCTGAGTCTCAGTTTCTCTTCTTTTTTGACTTCTTCAAATTATGGATGTCCAACCATTACACAAATTTCTTTTCCATGTCTGTAGACTTTTGCTATCATTTTCTTTAAAACTGAGTCTTTGGGATCCTTGATGTTTGCAATAGAGTGACCAAGCAATTTCTTTTCATCAGGCTGTGGAGTTGCATAGACTAGGTCCAGAGGATTCTTGGTAGAATGTTTTGATGAATGTTTATGGGCTTTAAGATCACATTAGCCTTTTACTGTCTTCTAGCAGAGGTTTGACCTCTCTCCATATTTTTCAAGCTCATTTCACTGATAGGGATTTGTCTTAATTGTGTGAAGTGTTTCACAGATTTATCTTGCTCTGCAATTGGACCAAAAACCTTTACAATCTCAACTGCTGCAATATTGATCAAGTCAATGCTATCCAGAACTGGTGGTTTTGTGAAAGTAATGGCTGGAACTATTACTTTGCTGACTTGTATGTGCACATTCTTCTCCCCTTCACTTGCTTGGATAATAGCATCTTTCTCCCCCTTTTGTTATCATCAGATAAGGCAGGGGTTGAAGTCTGAGCAACCACCAGTTTTTGAAGAAAGAGTGTTTGATGAACTTGGTTGACATGGATATTGGTTATTGAATTTTCCAGTACTATCAGCCTAGTGCCCAAAGAATCAACTTTGCTACTTAAGTCATAATCCTTCCTGAGTTTTTGTTGAATGTCTTTCATTGTAGCTTCAGGAAGTATAGACTCTATTCTTTCATTGATATCCTTCTTGACTTGTACAATGTTTGTCTTGATGTCATCCATATCTTGACTCTGTTTGAGAGATTGAATCTTGTGCAGTTGTAGATATTCAAGGTGGGCTTGGAGAAGACTTTTGGTGTTGGCATCTTTAGTGGCTTGAAGAGCTGTTTGAGTTTGATGGATAAGGTGGAATAGTGTTGATTTAAAATGATGGTCACTGCAGTCCTTGCTAAACACCAGGCTGGAGTGCTTGTGCTTGATCTAGGAACTATATCTCCCCTATGTCCATGACATCATCCTCCTCATTAGAAGCATCTCCAAATGTACCACTAGAATCTAACTCAAAGTCATCACCAGCTATGGGTGGAAGAGAGTTGATTGCATCCTTAGCCATTAGCATAGAAGTTGTTGTGTGCACCAAGTTTAATGTCCTCTCAGCAGCCTTATTTCCCTGTTCAGCTAGAATTTGATAAGCTGGAACAGGATGAGTAAATGCCTCAGCTTCAAAAGAAACAGAGTCTAAAATAACTTGATATTCTTGCTGAAATGGCTACTTCTTTTCTGCCTCATTGACATCCTTTAACTCACTAACAATGGGCTCTTCCCATTCTTCTATGGTACCTGCATTTTTCTCATGATCTCTCATTTATTGCAAAAAGGGCTCCCCTTGGCTTCCCTATTAGGGTTTATACTGTACTATTCATTTGAAGTATATACTATTATAATAATCATTTGAGATTATTGAATGACTTTTTTCACATTGTCTGTATATTATATATTGTAGACAATCTAGTATCAAATGGGATAGCAAAAGATTAGATTTTCAAGTTCCTTATATAATATAATAAAGGTTCACAGTCTAAGTGGTGTTAGACAAATCACTGGAAGGGCTGAAGTACTATTTAAAAATTGTATAACTTTAATATTGAATAATGCTTATATACTTTGTGTATATTGAACAGGATCAAAATAGTAGAATAATTCTTTCTTTTATTCTGACAATAAGGGAGAACTAAGATTATATGATATTATTATTGCTTAGGTTCTTAATTCAGATATAGTGATTAACACTTGTATTTAATGCACATGTCTTGATTCATACATTAAGTAATTTATTTTAAATTGTGAATTTATGTATAGGACAATGACATTATATACAGAGTGGGATATTGATTATAAAAGGAAATCGTGTCCGAAAAATATATTCGGGTGATGATGTCCTCTTGAAAGCTTATAAAGATAAGTGTGCTTTAGTCCTGCAGAAAGATTTGTTCTTGCACAACTATAAGGTTGAGTGGATGATCAAGGATAAAAGATATTGATTAAATTAATTGTCAGAAATTAATTTAATTAATGGACATGCGATATCTTAAACATTGGGAATTTAATAAGCAAATAATATGAGAGCCGAATTAAATAATTATTTTCGGAATTAGGAAAAGTAGTGCAAATATTAATTCTTTAGAAGATTGAACTAATATTTAATGACATTGGGCATGGCCCAGAATGTCATTTGGAAGCCCGACATAATTGTCCATAATCCTTATTGTAGCCTATAAATATTTTATTTCTCCTGAAGTTAGAAGAGTGTGTGAATGTGAGAACACGAGAACACAAAAATGAAATAAGATCCTAGGATTTGAGATAGGCAGCTATTTTTCTCAAGGAGCCAACTAGGGTTTTGGAATTTCAGAGCTTTAAGGAGAGTTACACCTTGGAAGATTGAAGCCCACACTTCGTCCATGGAGAATCAGGGAATACAGTAGAAGACATGGATTTGAATCGCTTGCGCCGTAGCGATTAAGGTTAATGTTTTGTTCACACTCTTTAGATATATCATAAAATGCAGGGTCGAGATCACATCGTTCCAATAATTGGCATTAGAGCCAGGTTCTAGGTTCTGCATTTTATGATATGAAGTCCATGTCATAATATATATGCATATATATAGTGGTATGCTAGTATTGATTCTGTGATGCAGGTTGATGTTCACTATTATGGCCATGTTTTAATTATGTGTTTGGATCCCACGTGGTTTATCGTGGTTTTGTTGTAAATCACGAGGGTTGATCGTGATAGTTTTTCCTATTTTAGTTTTTCTGATGTAATAGAATAGGCTTGTTCGGCTGTATAAAGTTGTATGTAATTGTTTGAGCGAGTAAGCTGTAAAAAACAGAGATTTTCCGCTGCTGCATTCTGTTTTCGGGGAGCTTCGCTATTGTGGCTGCAGATTTTGCATACGATGTCCGATTTGGGCTTGCAATACCTTTTTAGAAATGCAGAACGAGACGAACATGCTGCAATAGCTCTAAAGATCTATTACCCCGGTTTTCAAGTCGTTCTGAGGATATTTATGCTTTCAACCGGGTCTCGAAGTTTTTAAGAAATTTCGAAGGATGAATTCAAGACATCCATTGATCAAGATATTTATTGATCAAGACATCAGTTGATCAAGTCATCCGTTGATGATCAAAATATCCGTTGATCAAGTCATCCATTGATGATCAAGATATCCATTGATCAAGTCATTTGTTGATGAGCAAAGACATCTGTTGATCAGCTTATATGGGGCCATAATAGTAAATGTGCTTAATTATGTTTTACATAATTTCTGTTGATCTTGATTATTACTACTATGTATTTCTTGTCTGTGTTATTATGCCATGTGATACTAACCCTTAGCATGCTAGAATGACATGGACATAGGAATGTATTAATTAATGATTTAATCATGAGAGATGCTGCTATGTTATGTGTTCTTTGTTGTTGACATAATACATGTGGATACGAAGAAATTAAATCTCATGGTCTCCATTGTTGTTTGTATGTAATTTAACATAAAGACAAATATAAATTATATATACGTCATCCATCGTGGCATATAATTTATGGTGTCTAGAATGTTAAAGAAATTTCTAGAACAAACTTTTTAAATTAATAATGAATATTGGAAGTTATACATGTCACCCACCGTGGCATACTAAGTTTCATAGATTTCGGATAATTATAAGATATCATTTGATGGCATCATGTATAATTATGTTTAATTTAAGATTTGATGATGGTATACACTTAGCTATGAAAAATAATATAGACCACCCCAACATGGCGTATTGTTTAGTAATAGGACCAAAGTAACATTTAAACAAATTTAGGTGGTATACATGTCACACATCGTGGCGTACCAGAAACTTATGGTGTTTAAATGTTAGTGCATTAATTTTAATAATTATTAGAGGAACCAATAGGTCTTAATATTTAATGCACCTTTTATGTGTTATATGATGTTTTTTATGCATGATTCTCAGGATACAATGGGCTTTAATCCACTGTTCACCATAATTAAGGATAAAAAACTTACCGAACCTAATTATATTGAATGGAAATGAAATTTGGTCATTTTGTTGACTGTTGAGGAGTACAAGTTTTGCACTTATGAACCCAAGCTAGATCACCCTGCTATTGATGCTTCTGAAGATGAGAAAGAGTATTATAAGCGATGGATTAAGGTTGATGAGATGTCGCGATGTTACATTCTGGCAGCAATGTCGGGTGTTTTGCAGCACCAGCATCAGTCTATGGCCAGAGCTGCGGAAATGCTTTTTAATCTCAAGGAACTTTTTGGAGATCAGAAAGGGCTGCTAGGAAAGTTGCCATGAAGGATTTAATGAACACTCAGATGGCTGAAGGAACGCCTGTAAGGGATCATGTTCTCAAGATGATGTCGCATCTAAATGAGATAGAGATCCTTGGTGCTGAACTTGACGGGGAAACCCAGATTGACATTATCCTTATAAGCTTGTACAAAAGTTTTGAGCAGTTTCGATTGAATTACAACATGAACAAGACGTTCTATAGTCTCGCGGAACTCCTGACAGAATTTCAGGCAGCTGAAGGATTATTTCGGCAAAGTGTTCAAGTGATTGTGGCTCAGAAAGGTTCTTCCTCTAAGCCGAAAGGTATGAAGAAGAAGAAAAAGGCTCAGACACAGAAAGTTGTGAAGGCGGTGGGAGTTCAAGGCGGTGTGAAAAAGCCTAAGGGAAAGTGCTTCAGGTGCAAGCAGTCAGGTCACTGAAAACAGGATTGTCCTCTTCCTAGGAAGATAAACAATATTGGTATGTCTCTTTCTTTGGTTACAGAAACATATGTAGTGGCTATATCTACGAGCACTTGGTGTGTAGATACAGGTTTCCACTGATCATGTTTGTAATTCTATGCAGGGATTCCAGCTATCTAGAATGCTTAGAGATGGTGAGATATACGTGTTCATGGGAGATGCTACGAAAGTAGCAGTAGTTGCAGTTGGAGTTATTCATTTATCTTTTGCTTCTGATAGGATTTTGGTTTTGAACAATTGTCTTTATGTGCCTTCTTTTAGAAGAAATATTTTTTCGGTTTCTAAGCTTGCTATGGATGGTTATAATGTTTGTTTGGATCGTAATGTTTCAATTATGATGAATAAACGAATTATATGTTCTGGTACATTTCAATACAATTTGTATATAAGTAATCCTAGTCAACCTGCACTGCAACTACAATATAGGGAATTAAATAACATGTCTTCTACCTCTACTAAAAGAAAGGAACTTTCTAGTTTGAACCAAACATATCTTTGGCACTTGATATTAGGTCATATTAACTTGAGGAGGATTCAAAGACTGGTAGTAGACAGGCCTTTAAGCACATTGGTAGTGGAGCCATTTCCAGTTTGTGAATCCTACTTGGAAGGTAAAATGACTAATAGACATTTCAAGGCAAAGGGGAATAGAACCAAAGAAGTGTTAGAATTGGTTCACACTGATTTATGTGGACCCATGAATATCCAAGCAAGAGGTGGTTATAAGTATTTCATCACATTCATTGATGATTATTCTAGATATGGGTACGTTTATATGTTGCGCCATAAGTCTGAGAGCTTTGAGAAGTTCAAAGAGTACAAAGCTAAAACGGAGAAGCGACTTAATAAAAGTATCGAGTCACTACGATCAGATCGTGGTGGCGAATACTTGCTTGGAGAATTTAGTGAATAGTTATCAGAAAATAGGATAGAATCCCAATTAACTACACCAGGAACACCCCAACAGAACGGTGTAGCAGAGAGAAGGAACCAGACTATTTTAGAAAGTGTTAGATCGATGATGAGTTATTCATATTTACCCAAGTCATTTTGGGGACATGTCTTGAAAACAGCAGCTTATCTTCTGAATCTAGTCCCTTCTAAATCAGTTCCTAAAACCCCCTTAGAATTGTGGACCGAGGACAAACGGGTTCTAAGACACATTCGGATATGGGGTTGTCCAGCACATGTGCTGAACAAGAACGTGACTAAGTTAAAATCTCATACAGAAGTAAGGCTATTTGTAGGCTACCCCATGGAACGAAAGGTTATTTATTTTATAGTCCGAAGAATCGGGATGTCATTATTAGCACCAATGCTAGATTCTTAGAGCAAGACTATATAATGAATCACAAACCCATGAGTAATATCATTTTAGAGGAACTAGTGGTCTCTGGTGAACATGATGATGATCCCCGGACATACAAAGATGCACTGCAAGACAAAGATGCAGATCTTTGGAAAAAGGCAATGGAATCTGAGATGGAATCGATGTATTCTAATCAGGTCTGGGAGCTCGTGGAACCACCCAAAGGTATAAAACCTATTGGATGTAAGTGGATATACAAGAAAAAAAGGGGATCAGATAAAAAGGTGAAAGCCTGGAAAGCAAGACTTGTTGCGAAAGGGTATACTTAGAAAGAAGGTATTGATTATGAGGAAACTTTTTTGCCAATGGTCATGCTCAAGTCAATCCGTATTCTTTTATCTATAGCAGCTCATCTTGATTATGAAATTTGGCAAATGGATGTCAAGACAGCTTTCCTTAATGGAAGTCTTGAAGAAACCATCTATATGCAGCAACCGGAGGGATTCGTTAAGGAAGGCCAATAGTATTGTTATTCCCAAGGAACTAACAATGAGATTTACAGAAGGGGGTTGAATGTAAATCTCAAAACTTTTTCAAGTTTTGAGCAGTATCAATAGCTAAGTGTATGATGAACAGATGTGTGTGAATTGCTTTGAACAGGTGCAGACAGATGTATATTCAAGACACAAATGTAAGGAACACAAAGGCTTTAAAAAAACTTTTCTGGTGGATTTGTTGTTCCACCAGAGATGTGTATTTCAGAAAATCTATGATACAAAGAATTGATCACAGCTGCTTCCTAGTACAAACTAGATGATTTTCTCTCTATATTTTTCTAAACAGCTTTGGAAAATTCACACCCAATTAATAGCTGCAACTTGGTGTATATATTACCAAGTTTACAAGTGAAGACAAAGATAAAATACAATTATAAAATAGTTCTTCACATGTGTCTTCTTCATTTCTATATCCAATGCAATCTAAGATAATATGTGAATCTTTGAATACTTCCTTGTTTGCACCAGAATGGAAATGTTGTTTTTTCTTGATTCCTCCAAGAGGCTACCACATTCCAATTGTCTCTGTCAACCCATGTGCCTCTGTCAGCTTATGAATTGTCACTATCAACTGCTATGGAACTGAGCATCTGTTGAAGCTTTCATCCGTTGATGGCTTTATCCGTTGATGCTTTAGTGACATCCGTTGATGCTTTAACAGTTGAAGCTTTATCCGTTGATGCACTCATCCGTTGATGGATGTTATCCATTAAAGCTTTAGAGACATCCGTTGAAGCTTTGTTTCTCATCCGATGAAGGCCTTTAATCTATCAGTTGATACTACTTCATTTACACAAAAATACAAGGCATGAAATATTTATAATTAGCCCTCCTATTTGCATATCCACTAGTAGTCAACATGACTTATAATTTCCCACAACTTCTAAGAACTATAACTTAAATACAGAGACTGAAATGTGCTACAATACTAAACTTATTTCTAAGTAAAACTACTCCATCAACGGATAGCCAAGATGGTCTTATCCGTTGAGGCTACAAACACTAGATTTCTACTTAAGTGTTTTGTTTAACTTATCATCAAACTAATACATATATTCCTAACAATCTCCCCCTATTTATGTCAACTAGAATTGTAGGCATAAATTCAGGGTTAACTTGATGATAACAAAACACTTAACAAATATATAAGTTGAAACCAAGTAGAAATTCAAAAGTGCTGCAAAAGTGTATGTACTAAGATAGAATTGAAGATTTACAGTGTTTCCAAGGGTGCTCCTTTAGTCTGAGCAAATCATTTTCTTTTCCTTTGTTCCCTTGTTTTCTTCCCTAGCCTCCTGTCATTTTCCTCTACTTGGAGTTGGAGTTGTCTGTAGAATTCAGCTTCATCTTCTTCACTGATATCCAACTTAGATTGCATGTCCTTGAGAGTTTCATTACTGGCAATTTTATGCTGGTCTTCAAGTCTGAAAAATCTTCTGACTCCTTTATTGTCTCTGAACTCCATCAACCAATGTGGTGATTTATGAATTGCAATTCCATGCTCAGGGATGAGTAATGTTCTAGGCAAGGAATTTGACTCCCGCCAATTCTTTATTATGCTGGCAATCTTGTTGAGAATCTCAGTTTTGGCAGTCCTGGTAAAGCCAGTATCCCTTTTGATAGCTGAGTAGACTCTAATCAAGGTAGAGTAGCCTCACTTAGAATTCTTTGAAGAGGCCAAGTCCTTTCCAGACTTCCTTTATACTTGAACATTAGCCTTTCTGGTAGCTGTCTATAGGCATTTATTTCCCTTACTTCCTCCAGCTCATCCAGGAAGTATTCAATATCTGTATGTTCCTTTATGTCACAAATGTGAACATAATCATCCTTTGAGGCTTGTGGCTTAGGCTTAGGTTTATGTTTCTGAGTGAATTTACTTGAGGTTAGAGGAGGTGTTGATTTGGATTTTCTTTTCAGTTTCTTTGGTGGTGGAGAAGTAGTTAGGAAGGTAGGCAATTTGATGGTGTCCCAATCAATAGGTTCTTATTTAGGGATGATTGTTTCACCATGAATATTTATACTGGGATCAGCCACAATAGGTTCAGGAATAGAAGGTAGTGGTTTAGATTTTGATTGGGTTTCCTCAGTGTCATCTTCACTCTTCCTTTTTGCCTTGGCCTTCTTTCTGTTCCCTTTCTTCCATTCCTTTCTTTCCTCACTTCTTTCCTCTACACTCTCACCAACCATATTCCCCATATCCACATTTATGCTTTCAGTCTTGTCTCATTCACTCTTGTCTTCAATCTTCTTCTTTTCTTCAATTTGACTTAACTTTAGCTATTTTTCAAGCTTTGCTTGTGCTCTTTTGTCAGCCTTCAGCTTTTGAGCTTCTTCCTTTAGCCTCTTGGTCTCTTCCCTCTTGGCTATTGAGAATTTGGGATGTCCTTGCATCACACAGATGCTCTTTCCCTCTCTATAGATGATAGCCATATTCATTCTTTCCACTACATCCTTGGTCTCTTTGTACTTTATGATGTTACCACCCAAAACTTTGTCTTCATCAGGCTTTGGAAGAGGAAAATCCACTTCTTTTAGTTGAGCAAAGCTTAGAGGGTTCTTTGTAGAGTCCTTGTTGAATCTAGTGGTTGGCTTGAGTACCATGGGCTTCAGATTGCTGAAAGAAGTTTCTCCAACCTTATTCCTCCTTACTGGCTTGTGCTCCATAATGATTGGCTCAACTTTTGTGCTATGTTTCACAGATAAGGATTTTGTAGTTGAAGAGCCAAACAGTCATTGCATCCTTTCATCAATTTTTCTCCTTTTCTCTTTCACCTTCATCTCAGCTGCTGCTAGCTGGATTAGATCAATTCCATCAAACTTTCCTTTGATTTGAAGTGTTGGAGAAGTAGTGATGGCTGGAAGTAGCACTTTTGATATTTGTATATGTGTAGATGGCTCCCCTTCCCCTTCCCCTTTATTCTCCCCCTTTTTGTTATCATCAAGGAGAGGGGTCAAGCCCTGTGCTTTAGCCAGTTGCATTAGAAGACTAGTCTGAGACTGTTGATTGTGAAGAATGGTGACCACAGAGTTTTCAATAACTTGAACTCTTTCCTCCAATTTGGCCATCTACTTTTCAGCATCTGATTCTCTTCTCAGTCTCAGTAACAGTTCATGCATGGAACCAAAGGGCATGATTGAATCCAGCTTCTTAGAATTGTAGGACTTCAAGTCAGCTATATCCTTCTTGAGTTCATCCACACTTAGATTATGTCTTAATTGTTGTACCTTCATGAGATGTAGAGAATCTAAGTGGGCTTGAAGAATAGCCTTGGTACCAGCATTTGAAGTTTCCTGAATTGCCTTTTGGATAGCCATGACTTGTTTGACTAAGGATACATTGAAATGCCCTGGTGTAGACTCCTTTGTCAATGCCCATTCAGGTAACTCTGGAATAGAACTTGGACCTTCATCTCCCCCTAAGTTCATGCTTCCATCAAAGGAATAAGAGTCATCATCATTAGAATTTACTCTAAATTCTTCAGATGGCTCACCAGCTGTAGAAGGCATCATATTGACACCAGTTTTATCCCTTTGTAGAGATTCTGAAGTATGTACTATATTTAAAGTCCTTTCTGCCTCCTCATTGCCCTGAATAGCCAACAGTTGATAGGCTGACACAGGATGAGTAAAAGTGTCAGCATCCAAGGAAATGTTATCAATTACAGCTTTGTAATGTTGCTGAAATTATCTTTCCTTTTCAGTATCATCCACAATCATTGACTCACTAGCAATGGCTGGATCCACCCTTATATCTCTTGTACCTGCTTTTCTCTCAATTTCTCTCTTTTTTTGCATCAGGGGCTCCCCCTGGCTCACACTCCTCACACCCTCACCTTCACCTACTAAGGTGGTACTCCTCTCACTTTCTTTTGCCATGCTGGAAGAAATAACATGCATATTTAGACTCTCAAGCTCTCCTTTTGCCTGGGAGCAACCCAGCCTCTCACTCAAGTTTTCACTCCCTTCCCTCAACCCTAGAAGTGATTGTACAGTAACCATGTCTTCTACACTTGGAGTTAATTCAGTTGTTTGTGTAGAGACCATCAACGAATAAGGAATATCCTTTGAAGTTGAAACTGATGGTATCGACGGATAATTGTTGTTAAGCTTATCCGTTGAAGAACAACCATTTGTCAACGGATGAGGAATATCCGTTGAAGAAGGAAAAGAAGTAGAAATTGAAAGTGACATAATTGTTGAATCTGTGTGGATTGATTTTAATTTAGGTGACACAGATTATTCAACAAAGTCTGAAAGAATTGGATGATGATCCAACAAATCATCTAAAAGATGATGATCACCAGTATTTGAGTGGGGCTCCTCCCTGAGTTGTAAAGAGGGAGAATCTGGAATTGATGTGAATATCATGTCCACATCCAGAGATGGTGATGGAGAATTTGGTGATTGATGTGTGTCAATTTTGAGAGAATGGGGCTGTGACTCCACATTTGTTGGAGTCACATCAAGCTGAATTTGAGAAGGCATAGATACAGGTGGTTGTATCTGTGCAGTGTATGCACCATGTGTTGAAACTAGGGTTTTGACCTTCTTTCTTCTTGTGAAGGCTTTTACAGGTGAGTGTATGGCTTCATTGTCCCTCCCTCTTTTGTTCTGTGTCCCTGGTTGGGGACTATTTTCAATAGCTGCACAGGATGCAACTAGGGATGAGTTTGAATCCTTTTCAACCACCACAGTCTTTTGAGAAACTGTGGCTTGGCTAGCTTGGGTACCACTCACCTCTCCTACCTTATTCTGGGGGTTTTCTTGATGTTTACCCCTCCCCTCACCACTAATACCCTGTACACTCCCCTCATGGTTTATGGTAGGTGTTACAACTGTTGTCTTTTGAGAGACAACAGAGGTGGCTTTCTTTGACTTGGATTTTGAAACTTTAGGTTTGGTGGCCTTGGTAGGAACCTGTTGGGGCATTAACACAGATTCCATGGCCACTCTTGAAGGCAAAGAAATGATGGGGTTGGAAGTAGTAAGAGTTGAAGAAGTATTTACCTCACTTACCTGAGGTGCATCCATGATTGGTAAGTATACCAATGCCACCTTACTGTTGAGGTTAATCCTTAAAAGGTCTGCAAGGACCCTCTTTTCTTGTGCCCAGCATTTGAGTTTATTACTCTCATTAGTTATGACCAAACCATCAGTAACATGGTTAGCCAATAACATAAAGAATCTAGCATAGTAGATGTTATGAGGTTTATTAGCCTTGTTACCTAACCTAGTACCCAATTCTAGCATAACATAATTTCTAAAATTAAAGTACCTATCAGAAACCAGCATATAGAGCATATTAACAAGAGATGAAGTTATTGCATCAAAATTACTAATTTTCCCAGAAAAAACCTTGATAAAGGCATCACTAAGAAAACTCCATTCTTTCCTAAGGCCTTTTCTCTTAATTCTTTCCTAAGGCCTTTCCATTCTTTCCTAAACTAGTAGAATCAAGGGAATAGCATATGCAATCTAACATGCTAGATACATCATTATCAGTGTGTGATGTCATGGCATTATTTTCAGGTAATTTAAAACAGGATTTTATATCATCACAGTTAATACAGTAATCCTTACCTTTGAGAGAGAAAGAGATGGTCATATCAGTGGGTTGAACTCTGCAGTTGTCCACATTTCCTCAACTACCTCACAGTAAATCATTGGGGCTTCCAGCATTGCATAGCTCAGTTTGCAGTTTTTGATGAAGTCCATCATCTTGTGATAATCTGAGTGGGCTTCATTCTTTTCCACTAAAGCTACGAAATTGTTTTTCTCATAGACAAACCCAGATTGGGACATTATCTTTACTACTGGTGCCATTGTTGTGAGTAGAAGTTGCAGAGAAAGGTTGAGAGTTTTGGGAGAGAAAGAGGGTAAAAGCTTTTGAAAAGTGCAAGAAAGCGTAAAGTGAAATCAAGAATTCAAAGGGGCTTTTATACTTTTTCAAATTAAAACATAAAGAGAATGATTAAACAATATTTTTAAGTGAATTACAGCCGTTTGAGAATAAAAGAAAAACTGTATGTATTCTAAAAATTGCCTTTAATACAAATACATACAACTGTGTATATATATATGTATCAACGGTTAAGTAAATAGAATCAACGGCTATGATCAAAATGACTGATGTGACACTTCAACGGATGAGGTAAATAGTTATTCGTTGAAGATTAACACAGTTTTATCCGTTGAAGGATAAAATTACCAGAAATGTATTTGTCTTTCAATGGATAATGGACATCCGTTGATAGAACAATTTTGGCTTTCAACGGATAGGAAATATCCATTGATAGAATAAACTTTACTTAAAGCCAACTTTGTTCTTGCAACAAATTCATTTCAGGCTACAAAACAAATTACAATTAGGACATGAATTTAGGAATAATTAAGCATACCTAGCTCACTTACTAATCTTATGAATGTTGATTCATCAAGTGGCTTGGTAAATATGTCTGCAATTTGTTTTTCACTTGGAACAAAATGAAGTTCCACTGTACCATTCATCACATGTTCCCTTATGAAGTGGTATCTGATGTCAATGTGCTTGGTTCTTGTATGTTGCACTGGATTTTCAGTAATGGCAATGGCACTTGTGTTGTCACAGAATATTGGAATTTATTCAACATTTAGCCCATAGTCAAATAGTTGATTCCTCATCCATAATATCTGTGCACAGCAACTACCAGCAGCAATGTACTCAGCCTCAGTTATTGATGTAGAAACAAAATTTTGCTTCTTACTGAACCATGACACATGCTTATTCCCTAGAAATTGACAGGTGCCAGTTGTACTTTTCCTGTCTATTTTGCAACCTGCATAATCTGCATCTGAGTAACCAATTAGATCAAAACCAGACTCTCTAGGGTACCAAATTCCTAGATTTGGAGTCCCTTTGAGATATCTGAAAATTCTTTTAATAGCAACTAAGTGAGATTCTCTAGGATCAGCTTGAAATCTAGCACAAAGATATGTAGAAAACATTATATCAGGTCTACTGGCAGTTAAATATAGAAGTGAACCAACCATGCCTCTATAGCTTGTAATGTCCACAGACTTTTCAGCCTTGTTTAGTGGCAGTGGCCATGGGAGTTTTTGCAGATGAACATTCCATTAAGTCAAACTTCTTTAAAAGATCATAAATATATTTAGTTTGACTAATAAAAATTCCACCACTAACTTGTTTAACTTGTAAACCAAGAAAATAAGTTAGCTCTCCCATCATGCTCATTTCATATTTACTTTGCATTAACTTAGCAAACTTTTTACAAAGTTTATCATCTGCAGAACCAAATATAATATCATCTACATAAATTTCAAACCCTGGAGGTTGGCTCACATAAACTTCTTCCTCCAATTCTCCATTCAGAAATGCACTTTTGACATCCATTTGATAGACTTTGAAATTGACATGGGCTGCATAGGCTAGAAAAATTCTGATGGGTTCAAGTCTTGCAACAGGAGCAAATGTCTCATCAAAATTTATTGCCTCTTGTTGAGAGTAGCCATTGGCAACCAATCTAGCTTTATTCCTTATGACAATTCCATTTTCATCCATGTTGTTTCTGAATACCCATTTTATGTCAATAGAACTCTTGTTCTTTGGCTTGGGTACCAACTTCCATACTTTGTTTCTCTCAAATTGGTTTAGCTCATCTTGCATTGCTAAAATCCAATCTGGATCCAATAGAGTTTCTTCCACTCTCTTAGGTTCCTCTTGTGATAGAAATGGCAAGTGAGCCTACAAATCATCTAAAAGATGATGCTCACTTGCTTGAGATTTTGGTTCCTCCATAAGAGTTAAAAATGGAGAATTAGGAATTGATGTGTTTATCATGTCCACATCCAGTGAGTTTGTGGCAAATGTGTGTGTGAGGTGTTTCAATTATGAGAGATTTTGGTTGTGATTCCATATTTATTGAAGCCACATCAACATGACTTTGTGATGGTTTAGTAACTGAGTCTTTGACTGCAGTTGGGACTGTGTGTCCCTCACAAATCTTACTCCCCTTGATACTCCCCTCTTGTGTTTTGGTAGTTTTTAAAACTAGTTCCTTTTGGGGGAAACTAGAGTGGGGTTTCTTAGACTTGGGCTTTGAAATTTTTGATTTTATGACTTGGGTAGGCATCTGTTTGGTCATTGTCACATATGCCATTGCCACAGAAGTTTGCAAAGAAACTGGTGGTTGGGAAGTAGTAGAGACAGAAATGTTTACCTTACTTACCTGAGGTTCCTCCATGATTGGAAAATAGATGAGGGGAACCTCACTGTGGTGATTTTCCCTGTTTAAATCAATAATAACTCTATTTTCTTGGACCCAACAATCAACCTTGTTTGTTCGGTTCTCAATAGAGAGATCCTTAGAAACATGATTAGCTATCATCATAAAGAATCTAGCATAATAGATGTTTTTATTTCTCTTCTTAATGTCTACTAATCTGAAACCTAACTCATGCATGACAGACTCACTAAAGTTATAGTACTTATCACTTAAGTAGCATATATAGCATGTTAACAAGTGAGTATGTAACTGCATCAAAATTACTAATCTTACCAGAAAATGCCTTAATGAAGGAATCATAGAGAAAGTTCCATTATTTTCTAAGGCTCATCCTCCTAAACTCACCTAACTTGGCAGGGTTAAGAGCATAGCCCATAGAAATAAGCATGGCACTAACATCTGTGTCTGTGTCTGGATCTAGTGTATTGTTTTCAGACAATTGTAAGCATGCTTGAATTTCATCATAGTAATACAATGGTCATTACCTTTCCAAGTGAAGTTAATAGTTTTGTCTTTGGAGTTGTACAATGCTGTAGTCCATATCTCCTCCACAACCTCACAGTAGATTACTGGTGATGCCAACATTGTATAACTCAGTTTGCAGCCTTGAATGAAGTCCATCATTTTGTGATAGGCCTCGGAAACAGCAATATCCTTGTTCACCAGTGCTATAAAATTGTTCTTTTCATACAAAAATCCAGATTGATACATTATCTTGACTACAGGTGCCATTGTTGTGAATGAAAATAGTTACAGAAAAGAGGGATTTTGGTTTGGAGCTAAAGAGATAAGGGAAATTATTTTGAGAAAGATAAAAGTAAAATAGAAAATGAAATGGGGCTTATATACCTTCTCAGAAATAAACAAGTAAAATTTAAAAAGTACAATAAATTACCCAATGAAATTTTCTCAAAATAGCTGTTTAGAAATAAAATAAACTGTAGAAATTCTAAAGGCTATTAATCGAAATATACTTACAGACTGTAAGTAAATTCGATGGATAAGAAATAGAATAAATGGTTATGATTTAAGTAATTCGACGGATGAAGATTAAACAGATATCCGTCGAGATAAAAAGTACCAAGAATAATATTTGATTTTTCAACAGATTATAAAATTAAACGGATATTCATTTTCGACGGATAATGAAAATCCGTCCAGATGTAAATTTTGACAACCAAGTGTGCTTTAGTCCTGCAGAAAGATTTGTTCTTGCACAACTATAAGGTTGAGTGGATGATCAAGGATAAAAGATATTGATTAAATTAATTGTCAGAAATTAATTTAATTAATGGACATGCGATATCTTAAACATTGGGAATTTAATAAGCAAATAATATGGGAGCCGAATTAAATAATTATTTTCGGAATTAGGAAAAGTAGTGCAAATATTAATTCTTTAGTAGATTGAATTAATATTTAATGACATTGGGCATGGCCCAGAATGTCATTTGGAAGCCCGACATAATTGTCCATAATCTTTATTGTAGCCTATAAATATTTTATTTCTCCTGAAGTTAGAAGAGTGTGTGAATGTGAGAACACGAGAACTCAAAAATGAAATAAGATCCTAGGATTTGAGATAGGCAGCTATTTTTCTCAAGGAGCCAACTAGGGTTTTGGAATTTCAGAGCTTTAAGGAGAGGTACACCTTGGAAGATTGAAGCCCACACTTCGTCCATGGAGAATCAGGGAATACAGTAGAAGACGTGGATTTAAATCGCTTGCGCCGTAGCGATTAAGGTTAATGTTCTGTTCGCACTCTTTAGATATATCATAAAATGCAGGGTCGAGATCACATCATTCCAATAATTGGCATTAGAGCCAGGTTCTAGGTTCTGCGTTTTATGATATGAAGTCCATGTCATAATATATATGTATATATATAGTGGTATGCTAGTATTGATTCTGTGATGCAGGTTGATGTTCACTATTATGGCCATGTTTTAATTATGTGTTTGGATCCCACGTGGTTTATCGTAGTTTTGTTGTAAATCACGAGGGTTGATCGTGATAGTTTTTCCTATTTTAGTTTTTCTGATGTAATAGAATAGGCTTGTTCGGCTGTATAAAGTTGTATGTAATTGTTTGAGCGATTAAGCTGTAAAAAACAGAGATTTTCCGCTGCTGCATTCTGTTTTCGGGGAGCTTCTCTATTGTGGCTGCAGATTTTGCATACGATGTCCGATTTGGGCTTGCAATACCTTTTTAGAAATGCAGAATGAGACGAACATGTTGCAATAGCTCTAAAGATCTATTACCCCGGTTTTCAAGTCATTCTGAGGATATTTATGCTTTCAACCGGGTCTCGAAGTTTTTAAGAAATTTCGAAGGATGAATTCAAGACATCCATTGATCAAGATATTTATTGATCAAGACATCAGTTGATCAAGTCATCCGTTGATGATCAAAATATCCGTTGATCAAGTCATCCATTGATGATCAAGATATCCATTGATCAAGTCATTTGTTGATGAGCAAAGACATCTGTTGATCAGCTTATATGGGGCCATAATAGTAAATGTGCTTAATTATGTTTTATATAATTTCTGTTGATCTTGATTATTACTACTATGTATTTCTTGTCTGTGTTATTATGCCATGTGATACTAACCCTTAGCATGCTAGAATGACATGGACATAGGAATGTATTAATTAATGATTTAATCATGAGAGATGCTGTTATGTTATGTGTTCTTTGTTGTTGATATAATACATGTGGATACGAAGAAATTAAATCTCATGGTCTCCATTGTTGTTTGTATGTAATTTAACATAAAGACAAATATAAATTATATATACGTCATTCATCGTGGCATATAATTTATGGTGTCTAGAATGTTAAAGAAATTGCTAGAACAAACTTTTTAAATTAATAATGAATATTGGAAGTTATACATGTCACCCACCGTGGCATACCAAGTTTCATAGATTTCGGATAATTATAAGATATCATTTGATGGCATCATGTATAATTATGTTTAATTTAAGATTTGATGATGGTATACACTTAGCTATGAAAAATAATATAGACCACCCCAACATGGCGTATTGTTTAGTAATAGGACCAAAGTAACATTTAAACAAATTTAGGTGGTATACATGTCACACATCGTGGCGTACCAGAAACTTATGGTGTTTAAATGTTAGTGCATTAATTTTAATAATTATTAAAGGAAGATGAGAAAGAGTATTATAAGCGATGGATTAAGGTTGATGAGATGTCGCGATGTTACATTCTGGCAGCAATGTCGGGTGTTTTGCAGCATCAGCATCAGTCTATGGCCACAGCTGCGGATATGCTTTTTAATCTCAAGGAACTTTTTGGAGATCAGAAAGGGCTGCTAGGAAAGTTGCCATGAAGGATTTAATGAACACTCAGATGGCTGAAGAAACGCCTGTAAGGGATCATGTTCTCAAGATGATGTCGCATCTAAATGAGATAGAGATCCTTGGTGCTGAACTTGACGGGGAAACCCAGATTGACATTATCCTTATAAGCTTGTACAAAAGTTTTGAGTAGTTTCGCTTGAATTACAACATGAACAAGACGTTCTATAGTCTCGCGGAACTCCTGACAGAATTTCAGGCAGCTGAAGGATTATTTCGGCAAAGTGTTCAAGTGATTGTGGCTAAGAAAGGTTCTTCCTCTAAGCCGAAAGGTATGAAGAAGAAGAAAAAGGCTCAGACACAGAAAGTTGTGAAGGCGGTGGGAGTTCAAGGCGGTGTGAAAAAGCCTAAGGGAAAGTGCTTCAGGTGCAAGCAGTCAGGTCACTGAAAACAGGATTGTCCTCTTCCTAGGAAGATAAACAATATTGGTATGTCTCTTTCTCTGGTTACAGAAACATATGTAGCGGCTATATCTACGAGCACTTGGTGTGTAGATACACGTTTCCACTGATCATGTTTGTAATTCTATGCAGGGATTCCAGCTATCCAGAATGCTTAGAGATGGTGAGATATACGTGTTCATGGGAGATGCTATGAAAGTAGTAGTAGTTGCAGTTGGAGTTATTCATTTATCTTTTGCTTCTGATAGGATTTTGGTTTTGAACAATTGTCTTTATGTACCTTCTTTTAGAAGAAATATTTTTTCGGTTTCTAAGCTTGCTATGGATGGTTATAATGTTTGTTTGGATCGTAATGTTTCAATTATGATGAATAAACGAATTATATGTTCTGGTACATTTCAATACAATTTGTATATAAGTAATCCTAGTCAACCTGCACTGCAACTACAATATAGGGAATTGAATAACATGTCTTCTACCTCTACCAAAAGAAAGGAACCTTCTAGTTTGAACCAAACATATCTTTGGCACTTGATATTAGGTCATATTAACTTGAGGAGGATTCAAAGACTGGTAGCAGACAGGCCTTTAAGCTCATTGGTAGTGGAGCCATTTCCAGTTTGTGAATCCTACTTGGAAGGTAAAATGACTAATAGGCATTTCAAGGCAAAGGGGAATAGAACCAAAGAAGTGTTAGAATTGGTTCACACTGATTTATGTGGACCCATGAATATCCAAGCAAGAGGTGGTTATGAGTATTTCATCACATTCATTGATGATTATTCTAGATATGGGTACGTTTATATGTTGCGCCATAAGTCTGAGAGATTTGAGAAGTTCAAAGAGTACAAAGCTAAAACGGAGAAGCGACTTAATAAAAGTATCGAGTCACTACGATCAGATCGTGGTGGCGAATACTTGCTTGGAGAATTTAGTGAATATTTATCAGAGAATAGGATAAAATCCCAATTAACTACACCAGGAACACCCCAATAGAACGGTGTAGCAGAGAGAAGGAACCAGACTCTTTTAGAAAGTATTAGATCGATGATGAGTTATTCATATTTACCCAAGTCATTTTGGGGACATGTCTTAGAAACAACAGCTTATCTTCTGAATTTAGTCCCTTCTAAATCAGTTCCTAAAACCCCCTTAGAATTGTGGACTGAGGACAAACGGGTTCTAAGACATATTCGGATATGGGGTTGTCCAGCACATGTGCTGAACAAGAACGTGACTAAGTTAAAATCTCGTACATAAGTAAGGCTATTTGTAGGCTACCCCATGGAACGAAAGGTTATTTATTTTATAGTCCGAAGAATCGGGATGTCATTATTAGCACCAATGCTAGATTCTTAGAGCAAGACTATATAATGAATCACAAACCCATGAGTAATATCATTTTAGAGGAACTAGTGGGAGGGAAAGATAATACCCAGTAACCTATAGTACAGGTAGAACAGCCACAACAAAATGCACAACCTGTCACTGATACTGTACCAGTGCCTCGTCGTAGTGGGAGGGCTGTTCGACAGCCTGATAGATTCATGTTTTGGGAGAGTCTTCGGACTTGGTCTCTGGTGAACATGATGATGATCCCCGGACATACAAAGATGCACTGCAAGACAAAGATGCAGATCTTTGGAAAAAGGCAATGGAATCTGAGATGGAATCGATGTATTCTAATCAGGTCTGGGAGCTCGTGGAACGACCCACAGGTATAAAACCTATTGGATGTAAGTGGATATACAAGAAAAAGAGGGGATCAGATAAAAAGGTGAAAGCCTGGAAAGCAAGACTTGTTGCGAAAGGGTATACTTAGAAAGAAGGTATTGATTATGAGGAAACTTTTTTGCCAATGGTCATGCTCAAGTCAATCCGTATTCTTTTATCTATAGCAGCTCATCTCGATTATGAAATTTGGCAAATGGATGTCAAGACAGCTTTCCTTAATGGAAGTCTTGAAGAAACCATCTATATGCAGCAACCAGAGGGATTCATTAAGGAAGGCCAATAGTATTGTTATTCTCAAGGAACTAACAATGAGATTTACAGAAGGGGGTTGAATGTAAATCTCAAAACTTTTTCAAGTTTTGAGCAGTTTCAATAGCTAAGTGTATGATGAACAGATGTGTGTGAATTGCTTTGAACAGGTGCAGACAGATGTATATTCAAGACACAAATGTAAGGAACACAAAAGCTTTAAAAAAACTTTTCTGGTGGATTTGTTGTTCCACCAGAGATGTGTATTTCAGAAAATCTGTGATACAAAGAATTGATCACAGCTGCTTCCTAGTACAAACTAGATGATTTTCTCTCTATGTTTTTTCTAAACAGCTTTGGAAAATTCACACCCAATTAATAGCTGCAACTTGGTTTATATATCACCAAGTTTACAAGTGAAGACAAAGATAAAATACAATTATAAAATAGTTCTTCACATGTGTCTTCTTCATTTCTATATCCAATGCAATCTAAGATAATATGTGAATCTTTGAATACTTCCTTGTTTGCACCAGAATGGAAATGCTATTTTTTCTTGATTCCTCCAAGAGGCTACCACATTCCAATTGTCTCTGTCAACCCGTGTGCCTCTGTCAGCTTATGAATTATCACTATCAACTGCTATGGAACTGAGCATCTGTTGAAGCTTTCATCCGTTGATGGCTTTATCCGTTGATGCTTTAGTGACATCCGTTGATGCTTTAACAGTTGAAGCTTTATCCGTTGATGCACTCATCCGTTGATGGATGTTATCCATTGAAGCTTTAGAGACATCCGTTGAAGCTTTGTTTCTCATCCGATGAAGGCCTTTAATCTATCAGTTGATACTACTTCATTTACACAAAAATACAAGGCATGAAATATTTATAATTAGCCCTCCTATTTGCATATCCACTAGTAGTCAACATGACTTATAATTTCTCACAACTTCTAAGAACTATAACTTAAATACAGAGACTGAAATGTGCTACAATACTAAACTTATTTCTAAGTAAAGCTACTCCATCAACGGATAGCCAAGATGGTCTTATCCGTTGAGGCTACAAATACTAGATTTCTACTTAAGTGTTTTGTTTAACTTATCATCAAACTAATACATATATTCCTAACAATCTCCCCCTATTTATGTCAACTAGAATTGTAGGCATAAATTCAGGGTTAACTTGATGATAACAAAACACTTAACAAATATATAAGTTGAAACCAAGTAGAAATTCAAAAGTGCTGCAAAAGTGTATGTACTGAGATAGAATTGAAGATTTACAGTGTTTCCAAGGGTGCTCCTTTAGTCTGAGAAAATCATTTTCTTTTCCTTTATTCCCTTGTTTTCTTCCCTAGCCTCCTGTCATTTTCCTCTACTTAGAGTTGGAGTTGTCTGTAGAATTCAGCTTCATCTTCTTCACTGATATCCAACTTAGATTGCATGTCCTTGAGAGTTTCATTACTGGCAATTTTATGCTGGTCTTCAAGTCTGAAAAATCTTCTGACTCCTTTATTGTCTCTGAACTCCATCAACCAATGAGGTGATTTATGAATTGCAATTCCATGCTCAGGGATGAGTAATGTTCTAGGCAAGGAATTTGACTCCCGCCAATTCTTCATTATGCTGGCAATCTTGTTGAGAATCTCAGTTTTGGCAGTCCTGGTAAAGCCAGTATCCCTTTTGATAGCTGAGTAGACTCTAATCAAGGTAGAGTAGCCCTCACTTAGAATTCTTTGAAGAGGCCAAGTCCTTTCCAGACTTCCTTTATACTTGAACATTAGCCTTTCTGGTAGCTGTCTATAGGCATTTATTTCCCTTACTTCCTCCAGCTCATCCAGGAAGTGTTCAATATCTGTATGTTTTTTTATGTCACAAATGTGAACATAATCATCCTTTGAGGCTTGTGGCTTAGGCTTAGGTTTATGTTTCTGAGTGAATTTACTTGAGGTTAGAGGAGGTGTTGATTTGGATTTTCTTTTCAGTTTCTTTGGTGGTGGAGAAGTAGTTAGAAAGGTAGGCAATTTGATGGTGTCCCAATCAATAGGTTCCTATTTAGGGATGATTGTTTCACCATGAATATTTATACTGGGATCAGCCACAACAGGTTCAGGAATAGAATGTAGTGGTTTAGATTTTGATTTGGTTTCCTCAGTGTCATCTTCACTCTTCCTTTTTGCCTTGGCCTTCTTTCTGTTCCCTTTCTTCCATTCCTTTCTTTCCTCACTTCTTTCCTCCACACTCTCACCAACCATATTCCCCATATCCACATTTATGCTTTCAGTCTTGTCTCATTCACCCTTGTCTTCAATCTTCTTCTTTTCTTCAATTTGACTTAACTTTAGCTATTTTTCAAGCTTTGCTTGTGCTCTTTTGTCAGCCTTCAGCATTTTAGCTTCTTCCTTTAGCCTCTTGGTCTCTTCCCTCTTGGCTATTGAGAATTTGGGATGTCCTTGCATCACACAGATGCTCTTTCCCTCTCTATAGATGATAGCCATATTCATTCTTTCCACTACATCATTGGTCTCTTTGTGCTTTATGATGTTACCACCCAAAACTTTGTCTTCATCAGGCTTTGGAAGAGGAAAATCCACTTCTTTTAGTTGAGCAAAGCTTAGAGGGTTCTTTGTAGAGTCCTTGTTGAATCTAGTGGTTGGATTGAGTACCATGGGCTTCAGATTGCTGAAAGAAGTTTCTCCAACCTTATTCCTCCTTACTGGCTTGTGCTCCATAATGATTGGCTCAACTTTTGTGCTATGTTTCACAGATAAGGATTTTGTAGTTGAAGAGCCAAACACTCATTGCATCCTTTCATCAATTTTTCTCCTTTTCTCTTTCACCTTCATCTCAGCTGCTGCTAGCTGGATTAGATCAATTCCATCAAGCTTTCCTTTGATTTGAAGTGTTGGAGAAGTAGTGATGGCTGGAAGTAGCACTTTTGATATTTGTACATGTGTAGATGGCTCCCCTTCCCCTTCCCCTTTATTCTCTCCCTTTTTGTTATCATCAAGGAGAGGGGTCAAGTCCTGTGCTTTAGCCAGTTGCATTAGAAGACTAGTCTGAGACTGTTGATTGTGAAGAATGGTGACCACAGAGTTTTCAATAACTTGAACTCTTTCCTCCAATTTGGCCATCTTCTTTTCAGCATCTGATTCTCTTCTCAGTCTCAGTAACAGTTCATGCATGGTACCAAAGGGCATGATTGAATCCAGCTTCTTAGAATTGTAGGACTTCAAGTCAGCTATATCCTTCTTGAGTTCATCCACACTTAGATTATGTCTTAATTGTTGTAGCTTCATGAGATGTAGAGAATCTAAGTGGGCTTGAAGAATAGCCTTGGTACCAGCATTTGAAGTTTCCTGAATTGCCTTTTGGATAGCCATGACTTGTTTGACTAAGGATACATTGAAATGCCCTGGTGTAGACTCCTTTGTCAATGCCCATTCAGGTAACTCTGGAATAGAACTTGGGCCTTCATCTCCCCCTAAGTTCATGCTTCCATCAAAAGAATCAGAGTCATCATCATTAGAATTTACTCTAAATTCTTCAGATGGCTCACCAGCTGTAGAAGGCATCATATTGATACCAGCTTTATCCCTTTATAGAGATTCTG
The DNA here is from genome assembly GCF_009905375.1 of Apium graveolens. Lineage (NCBI taxonomy): Eukaryota > Viridiplantae > Streptophyta > Magnoliopsida > Apiales > Apiaceae > Apium > Apium graveolens. The sequence goes on along the minus strand of NC_133649.1, from coordinate 159,233,149 downwards.
AAGTATGTACTATATTTAAAGTCCTTTCTGCCTCCTCATTGCCCTGAATAGCCAACAGTTGATAGGCTAACACAGGATGAGTAAAAGTGTCAGCATCTAAGGAAATATTATCAATTACAGCTTTGTAATGTTGCTGAAATTATCTTTCCTTTTCAGCATCATCCACAATCATTGACTCACTAGCAATGGCTGGATCCACCCTTATATCTCTTGTACCTGCTTTTCTCTCAATTTCTCTCTTTTTTTGCATCAGGGGCTCCCCCTAGCTCACACTCCTCACACCCTCACCTTCACCTACTAAGGTGGTACTCCTCTCACTTTCTTTTGCCATGCTGGAAGAAATAACATGCATATTTAGACTCTCAAGCTCTCCTTTTGCCTAGGAGCAACCCAACCTCTCACTCAAGTTTTCACTCCCTTCCCTCAACCCTAGAAGTGATTGTACAGTAACCATGTCTTCTATACTTGGAGTTAATTCAGTTGTTTGTGTAGAGACCATCAACGGATAAGGAATATCCGTTGAAGTTGAAACTGATGGTATCAACGGATAATTGCTGTTAAGCTTATCCGTTGAAGAACAACCATTTGTCAACGGATGAGGAATATCCATTGAAGAAGGAAAAGAAGTAGAAATTGAAAGTGACATAATTGTTGAATCTGTATGGATTGATTTTAATTTAGGTGACACAGATTCTTCAACAAAGTCTGAAAGAATTGGATGATGATCCAACAAATCATCTAAAAGATGATGATCACCAGTATTTGAGTGGGGCTCCTCCCTGAGTTGTAAAGAGGGAGAATCTGGAATTGATGTGAATATCATGTCCACATCCAGAGATGGTGATGGAGAATTTGGTGATTGATGTGTGTCAATTTTGAGAGAGTGGGGCTATGACTCCACATTTGTTGGAGTCACATCAAGCTGAATTTGAGAAGGCATAGACACAGGTGGTTGTATCTGTGCAGTGTGTGCACCATGTGTTGAAACTAGGGTTTTGACCTTCTTTCTTCTTGTGAAGGCTTTTATAGGTGAGTGTATGGCTTCATTATCCCTCCCTCTTTTGTTCTATGTCCCTGGTTGGGGACTATTTTCAATAGCTGCACAGGATGCAACTAGGGATGAGTTTGAATCCTTTTCAACCACCACAGTCTTTTGAGAAACTGTGGCTTGGCTAGCTTGGGTACCACTCACCTCTCCTACCTTATTCTGGGGGTTTTCTTGATGTTCACCCCTCCCCTCACCACTAAAACTCTGTACACTCCCCTCAAGGTTTATGGTAGGTGTTACAACTGTTGTCTTTTGAGAGACAACAGAGGTGGCTTTCTTTGACTTGGATTTTGAAACTTTAGGTTTGGTGGCCTTGGTAGGAACCTGTTGGGGCATTAACACAGATTACATGGCCACACTTGAAGGCAAAGAAATGATGGGGTTGGAAGTAGTAGGAGTTGAAGAAGTATTTACCTCACTTACCTGAGGTGCATCCATGATTGGTAAGTATACCAATGCCACCTTACTGTTGAGGTTAATCCTTAAAAGGTCTGCAAGGACCCTCTTTTCTTGTGCCCAACATTTGAGTTTATTACTCTCATTAGTTATGACCAAACCTTCAGCAACATGGTTAGCCAATAACATAAAGAATCTAGCATAGTAGATGTTATGAGGTCTATTAGCCTTGTTACCTAACCTAGTACCCAATTCTCGCATAACATAATTGCTAAAATTAAAGTACCTATCAGAAACCAGCATATAGAGCATATTAACAAGAGATGAAGTTATTGCATCAAAATTACTAATTTTCCCAGAGAAAACCTTGATAAAGGCATCACTAAGAAAACTCCATTCTTTCCTAAGGCCTTTTCTCTTAATTCTTTCCTAAGGCCTTTCCATTCTTTCCTAAACTAGTAGAATCAAGGGAATAACATATGGAATCTAACATGCTAGATACATCATTATCAGTGTGTGGTGTCATGGCATTATTTTCAGGTAATTTAAAACAGGATTTTATATCATCACAGTTAATACAGTAATCCTTACCTTTGAGAGAGAAAGAGATGGTCATATCAGTGGGGTTGAACTCTGCAGTTGTCCACATTTCCTCGACTACCTCACAGTAAATCATTGGGGCTTCCAGCATTGCATAGCTCAATTTGCAGTTTTTGATGAAGTCCATCATCTTGTGATAATCTGAGTGGGCTTCATTCTTTTCCACTAAAGCTACGAAATTGTTTTTCTCATAGACAAACACAGATTGGGACATTATCTTTACTACTGGTGCCATTGTTGTGAGTAGAAGTTGCAGAGAAAGGTTGAGAGTTTTGGGAGAGAAAGAGGGTAAAAGCTTTTGAAAAGTGCAAGAAAGCGTAAAGTGAAATCAAGAATTCAAAGGGGCTTTTATACTTTCTCAAATTAAAACATAAAGAGAATGATTAAACAATATTTTTAAGTGAATTACAGCCGTTTGAGAATAAAAGAAAAACTGTATGTATTCTAAAAACTGCCTTTAATACAAATACATACAACTGTGTATATATATATGTATCAACGGTTAAGTAAATAGAATCAACGGCTATGATCAAAATGACTGATGTGACACTTCAACGGATGAGGTAAACAGTTATTCGTTGAAGATTAACACAGTTTTATCCGTTGAAGGATAAAATTACCAGAAATGTATTTGTCTTTCAACGGATAATGGACATCCGTTGATAGAACAATTTTGGCTTTCAACGGATAGGAAATATCCATTGATAGAATAAACTTTACTTAAAGCCAACTTTGTTCTTGCAACAAATTCATTTCAGGCTACAAAACAAATTACAATTAGGACATGAATTTAGGAATAATTAAGCATACCTAGCTCACTTACTAATCTTGTGAATGTTGATTCATCAAGTGGCTTGGTAAATATGTCTGCAATTTGTTTTTCACTTGGAACAAAATGAAGTTCCACTGTACCATTCATCACATGTTCCCTTATGAAGTGGTATCTGATGTCAATGTGCTTGGTTCTTGTATGTTGCACTGGATTTTCAGTAATGGCAATGGCACTTGTGTTGTCACAGAATATTGGAATTTTGTCAACATTTAGCCCATAGTCAAATAGTTGATTCCTCATCCATAATATCTGTGCACAGCAACTACCAGCAGCAATGTACTCAGCCTCAGTTATTGATGTAGAAACAAAATTTTGCTTCTTACTGAACCATGACACAAGCTTATTCCCTAGAAATTGACAGGTGCCAGTTGTACTTTTCCTGTCTATTTTGCAACCTGCATAATCTGCATCTGAGTAGCCAATTAGATCAAAACCAGACTCTCTAGGGTACCAAATTCCTAGATTTGGAGTCCCTTTGAGATATCTGAAAATTCTTTTAATAGCAACTAAGTGAGATTCTCTAGGATCAACTTGAAATCTAGCACAAAGATATGTAGAAAACATTATATCAGGTCTATTGGCAGTTAAATATAGAAGTGAACCAACCATGCCTCTATAGATTGTAATGTCCACAGACTTTTCAGCCTTGTTTAGTGGCAGTGGCCATGGGAGTTTTTGCAGATGAACATTCCATTAAGTCAAACTTCTTTAAAAGATCATAAATATATTTAGTTTGACTAATGAAAATTCCACCACTAACTTGTTTAACTTGTAAACCAAGAAAATAAGTTAGCTCTCCCATCATGCTCATTTCATATTTACTTTGCATTAACTTAGCAAACTTTTTACAAAGTTTATCATCTGTAGAACAAAATATAATATCATCTATATAAATTTGAACAAGTATTGTAGAGCCATTAACATTTCTGAAGAAAAGAGTTTTGTCAACAGTACCTCTTGTGAAGTAATTGTCTAGGAGAAATTTTGATAAGGTCTCATACCAGGCTCTAGGAGCTTGCTTTAGTCCATAGAGTGCTTTCAACAGATAATACACATGGTCTAGAAAATTTGGATCTTCAAACCCTGGAGGTTGGCTCACATAAACTTCTTCCTCCAATTCTTCATTCAAAAATGCACTCTTGACATCCATTTGATAGACTTTGAAATTGGCATGGGCTGCATAGGCTAAAAAAATTTTGATGGGTTAAGTCTTGCAACAGGAGAAAATGTCTCATCAAAATCTATTGCCTCTTGTTGAGAGTAGCCATTGGCAACCAATCTAGCTTTATTCCTTATGACAATTCCATTTTTATCCATGTTGTTTCTGAATACCCATTTTATGTCAATAGAACTCTTGTTCTTTGGCTTGGGTACCAGCTTCCATACTTTGTTTCTCTCAAATTGGTTTAGCTCATCTTGCATTGCTAAAATCCAATCTGGATCCAATAGAGTTTCTTCCACTCTCTTAGGTTCCTCTTGTGATAGAAATGGCAAGTGAGCCTACAAATCATCTAAAAGATGATGCTCACTTGCTTGAGATTTTGGCTCCTCCATAAGAGTTAAAAATGGAGAATTAGGAATTGATGTATTTATCATGTCCACATCCAGTGAGTTTGTGGCAAATGTGTGTGTGAGGTGTTTCAATTATGAGAGATTTTGGTTGTGATTCCATATTTATTGGAGCCACATCAACATGACTTTGTGATGGTTCAGTAACTGAGTCTTTGACTGTAGTTAGGACTGTGTGTCCCTCACAAATCTTACTCCCCTTCATACTCCCCTCTTGTGTTTTGGTAGTTTTTAAAACTAGTTCCTTTTGGGGGAAACTAGAGTGGGGTTTCTTAGACTTGGGCTTTAAAATTTTTGATTTTATGACTTGGGTAGGCATCTGTTTGGTCATTGTCACAGATGTCATTGCCACAGAAGTTTGCAAAGAAACTGGTGGTTGGGAAGTAGTAGAGACAGAAATGTTTACCTTACTTACCCGAGGTTCCTCCATGATTGGAAAATAGATGAGGGGAACCTCACTGTGGTGATTTTCCCTGTTTAAATCAATAATAACTCTATTTTCTTGGACCCAACAATCAACCTTGTTTGTTCCGTTCTCAATAGAGAGATCCTTAGAAATATGATTAGCTATCATCATAAAGAATCTAGCATAATAGATGTTTTTATTTCTCTTCTTAATGCCTACTAACCTGAAACCTAACTCATGCATGACAGACTCACTAAAGTTATAGTACTTATCACTAAGTAGCATATATAGCATGTTAACAAGTGAGTATGTAACTGCATCAAAATTACTAATCTTACCAGAAAATGCCTTAATGAAGGAATCATAGAGAAAGTTCCATTCTTTTCTAAGGCTCATCCTCCTAAACTCACCTAACTTGGCAGGGTTAAGAGCATAGCCCATGGAAACAAGCATGGCACTAACATCTGTGTCTGTGTCTGGATCTAGTGTATTGTTTTCAGATAATTGTAAGCATGCTTGAATTTCATCATAGTAATACAATGGTCATTACCTTTCCAAGTGAAGGTAATAGTTTTGTCTTTGGAGTTGTACACTGATGTAGTCCATATCTCCTCCACAACCTCACAGTAGATTACTGGTGATGCCAACATTGTATAACTCAGTTTGCAGCCTTGAACGAAGTCCATCATTTTGTGATAGGCCTCGGAAACAGCAATATCCTTGTTCACCAGTGCTATAAAATTGTTCTTTTCATACACAAATCCAGATTGATACATTATCTTGACTACAGGTGCCATTGTTGTGAATGAAAATAGTTACAGAAAAGAAGGATTTTGGTTTGGAGCTAAAGAGATAAGGGAAATTATTTTGAGAAAGATAAAAGTAAAATAGAAAATGAAATGGGGCTTATATACCTTCTCAGAAATAAACAAGTAAAATTTAAAAAGTACAATAAATTACCCAATGAAATTTTCTCAAAATTGCTGTTTAGAAATAAAATAAACTGTAGATATTCTAGAGGCTATCCATCGAAATATACTTACAGACTGTAAGTAAATTCGATGGATAAGAAATAGAATAAATGGCTATGATTTAAGCAATTCGACGGATGAAGATTAAACAGATATCCGTCGAGATAAAAAGTACCAAGAATAATATTTGATTTTTCAACAGATTATAAAATTCAACGGATATTCATTTTCGACGGATAATGAACATCCGTAGAGATGTAAATTTTGACAGCCAAAATTTAATCTTTATGGGAAAACTCAAATTTGATTCTTGCTGCATTTCAACTTGCTTTAGACATCAAAACAATTTAGGAATAACTAAGCATACCTAACTCACTTACCAACCTAGTAAAGGTGGACTCATCAAGTGGCTTGGTAAAGATGTCTGCAAGTTGCTTCTCACTTGGAAGAAAATGAAGTTCCACAATACCATTCATGAAATGTTCTCTAATGAAGTGGTACTTGATGTCAATGTGCTTTGCCCTTGAATGTTGTACAAGATTTTAAGTTATGGAAATGGCACTGTGTTGTCACAGAAGATAAGGATAATGTCTACATGTAGACCATAGTCCAACAGTTGATTCTTCATCCATAAAATATGTGCACAATAGCTACCAGAAGCAATATATTCAGCCTCAGCTGTAGAAGTAGAGACTGAATTTTGTTTCTTACTGAACCAGGACACTAGTTTGTTTCCTAGAAATTGACAGGTTCATGTTGTACTTTTTCTATTAATTTTACAACCTGCATAATCTGCATATGAATAACCAATTAGATCAAAACCAGAATCTCTAGGATACCAAATGCCATGTTTTGGCGTTCCTTTGAGATATCCGAAAATTTCTCTTAATAACTACTAAATGAGATTCAAAGGAAATGCAGGCATGTTGGGAAATGAGGGGGGTGCAGACATGGATGCAGGCATAAAAGATTTGTAATTAACAGACAAGTGATTAACACTACCACACTTAACACAGATTTTTCTAGTAGCATATTTGTCATGTGTGTAGTTGTTATGTTTGTTAATACCCACTTTTTTATTCTTATTATTTCACCTGTTTGAGTCTGCTTTAACCTCAATTTTCTCCAATCTGTCATTCAATTGCTTAATTGAAAGATGTCCTACATTAGCTCTTTTGTTTTCCTTGACTTGACTTGTTTCTCCTGTAACAAAGTTCTTAAAAAATGATCCATAATTTTCATTTAATTTAGCTAGCTTGACTTTGCTAACTGGCTTTCTTTCACTCGACGGATGTGGTTCCTTGTCTTTCGACGGATAAATCTTTTCATGTTTTGACGGATAATCTTCATTATCCGTTGAATCACATCCGTTGAAAGTCTTTCTACCAAACTAGAATCCAGTTTCTCTTTGCTTTTTTTCCAGGCTTCCTTACAGAAATACTGTATACCTTAAACTTTGGTAATTTGAGCATGGACATCTCTAGATGATTTCCAAGCCTTAATTACCTCATGTTCTCATTCAAGTTGTTTTTTTAAAAATCTCCTCTTTCTTTAAGGATTCAGTTAGTTCCTCTTTAGCAATTCTACACTCTAGTTTCAGTTTTTCAAGCTCAATAAATTGAGTTTCTAACACAACATTTCTCTCACTTAAAAATAGATTATTATCTTTTATTCTTGTGTTCTCTTTGGTGAGTAATTTAAGTGTAACATGCAAATGATATAACTCCGTGGACATGTCATTTATAGCATCATTACACTCATCTTTAGAAAGATGTGCTAGGTTAGTGGTGATTACCAGATTGCTTGAAGAACTGAATTCCGCTTCATCTGATTTAGCCATCATGGCTAGGTTGACATAGCTGGTTTCTTCATCTTCATCTATCCCATCAACAGCCCAGTCATTTTCCTGAATCAAGAAAGCCCTCTCCTTTTGTTTGAGCAGTTCAAAGTACTTCTTTTTATAATCCACGGGCTCAAACTTCTTTTTCTCAGAATCAGGCTTTCTGCATTCACTTGCAAAATGACCACTAAAGCCACATTTGAAACACTTGAATTTGGATTTATCCACCATGTTTCTATTTGTTTTGGTTGCTCCAAAATTCTTCTTAAATTTGAGCTTGGCAAACCTTCTTGACAGAAAAGCTAGATGTTCATCTATATCTTCCATTTCATCTTGACTAATATGATCTTCATGCTCAGCTACTAGCCCCTTTCCTTTGCCTTCACAAACCCTAGAGTTTGGTGCAGATTCCACAGCTTCAACCTTTATCTCTTTCCCTCTCTCTTGCTCAGCTACCAGTGCTATATATCATCCCTTCTTCCTTCCTTCCTCTATTTGCTCATCTTGTTCTAAGTCAAGTTCATAAGTTTTTTAAATCCCATACAGTCTCTCCAAGGTGAACTCTTTGTAATCATGTGAATTTCTGAGAGAGACAGTCATAGGCTTCCATTCCTTTGGTAGAGATCTAAGGAACTTCAGGTTTGAATATTTTGTCTGATAGACCCTTCCATACAGCTTCAGTGCATTCAGTAGTTTTTAAAATCTACTAAAGATGTCACTTAAAGATTCACTATCTTCACAATAAAAATGCTCATACTGCTAGATTAAAAGGACATCTTGTTTTCCCTCACTTGTTCAGTTCCATCACATATGATTTGAATTGTATCCCAAATATCCTTAGCAGTTTTACAATTGATGACATTGTCAAACATATCTCCATCTAATCCATTGAACATAATATTCATAGCCTTCTTGACTTTGTGTACTTGCTCAATGTCTTCATCTGTCCATTTTGCTTGTGGCTTTGGAACAGTTTGATCATCGCCTATAGCTCCTTCAGTATCTGTAGCAGATTTTCTAGAAACATGAGGGCCTTTCTCAATGAAATCAACATACCTTTCATCTTGAGAGAGAAGATGCATGTGCATTTTCACCTTCTAATGGTGATAATTGTCTTTATCCAAGAACGGGATCTTTACTCCAACATCCTTCCTGCTCATGTTGTTAGTTGCTTTAATCTTTAAACTCTTAGTGTGTCAAGAGCTTGCTCTAATACCAATTATTATTCTTAACAATTTAACAACTAGAATTACAGAAGTGGGGGTTGAATGTAATTCTTGGTTTCTTTTTGATTTTAAGAACTTCTCACAAATATAAATATATCAGTGTTTGAATATACACGAGTGCGGAATGAAAATATAGATGTATTCAAACACAAAGTAATTAAACACAAGGATTAAAAACTTTATGGTGGATTGAACTTATCCACCATATATATATTGATGAGAACTCTGTGATGCAAAAATGCACACAACTGCTTACAAGTATGAAAAACTTAGAACAGAGAAATTCTTAACAGATACGCCTTTTTTTATTTCTCAGTTCTTGTTCACTTGCTTAATTTTGAACTTGCTACTCTTGGTTTATATATCACCAAGTTACATGATAAAAAGACAAACTAATAAGACAAAAGTGTCTTAGTCTAATTACATGCTGCTCCATTTCTCCATCCAGCATCTTTGAATATCTTCAAGTTAGCATGGAAATGGAAATGCTTCTTTATTTTCTAAAACCTGTAAATAGGCTGCCACATTCCATTTGCATACAATCAACCCATGTGACTGTCAAGTCAATATCAACTGCTTTTTGAATTTGATCATCTGTTGATATTCTGTTGGATCATCCGTTGAAACCTTTTGGAACATCCGTTGAGAGAATCTTCATAGTAGTTAACTCTATTTCACTTATGCAAGACATCTAATATTTATAATTAGCGAACCTATCTTGCATATCAATCTAGTAGTCAACATGACTTAGAATATCCTACAACTTTTAGTTCTCTAAGGCATTATAAAATGCAGGAATGTGCTACCAAAACTTATTTAAAACATAACCTAATCTTTCAATGGATGACAGAGTACATTATCCGTTGAAAGCTACAATTACACTTAATCAAATCTACCAAGGTGTTTTTGTAATATATCATCAAGTCTATAACATATTCCTAATATAAGTTGCTCTAAAAGGAGGGAGAAAAGGACGTCTGTTTATTGCAGACATGAACTCGACAAACAAGGATGAAATATGTTACTTCTACACCAAGGCATCAAGTGAGAAAAAAAACTCTAGCACAAGAAGCTCTCTCACCTAAACTATAAATCATTCAATACTCTTGTGAAAAGAGAATTAGTGAGATATATGTCAGCCTTGGAATTTACTCAAAATGAAGTTTGTGAAGCTTGTCATAATGGAAAAATAAAGAGGGCTAATCACAAAAGTAAAGTTGTGAACTCCATTAATGCTCCACTATAACTTATCTATATGGATTTGTTTGGTCTTGTAAATGACATATTCATATCTAAGAAGTATGCACTGGTAATGGTGGATGACTACTCAAGATACACTTGGATGAAATTTATGCATTCAAAAGATGAAACTTCATACATTATTATTGAACACATAAAGAATATTGAGAAGCAAGCTGAATATCAAAATTCTGTCATAATATTGAGAAGTGACAATGGTACAGAATTCAGAAATGCAATACTAAGTGAATTCTGTAAAGACAAAGGCATTACTCAAGGGTTTTCTGCTCCAAGAACACCTCAACAAAATGGTGTGGTTGAAAGGAAAAACAAAACTCTAGTTGAAGCTGCAAGAACAATGCTGCAGGATGCCAAGTTGCTAACCATTTTTTTGGAAGAAACTGTTAACAAAGCATGTTATACTCAGAATAGATATTTAGTGAACAAAAATATTGGCTAATCACCCTACTCAATCATGTCGTAAAAAGAAAGGTTACATTTAAACATCTTCATGTGTTTGGAAGCAAGTGATTTGTGCTGAAAGACAACTCTGGGTATGTCGTAAAAATGGGATAGAAGTCACACAAGGGATACTATAATTGGTGATCCTAATGCTGGTGTGAGGACTAGAAGTGCCACTGCAAATAGTGGCTACATGTTTGCTTTCTGTCTCAAGTTGAGCCTATGAAAACTGAAGAAGCTCTACTTGATCCTGTTTGGATAACGATTATGCAAGAAGAGCTAAAATAATTTGAAAGAAACAAATTTTGGGAACTGGTTCCTGCACCAAGAAATAGAAGCATCATTAGAACAAAATGGGTGTACATGAACAAAATGGATGAAAATGGTGTTGTAACTAGAAATAAAGTATGACTGGTTTCCAAAGGATACTCACAAGAAGAAGGGATTGACTATGATGAAATCTTTGCTCCAGTTGCAAGACTTGAAGCAATAAGGACTTTTCTTACATTTGCTGCACACTCAAATTTCAAGGTGTATCAAATGAATGTGAAAATTGCTTTCTTTAATGGTGAAATAGAAGAAGAAGTCTATGTGCAACAGCCTCCTAGCTTTGAAGATCCAGAATTTCAAGATTTTGTTTACAGACTTTTAAAGGTTTTCTATTGATTGAAACAAGCACCGAGAGCATGGTATGACACTTTGTCAGAATTTTTAATCAAGAATGGATTCACTAGAGGCATAATTGACAAAACTCTATTCACAAGCAACATGGTGATGACATTATCCTAGTTCAAATCTATGTGGATGATATCATCTTTGGTTCTACTAATGAGAAACTATGTCAAAGATTCTCAAAGCTCATGTAAAGTGAATATGAGATGAGCATGATTGGAGAACTAAGTTACTTTCTTGACCTTCAAGTTAGCCAAAAAAATGATGAAATTTTTATCAGTCGAACTAAGTATGTCAAAGATTTTTAGAAGAAATTTGGAATGGTGGATTATTTATCTGCATCTACTACTATGTCTACAGCTACCAAATTGGATGAAGATAAGAAAGTAAAATGTGTAGACATCCCAAGCTACAAGGGAATGATTGGATCTTTACTTTAATTGACTTCAAGTAGACCAGACATCATATTTACTAAATGTATGTGTGCAATATTTTAAGCAAATCCCAAAGAATCACACATAATGGTTGTCAAAGGATTTTCAGATATTTGAATAAGGGAACACCAAACTTGGGATTGTGGTATCCTAAGAGAATTGGTTTTGAAGCTGTTGAATACACAGATGAAGATTTTTCTGGATGCAGGGTAGAAAGAAAGAGTATTAGTGGAAGCTGTCAATTCCTTGGTCAAAGACTTCTATCATGGTATAGTAAGAAATAGCAATTTGTATCAACTTCCACAGCTGAAGCTGAATATATAGCTGCTGGCACTTGTTGTGCACAAGTGCTTTGGTTTAGAAATCAACTAATGGATTATGGCCTAGTGTTACAAAAGATTCCAATCATGTGTAATAATACTAGTATAATATTTATTGTTGTTAATCCAGTTAATCATTTTAGAACTAGGCACATTGATGTAAGGTACCATTTTATTAGAGAACATGCTGCAAATGGTAGCTAGCTGACATTTTCACTAAACATTTAGATGAAGAAACTTTCACTAGACTTGTGAGTGAAATTGGTATGCTAAATTCTTCATACTAAAGGCAAGAACCCATCTAACATGTTGCAGCAGATTAATTTTTGATATATCAAAATCAATTTGATTTAATTAGGAATTAACTGGAATATGAGTTATAAATATTTCAGAATTCTCTATATATCTAACTTGGAATTTTTCTAATTCTAAGCCAAATATTAGTTCACATTATTAATATGTGAAATTGATATAAGACATGATCAAGAAATAAACAAGGATTTTCAACCATTCATTCTTCTCTTGTCGATAAGCTGCATCTCTACCCTATAAATACCCAAACATCTCGACATAAACCCTCTTTACGCTTTCGAAATCTCAATTGACCTAAACACTGTAATTTTTCACCACTCAAACTTTTTGAGCTTTCTCTCTTTCAAAAACTCTTACCCACTAAAACTCAATATCTCAAATGGCTGCAAACAATGTAAGAGTTGTTATCCCCAAGGATGGAACCAACTATATTGCATTTGTTGACCCATCTCAGGCACCAAAAAACTTCAAGTGTTTTGTGAAGTTTATAGCTGACTCATATCTATCAAGAGCACTAACAGCCAACCCAGTGCTTTACTTGGATGTTCAAAATAAGTTTTGGAATACTGCAGTCATTCACACCCATATCAATGACAATAAAACAGTATCCATGGTAGTCAATTACACAATCAGGGGTGTGGCTGTTGAGTTCAATACAAATGACATCAACAAAGCTCTGGGAATTTCTACTAACGGTATGGTTGAAGCTCCTACCACTCAAAAATTGGCTGAATTCATGGACTTCATCCATTACAGTGAGAAGATCGACTTAGCCACGCTCAACAAGAAGAACCTGAGAAGGGAGTGGTCTTTTGTTTTTGACTCTATTATCAGGGCATTCACATACAGAAAGATATGACAACTTCTCCAGTATAGTCCAAAGGTTGGTGTACTCAATGACCTACAACAAACATCTAGATGTTGGAAGTTTGATCCTTGAGGAGATAAGCACTAGGCTCACCATGCCTTTGGTAAGTAGAGGTAAGGAAATTTTATTCCCAGGGTTTATTATGTCTACTTTAAATCATAAAGTAAATGACATATATTTTCTAGAAGGTATAGATGTTAATCAAATAGGAATTTGTAAACAAGTGTCCAAAATTCTGTTTGGCTCATTAAATACAAAGAATCAGGTAAAGGTAAGTCTAAATATCACTGGATTCATATTGGAGAAATTTAGAAATTACCCTTACCCAATGCCTGACATGAGAAGCAGTGTTATAGCTACTACAGCTATGGCCTCTGGTCCTGTAGAAGCACCTAAATAGGATAACCCATAGGGGCCCACCACAGCTGCAAGCCCTTCTTCTCAAACATTAGAAGCTAGTAAACCACCTACTTCATCTTCTCAAAAGGGTGGAGCCAGCAAAAAGAAGAGAAAACAAGTAACCATGGATGTCATACCTGAGAGTGAGGAGAGTGAAAAAGATCACAGTGAGAAAGTGAGTCACCTGGTCAAGAAACCAAGGAAATCAAAGATATATTATGAATTACGATTCATTTTTTTTATTATGAAAATATATATTTTCATTTCTAATTAATCAGAGTTGACTATTATGAATTATGATTTGCTCATTTTTTTGATATTTTTGGACCAATATACTCCTATTATTGTTTTAATTTATGCATTTGTCTTTTGTGGACCACTTGTGCTAATCTGTTTGGTTATTTTGCGGGACAAATGATGCATTAGTAACTTCAAAAATTCTGGCAGTAGTAGGGGTTATGTTTTGCTAAACTAAGACTAAACAATATTGTATTAACAACTTCCGAAGTGATAGAAGGATTTAGGAATATGCTAAACTAAGACCAAACAATATTGTATTAACAACTTCCGAAGTGATAGAAGGATTTAGGAATATGCAAGCAACGGCCAAGCAAGAACCATTATGATTCAAGTACTATTTCATTTACCATGCTAATGGTTTTGCACGGGATATGTTTCACTTTTAACTTGTGACATGATGCTTTATAACAATAAAAAATGTCCAAATGTGTGACCACCTCTTTGCACCATGACAAAGCTACAAAATATATAGCAGCATGACACTTTATTCAGTATTGTAGCATGTATCCATTCGATGCAACTCTTTGATAATATTTTTCATATTCATCTTTTAGCCATAAATCTATAGGCTTGTCTCTTAATTTAACAATTTATATATTAAATTTTGTGTAGTTCTACTTTGCCTTTAGCATGTAATCCCAAAAGTTACATTTAATTTAGGAATAGTTTTATTGATCTTTTGACATTCTGTTGCTCATTGTGTCACTATCGCATTATTAAAATCATGCTCAAAATGAGCGTCTTTCTCATTGTATATGCAGTAGATAAGTTTTCCGGGACATAAAAATCATGATTGAGAAATGGTAAAATACTTTAAAAACATATTGTCACCAATTTGCATATTTTATCAATGACGGAGAAATGGTATTCAGTTTATGGTTGAACTTGCCTAAAAATTTTAAGTTAAGAAAAAATGGTTATCCACGTCTGTGTAAATGGCAGGGTGAAGGTGCAAGTAAAGAAAAATTTATTGAGAGGAACCCATTTTCCAGCTGCCTACATTTCAAAACAAACATAACTAATGATACCATAGCTAGGATGACAATAGAGATGCAAATGTTTTAGGTTATTTTCTTTAAAGTGTGTTCTGCACTTTTACAATAGTGAATTCGCATGTTCGTGTTAAGTCATTAACCATCCGAAAACTAGGCTATTGCATTCATCACTATTTGTAGATTAGGTGGTTGTTGATGCCAAGACAGTAGTTGTCTCTCGAGGGCTTGAAGATTAGCAACCAATGATTGCTTATAAGCCTTTGTTAGGATTATGTTGTGTACTTGATGATAAGCTAAACAAAACACCTTAGTAGATTTAACTTAGTGAATTTTGTAGCACCCGACGGATGATCAATTATAGTCCCGACGGATGATTCAATATAGTCCCGACGGATGACTTATTAATATCCATCGGGTGAGCAGCTTATGTAACAATAAGTCATGTAGTACATTTCTGCAAACAACTTTGTATAGTTTCTGTAGTAGCTTATGAGTCATGGAGACTGCTAGTAGATGTGCAGAATAGGTTGATTAAATGTAAATATAAGATGTCTTGTAATTCTGCACAAATTAAATGGAGTCAAGTGATAAATGGCTACCCGACGGATGATTAACAAAGCTACCCGACGGATGATCAACGAGGCAACCCGACGGATAACAAGCATGTACCCGACGGATGATCAATTCAAACATCTGTTGACAGTGACAACACAGTCACATGCGTTGGGTGTTTGCAAAAAGGAATGTGGCAGCCTGTTTAGCAGGAAAATGAGAACAAAGAAGCATTACCATTTTCATGCAAGCTATGGAGGTTTTCAAAGATGCTGGAATAGAGTAATGAAGTAGCATAGAGTTAGACTTGAATGTTTTGTTTTATTATCTTGTCTTTTTACTATGTAAACTTGGTGATATATAAACCAAGTGCAGCAAGTAGAACAACAACTAACTAGACTAAGAAAATATATTTTTCAGAGAAACATTTGTAAGCTGTATCCTTTAGCATTTCTCTGCAAGTTTTAGTTGTTCATACTTGTAAGCAGCTGTGAGCTTATTTGAGCTATACAGAGTTCTCTCGATATATATATATATATATATATATATATATATATATATATATATATATATATATGGTGGATACATTCAAATCCACCAGAAAGTTTTAAAGACTTGTGTTTTTATTACTTGTGTTTTGATTTATATAATTCTTTCATTCCGTACTTTGCAAATCAAACATATATATATATTATTGATTTAGAACCAGTTTTCGTAAATCTTAAAAAGAAGCCAGAAATACATTCAACCCCCCTTCTGTAATTCTTGTTCTATTGTTAGGGAATAACAGCCTTCATTGTAGTGTTTTGTGCTCTAAGGTATACTTGCAAGTTACAAGTCAGGCTTCTTTGTAATGATTAAATATGTGTTTGGGAGAACATGAAATTCTAGGAATAGGAAATATATAAAATCCTATTGTGTTGTGGCTAATAAAACCTTGTAGTTTGAATCAAGATACCTTGATATCTCAAAATCACGTGAAATTTATGAATATATATTTTTGATAATGCAGTATATGAGATTAAGAGGATATAGACCCACTTTTGGAGATCTGGTAAAAATGGAAAAAAATTGTTTGAGCGTTGGAGGCTTGCTGGCATGAGTACGGGAAATGTTTAATTACTACTATCCGTGGAGGATCTCAAGGATAATAAAGTACCATGTTCTCAAATATAAAAAAAAATACTATAGCAAGTTAGGTACAATTCTTTTTTCTAGAATTTAGTTAAAAAGTGTGAAAATTCTAGGGCTACAATGTATTCAGGAAGGTACTTAGTAATCATTCATTTTAGCACTTTAGTGCATTAGTTGCAGAGTTGTTAAGTGATTTTGGTTGTACGTAAAGTTACATTTTGGTAGCTATAAATGCAATGCAGTGTAGATTTTCTTGACATATATTTATATAAAGGAATATCACATGTGTCTGACTCTTTTAAGTAGTTAAAGCCCCCTTATCAGTATATAAACAGTGATGTAATGCTCCAAGTTGCAGTCATTAAGTTATTGCACGAGGCAAGCTCACACTACAAGAAAAACGGCTAAATACAACCGGTCCAAAACCGGTCGTATTTAACTAAATACGACCGCCAATAGTGGTATTTAGCTAAATACGACCGGTTTTAGTTCCGATCGTACATCTGGGAGTGATATTTAGTAGTCGGTTGTATTTAGTCTAAATACGACCGTCTAAATACGACCGCTAAATTCAACCGGCAACGTTCAAAATTAAGTTTTCATTTGAAATTTGAAAATCCCACCAAAATAATTTAAATTTCTGAAATATTTTAAAAAGTCCGCCCAATTATTAAACTCGACCGTATCTTGTTAAATATGAGATATTAAATTCGACCCCATCCAGACGAATTCACAAACATCGATTTTTTAAAAAAAACTCACCGGCTGAAAAATTCCAGATTCCGACAAGATTAAAAAATCCGGCTAAATAGACCAAGTTTAATATTCGATTAATGTAAATATAATCTATGGGCATCGTAAACCTTGCTTGACTCAAAAACCTATGCACTTCTATATTCCATTTCTGCAAAATTATTCTTGGATAATCAACAAAATCACTCGAAATCAATTAAAATTTAAAATTGGTAGCAGCAGTAGCAACACAACGATGATGTAGCAGAGTGATAATCCTGAACAACGAAATTTTTCTTGAAAAATATGATCCAACTTAGCAGCAATTTCCTCGGTCTATTAACACTTCTTACAATCTCCATTTTCATCTCTTCATACCTCATAAACAACCCTTTATTTGGCCTTTCCAAGCTTTGATCCCGTAATTTGATCCCAAACCGGTGAAACTCCTCCACTTACCCCCTCTACTGTACAAATTGGAGGCAATGACGGATCAACATGCTTGTTGACAAAGCGAAAGAAGGAAACAAATGTGTCATTGACATTCCTGCAGCACAGATACAAAGATATATAAACACAATTGAAAATAGTTATTGTGTATATAATAAGAATAAGCTCAATTGGGGAGAGAGAGTGAGAGAGAAAGAGAGAGTTGCAAAAGGGAAGAGAAGCGGCTGACCTTAAATTTGGGTTTAATTGAGACAGATTGGTGTTATATAGCCTGGTTTTGATTTGCAAATAACTAATGCATTCCCAGCGGCCCAGGCCCATTTTACTTTTTAAATATAGGTTACTCCTGATTTCCAATTGATTGTTTTTTAGTAGATTGAATAGATTGTTTTTTTAAAGCCAAATTGAATTGATTGTTGATCATGTTTGTACTTTTGCTGTTTTGCAACAGAAATTTAGAAAATGCGTAAGGATGTCGATAGATATTTACTAGTTTACACAGTTGTGTTTCGTAGCCTCCTTCTAAAATAAATTTTCGTCGTTTTTTATTTTCTTATCTAAAATTGATCATTTAAAAATTATGAATAATAAATAAATACAATAAAATAAAATAAAAAGTTTGAAAAATCATTTTCTCTTTAAACATTTTATTCCAATGAGTCTCTCTCATTATTCATAAATTATCATAAAATTATATCATGTATTAGTCAATAATTAATATAATATTTTTATTAATTAATAATATAAAAATTTTAGAATATTACAAAAAATATATCTAATAATATAATGATATATAAAAAAATTAGTTATATATCAAAATAATTTTATTTCGTTTGCCATTTTAACAGTCAAGTTTCGGTTTGACAAGTACAACTAACTTGTGTTTATTCCTGAATTAGTGATTCGACTTTTTTAAAAAATATTTTTCAACGATCCAAACGTATGGATGTCAAAAGATATATATATTAGTGATATTACCAAAATTTCATATCCAAATAATTTTATTTGGTTTGTCATTTTAACAATCAAGTTTCGGTTTGACTAGTTCAACTAACTTGTGTTTATTCCTGAATTAGTGATTCGACTTTTTTAAAAATATTTTTCAACAATCCAACCGTATGGATGTCAATATATATATATATATATATATATATATATATATATATATATATATATATTAGTGATATAACCAAAGTTTCATATCCAAATAAATTTATTTGGTTTTCCATTTTAAAAGTCAAACTTCGGTTTGACGAGTACAACTAACTAGTGTTTATTCCTGAATTGGTGTTTTGACTTTTTTAAAAATATTTTTCAACGATCCAACCGTATGGATGTCAATAGATATATATATTAGTAATATAACCAAAATTTCATATCCAAATAATTTTATTTGGTTTGTCATTTTAACAATCAAGTTTTGGTTGGACTAGTACAACTAACTTGTGTTTATTCCTGAATTAGTGATTCGACTTTTTTTAAAATATTTTTCAAAAATCCAACTGTATGGATGTCAATATATATATATATATTAGTGATATAACCAAATTTTCATATCCAAATAAATTTATTTATTTTCCATTTTAATAGTCAAGCTTCGGTTTGACTAGTACAACTAACTAGTGTTTATTCCTGAATTGGTGTTTCGACTTTTTTAAAAATATTTTTCAATGATCCAACCGTATGGATGTAATAGATATATATTATTGATATAACCAAAATTTCATAAACAAATAATTTTATTTGGTTTGTCATTTTAACAATCAAGTTTTGGTTTGACTAGTACAACTAACTTGTGTTTATTCCTGAATTAGTGATTCGACTTTTTTAAAAATATTTTTCAAAAATCCAACTGTATGGATGTCAATAGATATATATATTAGTGATATAACCAAAGTTTCATATCCAAATAAATTTATTTGATTTTCCATTTTAACAGTCAAGCTTCTGTTTGACTAGTACAACTAACTAGTGTTTATTCCTGAATTCGTGTTTCGAATTTTTTAAAAATATTTTTCAATTATCCAACTGTATGGATGTCAATAGATATATATTAGTGATATAACCAAAATTTCATATCCAAAAAATTTTATTTGGTTTCCATTTTAACAGTCAAGTTTCGGTTTGATTAGTACAACTAACTTGTGTTTATTCCTGAATTAGTGATTCGACTTTTTTAAAAATATTTTGCAACAATCCAACCGCACGTATGTCAATAGATATATATTAGAGATATAGCCAAAGTTTCATATCCAAATAATTTTATTTGATTTTCCATTTTAACAGTCAAGTTTCGGTTTGACTAGTACAACTAACTAGTGTTTATTCCTGAATTGGTGTTTCGACTTTTTTAAAAATATTTTTCAACGATCCAACCGTATGGATGTCAATAGATATATATATTAGTGATATAACCAAAGTTTTATATCCAAATAATTTTATTTGGTTTTCCATTTTAATAGTCAAGCTTCGGTTTGACTAGTACAACTAACTAGTATTTATTCCTAAATTGGTGTTTCGACTTTTTAAAAAATATTTTTCAACGATCCAACTATATGGATTTCAATATATATATATATATATATATATATATATATATATATATATATACGTATATTAGTGATATAACCAAAATTTTATATCCAAATAATTTTATTTGGTTTGCCATTTTAACAGTCAAGTTTCGGTTTGACTAGTACAACTAATTTGAAACTCTTGTTACTTTTTTTGTAATTTTTCAAATATATTATACAAATATTTAAATTTTATAATATTATCAAACACAAAAAATCAAAATTCTTCCCTAATGTATATTTTTTGACCACCATAAATATTTGTACATGTGATGAATATTATACTTGTATATAAATATATAATTTTTTACTATATATAATACTGTTTAGATTTTTAAGTATTTTTTCTGTTTTTTCGTTTACTAAATATAACGACTCGCGTATTTTTGTATTATTTAAATGAGTAATTATGAAACTATTAAATAAATAAAATATGTGTATGGGTTCCTTTAGTCGGGTGTTGTTTTATTATTAGTTATGTGTGGTTAGTGGTTTACGAGGATTACTTGCATAATTGTTGTTGAGCTGTGTTGTCTCGTTATTATTTTTAAAAGTGGATTTAATGCAAATTTATTTGTATAAATATTTGAATTGTCTCTAAAATTGTTTTTATGGTTTTATAATTACAATAATTATTTTTGGGATTTTATAAAATTTGGAAATCAATATTCCATCAATTATTTAGTCCTGTATGATTTTCTGATTTCATTTATTTGTAAAATCCGTATTTAATTTCAGAATTCTTTAAAAATTATGAAACTCATATTTATTTTAGTTTGAAATATTCTAGGAATTTTAAAATCATTTTGAAAATTTTCGGGATTAATCTCCCCCGCATGTTGATTCGTTTAATTGATAAAAGCAGGTGTAAATTGGGTTTCAGAAATTATTTTAAAATTACGACATTTATGTTTTTATAAAATTCAAGATATTTTTAACATTTTAAGACTATTTTCGTGATTTTCTGAAATTGTTTTAAGTGCAGCTCGGTTCGTTAATTGTGAAATGCGGGTACGAGTCGTGTTTCAAAAATGCTTATAAAATTATGAAAATTTTATTTTATTAATTTTTTCTGAGAATTTTATTGTTTATTTGGTAATTTTTCGGATCAGTTTTACCCACAGCTTTGTTCGATAATAAGTATAAAGCGAGACAGGAAAAAATAAAATAAACCATATTTGCAGGCAGGGACACGTATTGTGTTCTCAGAAATGGTTATGTGATGTGTCAATTGTTAATTGGGGAAGGGCATTTATATAAAAAAAAACCAGTACCCCCATCCCCTGTTTCTTTACCACCGAGTTCCTCCCTTCTTCGTCTCTTCTCTCCCGTCTCTCCGGCTACCGTCATTGTCTTCTGGTCCCTCTGTCTTCCGTGTTGTTCATGTGCCTCACGGTAATTGTTTGTGCAGTCGGTATTTTCTTGTTCAGTTTCCGCCCTCTCCGTTTTCCGGTGAGGTAGAGGTGGCATGTCTGTGGTATATACGTATGTGTGTGTGTATCAATTGAGTGTGTGTATGCGTGGGTTATTGTTGTGTGTGTTGGCGATGAACTGTTGCCGCCTCGTTTCTTTTGTTTTCTGGTGTCGATCGAATTCTGCTATTTGGTGTTGTGCACGCGCGTGCGTGTACTGTTGGAAATTGATTCTTTATTATTTTTATTTTGCAGGAGATTACTTGAATAAATTTCGTGATATATAAATAATAATAAATATTTCGTACCGAGAAATTTATTTAATCGGTAGTATTCGCGCTGGAAACCCGAAATAAACGGGTACTCGCGGATTTTACCGCTGTCCGGGATGAATTTTGACGAGCGGACGGTGGACTATGATGACGCGATTCTGAGTCCTAATATAAATAAATAATAATTTATAATTTCTATTTCTTTTTAATCAAAAAGATAAAAATAGTAGTTAAATATTCAGTTTCGAGATTGTTGGATTGCGTGATTGGTTTGGATTAGGATTGATCGATTGTTGGGTTGCTTGTTGATTGTGACGTCAATTTATGTTTTATCGGGTAGTCCGATAAACGAAGGAAATGCTGCCCGATTTTCAGGAAATTAATTCCAAAAATACGGGAACGTATCCTGTAGATTATCGGGAATACCAATCGAATGCACAGTTATATAATTATAAGTATTTTATGAACTCTAATTGTGTGTCGTAGTGAATAATTTTTATAAGCTATTCAACGACCCTGATTTATAGAAACGATGCTTATATATATTTTACAGAATTAAATCCCAAACCGAGTTTTGAGTATGTGGACCCTGGCTGTTTTGTGTATTATGTCAATATGTATAATTACGAGTCGAGATTTGATATCGAATTGGTAGATTTGTTAGTGAGGATATGTCAAGCATACCTGGACGTCTAACATAAGAGTATTTTGACCCTGTAGGTCCTAGTCGGGAAACCGAAAGTGGACGTTGGACTAAGGATAACCTAGTGGACAGTCGACGAGCTCAGTAGGGTTTCAACCGAAGAACCTGAGTTATGAAATCGAATCCAAGGTGATCTAGTAGTTAGTCGATAAAGCCTGAGCGTCCGAATCGGCTCAGAATCGATCAGTAATAGTTATAAAGCTCTACAAGGCAAGTACCCCTGAACATTCTTTTTTGGTTCAGTATATTTGAATAGCTAATTTTTTATTCTCGTAAAGGAACAGAAACGTTTTAAGTTACGTATTCCCTGTATTTTTAAACGTTGTTTAAAAATATGTTTTGGGGAAAAATAACTTCTGAAAGCACCTATCTCTAAACGTGATTTAAATGGAAAGAAGTTTTGAATAGTGTGCTGTGACAGAACGATTTTAAAAAGAGATAGGTCATAGTAATTTTAGAAACTGGATAAAGAGAAAGTTTTGATCCACCTATGTCGTGGAATGTTTTGATCCACCTATCTCGTGGAACTTTGGAAAGAGGCAAAAAGGGAATTCAGTTGATCTATTGGAATTGAGTAGGCGTAAGTGGCTAGTTCGGTTGGGCGCTCTGTTTAACCGATTAGTCCAGTGTTGGGGGAAAGACCTAGCTAGTCATTTCCCAAGTTCCAGAACGCATTCTTTCTTTTCTGGACGGCCGTTAGTCGCTGTCCGGTGATGATAGACTGATTAGCTATCTTCACCTGTTGAACGTCTAATAGATTTAGTTGATTCAATTTTAAAATTGTTAACAAAGAAACTTGTTTGAGGCAGATGATTTGAAAATGAAATAGCATGCTAAGATTTAACTCTGGTATTTATACACAGCACATGACTGATTTTGTTGATTTTTAGAGCATGCTAGTTTTGAATATCCATTTTATAAATGTTTACTCTGCTTTTGTGAACGAGCTATAATTTCTGTTCCTATCACTCTTTTATCATAAATTGTTTTGCTTGTTATTCATATAGTGGTACTGCTGAGCAACTGATTGATCACCCTTGCAGAATGTTTTATATATGTATTGCAGATGTCTAGGAGATTCTGCCATAGTTGTAACATAAATCATACTTAAACCTGGAAAGGTCTTGGTAAAGGGGTTGTGGTTATGTATAGTTAGTGATTGGATTATTTTATGTTTATTATTATTGTTGGTGGTGACGTCAACTCCTGACCCCGAGGTTGAGGCCGTCACAGTTGGTATCAGAGCTACAGATTTGAGTCCCTGATTTAGGTTACGAGTAGAATCAGAAGAGTGTAGGAAGGTTTATATGAAGTGGTGAGTCAGCAACTCAATCAGAGGAGCGAGTCTATGAGTTCAGTCAAGGGTTCCGGAGGCGTAACCCTGATATTTATTGAGGATTGGCTGGAACTGCCCTAACCTAGAGTACGTTTTCTTTGTACATGTATTATTAGTAATGTCCGATAGAGATTTTTAGTTTTCCCCTCGAGAAGACGAGTTTGATCGCGAGAATTCAGCGGTTGAGCGGGCTATTGATGTGTCAGTTGAAGAGACGCCAACATTATTTCTAAATATCGCATTTTTTATCCCAAGGAATGTTACTGGACCGAGTGTGTGACCTCAGTGAGTTTGGATAGTATGATAATAGTCGGTGTCTGCTATGACAGCCAAGTTTCGTGAAGTATGTGGATCAGTACTTTGGGTTGTATCTTTGAACCCTTATACTACTTTCTTGAGATATATTTTATTTCCAGAGTAATTGTTTCTGTTAGTCCCTTAACAATATAGCAAGAATTATAGAAGGAGGGTTGAATGGAATTTTTGAACCTTTTTCTCAAAATAAAAATGTTCAACTCGAATATAGATATAATGTTTTGATTAGCACAATGCGGAATAGAAACTTAATTGAATCAAAACATAAGTAATTAAAAACAAGAGTCTTTAAAATCTTTCTGGTGGATTTAAACAATTCCACTAGAGATATATATTATATATCGAGAGGACTCTGTGTGCAAGAATGCTCACAGCTGCTTATAAATTGAACTACTGAGAATACAGGGAAATGCTAATAATTCTGCTTACAAAGATTTCTCTGTTTTGTGTATCTCAGTTCACTTTTTCCATTTGCTAGGTTCTTGGTTTATATATCACCAAAATTACAAAGTCAAAAAGACTGAACAAATATAAAAACTATCAGTCTTAAGCTTTGCTGCTTTTCGTCCTCTATTACCCGGTTAATGGGATTCCACAGTAGATTTGTATACATCTCGACGGCTGTGCTCAGCTTTCACTATTCAACTGTTGTTTGAATTCTTTATTAGTTGAGTACATGATCATCCGTCGGGTTGTTGATCATCCGTCGGGTTGTTGATCATTCGTCGGTTGCTTTGTAGGTTATCCGTCGGGTAGCAATCAAGCATATGACTTCACTTCACTTATACAGAATTACAAGATATCATTTATGTACAATTAATCAACCTATTCTGCATATCTAGTTAAAGTCAACATGACTTATATGCCACTACAGATTCTATACAAAGGTGCATACATAACTGTGCTACAGACTTATTATTACATAAGCTACTCACTCGATGGATAATAAGTTAACATCTGTCGGGACTATAATGAGTTATCCGTCGGGACTATAATTCTTATCCGTCGAGTGCTACATTATTTCACTAAGTAAAATCCACTTAGATGTTTTGTTTATGAAATCATCAAGTACACAACATATGCACAACAGTTTCATATCCCATAAGTTGCTTACCTTTCCTGTGAGAAAGTTGAGAACTCGGAGTAAGCAACTTAGGATTTTGTTGATTCCATTATATTTCAGATTTTCTCCCTCTCTATTTGTGAATTTTCTTTCTAAACATTGTTTCTTTCTTTAGTGACTCTTTCGGTTGATTGGGGCAAACAATGCATAAAATTTGACTATTTGTCTGTGTGACAAAGGGTCTGGTGGGATGCCATCGAGTGATGTGTTGTGAACTGTGCAGTACTAAGATTGGCCATCTTATGTACTTGTATGGTTGCTCTCAATCATACCTACATCTTCTTCTCTGTTTCTTTTTATTCGATTCCCTTGAATTTGAAATTTCATTTGATATTCTATGATAATGAATTTCTGTGACTAGATGGTCCTCGTTATTGAAAGCAAATAAGAGTGACTGTCAGGAAGAACGAAAGTCCTAAATCAGGGTGTTATTTAAGAATAAGGGTAACATCGAAGGTTTAAAATCTATCGGTGGGGTTCTAGCCTCGGGAAAAGCAATTTAGTGGTTTGTGGATTACGTGTAAGCGACAAGGAATCATCCTTGGAGAAATGGTTGGTTGAAATTAGGGCTATGGTGCCTAGAAGAGTCCAGCATTCCTTAAGCTGACCTGATTTATCAGTTTGATCTATGTAATTTGTGGCTGATACAACCAACCCAGTCTCGTAGCATATCATGTTAGTATGATGTGGTAACTGAGTAGTGACGGGAAGTTAGTCAGTTGCTGTTGTATTGAGGAGCCATTCTACGGTGATTAGGTTCTTTATATTCTAGTTTTCCTGTATTGTTGTGATTCTGCTACTATTATTGTTGCTATTGTTGCTGGTGTTGATAATCTAGATATCTTTTATAAATGGAACCTGATAATAAAGACATGGATACTTGGGTTGGGCAGCATTTTCCTGACATAGGTGCACCATTTGAATGGTGATATTTTCTATTACGCATTCTCGTTATGTTTTTGGATAAATTCACTGCTATATTTCAGAAAAATGTCACCCTAGAAAACTACCCATTCTAAAGAAGAGAGCATTGGTCGTGTTGAGGATCCAGTTATAAATGACATTTTAGGTTTTTTACACCAGCAGCAACAACAACAACTGCAGTTAATCCAACTAATTCAGCAGCAACAACTTATGTTGCAACAACAACGTCAAGAAGAAAATCGTTCTGTTAATTTTGAAACCTTCCAGAAATTAACCACCATAGAAAAAGAAAGTAAGAAATGGAAATTGGGTGTCGTGGAAGAAAAACCAAAGCAAGGAAGATCTAGTCAGAAATTCCAGAAAAAGTTTGGAAGGAAGAAGGATAAGGGTTTTAGATGACAAAACCTTTCTCGAAATAAGCTTAGTAACACTTCGGTCAATTCTAACCAAGTTAACACGATTAGGTCATCACTAGCGGAGTGTAAGCAATGTGGTAAAAGACATAGTGGAAGATGCAAGAAGGATGTTCAATGTTTCAGATGTGGTCATAAAGGTCATTATGCGTCGGAGTGCAAGCTAGAAAATCCAGGAGTTACTTGTTTCAATTGTGGAAAGGTTGGGCATATTGCGAGGAGCTGTAGAGCAGCTACCCAAGGTATTGCGTTCCAAGGACCGGCATTCGGCATCAGATTTAAAACTTTCAAAGTAACCAAGAAATCCAATGTCGAGGACTCGGACGTAGTCGCAGGTACATTATTTCTTAATTTCATAACTTTTAAGTCTTATTTGACCCAGGAGCGTCTAAGTTCTTTATATTAAGGGAATGTGGGAATAAAATTGATATGATGTTGGAAAACTTAGCCGAGTCTTGACCGTAGAAGTGGCCAATCAGAATAGAGTTCGGCGAGTCAACCCTGTCTTAAATGTTAATTAGAGACCCATGGGAAGAGGAGCTATTAGCACAAGAATGTAAAATATATCCAGCCAATGTGGTGGATAATAAGAAGGAAGCACCTAAGTTGGAAGTGATGCAGATAGTGAGTGAAGTCCTAAAGGTTTTACCAGATGACTTACCAGGATTACCTCGGAGCATGAGATAGAATCTCTCATTGGGTACTGTACAGAGTCGGGCTGCTGTCAAAAGCCCCGTATCACATGACCTAGTAGGAACTGAATAGTTAGCTAAGGTTACTTTAGGATTGTGGGATGAAGGAATGATTAGACAAGGTGTATTCCGTATGGTGCAATAAAATGGGTTATAGAAAAAAAAAGAAAATGATGGATGTATGCAATTATGTATTGATTATCAGAAGCTTGAAAAGTTGAAGAACGGGAATAAGTAACCCCTGCATAGAATTGATTATTTATATAACTCAATGAAAGGAACGTGTTGGTTCTTAAAGTTTGACCCAGGGCAGGCTACCATCAGTTGAAGGTTAAGTCGGAGGTCATACTAAAGACCCTATTTAGAACGAGATGGGGACATTGCGAGTTTCGGGTAATGTTATTTGGATTAGCAAATGCACCAGTCGCGTTTAAAGGTTTAATGAACATAATGTATAATTGGATAGAACTATATTTGTATTTATTGATAACATCCTCGCCCATTCAAGGACTAAGGAAGGCCAAGTTGAACACCTGAAGAGATGTCTGCGAAGGGTTGAAAAGTAGCAATTGTATACTAAGCTTCAAAAGTATAAAAATTCGATCAAAAGTGATTATGAGCCATGGTTGTTTGAGTAACTACCAACCAAGCAAGGTCCATTTAGGGACAGATGTCTTGAGTAGAAAAGAAGGATTGAATGTGATTAAGATTACTAAGGAATTAATAAAAGAATTGGAAAGAGTGAAATTTGGAGTTCGAATACCTGAAGGTGATAAGAAGTGAATATATGAGATTACTTTCCAGCCTTAACTAATGGAAATGAGTAAGAGGTGTTCGAATATTTGGGAATTAAGTTGAAAGTGAGTACCATCTATCATCTTTAGACAAAGGGTCATAGTGAGAGGACGATTCAAAAGATATAAGATATGTTGAGAGTATATATGAGGGGTTTAAAAAGGAAACTGAGGTAATCACCTACCATTGATTAAGCTTTCCTATACTAATAGTTATCATGTTAGTAGGGGAATGCTACCTTGCGAAGCCTTGTATGGACATGAGTGTGGGTCCCCACACTAGTCAGATAAAGTGGGAGTAAAGATGTTGTTAGTTCTTGAGTGAAGCAGCTTGGGATAGACAAAGAAAGAAGGCGGACATGCATCGAAAGAGTATGGATGTAGAAATAGGATCGTGGGTATTGACAAAAGTTTCATCTTGGAAAAGATTGGTTAGGTTTGCTTAGAAAGGGCGAGTTGCGTCATAAATATATGTACCCGTTCGAGGTATCAAGGAAGATTGATAAAGTTGCTCATGGTATTGCCGCCGCCGTTGCAGTAAATTTTATAATATGTTCTACGTGTCAATGTTAAAGTGAGATGTTCTTGATTCGAGCCAAGTCATTTATTAGGAGCCAATGGGCTCTCATCCAAATTGTTCTGCATGAGATGTTTGATCCAAATCCTAGATCGTTAAGAGCGAGTCCTTAGGAATAAGTTTGTGACTATAGTAAATTTGGGCATAATAGTAAGCTAAGCCCTAGGAATATCAGATCGTTTGCGATACTGAGAAAATCAGGTAAAGTCGTCTATGAGCTAGCGTCGTTTCCATAGCTGCAGCATACTCTCAGAGTGTTTTGGCGTATTTGTGTCGAAAGATTAAATCCTCGATTTGAATCAAGATAGTTTGTACGAACTATTCTAGAATTTTGATCGTAAAAGCGATACCTCGGGAATAAATCTACTCCTATAGTAAGTATACATTGAGGGAATCCTCGAGTAGAAGAGTCTACCTGAGAGTTGGAGTCAGATATGCTTGACAAATATCCTCACTTATTGGTTAAATCAGATTCTAAGGACATAATCTTTTTAAGGGAGGAAGGATATAACGACTCGCGTATTTTTGTATTATTTAAATGAGTAATTATGAAACTATTAAATAAATAAAATATGTGTATGGGTTCTGTCAGTCGTGTGTTATTTTATTATTAGTTATATGTGGTTAGTAATTTATGAGGATTATTTGTATAATTGTTGTTGAGCTGTGTTGTCTCGTTATTACTTTTAAAAGTGGATTTAATGCAAATTTATCTGTATAAATATTTGAGTTGTCTCTAAAATTGTTTTTATGGTTTTATAATTACAATAATTATTTTTGGAATATTATAAAATTTGGAAATCAATATTCCATCAATTATTTAGTCCTGTATGATTTTCTGATTTCATTTATTTGTAAAATCCGTATTTAATTTCAGAATTCTTTAAAAATTATGAAACTCATATTTATTTAAGTTTGGAATATTCTGAGAATTTTAAAATTATTTTGGAAATTTTCGGGATTAATCTCCTCCGCACGTTGATTCGTTTAATTGATAAAAGCGGGTGTAAATTGCGTTTCAGAAATTATTTTAAAATTACGAAATTTATGTTTTTATAAACTTCGAGATATTTGTAACATTTTAAGACTATTTTCGTGATTTTCTGATATTGTTTTAAGTGCAGCTCGGTTCGTTAATTGTGAAATGCGGGTATGAGTCGCGTTTCAAAAATGCTTATAAAATTATGAAAATTGTATTTTATTAATTTTTAATTATTCTGAGAATTTTATTATTTAATTGGTAATTTTTCGGATCAGTTTTACCCACAGCTTTGTTCGATAATCAGTATAAAGCGAGACAGGAAAAAATAAAATAAATCATATTTGCAGGTAGGGACACGTCTTGTGTTCTCAGAAATGGTTATGTGTTGTGTCAATTGTTAATTGGGGAAGGACATTCATTTAAAAAAAACCCAGTACACCCATCCCCTGTTTCTTTACTGCCGAGTTCCTCCCCTTCGTCTCTTCTCTCCCGTCCCTCCGGTCGCCGTCATTGTCTTTCGGTCCCTCTATCTTCTCTGTTATTCCTGTGTCTCGCGGTAATTACTTGTGCAGTCGGTATTTTCTTGTTCAGTTACCGCCCTCTCCGTTTTCCGGTGAGGGAGAGGTGGCGTGTCTGTGGTATATACGTGTGTGTGTGTGTTTGTGTGTATGTGTGTGTCAATTGAGTGTGTGTCTGCATGGGTTATTGATGTGTGTGTTGGCGGTGAACTGTTGCCGCCATGTTTCTTTTATTTTCCGGTGTCGACCGGATTCTGCTATTTGGTGTTGTGCACGCGCGTGCGTGTACTGTTGGAAATTGTTTCTTTATTATTTTTATTTTGCAGGAGATTACTTGAATAAATTTCGTGATATATAAATAATAATAAATATTTCATACCGGGAAATTTGTTTAATCGGTAGGATTCGCGTTGGAAACCCGAAATAAACGGGTACCCGCGGATTTTACCGCCGTCCGCGATGAATTTCGACGAGTGGACCGGGGACTATGATGACGCGATTTTGAGTCCTAATATAAATAAATAATAATTTATAAAATCTATTTCTCTTCAATCAAAAAGATAAAAGTAGTAGTTAAATATTCGGTTTCGATATTGTTGGATTGCGTGATTGTTTTGGATTAGGATTGATCGATTGTTGGGTTGCTTGTTGATTGTGACGTCGATTTATGTTTGGTCGGGTAGTCCGATAAACGAAGGAAATGTTGCCCGATTTTCGAGAAATTAATTCCAAAAATATGGGAACGTATCCTGTAGATTATCGGGAATACCAATTGAACGCACAGTTATATAATTATAAGTACTTTATGAACTCTAATTACGTCTCGTACTGAAATATTTTGTAAGATATTCAACAACCCTGATTTACTGAAATGATGCTTATATGTATTTTACAGAATTAAATCCCAACCCGAGTTTTGAGTATGTGGACCCTAGCTGTTTTGTGTAATATATCAATATGTATAATTACGAGTCGGGATTTGATATCGAATGAGTAGATTTGTTAGTGAGGATATGTCAAGCATACTTGGACGTCTAACATAAGAGTATTTTGACCCTGTAGGTCCTAGTCGGGAAATCGAAAGTGGACGTTGGACTAAGGATAACCTAGTGGAAAGTCGACGAGCTCAGTAAGGTTTCAACCGAAGAACCTGAGTGTTGAAGTCGAATCCAAGGTGATCTAGTAGTTAGACGATAAAGCCTGAGCGTCTGAATCGGCTCAGAGTCGATCAGTAATAGTTATAAAGCTCTACAAGGCAAGTACCCCTGACCATTCTTTTATGGTTCAGTATATGTGAATAGCTAATATTTTATTCTCGTAAAGGAACAGAAATATTTTAAGTTATGTATTCCCTGTATTTGTAAACGTTATTTAAAAATATGTTTTGGGGAAAAATAACTTCTGAAAGCACCTATCTCTAAACATGATTTAAATGGAAAGAAGTTTTGAATAGTGTGTTGTGACAGAATGATTTTAAAAAGAGATAGGTCATAGTGATTTTGGAAACTGGATAAAGAGAAAGTTTTGATCCACCTATGTCGTGGAATGTTTTGATCCACCTATGTCGTGGAAATTTGGAAAGAGGCAAAAAGGGAATTCAGTTGATCTATTGGAATTAAGTAGGCGTAAGTGGCTAGTTCAGTTGGGCGCTCTGTTTAACCGATTAGTCCAGCGTTGGGGGGAAAGACCTAGCTAGTCTTTTCCCAAGTTCCGGAACACATTCTTTCTTTTTTGGACGGCCGTTAGTCACTGGCCGGTGATGAAAGACTGATCAGCTATCTTCACATGTTGAACGTCCAATAGATTTGATTGATTCATTGTTGAAATTGTTAACAAAGCAACTTGTTTGAGGCGGATGATTTGAAAATAAAATAGCATGCTAAGATTTAACTCTGGTATTTATACACAGCACACGTGAAAGACTTATGTCATAGCCTATTTGTTTATTCGAGGATTTAACTCAACTCAAATAAGAATGTAACAAGTAAATAGTGGATCTACCGTCAAAGAGATCTCTCAAAGTAACATATGTCAAAGGATTCAGAAACAATGTTCATCTACAGACTTGAGGAATTACTTCACTGGAAGAAGTTCAAGAAATTGATCAAGCCTCAGTGATATAACTCAATATTGTGGATTTAATCAAGTGACAGAGATCTTGTCAGGGTATCAGATAATTACAGGGATTTAATCTGAAGAAAACCAAGTTATCAAAGTCAAGACATGAAGAAACATCACGAAAATTAGTCACTCATGAACCAGACAGTATATCGAGTGTCAATATTGAAGTGGTGGATTGAAGTGGTGGAATTGATTCATAATTTACAGTGATTTTCAGAATATTTTCAAAAGAATGGTTGTGGTTCAAGAGTAGTATTAATTCTCTATTAATTAATTAAGTCATATAATTTAATTAAAAAAATAAATTAAATCTGCAAAGATTAATTTATTGATTAATTGAATTAATTGATTAATCAATTCTGAATTAATATTAAGAATTTTCTGAATTATAATTGAATTCAAATCAGTTTTAATTCAGTAAGACAATTGAGATTGAACTGGCATGACAATCTGGATAGTCATACCGATTGTCATGCCAGGTCATTCCTGATTGTCTCACCGAAATTTCTACTGGAAGGAAGATTGTCTTGCCAGTTTATTTTGATAGTCTTGCTAGTTCATTCAATTGTCTCACCGAAAGTTATGGTGGTTCAACAGATTGTCTTGCTAGCTCAACGGATTGTATCACCGAAAGTCATGCCAATTCTCAGATAGTCATGCTAGTTCAAGTGGATTCTGTTGATTGAAATATAAAAGACAGAAGCAGCAGAAAACAACATTACAATAGAAACCAACCAAGAACAAAAAGAAGCAGAGCTGCAAAACATTTCATATCTTCAACTGCTGAATTAAGATTATCAATTTCTAGTTATTAAAGTTAAATCCAAACCACTAGAAATCATTCTCTTGTTCTTGTGTAACTATCTAGAGGATCAAAATCCCTAGAACTTAATCTCAAATTGCTTTTAGCATTTGATTCTTTTTATTGCAAAAATAGAAAAAGTTAATGTCGAATTTATTCTAGATTTGTGATAATTAATTTGAGACTAATCCCTTGTAATCGATACCGTTGTTGTAACATCTTTCAAGTTTAATAATATTTTAATTTAACTTGAATTTTGTTTCAATTTTTTATTCCGCAGTAAATTTGATTAAACGGTATAGTTTGTATTCAACCCCCCCCCCCTTCTACAAACACATTGGGACCTAACAACACGACTGATATTGTTGATATTCAGAGCATGCTAGTTTTGAATATCCAGTTTATAAATGTTTACTCTGCTTTTGTGAACGAGCTATAATTTCTGTTCCTATCACTCTTTTATCATAAATTGCTTTGCTTGTTATTCATATAGTGGTACTGCTAAGCAACTGATTGCTCACCCTTGCAGAATGTTTTATATATGTATTGCAGATGTCTAGGAGATTTTGCCATGGTAGTCGGGGAAGAGTTCCAGTTCCTTCCATGTCAGGCTCCTCTGAGGTAGTTGTGTTGGACCAAAGATGGTCTATTGAGTTGTTGTATTAAGTTAGTTGTGTCAGAATGGTTTGTGTAAGTCGGTGTTGTAATAGTTGTAACCTAAATCATACTTAAACCTGGAAAGGTCTTGGTAAAGGGGTCGTGGTTATGTATAGTTAGTGATTGGATTATATTATGTTTATTATTATTGTTGGTGGTGACGTCAACTCCTGACCCCGTGGTTGAGGCCGTCACACTAAATACAACCGCTTACAATCACTTTAATTATTTCAAACGATTTCGATTAAAATCGTTTTTTGCAATTTTAGCAAATTCAAACAAAAAGAGCAGGAAAATATCCCTCCATTTTGGTAAGGCTAAATTTGACCGCTAGCGGTCAAAATTAGGAGCGCTAAATAATTCAGTTGGCGGGAAAATTCCCTCCATTTTTTTATGGAGTCAAATTCAACCGCACAAAAAATCCAATCACATTTATTACTAAATTCAACCGCTGGCGGTTGTATTTAGCCGTGCCCAATGAAACAACCGAAATCGGTCGAATTTAGGTCGGTTGAATTTATGCATAATAATTTAGGCTTACTTTCTTGTAGTGTCATGAAAAAGGTATTGTCCTGCTTTTGAGTATTCACATCCGGTTTTGTATCTACACCTCATCTCTATAATTTAGAAAATATGTTGATATTTTACCAGAAAAACTCTCTCCGTCTGGATCCCCAAAATGGGAAATAATTATACAGATCAGAAATAAGTCCCCATATTTGGGGACTCATTGCAGAACCGCATCCTTCACCTTTCACAATCATTTACATACTTTTTTCAGTTTCTTGTACTGTGTTTCTTTTTTCTTTTGTATTTAAAGACCAGGGGAGAGAGAAAGAACTATATAAAAGAGTATGGGGATGAAGATGGGGTGTGGAATGCAGGTGATTCTTCTTTGATAAACAAATTTTAGGAATAATTTTGGGAAATTTTCATTTATAGTAAGAATATAGGGATAGTTTTGAGGCACCGGATGTGAATGCTCTTATTTATTCGGTTTTGTGTTTCTTCATTTTTTATTCATACCCCTTTGTGGTGACTCTGCTTAATTGTTTAGTGTTGTGAGAGTTGATCGCACTTAATTGTTTGTTAATCTGGGATGATGGATAATTTAACTTAAATTAGTTTTGATGCATTTTAATTTCGTTATGGATTGAAAGTTGTGCACTTGTGGGCAACAAAGAAATCCGGTTTTATATATCTGGGTCTTCACTTTTATTAACTTAATCAAGTACAAAGCAAAGTTGGTATTTCAGTAAAAAAATTCATCACCGTAATTTTTCAATCTGGGACGTTTACAAAACTACCATGTACGTTCAAATTGCAATAATCTTGGTGTTTCTTATTTGCAATGACAGTGTTTGGTATATCACCTCTGTGTGTAGGTGTCTTTTTAGAGGTTTTTGCTGATGATAGTGTTGGTAATTAGTCAGTAGTGATATAAATGGATCACAAAGCTTACACAAAACGTGACTTCCATTTTTACCCAAAATTTCAAACGTGGAAGTAGAATAAAGGGTTTTCTCTGGAGAGAAATCTACAGCTTCTTTGCTTGCTACTGTAATATTCCAGAATCAAGACCATCAGACCAAAAATATAAATTGCACGTCATGTGTACTTGGAGGATATACTTTCCTAGGTAAAATATATTCTTTTCATGGAAAACCCCTATAACATTTTGATGTTATATCATAAAATATGACTTCTCTTGTGGAAATATATCCAACATCTCAGTTTTCAAGAAATTAAAATTATTTTAGTTGTTCACAAGAAAATAAAATTATTTTAGTTATTCATGTTGATTAGGAAATAGGTTGCAATACGGAATTGTTCGTGTGATTTATAGTTTCTGCCAAACATGTTTGTTATGGTATGTTGATACTGTTATACCTGTCACCGTACTAGTTGTGATATTAGATTTGCTTTACACTTATATATCCATGAAGTTCTTTTCTCTTTCCGATCGAAGTTGCCATGGGAGGCGAAAATGGAGCCCCTTAGATCGAGCTCTACATTAAAACATACAACTTTATCATTCCACATAAATAACTACTCGCATCTTGTGAACTCTAATCTGTAATAGCCCAGACATTTAAAGACTAAACATTCACATACAATAATGGATAAGACTAATTTGTAAATGCTATTTTTTATTTGCTTGCGATTTACAGCACTTCCTCAAGTTCATTATATAAGTCACATTTTCATAAACTCCAAACAAAGTACTCATAATGCAATAAGAAAAATATGTAGGTGGGGTTTTTAACTATCCCGTAAGTGGTAAAAAATATTGCTAAAAAGGAGCACAATGCAGTTTTATATATCAAGTGTTCCTATAAATCACTAATTACATGCCAAAAGGTGATCTGTTGAAATAAAGAAAAGTGGCAGGTTTCATTGAATTTTAACTACCAGCAAAAGTCTCACTATACATGTATCATTCACTTTAAATGTTAGTGCAACAAATTTCATGAAGTTGTCCCAGTCTTGTGTCATATATTATGCCATGACAAATATTTGAGTGCATGTGTTGGGTATTTCATCTATTTGAGACAAATATTTTGTTGCAACATTAATGTTCTTGCTAGGGTAATACAAGTAGTATTCGCTGGATATGCTTCTTAAAGAGCTCTTTGTGCCCAAACATAGCATAGCCGTATGAATTAAGCTGGAAGAAGTATCACAATACTCAGATTTATATGATCACATTCACTGTTACTTTTATTTACTAATGGAGTTGTAACCATACATATTTAAAGTCCATCATATCATATCATATGATAGTAGACATTTAATCAGAAAAGGGTATACTGATTTTTTTATATATATTAGTAAACCAAATTAAACCTTTAACTTGACACTAGGGGTGAACGCGGCAGGTTGGATGGATTAAAGGTAATAAACTGAATCAATCTAATTAATTTGGTTTTTAAAAAAATGAACCCGTTAACAAAAAAAAAAATTCAACCCAACCCTACCCTTTATACATTGGGTCGGGTTTGGTCGAGTTGGTTTGAGTTTAAACTCGAATGAAATTATTTTAATAATTTTAGGAGTCAAAATTTTAAAATAAATTTAATCAAAAGTTAAAGTTTACCAAATAATTTAACAGAAGATAAATATTATTGGATACTATACGCACCGTCTACTCTTCTAGTTTAAAATCAGTAACTAATGGTGTGTTATCCGTAAAATAATAATTTTATTTCAAATATATTATTTATTACAATAAATACATAAATTAAAATTTTAAATAATAATACTATAATTATAAAATCCGGTTGGGTTGGGTTAGTAAGGGTTTAATTTTTTTGAAATTTGACCCAATCCATTATATTCGGGTTGACAAAAAATAAAGTAATTAAACTTCGGGTTTTGAATAGTTCGACTCCTTCGGCCGAAATAAGGGACGAGTTGGGTCGATTTTTCGGTTTGGTCGATTTTTTGTCCATCCCTATTTGACACTCTATGTTGACTTCTACAAACTGATAAATAAAATTTTATACGGAGTGCTTTTCCCATTTCTATGTAAAAGCAGTGTCATTTTTATGCTTTTATGCTAGATGGAAATAATAGTTAGAATGCATTAAACGATGAGTGTTAAAAAAATATATAGTAGCCGCCAAATGAATTAAAAGGCGGGAACAACCATGTCCTCAAAGACTTTTTGAAAACCTATTTTTTTACATATTTTTAATTTTTTTCCTAACACCACGCAAAGCATGATTTTTCTACCTAGTTTTATATATAAGCATTGGATTTTAATTCTAGCTAAATTGCCTCAAGTGAGATTTAACCCTCAATTTTGTACTACCAAGAGATTAGGGTTTTTTTAGGCACTTTGGCTATAAGTCGTTGGGTCCGCAACTAAATATCTTGTTACGGGACCACATACACTAATATAACCGAAAATCTTGAGATAGTTTTGTTACACGTATATGTGATGATCCAAGTATTGAATCATATTTAAGTGAGGAACAACATTTTTTTATTGATACTATTTTTTCAACCCTTTTCATGTAGGGCAACTAGTCTCTATTTATAGGGGACCCTTAATGGGCTTTTCCCTTTACAATTGGGTCCATATTGGGCCTCTTATTGCAAGATTATATATTAAAGTCCCTATCTATGTCCTTCTTCCTCCTTCTTTATTCTCGGGCCCAACATTTGTCCCCCGCGAACATTATTGTAATATCTTTAGATTTGCTACTAAAGTTCTTTATTATGACCTGTAAAAAACACAAAATAAAAACAAAAATAGAAAATAAGCTAAAAGATAAAATGTTAAAAGTTTTTTTTTGCATGCCTCCTTTTTATTATTTTGTTATCACCATTTAGTTGTATGTTTAGGAGGCGTGCAATGATTAGCAGTTCAGTATGTATTGATTTAAATATGAGAAGTCTTTTCACCTTCCCTCTCTTTTATCAAACATGTGCTACAGTATTTTTTTAAAAGAACTGTGTCTTTCCTCCGGCGTCTCCACTCCTGTAAGTCTTTTGCAACTTAATGCTTTATTCTGATTAAATCTTTAACATTTTAGGTTCGAATTCTTGGTTTGTATCCTTTGTGTTTGAGTCTTGGTTGTCCACATTAACATCTTTGCAGTTTCTTTTTTTTTTCAATTCCATGGATAACCCAAATTCTACTTCATCCAATCTATTTCGCAATCCTGAGAAATGACCTTTAGATGAGGGCGAGGACGAATCTGCCATAAACTTAGATAATCTTGAGATTCCCAACTTGAATTCGTGTAAATCCTTCGACTTTATGAATGAAGACGAGCTCTTCTCTGGTGTCGAAGTAGCTTCGAAAGAATCTCCCCCGCTCAGTCCTCGTACCTTGGAGTATAGAGAGAGGGTTCTTCGGGAAAGCTTAGAATTTGGTCGTCTTGAGTTTCCCCAGGGTAGCAGCCTTGATTATATAAGTCACTTTACTAACCATAGATTAAATATGACCAAACTAGAGTCTTGGGTTGATTTAAAAAATGGGTATAGATTACGTATCCCGACTCCCGAAGAGCGGATGTGGGTTATGCCGGAATTTGGTATGCACGGTATCCCTTTAATTATGTCCAAGTATGGTCTTCGACTCCCGATGCACCCCTTTCACCTAGCTATGTACGAGGCTATATGATGTGGGGTCGCTCAGTTGTCGCCTAACTCGGTAGCTCAGATTAGTGGTTTTGTAGCTTTGTGTAACGAGAAAGAGAGGATTCCTTCTGTGAAACTGTTTTTTTCGATTTATTGTGTTCGATATCATAATGGTCAGGTTTATTTCGATACCCAAAGTAAGCGACCCAAGATTATAAGTGAAATCCTCTAACTCAGGATATCATCCTAAGTGGGTTTATATCGGCGGTAAGGATTTAGAGTTTGTAAGGCCTTGTCGTAAAGTAACTCAGTCGACGGTCGAGTATTTGAATAGCCTTGATAAGTACGATAGTGAATATCTCGATAGGTTTCAGGGGTCGAGACCCGTTTTTACGCATTATGATTTAAAGGACTCTAAGTTTCTTGAAGAGCATAATCGTAAGCTTTTTGCTATTTGTCCTTTTAAGTTTCCTCCTCTCCCTTTCTTTTTCTTTATATAAATCCGCTAATGTGGTTTTATGTGTGTTTTATTTCAGTTACTGGAAGTTCCTAGAGAAAGCTTTTGGACTGCGGAGTTTCGGTGGAAATGGACAAGGCCATGATGATGTTGGTTAAGAAATCCAAGGCTAGGGTTGTCGATGCGCCGAGGGTTGATGAAAATACTTCATCAAAAACAATTTCTATTGAGCTTATGGATGAAGACGGTAACAAGGTGGTCGGGGGGTCTGTCGAGACTCCTTCTCGGAAGAGGGCGAGAACTGTAGCTGTTGAGATTCCAGATGTCATGGATAAAGAGGCTCGTGAAGATGCCGCGGGGTCTGGCGTGAATAGGACTTTGACGATAGTTGGGAATCGGAGAATTATACAGCCTACCGTCGACCCTGAGATGAGCAAGGAAGTTATTCGCGTTGAGATTCGCCCCACAGAGAGGTGGGTTGGTGGCTCGACAGTTCCTCTTTGAGATTTCCGTGTTTTTAATTTGCCTCAAGATTCCAGCGCTTATGCTAAGAGATCCATAACGGAGCTCGTTGATCGATGTTTAGGGAGAGCTGGAAGGGTATGCGTTTCTTTATTAGATGTTTGTTTAACTTATGTCTTAGATATTGTAATTATAGATCTCGTTGGTCGACGCCTTTATTTTTATTTGTGTTTTGACAGTTTTTGTCCGATATGATGCACCTTCTTAAGGAGTATAGGGCTGATGAAAGCGGAAATTCGTCTTCAAAGCTTGAAGAAGAAAGGGGTATTTTGAAGGGTGAGAAGAAGAAGCTTGAAAATGATTTGATTGATGCCAGGAGTCGAATTGCCGAAATTTCGAAAGCAAACTCAGCTTTTCGGACCAAGGTGTGCGAATCACATACTTTTCTATTTTTAATTAATTTTAATTATATGTTCGTTTTATAGCTACATATTTTGTTTAATATAGATAAGTGAATTGGAGTTGACTAATGATTCCTTAAAAAAGGAATCGGAGGGTGTCGGGTCTCGACTGGTGAGCGCTGAAACTTCACTTCATGAGGAGACGAAGAAGCGTGAGGCCCTAGAAGTCGAAGTCGCCACTCTTTGTGAGAAGAACGAAGCTTTGGAAACAGACAACTTGAACTTAAAACTGGAGGTAGAGAAGGGTGTGGAGGACATAGCCGGGGCCCTCAGTAACGGGTATGGTCGATGCCTTAACCGTATGAAGATGGCTGGCTATGACGTTGAGGGCCATGGTTTTGATGATTATCTCCGAGATTTTGCTGAAGAGACTAAGGAGAAAGGCCGACCCCTGAAGGCGAGGAATGCATCGTTCGTCGATGTATTTTTTAAATTGTCTTTTTTCAATTTGAGTACGTTATGGATTTGTGTTGGTCATCTCTTTTGAAGATGATGCTCGGTTTATCTTGCTTTTGTGTGCGTATTTCTGATTTCAACCTGAATTTTTATCAAGGATAACTGTTGATGTCGGTTTTTGATGATTTTGAATCTGGCTATTTTTGTTCTACAAAGGGGTTCTTTAATCGTGTAATGGTCATTATTTTCCTGCAATCGTGTTTGATTTTGTGATAGTATTATTACGCTTGTTTTTCTTTCTCTTCTCTTCCTTTTTCATTGGTGTAGTTATTTACCGATTTTCCCTTATCTTGATCTTCTAACTTTGCTTAAAAAGTGTTGTTTTTTTTATAGTCTCGATAGACGATGATTTTTCTTGTGCAGCAAACCTCGTTACTGGGTTTGATCCTTTGAACTTCGAGGACCTAGATCTTCTTCCCTAGGCTATTTAAACTTGTTTTTATACGAGAACTTTTATACTTACGAATTACACAACATCTTAAAAGAAATAGATTGCATTGATAATTTAGGGTGGTGTCTTAGCGGGGATCTCATATCAACCCCTTTTCGCTAAGACTGCTTTTTCGTAATTAAAGATAGTTCTGATTCATACATTTCAAACAAACTGATTAGTGATAAAACTTCTTCAAGTGAATTGCGTTCCACGCATTCTTGATGGGAGTACCATCGAGTGTCAACAGACGATAGGTTCCTGGTGTAACGACCTCTGTTACTTGATAAGGTCCTTCCCACGGTGCTTTGAGCTTTCCTGTTATGGAGGGCTGAGATGTTGCTGACTCTCGGAGGACTAGATCTCCAACCAAGAATTGCTTAACCTTCACCTTCTTGTTGAAGTAAGATGATGTACGCGCTTGTTGCTGGAGGACTCTCTTAGATGCTTCATCCCTGATTTCTTCCATAAGGACATTGTGAAGTTGGAT
This sequence comes from Apium graveolens, assembly GCF_009905375.1. Classification (NCBI taxonomy): domain Eukaryota; kingdom Viridiplantae; phylum Streptophyta; class Magnoliopsida; order Apiales; family Apiaceae; genus Apium; species Apium graveolens. Next base: position 159,191,331 of record NC_133649.1, on the reverse strand, counting down.
TCCTTCATGTGATGCTTCGGCGTCAAAATACTCGACCCTCGGGGAATTGAGAGATACTTCGACTGGTGAGACAGCTTCTAAACCAAAGGCCATCTTAAAAGGAGATATTCATGTGGAGCTCCTGAGGGTCATTCTATAAGACCAGAGTACATTAGGCAGTTCATCGACCCATGGCCTTGGCAACTCATCAACCCTTTTTTTGATCCCCTGTAGGATTATCCTGTTGGTCACCTCAACCTATCCGTTAGCTTGGGGGTAGGCTACCGAAGATTTGATGTGATTTATTTTGAGTTGTGAGAGTGTTCCTGTGAACTTATCCCCCGCAAATTGAGTTCTGTTGTCGGTTACAATGATTCTTGGTACCCAAAATCTGAACACAATGTATTCCATCAAAAACTCGATCATCTCTTTCTCGCGAATCTTAGCTAAAGGTCGGGCTTCGACCCATTTTGTTGCATAGTTGACGGCCACGATAATATATTGGGCTTGATTCTTAGACTTTGGTAAAGGTCCCACGATGTCTATGCCCCACTGAAAGAAAGGACATGGGTTGGTTACTGGGATCATTTCTACTGAGGGTTTATGGGACACCGACCCGTATAGTTGACATGACTTAAACTTCTGCACAAAACGTTCACAATCACTTCGCATTGTAGGCCAAAAAAGACCCTGCCTCACTATTTTGAGGGCTAGGTTCTTGCCCCCTAAATGATCTCCACAGATGCCAGTATGGACTTCAACAATCGATAGACGAGAATCTTCTGGGCCTATGCATAGAAGTAACGGGTCTACAAGTCCCCAACGGTATAGCTTGTTTTCTAGCACACAATAATTTTTTGCCTTGTATGATATGGATCTAGCTTCATTTTTATCTTGTGGCAGCTTGTTCTGCAAGATATATTCCAAAAAGGGTTGACGCCAATCCGCCATAGAAGATATCTCATTGAATTTCAACATGTTGGGGAATGGAGAGTCTAAATCGATGGAGGGGGCCTTTCTTTCCTCGACATAAATTGCCTCAGACGTTGTCACAACGGACGAGACCAATTTAGACAGTGCGTCGGCCCATTGGTTGTCCTCTCTGCAAATATTCTTGATTGTCAACGACTGGACTTTCTCCAACAAAGACATGGCCAGTTTCAAATATGTCGACATTCGAGCGTCGTGCGCTTTAAACTCACCCTGTAACTGTTTTGCTACAAGCTGTGAATCCCCAAATATCTCTAAAATCTTTACCTCATATTGGCCTAAATAGCTTCTCAAGGATTCGCTAGGCCTTTGACGCATCCTAATCAAAGATGCTGTGATCTTGTCCCCTTTGTAGTTGCTTGAAAACCTCGTCTGAAATTTAGTTTTCAATGTAGTCCAGGAGTCGATCGACCTAGATGGGAGATTGTTATACCAACGTAAGGTTGTTCCCTGTAAACATGTGGAGAAGAATTGGCAACGGGCGACTTCTGAGTGTCCGTAGAATGCCATTCGACCATCGAAAGTATTGAGAAAGCCTGATGGGTCTGTTGATCCATCAAATTGGTCGAGTGCCAGGGTTTTTAAAGTCCTGTCTATCTTAGCTTTTTCGATACTTCGAGATAGAGGGCTTTCCACCGGGGCTTCAAATCTTGATTGCGTTTTAACTAGATCGCGAAGTTGAGCCATATCTTCCTGCATCTTAAGAAACTCCTCTTGTGATATCGAGTCCGTTGACATCGACTCTTGCGGGGTACCGCCTGAAGAAATTGTCATTGGGCGTCGAGGCTTGGAATATATAGATTCTGTGGATACTTCCTCCTCATCATAGTAGTAATCTTCATCGTCCTCTGATAGCTCTACATACCCCAGCTCTTCATCGCCCCCTTCCTTAATTGACGCCTGCTTCAACTCCTGTTGTAAACGATAGATTTCTTTTATTTTCTCTAGCTTTGCTTCTAGTCTTTTAGTTTCAGCTTCTAACAACTTAAGTTCTTCATCTGAACCTCCCGTGACCTCTATTTCCTGCTCCCGTAAAAGTTTTTTCTGTCTCAATTTCTGCAAGTGCAACCTAGCATCACTGGAGAGGACTTGCCTTTCATTTCTCTGCTAAAACACGGGAACGGGTCTCTTTAATGATTCTCCTTTTACGCTTAACAGGTGGTTTCTGCATCTGAGAGTCTTCAGGTGGGGGATTATCCTCCACTGGAAACAGCCGTCTTGGCCTGAGGGTCGATGGTTCTTTTTCTTTTCCTGCTGGATTGATTTGCACTGATTTTTGGACAGTTTGAATTTCTGCCGTGTTTCCGCATTTCTCTGGATCTTCTTCCTCAATTATCATGTTGGAGTATCAAATTTCAGAGCTCCTTCTAGCGCCAAATGATGATCCTAGTATTGAATCATATTTAAGTGAGAAACAACATTCTTTTATTGATACTATTTTTCAACCCTTTTTATGTAGGGCAACTAGTCTCTATTTATAGGGGACCCTTAATGGGCTTTTCCCTTTACAATTGGGCTCATATTGGGCCTCTTATTATAAGATTATATATTAAAGTCCCTATTTATGCTCTTTCTTCCTCCTTTATTCTGGGGCCCAACAATATGATAGTGCATATTGATTACAAGTTCTTTGCAAGAGTTGGATTTACTGAGACCAAAATTTAGGGTTTAGAAGTCACAACTGCTCCCTAAAGACTTCACTTCAGTTATTGATATTGTTGGTTACTCTCGGAAGGTGACATATGAATATTTGTATGATTCGAAGTTCAAATCATGTTCTTGGATCTTTTGTGATATATATGTGAAATTTTATATACAAGCCAGACCGTATAAAATTAGTTGTTGAATTAGACTTTTTCAAAATTAGCCCTGCTATTATAAACATCCGTTAAAGAAAAATAATGGAATGCAATGGCATGTTAAAAAGGTAAAATTAAGCCATGTGAATGGTTATTATTATATATTGCTCATTTTTGTATAAAACAATTATAGTTCAGTCTATTTTCGTGCAACTAAGTCTAAAAAATGTTTAAAATATAAGAGTGAGAAAAAATTCTAGTAGGTATTGAGGTAGGTGAGTTGTAAAAAAAATTACAATATATTGTTGATTAACAAATACTATCCTATACGAAATTGATTCAATCGAGATTACAACAATAACTTTTTTATTTATAATATTTTGTACTTTTCAAAAAAGCTAAAAATCATAAGGCAAGGAATTCAAATATATCAAAAGTAAATGACATATAAGTATATAAATTTTGTTTAGTAAATACTAACTTAAAACCCGTGCGATACACGGACTGCACATATTTTTTTTTAATATTATATAATTTTTAAAAAATATTTGAGTTCAATTCTTAATTTTATTCATTTAAAACTTTAAATGATATGATTTCAGGATAATTATATAAGTAAACGTATATGTTCATAACTTTTTAGAACATTTAAACTTATTTAAAGTGATAACATTGGTAAGGGGGAAATATTATTATAATGAAATTATTAGTTTATTGAGGGTAAAAATATAATGTCTCTATTATGTTGGTACCTTAAAAACTATTATTTTAACATTGTGATTACTTAATCGATTAACTATAACTCTATAAAAATATTTGAAAAGGGCAATATTACTCATTAAACGATATAGTTTTATTGATAATTCTAAGTGTATTTAAAAAAAATTATGTTTTAAATAAAATTTGATTTTTTTGTTTCACATGAGTATGATACGAATTATACTTAGTCTAATATTAATTTGATTGACTTCGGATCAGTTATTTACATTATTTTATTTTAGTCTGATGCTCAATACACCGACCAAATCAAACTAATTATTTTTAGTTTTTTTTTAAATTCCGGATCAATAAGATAATTTTATTTTAGACTGAATAATTAGTTTATATGTTTTTTTGTTGGTCGAATTGTATTTTTATTTGTTTATCTAAGTCCATTGGTATAATTTTTTTAGGATGATTGATATTATTATTTAATCTTAACCCGAGTCACATTATATATCAACAAAATCTTAAGAATTATATGTAGTTTGTTTAAATTTAATTTAGTCCGAAGTACCAAATTAAAATGATATAGAACTCAATATGAATTAAAATTTAAATAGGTAGAAGAAGTTGAATTTAATATAAATTATAGTGATATATAGTTCGATATAAAATAGAATTGAAATTGGTAAATTAATAGAATAAGTTGACTTTAATATAAATTATAATTAGAATTGATCAACGTGATAATTAGAATTAGAACAAACCGACTACTCAACTAATATTTAATCTATTATAATATAGTATAGATAGTATAGATGTTCCTTTCACTTTTTCATAAGCTAAATAAGTTAATCAGTAAAAGTCAATATTTAAGGGAGAAACCGGAATCGAAGAATTTTATCTAGATTAAAAAAGGAACGAAATAAGTCATAAAACATGCAATCTTTACTTGTTTTTCTCGTATTTCCAACATCCTCCGGCGGCACAATTATGTAAAATAATTGATGTCGTGCGAGGATGAAAATATACAAGTTTGTTATATAAGTATTGTTGAAAAATGCCGAATCCCGGGAAATTTGTTAACAATCCAATGCATTGTTGGGTGCTATAAGATCATCCAACATACAGAAATTTAGCAGAAAATTTATAATATATTAATTCCGGTTGGACATATTTCAAAATTTGCAGTTCTGGGAAATTTTGTATTGGGGAAGTTGTTTTTTGTTAAAAATTTAGAAAGGATGACCTGAGATTTGAATCTTGTTATCTAAGGCCTATCTTTTTCCGATTACATATTTTTACAATTAATAAGCTATGTACAGGGACTAAATTGATCATTGGGCATCTTGGATATAAATTTGTTGCACATTTGCAAACATCTAGTTCATTGTTCAGCCAAAATAACTTTATCTATGTGATTTGAATTTTGTTTTTAATAAAATATTTATGACTTATAAGTTGCTTAAATACAAAGTTAAGAATCAATCATTTTTTCATATTATTACTGTCGTACATTTTATTAGTTACTAAAAATATAAAAATGGAAATAATTTATATGAGTTGGAGATATAAATGTTAATATCATTTTTTGTCAAATAAAATCACTAAAAATATTATTTAAGTTGAAAAACGTATATTTTACCAGCATTTAATTTTAACTTATTTTTTCATAACCTAAAACGATCTTTTTTGTCAGGATCTAAAACGATCTTTTAATTTATAACTCAAACACTTATTTCTTTTTAAATTAAAATCAAAAGTTATTTGAAGCTGGGCTTAAAACCCCTTCCATCAGCTTCTTGGTTCTGCATTTCATCTTTCCTCCCTCTAGTTATGTTGTCAAGCTAAATGTAATATTTTCCCATAACTGTTGTACACAGAGATGTTAACAAAAAAATTGAAGTTCCAATTCCAATCAGATTTGAATAAAGTCCGAAAAACACGACCCATTCAGCCCCTACAATTAGGCCTGTAAATGGAGCGAAAATCCGATTCGATCCGAGGTCATTTTAGTCGATATGGATCGACCTATTAAAAATCTGATCCGAGATCCGATCCGATAAAAAAAATCCGATTATAAATGGAGCGGATATGGATTTAGGTTGATCTGATCCGTTAATAACCCGTTTATATACATATAATATAATAAAAATATTTTTTAATAATTCTAATTTTAAACATATTATCCTCAAGTGAAATCTCATTATCTATATTTCGTTCGGTTCAGTCTCTATAGTCTAGTCCATTTCTACAACCCTGGTTCTTTTACCTTTTAAAACCGCATAACGCAAGTCTTAATTCATGTAACACTTTTATTTCCAAGTCAAGTCCCGTTATCCTCGAGTCAAGTCCCATTATCCTCGAGTTAAGTCTCATTATCTATATTTCATTCGGTTCGATCTCTATAGTCTAGTCCATTTTTACAACCCTAGTTCTTTTACATTTTAGAGCCGCATGACTCAAACTCTCAATTCATATAACACTTTCATTTTGCAACAACAGCTTTTTTTTCATTATTAGAATTAAAATATTGTACAACCCAATATTATGTTTGTTTCAAAAAATGAATTTTATTTCGTAATTTATCTTTGGACTTCGTTATATTCTACTTGTATTTTTATATTTTTCGAAATTGTCAATTTTAAAAAGATTTTGTAATAATTGAAGTTAAAAAAATAAATATACATAAATAGAGCGGATATCCGATCCGAAATCCGTGATCCGAACGAATCCGGATATGGATCGGCCTATAAAAAATCCGGATCCGATCTGATCCAATCCGAATCCGAAAAATAAATGGATATGGATATGGATTTAGGCCGACCCGATCCAAATCCAATCCATTGACAAGCCTACCTGCAATCTTTAAATAAACCTATTTTTTTCTTGAAAATTCGGTCTAGTCCTAAATCCGAAAAATCCCAATATAAAAAACCCTAATTTGAAAAAGTTCCATTAAAAGTTCGGTTCAACCCGGATAAAAGTCCAGACATTTTAAAAAGTCCAGATAAAAATCCTATTTTTCCATCATTTTCTTATGTATATTTTGGATTTTAATGAAATTCACTTTTATTCTATGCAATTGTAATAAATTTTTATTAAACCGTAGTAATGTTTTTCTTTCTGTATTTCAGCACATAAGCAGTGTTGCAATGATTTCACTTGTAAGCAACTTCTAAGAACAAAGCTAGTGACTGTGTTAGTATTAACAGTAGAAACCCTTTAATAAGTCACAGGTGAAAGTTTCCTACAGTCTCTGATAGGGTATAAGATACCCGGTTAGGATTTAACCTGGATCTAAAGGGTACCAGGCTCAATCGATGTACCGAGACCCCCCTCTCCTAGTACAATCAAATGGAGAGACCAGGTCCAGGCCCATCCCATGACCCGGATCCGGAACCAACCCGGAACCCGGACCTAATGCCTACCCGGATCCGGATCAGGACTCAAGCCACCATGAGTGGGGTTCCTAGCAAGCGCATGCACATCCCACAACCCGCCAAGTAAGGGTACGTGGGCACGTGACTTTGACAGCTATCAACAACCAACACACCAGACAAGCACGGCGCGTGTCAGAGGCCGTTAGGACACTCTGAAGGTGGTCCTCCCCTGGACACGTGTAAGCCATCCCCCCAAGCCAGGCGTCCTCCGCTCCCAAAATCCAACCGCCCAGATTTAGAGGTAACTACCCCTAAACCCTACCTTGGGGCTATATATACCCCCAAGGCTGAAGGGTTTAGGGGTTGGAAAATATTCACTCTTGCACACTCACACACTCTCATACACCCAAAAACACACAGCAGCCATCACATATACACATCCACACACAAACACACAGCGGCCTCTAAATTACATAAACATATATATACCTTCATCTTCTCCAAAGCCTGTTCTTATTCTCACACCGGAGGCGTCGTGGGAGCCAAACCCCCCTTCCGGTGTTGTTTTGCAGGCGTCCAATCAGCAGCTACACCTCACCCCCGCACAGAAGGTCAGGAACGCCGTCGGACGGAGCCGCCCGCTCACCGGAGTTATCATTTGGCGCTAGAAGGAGGGGCGCCCCATCCTTGGGTCTCGGTGCCCCTGGATTCATCTTCATCAGCAAACTCTTGAGAGAGTCCACTTTCAAAACTGTAAGAACATAAACAACCAAACCCTTTCTTGAATATGAATGTTCATTTTAGCCACGTTTGTGTGAGCTTGTTGCTTTAGGCCACGTTTGTGTGAGCCCGCTCTTGTTTGTTAAGTTTTAGCTATTTAGGGTTTAATAATCTTGATAATCTTGAAGCCTGGGGTTTGATAGTCTTGGTGATTTTAAAACCCAGAACTGTTTTAGGTTGCATATTTTCTTTTGTGTTCAAGAGCCTGCTGTTCTTGTTTGGCATTATTGTTAGCAAAACCCAAAAAGTTTGCTTGCTGTTATTCTGGAAATTTTTTGTAACATTCAAAAAAGCAACCTCAGATCCACATTTGTAGCCTCAAATCTTGGTTAGTTGTTTGTACAATTGTGGTAATGGCAAGAGCAGGAAAAAGTACAGTTGGTAGGCCCTCCGCCAGTACCCACATTCAGGATCAAGACCCCTCTCAAGCCCAAGAACCTGGAAGAGATAGAGAGATCTTCCAGGAGCAACCACTGACGCAGCATACCCCGGTAAGGGATACCAGAAATATCATAGAGCTCAATCAGTACAAGTATACCAATGTTCCAGTTGCAGAGGAGCATATGGCCAACTTAACAAGCCACGAACTTGCTGAAGCAATCAGGCTCTACAGAGATGAACAAGCCCGGGCTCAGATGGAATTTGAACAAGATGATGAGCAAGAAGAGTCCGGGGACTCTCAGCAATCCAGGAGATCTGTCTTCGACCGAATTGAGGCCAAGTCAAAGAAAAATCAAAAGGAGCCTAGCAAGAAGGAGACAGAAGCAACCAGAAAGAAAAAGTTAGAAGAAATCAGAGAAAAGATAATAAAGGAAGAGGAAGAAAAGCTGGAGCAAAAAATTCAGAAAAGAATGCAACTGGAGGAGGAGAGGCTCCTAGCTAAAGCAAAAGGCAAAAGAACTCGGAGGGACCCTACCCCCGAACTTATTTCTGATGACGAAGAGGAGGGTCAGAAAGATCTCAAGGACATGATTTACGAGCTCCAGAGAAAAATGGAGAAAGAATCCGGGGTGGAAATTGGGGAGACCCTCATGCCCTTCAGCCACTCCCTAGAAGCCATCCCTCGACAGAAAAATCTCAAACACTACAACTTCGATTCTTTCGATGGGCTGGGGGATCCGGAAGAGCACCTCAACTACTTCGAACAGATAGCTCAGATATACTATTACAATGACTTGACGAAATCCAGATTCTTCGCCTCGACCCTCAAAGGGGGGGCTCAAAGATGGTTCAGCAGAATCCCATCAAGAAGCATCCACTCCTGGAAAGAATTCAGAGGAGCCTTCCTTAGAAGACTCAGAGCCAACAAAACACATGAAATGCACATGTGCCACCTGGAGACAATCCGCCAGTATGATAACGAAACACTCTCAGCCTATATGCGGAGGTTCCAGGAAGCCATCAACAAAGTTTCGAATCTCGATGAAAGGGAGGCTCTAAGCATATTTCGAAGAAACCTGGATCCAGAACACAATGAGAGGTATATTGTGGAGTTGATAAACAAAGAGCCCCAAAGCTTGGCCGCTGCTTATTCTATGGCAGCTCGGTTCATAAAAGAAACAGATGTTCTGCAGGCAATGAGAATGACTCGGAATGGAGGAAACAGGAACAAATCTTCTGATGACCGACCGAAAGGGGGTTACCACCAGGAGAAAAAGTTCAAACAAAGCAACCAAACCCAGCAAATAAATGTTGTACAAAACACCCCAATATTCCAAAGATTGGGTCCTAAAACAGAATCCAAAAGTGATCCCGATCCCCCTGGGCAGCAAAGGGAGCCTAGGCAAGAGCCAGAGTGGACACAACTAAACAGGACCCGGGAAGAGATACTGAAGGAGATCAAGGGAAAGCCATTCTACTATCCTCCAAAGCCAATGCAGACTCCCCCAGAGAGCAGGCCTTACAACAGGCAGTGCGACTATCATGAAACCCATGGGCACAAGACTGAAAATTGTCTCTCTTTAAAATACTTCATTGAAGATCAAGTCAAGAAAGGCAACCTGAATCAATACATCTCAAGGGAGAAAAATCAGAGAGAGGAAAGGCAAAGAAAAGGTAAGAATGTGGTAAACGTGGTCCTGGGAGGTTCACACTCTCCCCCTAGGAGCCCGGGCTCAGGAGATGAGGTATTCTCCATTCAATCCTACCCGGAGATGATGATCTCATTCAGCAGCAAGGATTATGAAGGAGTCAACCCAAATCACAACGAAGCCTTGGTTGTAACACTTGATATCTTTGACAACGAAGTAAGAAGGATGTTGATCGATAATGGATCCTCAGTAAACATACTCTTCAAGCATACTGTGGACAGGATGAAGCTTGGGAGCGTACGCTCCAATGAATGCCAAGAGGACCCTCTGTATGGGTTCGGGAACAACTTGGTCCCGATCCAGGGAACTTTATACTTGTCAGTCGTATTCGGATCGGACTCAAACCAAGTTACCCATGTGATAAAGTTTTACGTGATCAATACTCCTTCATCCTACAACGGCATAATCGGGCGCTCGGCCTTGACCAGTATCCAAGCAATCACATCCATATCACATTTGAAAATCAAATTCCCAACTCCAACCGGGGTAGGAGAAATCAAGGGAGACTATAAGGTAGCTAAAAGATGTTATAGCCAGGCTCTGGTAATGGCTGAAACCCACCAAGACAACAAGAGAAAGGCTGTGGTACTCCGGAAACAACAAAGTATTAAGAAACATCGCCCCCACTCAAGGGACGATGCGAGGAAAGAAGTTCAGGTCATAGAGTCCCTCTCAAACCCGAAAGCAACCAAACCAAGCTCAGAAGAGCAAAAAAGCAACTAAGTCACAGAAGGGATTGAATTGAGCCTAGGCCTTGGCCAAACCAACCCTACTGTGCAAGCAACCAACCCAGAAAAAATTGGAGAAAGAAACAATAAAGAGATGACAGCCCAGGCTCAGATTTATATGAAAAAGAACACAGAGACTCGGATCCAAAAGATGGTATCAAATACGAATCAATCCAAGATAGAGGCCGCTGTTGAAAAAGAAACAATTCTGATCAGTTCAAGCGATCCTTCCAAAAAGATAAAGATAGGATCCGGGCTCGAGGCTAATTTCAGAAAAGACCTGGTATCGTTACTCCAAGGGTACTCTGATATATTCGCTTGGACCCCCCAAGAAATGCCAGGGTTGGATGAATCCATAGCGATGTATAGTTTGGACGTCAACCAGAGAGGAAGCCAGTCAAGCAAAAGAGAAGAAATTTTGCCCCAGAAAGGCAGAAAGCAATCGACGAAGAAATTGAGAAACTACTGAAAGCTGGAATAATATGCGAAGTCAAGTACCCGGAATGGCTAGCAAATGTAGTGATGGTGAAAAAAAACAAACAGAAAATGGAGAATGTGTATCGATTACACAGACTTGAACAACGCATGCCCCAAAGACCCCTACCCTTTGCCAAACATTGATCAATTGATCGATGCCACTTCTGGGCACGTGATGCTAAGTTTCATGGACGCCTACTCAGGGTACAACCAGATCAAGATGAATCCCAGAGACATTCTAAAGACAGCTTTCATCACCCACAGGGCGGTCTATGCCTATCTAATGCTGCCGTTCGGATTGACTAATACGGGAACAACATATCAAAGGGCAATGAATAAAATCTTCAAGGAACAGATTGGAAGGAACCTGGAATCCTATGTGGACGATATGATTGCAAAATCCACAAGCGTCCCCGGGCACATAGGAGACCTGAGAGAATGTTTCGACAACTTGAGAAAATACTCACTCAGGCTCAATCCGGAAAAATGAACATTTGGAGTAGGGGCAGGAAAATTCCTTGGATTCATAATAAGCAACCGAGGAATTGAAGCCAACCCAGAAAAGATAAAGGCAATCCAAGAGATGAAGGCTCCCAGAACATAAAAAGATGTGCAGAAGCTAGCAGGATCATTAGCAGCACTCAGAAGATTCATCTCCAAGCTAGCTGAGAGATGCCTACCCTTCTTTGACCTGTTAAAAGGAGCAACCAACAAGAGAGAAGTTAATTGGAGCCCGGAATGCCAAAACACATTTGAAGAAATCAAAAGGTACCTTTCTCAACCCCCTGTGTTAACAAAAGCTCAACCCGGGGAACCCCTATCCCTTTACCTGTCAGCAGGGGACCTAGCAGTTGGAGCAGCCTTGATCAGGGAAGAGAATGGCAAACAGCAACCAGTTTATTATGTGAGCCAAGTGCTAAAAGATGCAGAGACCCGGTATCCGAGGCTAGAAAAGTTTGCTTTTGCCTTAGTCACAGCATCCAGGAAGCTCAGACACTACTTCCAGGAAAGGGAGATACGAGTTGTAACAAATCAACCATTAAGGAAGATAATACACAAGCCAGATGTCTCAGGGAGGTTGGTAAATTGGGCAGTTGAGCTAAGTTAGTTCAATCTAAGTTTCATTCCTAGAACAGCAATCAAAGCCCAGGCTCTAGCTGATTTCATCATAGAATGCAATTTCCCAGAAGAAGAGCTCGTGCCCATGTGCATTGACCCTGAGAGAAACACAGATCAAGAAATAGAAGCCTGGGCTCTCAAAGTTGATGGTTCTTCAACCAATGAAAGATCGGGAGCCGGGCTCATCCTAAAGAGCCCAGAAGGGTTCACAATCCAAACAGCAATCTCCTTTGCATTCTCAACAACAAACAACCAAGCAGAGTACGAGGCCTTGATTGCAGGATTGAAGCTAGCAAGAACACTCAGGATCCAGAATCTCAAAATCTACAGTGACTCCCAGATCGTCGTAAAGCAAACAAATGGTGAATACATAGCCAAGGATCCAGTTCTAGCAAAGTACCAGGCTCTGGTCCAAAGCTACCTCACCTTGATACCAAAAATACAAGTCATCCAACTCTGCAGAGAGGAAAATTCAGAAGCTGATACACTATCTAAGCTTGTTCAAAATTCATCAGACCTGGATTGCTCCGTCTACTTCGAAGAATTGCAGAAACAAAGCACAGAGTTTGAGGAAGTTATGGAAATAGACAACAGTCCAAATTGGATGATTCCATTCATTAATTACTTGGAGAAAGGAGAGCTCCCGGAGGATAAAGGGAAAGCACAAAGGTTAAAGGCAAAAGCTTCAAAATTCTTCATTCAAGAGGGAATACTCTATCGCCGGACCTTCTCCTCCCCAATCCTCAAGTGCATAGGCCCAGGAGAGGCACAGTACTGCCTCATGGAAGTTCACGAAGGAATCTGCGGGGACCACATGTCCGCAAAAGCACTAGCTCACAAAATCATAAGGCAGGGGTACTACTGGCCTACTATCCACCAGGATTCAATAGACTTTTTCAAAAAATGCAAGGAATGCCAACTCTTCAGCAATGTGACACGGATGAGCCCAGTCCTACCTTCTTCAGTCTTGTCACCAATCCCATTTGCTGTATGGGGCATTGATATCATGGGACCCTTTCCCAGGGCCAAAGGAGACCTCAGGTACTTACTAGTCTCAATTGATTATATGACAAAATGGGTAGATGCAAAGGCAATGAGAACAATAAACCAACAAGACTGCATTAAGTTCATGGATAACATTCTGATGAGGTTCGGGATCCCGAGAGTACTGGTCTCAGATAACGGTCCGCAATTCGTTGGTTCAGAATTCGAATCCTACCTTCAAGAACGGGGTATCCGGCACAAGAAGTCATCTGTAGCCTATCCTCAAGGGAATGGCCAAGTTGAAGTAACAAATAGAATACTTCTCAGGGGGATAGAGAAGAGACTCAAGGAAAGCAAAACCAAATGGCCAGAAGAATTACCTAATGTACTTTGGGCATACAGAACAAGTCTCGGAACAAGCACAGGAGGAACCCCCTTCAAGCTGGCTTATGGAACTGAAGCCATGCTACCAATTGAGGTAGGATCCCCCTCCCATCGAGCAATCAACTTTGATGAGATAGCAAATGAGGAGGGGCTCAGAATGAATATTAAGCTAATTGATGAAGTCCGAGACCAGGCAGTGGCAAGAATGGAAAACTATAAGCAGAAAACAAGAGAGCACTTCAGCAAGAAGTCCCGGGTCAAAAACTTTCAAGTTAGAGACCTGGTCCTTCGAGACACGGAAGCTTCAGACCCCACCAATACTAGAAAGCTAATGCCAAAGTGGAAAGGCCCATACAAAGTCAAGGAAGTTCTAAGGCCAGGAACATACAAGCTCATGAACATGGATGAGTTTGAAGTACCAAATACATGGCATGGACTCAGGCTCAGAAAGTTTTACCAATAGAAAAAGCAACCAAAAGCAACCAGAACTTGTAGCCTATGGCAAGCAACCAATCTATGATCCTATATTTTGTATGAAAAAATTTGCAAATCAATGAAAAGCATTTTCCTTTCTTAGAAAGTTATTACTTTTAAATTACCAGTTATGGACGCAAAAAACAACCCGGGTACGTTCTCATACCCGGGTTAGAAGCAAAAAACAAAAGCAACCACTATTTGCTTAGAAAAATTCTAAGTAAATGGAGCAATCACCAATCCGGGTTAGACATACCCGGATTGCAAGCAAATCTAAAAGCAAAAAAAAACAACCCGGATTAGCATTCAAATCCAGGTTGAAAACAACCATTATGTACTTATACTTTCTAAGTACATAAAGCAAAAAAGAAAACATCAACCCGGGTGGGTTTTATACCCGGATTGAAAGCAAATTTAAAAGCAAAAAACAACCCGGATTAGCATTCAAATCCAGGTTGCAAACAACCATTATGTACTTACATTTTCCAAGTACATAAAGCAAAAAAGTAAACATCAACCCGGACACGGTTACATACCCGGACCAACCCTGATATGAACCCAATCCGGATTAGGGGCCATAACCAGGATCCGGATTGCTAAAAAAAAACAGATCGAAGAAAAGCAAATATTTTCTAAAACGGAAGAAAAGTTTAAAGCACAATCCGGATTACCATCAACCCGGAACAAATCCAAATATTACATATAGTTCAAATCAAAGTACGATAATGGGAAATCCTAGAAAATGAAATTACATGGGCTGGGCCCGAGAAGCTTAGCAAAGCTGGTCCGGATCTAGAGGAAGCCGGGGCTCGGACCATCATAGGGTTCCAGTTCCCCTTGACCCTGCTCAACTGCAGCCTTTGCAGCAAGGAACTCCTGGATGAAGCTCTCCCAGGAAGCCATGGGGTCAGTCTTGATGTGGCGCTCAGCAACGACCCAGGACCTGCGCACCTCGGGAACCCCGGCCTGAGCGACCTCGAAGTCATAAACATCGCTAGCCTTGAACTCAGTAATGATAGCCTCCTTGTTCAGATTTTCTTTAGCAGCAAGCTCGGCCTTAAGCCTCTCCACTTCCTTGGCCAGCCCCTCAGCCCGGGTCTCGGAGTCCTTCAGCTTCTCATTCAACCCGGCCTCCACCACACGGAACCCCTCTCGGGCCTCTTCCAGCTCTCCCCTCAGGGAATCTGAAAGCATCTTCTCGGTTTTAGTCCGGTTGTTGGCCTCCTTGAGCTCAGTGAAAGCAACATCGGAGCAAATGGATATTGCACTCCCAAGCTGAAAAACAAAAAAAAACATACTTATAAACAAAGCACAAAATGAATTAAGGGACATAACCTGGAACTAAGAGAATAAAAATTCAGAAATCACCTGCCCCCATTGACCTGTGACCCTCTTCAAGGCAGCAGCCATGTTGTAGCCCTCAACCTCCTCCCAATCTTCTTCGGAGGGGATACTGGACATGAACCCGGCCAGGTCAATAAGGCTCTTTGTCCTTATCCGGATAGGAGCCCCATCTGGTCCCTTCCCTTCCGAATCACATATGACCCGGTCAGCAACAACAACTTTTCCGTGAGGAGGCTTTCCCGGGGCGGACTTCCTCTTCTTCGAAGGAGGTTCCTCATCAGATATTTCCTGGACGTCCGGGTCTTTGGCCAAGGGCGCATTGGCCGGATCAGCCACATTCCGGGGGGAAGAAGATTCGGCACCGCCCTCTGCATCCGCAGATCCGGATCCGGTACCAGGGGCCCCCTTGGTTGTCTTGTATGCCAATCCCAATGAGTTGAAAGCTGCTGCATAAGCTGAAGAAGACATTATCGCTCTGAATGCAGGGTTGTAATGTGGCAAACCTGAAAAATTGGAAAAGAAAACTATAAGCGCAGGATTGATATTTAAGCAAAGACTACCAAATCCGGAAATAAAATAACTCAGTAAGCCCGAATCATGGGAAGGGGATTTATGCAAATTAGCTACAAGTAAAAAAGCAAGATATACGTTGATCCGGATCATCAGGGAAAGCAGAGGGACTCGGATCAAATACCAAACAGAGTTTCCCAACAATAAGATAAAAGAAAGAGGAACGTAATTCGGATTTCCAAGCAGGGATGGGGACCCGGATCACTAACAGAACAGGTTAAAAAAGAACTTACAGCCAAGTTGGAACAGGAGTTTATGGTTCATAAAGGTATCCCGGGTCGATTGGAACCCGAGACTACCACAGAAATTCCTAATCTGGTCTACAGCCTCCCCCTCTAAGATCTCCGGGTTAAACTTCGTTTTAACTTCCCCAGCTGTGAAGTAAGGAAGATACTCCAAATCGTACCCCTTCAACATCAATATCTCCCCATTCCAATGTTTCAAAGAAGTCGGGTGCATAACCGGTTTGGACCTACCCGGACCAAATCCACACTCTGCTGCCCGGAACCTCAGCTCATAAAAAGGCTTCTGGCTCGACCTAGAAAGGTAAAATATCTGGTGGAACAACTTGAAGGTAGGCGTGAGCCCGGCCTTGTTACAGCAAGCTATGAACCAGGTCATAGACTTGATTCTGTTCAGGGTTATCTGCATGGGGGATATCCTATAGACGTACTTGCACAGGTGCTTAAGAAAAATATAGCAGCGGGGGCTCCACCCGGACCTTAAATGCTCCAGCCAGACCGGAACAAAACCATCTGCAGGACGATGGAAGATCCTCTCATGCGGCTCGGGCCACCTCCATGCGATATCAGGACTCAATTAAAAAGCAGCCCAGATTGCCTTGTCCATATCACCCGGGTCAGCTCCAGCATAAAAATCCTTCAGCTGGTAATGATCCCGGCTGATCCCAAACGAAGCAAAAGCTGCCTCCAGGGCGCCCTGATCATAAACGCCCGGGTGGCCATCCTCGTGCCTCTCATATCTGACCCGGGTATAGTATATGCTATCTTCAAACCCGGGTGGCTTCCTAACAAAGTGATATTTAATATCGGACCAACGGCCATCCGGAGTGAAAATAACAGAGTTCTCTGGAAGCCTCTTGAACCGGAAGCTCGAAATCGTTCCCACAGACCCGGACCCCTTTCTAACCATCTCGCCCCGGATCTGTTCTCTACCAGACGAATCCGGATCACTCTCCTCGTCAGAAAAGTTGGGATAGTAGTTATAGACTTTCCTAGCTCGCTCCTTGATCCGGACCATATACCTATTAAAATGAAGGTCAGTTAGCCTGGGCCCTACAGATTTTATTTGTCTTACTAAGTGGTCCGGATCAGGTACGTTATGTTAGTTTTACCATAACCTAATGATCCGGACCACCAATGCAAGTCCAACCCGAAAAAACATCAACGATCCGGATCATGTTAACTACAATCCAAAAAGCAAACCACCATGGACCCGGATCTTGATGGCAAAAACCCAGATCCGGATCCATAGCAACAAAAAACTTAAAACAAAACCCATATACCCGGATCCCAACGGCAAACACCCATGCCCGGATCAAAAGCAACCAAAAACAGATAAAACCTAAGTCGTATAATCCTACCATAAACCTCCCCCAAATCCGGATTCTACACCCCAACCCGGATCAAAATCAAAACCCTAACCCACAAACAGTTAACCCAAAAATCAGAAAGCAAAATCGGCCCTTTTTACACATATATACATCTATTCAACCGAAGAACATCAAGAACATGTAGTGCAAAACCCAGAAAAATCCAAACAAAAGTAACCAAAATCAAACCAAAAATGCCCAAAAACCCTCAGATCTAAACATGCATAGTGAAAAAAAGTCATATCAAAAACAAAAAACAACAAAAACACTTATCCACGAAGAAGAATACAAATCGAGGCACTTAGAATTTGGTGAAAACCGAAACAACTCTAAGAGAAATACGGTAAATATAAAGACGGAAGGAGAGAGGCTTACAATTTGACTGGAAGCGAGAGCAAGAAACGGCGGAACGGCGGTGAAAAACTGAGCAGCGAAAACCCAAAAGCTCCAAAGCAATCCAAGAAAATTTAGAGAGAAAAAAGAAGCAAGAGGTGACTTTTCATTTTTGGAGGTGAATAAAAAAGAAAAGAAGAAGAGAAGGGGGAACGGCCTTTTATAGGCATAAATGAGAACAACTACCCCTGCCACGTGGCGGGATCCTACTGGTCCCAGCAGCAGTTACAAAAAAAAATAATACATATATATGTGTAATTACACACATATAAATGCAAATTAAACCCATAATGATTATGGGCCGAGTTTTTAGGAAATAACTGCCCAATAATTCAAATTCGTGGGAGGGAATAAAATGAAAGACGTTACAACTCCTCGACTTTTCAAATTCCACGGCTTCTTACCCGGATCAAGAGCCCTAATCTGGATCATTGTCAACCAGATACAGATTTAGAAGAGAAAATTACCCAAGGTCAATCCGGATATCTCTACTACACCAGATCCGGATTGGGGGGCAACCAGGAGCGGAAATTTTTCTAAAACAGCAACTATTCTACCTTAATCCAGATTGGCATCTACTACACCAGATCCGGATTGGGGGGCAACCAGGAGCGGAAATTTTTCTAAAGCAGCAACTATTCTACCTTAATCCGGATTGGCATCTACTACACCAGATCCGGATTGGGGGGCAACCAGGAGCGGAAATTTTTCTAAAGCAGCAACTATTTTACCTTAATCCGGATTGGCATCTACTACACCAGATTCAGATTGGAGGGCAACCAGGAGCGGAAATTTTTCTAAGGCATCAACCATCCTACCTTAATCCGGATTGGCATCTACTACACCAGATCCGGATTGGGGGCAACCAGGAGCGGAAATTTTTCTCCCAAGGCAACCATGTAATCCTACTCTACTCCCTCATCCAGAAAATCTGCATAAGGGAGTGGGGGGCAAATGATAGGGTATAAGATACTCGGCTAGGATTTAACCTGGATCTAAAGGGTACCAGGCTCAATCGATGTACCGAGACCCCCCTCTCCTAGTACAATCAAATGGAGAGACCAGGCCCAGGCTCATCCCATGACCCGGATCCGGAACCAACCCGGAACCCGGACCTAATGCCTACCCGGATCCGGATCAGGACTCAAGCCACCATGAGTGGGGTTCCTAGCAAGCGCATGCACATCCCACAACACGCCAAGCAAGGGTACGTGGGCACGTGACTTTGACACCTATCAACAACCAACACACCAGACAAGCACGGCGCATGTCAGAGGCCGTTAGGACACTCTGAAGGTGGTCCTCCCCTGGACACGTGTAAGCCATCCCCCCAAGCCAGGCGTCCTCCGCTCCCAAAATCCAACGGCCCAGATTTAGAGGTAACTACCCCTAAACCCTACCTTGGGGCTATATATACCCCCAAGGCTGAAGGGTTTAGGGGTTGGAAAATATTCACTCTTGCACGCTCACACACTCTCATACACCCAAAAATACACAGCAGCCATCACATATACACATCCACACACAAACACACAGCGGTCTCTAAATTACATAAACATATATATACCTTCATCTTCTCCAAAGCCTGTTCTTATTCTCACACCGGAGACGCCGTGGGAGCCAAACCCCCCTTCCGATGTTGTTTTGCAGGCGCCCAACCAGCAGCTACACCTCACCCCCGCACAGAAGGTCCAGGAACGCCGTCGGACGGAGCCGCCCGCTCACCGGAGTTATCAGTCTCTAAAATTCAAAAATCGGCCTCACAGTCTCTAAAATTAAAAAAAGGTTATCCTTCTGTGGAGGTACTTTCATTGATTAATCGATAATTAATAATTAATCAGGTTAATTAGTTGAAGTATAAATTGAAAATAATTTAATTAATAAAATAATAATATATAACTTTATTTAAATTTTATTAAATTTTCATATAATTTAAAAAAATAATATTATATATTATTAGGTTATAATTAATATTTAAGTGGTTTATATATATATATATATAATTAATTTACATGTAATAATTAATAAGTTAGAAAGTTAGTACCCACTATATAAATTAAATAAAATTTATGATATGCTAAAATTAGTTATATGGAAAACTCAATTACAGAAGTTTGTGAGAAATTTGTGAAATGAATAAATCAATCGAGTAAAATTTTGGTAATAAATAAGAGTAATTTAATTGAAAATTTTTATTTAATAATTAGAGATTAGGGTTTAGGGACATATGATAATCAATATAATTTAATATATTGTTATTAAATATTAAATATTTTTTGAATTTCAATTTTTTTTATTAATTTTCATTATTTAACCGAACTGACCAATCTTCTTATAAAAACTAATCGATTCTTGACTAATCTTCATTAATATTCATTAATAGCTAATCTTCATTAAAGCATATGAATTATTTTGTAATTAATAGCTACACACTTACACATATATGTATACATATGTTATTTTCAATGATATAAAATTTAAAATATGATAAATTTACTTAAGAATTAGATATTTGACATAATTATTAATATAAAAATTACATCAATTTTTTATTAACAGGTATTAAATTAATTATGCTTCAAGAGAAATCATCACTAAATAATTTTAGGGTACACTTGCAAAACATAATATTTTTAAATTATTTAACATTTAATACAATTTTTTATGATATACTTTAAACATCAACTAATTACTTATAAAATAGACAATAATATAATCACTTATACATCATCATATACGTGTAATATTACATGAAATTTTTATCAATATAACACAAAAAACGTATTTTGCAGTTCAAAATATATTTTGTCACATCGATAGTATATAGTCACATATACACTACATTATGCACATGTGTTACACAAAATTACTACCAATACAACACAAATTTTTTTATTATACAGTATCAAATATGAAGAGGCAAGTCGACAATAATATAACTACCATTAAAAACTTTTTTCGAATACAACACAGAGCAAAATAAGGTTGGTAATCATCAATATTTATCATTAATTTAAATTTTTAAATATGCAAAAAATACATCAAAATTAATAAAAGAAATTGTAATATTTTAGAACATCTCGCACGGGTGCAACATCAAGTTTTGGGAAACATTTTATTCATGTGAAAGCCCAGTTTATTTCTAAGTTATATAAAAATAATGTTGTCAAAGAGTTTCCAACCCAAGACTTCTACCATGGAATTAGAGGACTTAACCAATTGAGGTAAATACTCACTTGATAAAATAGAGAAAACAACTTAGTATAATCACGTGTAGCTGGGCTTATATTTAATCTAATATTTATTTAGTATTGAAAGATGCAATACTTTTGGATTAATGTGATTAACTTTTGTTGATATACTAAATTTATACGTGTAAGTTATAGCGGGATTATTAATATTATTTGTTATGTTCGGCCTATATATACTTTAATATTAAATATAATATATAGTCATATAAAAATAAAATAATTCGAGATATGGGTAACTAACTCATTTTGATATACAAATTTTATACCCATGGGCTGCAGCGGAATTATTATTATATTTTAGTTAAAAAAATTGGTTTAGAAAAAAAAATCTAAAACATCTTTTTATTTTTTGTAACTCTTACATTCATTTGTACAAAAAAAATTAGATAAAGATTTGACAAAAAAGAAAAGAATTTATATTAAAATTATTTCATTTTGTAACATTTTAATTATGTTTTATTATGTAGTTAAGTATTTAATAAAATTGTTGCAAAATTATAATTAAATAATAATTACATTTAAGATGCCATAACTTTCTTAGCAAAAAATAATACATAAACATTTAAAATGAAATAAATTTGTTAGGTCCCAATGTGTTTGTAGAAGGGGGGTTGAATACAAACAGTACCGAATAATCGAATAAATGCGGAATAAAAAATGTGAAACAAAATTCAAGTTAAATAAAAATATTATTAAACTTGAAAGGTGTTACAACAACTGTATCGATTACAAGGAATTAATCTCAAATTAATTATCACAAATTTAGAATAAATTCGACATGAGTTTTTTCTATTTTTGCAATAATTAGAATCAAATGCTAAATGCGATTTGAGATTAAGTTCTAGGGATTTTGATCCGCTAGATTGTTACACAAGAGCAAGATAAAGATTTCTAGTGGATTGAATTTAACTTTACAATCTAGAAATTTAATCTTGAAGCATGCAGATGAAAAGATGAAATATTTCTCCTTGTTTTTCTTTTCTGCTTTGTTCTTGACTTCTGTGTTCTATTTGTGATTGAACTGCTTCTGCTTCTTTTAATCAATCAACCGAATAGAATTGAACTGGCATGACAATCTCTTTTTGGCTCAGCAAGACTTTCGGTAGGACTATCTTTTAGAACTAGTAAGACAATCAGAATGAACTAGCAAGACTTTCGGTATGACAATCAATTGTCATACCGATTGTCATAGTAGTTCAAACAGATTGTTTTTGCTGAAAATAAATAGATTTAAATCCTATAATAATTCTGGTAAGACAATCCTTTTGAATTAGCATGACTTTCGGTATGACTATTGATTGTCATACCGATTGTCATACTAATACAATCAGTTGTCTTTGTTGAATTAAACAGATTTTTAAACCAATTTAAATTCTGAAAATTCTTAATATTAATTCAGAATTAATTAATCAATTAATTCAATTAATCAAATAAATTAATCTTTACAGATATAATTTATTCTCTTAATTAAAATATTTGACTTAATTAATTAATAGAGAATTAATACTAATCTTGAGCAGCATCTATTCTTCTGTATATCTTCTGAAAATCACTGAAATATATGAATCAATTCCACCACTTCAATGTTGACACTCGATGTACTGTGTACCTCTCAAACACTTCAGTAATTCCTTCTCCTGGATTTGATTTAAAATGTTCATACTCAGAGGTTAGGATCTCCAACTTGTTCTCCCTAACTTCCTCTGTGCCTTCATTAATCACCTCAATAGTTTCCCACATGTGTTTGGAATTTTTACAGTTCATCACATGTCTGTTCATCAAGGGATCAAGGGAATCAATTAATATTAATTGAAGGCTGGCATCCAAGGAGGCTTCTTCCTTCTCAGCAGGAGTTAAATCTTCAATCTCTTTTGGATAGGTTCTATGGTGTGTTAAAAACCTATGAGTTGGAGCAGATTCAGCAAAAGGAAGTCTACGGGAAAGATAGAATGGTTAGCACATCTACTGCTCTTGTAGCTGAAGGTCAACAACAACAACAATCTCAACAGTTGGAGAGAATGGTACAGTTTTCCAAGGCTGAGGAAAATGTGTTAGTAGCAGAATATGATCCTCCTACTACAAATCAATCAAGTGATGATTTTTATTCCTTGGAAGAGTTGGAGCAATTGGAAGATGAGTCAATGGCCCAAATTGTCAAAAGATTCTCTAATGTCAGATTCAAGAGGAATCCCAAGCTTAAGTACAAGTCCAACGACAACAAATTCCAGAATGGTGGATCTTCATCCTCTAACACCAGCAGTGGTGGATACAAAACAGGGATGGTTGATCGGAGCACCATCAGATGCTATAACTGCAATGAGTTGGGACACTTTACCACAGAATGTAGGAAGCCAAAGCAAGTAAGGAAGAACTCTTATGATTCAAATCAGAAGAGTAACTCTGAAAGGGCTTATCTGGCAAAGGGAAGAAGCTGGGATGATACTGATAGTGAAGATGAAGAAGAAGGGAATCTTGCTCTTATGGCTATTGATGGAAAAGCTTCATCGTCAAGAAAAGAGGTAAAATATACAGATGCTGAATTGGTTTATCATCTAGGAGGTAACTTAGATAATGCACGTCGTGATAATGAACTGTTAAGTTTACAGATCAAAGACCTTGAGAAAGAGGTCAATGAATTAAGACTTGTGCATATTAATCAAGAAAAATTAAAAGAACAAGTATCTTTTCTAGAGAATAGAGTTGACTGTTATAGAAAACTCGAAACTATTCTCAAAGACATGATCACCGGTCTTGAGACTAAGGTTAGAGCCTACTTCAATTCTTGTTCGAAGGCTAAAGAGTTCTACAGTAAGCAATCTGTTAATCAAACATCTGGAATAGGTTATGATTACAATGTTGCTATTGGAGAATTAGGCATAAACTCCCCTCCTCGTGTCTGTGCTAAAGGGAGGGAAGTACCACATGTGCTTAAAGGTGTTGATGAACCCCTCTATAAACCATCAATTGCTGAACCATTTGATGCGACCTCTTCTGTTATTCAAGAAAAAATGTGTGCTGAAGATCTGGCTAATGAGAAGGTTGTTTCCAAGTCGAGTGTGTCGAAAGTTCCATTCAAAGTTGTGAAAGCAACTGAGACTAACTCAGACACACATGAGTTGGAAAACAAAAATGCCATGACTACCATGCATAAATTGCCTGCTGTTAATCACTCTCATAAAGCATGTGGTGTTTCTAATTGTATGTCTTGTGCTTTTAATATGATGTATGCTTATTTTAATGGTAAGCATGTTTCTAATGTTAAGACTACTCCTCGTCAGCATGTGAATAACAAGAAGCATGATAGGTCTAAGACTGCTAGTCCTTCTAAGGCTAGAAAGGAGACATTTGTGCCTAAGCCTAAACAGAAATTTGTTAAGGCTATTTATAAGGTCAAATGTTCAGTCAGTGAGAAAGTTGAGACCATTAAAATTAAAAATGTTGTTTTGCCTGACAAAGGATAATTCTACAAGTATGTCGGGCCCAACCAAGTTTGGGTTCCGAAGAAGACCTAATCCATTTGTAGTGCAGGGCATAAAACAGGTGTAACCGGTAGTGTGGATTCTTGACAGTGGATCATTAAGACATATGACCGGAGATAGAGCCCTGCTATCAAATGTGGATTGAGAAAGCTGGCCCACTGATTACCTTTGGAGATAACAGCAAAGGTTTATCTGAGGGATATGGTTGTTTGCAAGTTGGATATGTTATCAGTGAAATTTTGTATATTGTGCTAGGTTATTATCAGGAAGCAGTATCTAACATTTAGCACCAGTGACGAGACTTGAGAATATTACGACATATCAGGCACCTGATGCACATTACACTTGGAATTGGAAGTGTACTCCTGGTTGGTGAGTCAAAAGAGGAAGTCAATGCACCACAGTTCATGGACTTTGCAGCTGCAGATCTATTGGACTATGCAATCTCTTCTTCACAGTCTCACTTCAGGTTGGTATGAACTAGTGTACTACTCAAGAAATCGTCAAGGACATGGTATGGCACTCTAACTGAAGTTATAATTTTATATGAACTAGTAGAGTCGTCATATTTATCTATCTTATCACTAGGCACAAACATATTGTTTTATATGTGCAGTGATATATTGATAATGTTATCATTGAACTAAAACTTCTTTATACATTAGTGATTTCTAATGTCATGTAAAATCTTTTAAAATCACTATTGTAAATCATTTTCTCTCTATTACCATATGTTCTGTGATACAGGTTCAGTCTCCAATGACTTTCTTTTATTGACAGTCATGAGGTTGAAAACCCACAACATATATCCCAGACTGTAAAGACATACACAGAAACAGAACCAACCAACACTCTCTTACCACTAAATGTAGTATGAATGAGCGTGAGGGAGATAGTGTCTTAGTGCACCACATAAGGAAGGTTCTGTAGTCAACCCAGTAGCTCTGTCACCTACATAGATGAGTAGTATTTAAACCGAGACAACTGCTAGCCCCCATACATCTTCTCAAAAAGATGTAATGGCTGAAAAGGCACAAAAACAGTTACTAGATTCATTCTCTCAACAGGGTGCGTCTATTGAATTTTGCCTGTCGGCCAAGGCATCCGATGTAGTGTCACCACTTCAAACATAAACAATTCTTGATGCACAAGGAGAGGTTACACACACAAAGGATGAGTTGACGGAAACAAGAGTTTCGACCATTTTAAGGTCAGATTTGATTGTTTAAGGTTCGTTAATGGACCAATTGCCTTTACAGGTGTTAGGAGAGGATACTGATCCAAAAGCCATATGTCAGTGGTCAGTATCTACCTCCCCAGGCTTAAATCCCCTGGATGTATCTGCGGATAGTGGATCTGACATAGGTGCAGATCGGCAACTTGTTGACAATGATTCAGATATTACCTGATGAGTCACAAGGAAATGTCTTCACAGACATTAGAAGGGAACTTTGATCTTTATGCTAAATTCGTTGGATCATTGTTTACCATCCCAAAATTCAAATCTGGAACCCTAAAAGGGAAACTAGCAACTTGTAGATTATGACTCAGATTCATCTGACGAGTTTAACAAGGATGGGGATTTGCGAACTCCCATTGCACCACCTGTGACCTCCTTAAGGATGGCTAAGGTGATTTTCCTTACAGGTACAGCTGAATGTTGGAGCTATGAGAGGAGTGATACACTTGTGAGAATGAGTGTAAACAAAAGTGGAGAGAAGAGTGAAACACATGTGAGGTACACTAAAACAGAATCACACACTCACAGTGAGGAAGAAAGAGAAACACATGTTATTTCTTTTCCAACCAAGTGAAATATGAGAACTCCTTCAGACGACGGCATACATTCCTTCTTTAAGGGGGAGATAAAAGCTTAAGTAATAGTTTGGAGGATTCCTCAACTAAGGGGGAGAAACAGAAGGGAGGAAGAAAAAGATCCTACATGTACACTACACCACACCATTGTTGTTTGTAACTACGGATCCTATTATACGGGAGATGTGGTAAACGAAGGTGATCTTCTTTAATCAGTTGATTTTCATAGGGGGAGAAGCAAGAGAGATATGTGCTTCTTAACAGGAAATGTGGTTGTACAAAAGAAGATGGAACTACTTGAAGATATATTCAGTCTAGAGGAACATCTACTTGGAATCTGGAAAATGTTAAATCTAGTCCAGAACTTTTCTGCTATTTACTTTGCATTTCTGTTTATATCTTTTTCTTATTTGTTAGTTGAGTTATCCTCTAGGTATTTGTGTGTTATTGTCTAACAAACAAATAGGGGGAGATTGTAAGGCATATGTTATAGCCTATTTGTATATTCGAGGATTTAACTCAACTCAAATAAGAATGTAATAAGTAAATAGTGGATCTACCGTCAGAGAGATCTCGCAAAGTAACAATTGTCAGAGGATTCAGAAACAAGGTTCATCTACAGACTTGAGGAATTTATTCACTGGAAGAAGTTCAAGAAATTGATCATGCCTCAGTGATATAAATCAAGATTGTGGATTTAATCAAGTGACAGAGATCTCGTCAGAGTATCATTAATTACAAGAATTTAATCTGAAGAAAATCAGAGTATCAAAGTCAAGACATGAAGAAACGTCACGGAAGTTAGTCACTCATGAACCAGACAGTACATCGAGTGTCAATATTGAAGTGGTGGAATTGATTCATATATTTCAGTGATTTTCAGAAGATATACAGAAGAATAGATGTTGCTCAAGATTAGTATTAATTCTCTATTAATTAATTAAGTCAAATATTTTAATTAAGAGAATAAATTATATCTGCAAAGATTAATTTATTTGATTAATTGAATTAATTGATTAATTAATTCTGAATTAATATTAAGAATTTTCAGAATTTAAATTGGTTTAAAAATCTGTTTAATTCAACAAAGACAACTGATTGTATTAGTATGACAATCGGTATGACAATCAATAGTCATACCAAAAGTCATGCTAATTTAAAAGGATTGTCTTACCAGAATTATTATAGGATTTAAATATATTTATTTTCAGCAAAAACAATATGTTTGAACTACTATGACAATCGGTATGACAATTGATTGTCATACCGAAAGTCTTGCTAGTTCATTCTGATTGTCTTGCTAGTTCTAAAAGATAGTCCTACCGAAAGTCTTGCTGAGCCAAAAAGAGATTGTCATGCCAGTTCAATTCTATTCGGTTGATTGATTAAAAGAAGCAGAAGCAGTTCAATCACAAATAGAACACAGAAGTCAAGAACAAAGCAGAAAAGAAAAACAAGGAGAAATATTTCATCTTTTCATCTGCATGCTTCAAGATTAAATTTCTAGATTGTAAAGTTAAATCCAATCCACTAGAAATCTTTATCTTGCTCTTGTGTAACAATCTAGCGGATCAAAATCCCTAGAACTTAATCTCAAATCGCGTTTAGCATTTGATTCTAATTATTGCAAAAATAGAAAAAGTTCATGTCGAATTTATTCTAAATTTGTGATAATTAATTTGAGATTAATTCCTTGTAATCGATACAGTTGTTGTAACACCTTTCAAGTTTAATAATATTTTTATTTAACTTGAATTTTGTTTCACATTTTTTATTCCGCATTTATTCGATTATTCGGTACTGTTTGTATTCAACCCCCCTTCTACAAACACATTGGGACCTAACAAATTTATTTCATTTTAAATGTTTATGTATTATTTTTTGCTAAGAAAGTTATGACATCTTAAATGTAATTATTATTTAATTATAATTTTGCAATAATTTTATTAAATACTTAACTACATTATAAAACATAATTAAAATGTTACAAAATGAAATAATTTTAATATAAATTCTTTTCTTTTTTGTCAAATCTTTATCTAATTTTTTTTGTACAAATGAATGTAAGAATGTTACAAAAAATAAAAAGATGTTTTAGATTTTTTTTCTAAACCAATTTTTTTAATATAACGAGGGGAACTAAACTTTGTACTTTCAAAAATTATAAATTACTCCATTTAATTTATTCTTTGTCATTTTATATTTGAATATAAATCTACAACAACAAAAGTTTTATGTTCCTAAAATTATTTATTTAAAATACATTAATAAATACATAATTTGGATGGACATATTAATTAAAATCAACAAAATAGTTCAATGCATCTACTTTATTATAAATTATAATAAAATGTAATAATAAATATTTTGCAACACACGACCTACATCATGCAGTATGTGATGTGATTATGAAATACTTTTTTTAGCCATGCCATGTGGTTATATGTATTATTCTAAATTTGTGATTCATGAAGATACATATTATGCATAGTTTTTCTTTCCTGTATTTTCTTTAAAATATACAACCTCTTGTCTTGCACTTTGTTTTGTATATTACATTATATATTCATTGTCTTGCACTCAATATTTTATTTAATTCATGTAAACACTGTATTTTCACTAGTATTTGTAAGGTTAATAAAAAATTAAAATAGATCAATCTACTCCACATACATGAAAATAAAATTAGGTTTAATTATTAGGTTTAATATTGGAGTCAGGCAGTACTTTAAGTTTAAAATATATGATGAAGTACGTACAAAATAAATAAAAATAGTTCTGCATTTTTAATGTTGTAAACTGCTCACACAAATGAGTGCAGAATTGTTTAGATTAAAAAATTACAAATTTCTGTATAGAAAATAATACGTAACTGAAATTTTGTAATCTAAATGCAGGACAGTGGCCTTAATACATAACTGAATTTGTTTTAATCTAAACCGTATGATATAATCTAATCTGATGGTTGTAAAATGGGTCTCCAAGGTCTCTAATATAGATGGGTCTCTATAGAACTCAACTCTTAACTTAATATTTATAACTTTATAACTGTAAGTTATAGCGGGATTATTAATATTATTTGTTGTGTTCGGCCTATATATAATTTAATATTAAATATAATAGTCATATAAAATAAAATAATTCAAGATATGGGTAACTGGCTAATTTTGATATACAAATTTTATACCCGTGGGCTACAGCGGAATTATTATTATATTTTAGTAAAAAAAATTGTTGTGCTCAGCCTATATTTAACTTAATATTTATTTTTAAATTAATATAAGATAAATGATTAAAGATTTGGATGATTAACTCATGTTGATATATCAACTTTATACCCGTGGGTTACAACGGGATTACTACTAACAACATTATCTAGATGCTCACTTTTTTTATTTTTTAATAACATTAATTATTAAGCTAGATGATAATTGACTTTTATTTCAAAATTACAATTTTACGCCCGAATTCAGATAATTATTTAGAATTATTGTTGTCATTGGGAATTAAACCCAATATATATACATTTAAATTACTAACATCAACCAACTTAGTTATAGGTTCACTTATTTACTTTTTTATAACATTAACAATTGACCTAGATGACTTTTTATTTATATTGGGTGATTTGGTATGCGATTAATATGATAGGATACTTAAATATATAGAAATAACTGTTATGTGTAAATTGTTATGGATTGTAGAGAAATTATAAAATCATGTTTTATGATTTATATATCTGTGTGCCTTCCCTCTTTAGGGTTATCAGATATAGAAAACGATCCCCAATCAATCTGGAAACGATCCCCAATTAATCTGGTATCAGAGCTAGAAAATAGGTCGAACCTGAAGATAAACAGCAAAAACATAATTCATAATCATAGCAAATAGTAGAAAGCATGAAAAATAGTAAAATTTACTGTAGCAAATAGTAGGGAGCATTAAAAGTTGTGTGGAGCAAAGTTCAAAATTTCGGAATGAATAGTAACCAATGAATAGTAACCGATGAATAGTGAAAATTGAATAGTAATTATGAATATGAATAGTAAAAAATGAAATCTTAATATTAAAATTTGAAAATTAAATGAGACCCCCAGCAAAATTACTAAGAGATAATAATAAAAGTTATAAATCTAAAATAATAGCAAATCTATTAATTTATTTTATAATAGAAAATAAAGAAACAAAACAAATGTGTAAGAAAAATCTATATAAACAGCTAATATATTTATATAAATAAAATAAATAAATATTTGATTAATGGAAGATTATAAGTTAGAAAGTATTAAAATGATAGCAGATAAAAACTTTACTTTTAATAAAGATATAAATCAACATATTGAAAGTTGTAAAATAAGCATGCAAATAATAAATAGAAAATTAGATATTATAGCTAGGTTACGAATAATGATGGAAGAAAGAGATGAAAAAATTAGAAGACTTGAAAAAGAAAATCTTTTAATAACACGGGAAAAATTTATTAAAGAAACTAATTTAGAAATTCAAATAAAAGACCTAAAGGAAGTATTAACTGAATAATATAAATTAATAAATGATTTAAGGCAAAAAATTAAAAAATGAATTGGATATATCCAAATGCAATAACTAGAAATAATAGAAAAATAAAAGAATTAATAAAAAATCAAGAAAAACTAGAAATAGAACTAGATAAATTGCAAGAAAGAAAAAATGAAATTGAATGGACAAGAGAAAATAGGGATGAAATAATAAGATGTTATCAACAACTTGGAAATATGATAATAACATTTAGAAATAATAAACTAAGAATACAAGGACTTAAAAGAATAATTTTATCAAGTAATATAACTGGATAATAATACAGTTTGAAAAAAATGTCATTAGAAAAATCAAGTGAAAAACAAGATGTATATTATCAAATGGATGAATACGAAGAAGGAACATCACAAACTCTAAGTTTTAAACCGGATATATATAATCAAATCCAAAGTGAAACAGAAGAACTAATAATAAAAAAGATATTCAAAACTTCATATTTTGAAAGAAATAAAGAAGTTAGATATATAGCTCAAAAATATGAAATTATAATAGATATAGATACGATAAATGGAAAAGCAAAAATAAATTTAATAACAGATGGTTTGATAAAAAGAGAACTATCCAAATTAAAACAAAAGGAAGCAAGTAAACTAAAAAATATTTATTTTGGAGCAATAGAATTTACAATAAAAGCATATTTTCAGAAAAATATTGATACTCCTATCCAGATATATGTACTAGATGATAGAATAATAGGAAATACACAAGATTCATTAATAGCAGTAGTAAAAGGAAACTTAATAGATCAGAAATTAAAATTTATAATACAACCTGATTTTAGCATATCATTAAGAGATGAAAATAAAGAAAGATCTTTAACATTATATTATAAATTAGATGGAATAAAAATGCAAAAGGGAAGTAAAGTAATTAGTATAGAAACTAAAATAGTATATGCTATGACTGGAAACCATCATGTAAAGAAACAAACGGAATTAGGAATAATAGTACCAAAATTATATAATGATATAATAGAAAAAATTGAACATAAAGAAGAATCTCAAATAACAATCCCAGAAGAATTTACAATAGACTTTAGTAATAGACAAATAATTCCAACACAAAGAATTAAACCAATATTGGAAGGATTTAGATTAAGTTTTAGAAGAGAACAAAACCCTATAAAATTAGTTAGATCAATGAGTATGACCAGTAGAAAATTAGATTTAATAAAATTACCGTGTTATGAATCAGATAAATTAAGAATAAAAACAATAATATTTAATGGAATATTTGCCAAAGAAATCATAACAGAAATAAATACTGGAGCAACAAAAAGTCAAATACATATAACTGAAGTTGACTCAAACAAATGTGAGGAAATAGAACCTCAAATAATAACTGAACCAAATAGTTCGAGAGAAACAATAATAACAAAAGGTATAAAATTAAGATTAAAAATTTTAGACTTAGAATATAATATAAGTCTAGGAGTGATAGAAAATGACGTTAGTTATCAACTATTATTAGGAATGGATTTCTTAAATGAAATAAAATATAATATAACGAATGAAGGAATAGAAATAAATGATCAGAATAAATTAAGATTTATAGACAGAATATGAACCCTGAAAAGGAGATAAACGAGAAGAAAGATGAAATAGAAACTATTAATAAGATAATAAAAGAAACATTAATTATGTCTCAAGAAAAAGAACTACAATATTTAAAAGAAAAGGAAAAACTAGAGGAAGAAGTAAAAGAATTAGAGAAAATAAAAGATAAGAAAAGAAAAACATGGATAATTGAAGGAGAATGGAGAAAACGAGTTTATAAATATGAATAATACTGAAAACCAAATAAAAGATATTTGGAACGAAATATTTATAAAAGAAAGTTTAAACGCTATATTGAAAAAGATGGAAGAAAATCAAGAAATTAATAGAAAAATAATTAAGGAAGAAATAACAGTATTATGGAATATGTCAGAAATCCCAATCTTTAAACAAATATTAGATAAGTTAACCATTATACAAAATAGTTTAGAATAAAATAAAGAAAAGAAAATAATTAAAGACAAAACAGAAGAACCAGAAATAGTACCTATAACAGTAATAGGAAGAACTAAAGAACCTATATTAATGGATATAAGCAAATCGAAACTGAAAATGACTATAGGGGTTAAAAGAGCAATAAATGGTTTAGCAGAACTTCATAAATCAGGAAAATTCTAGAAAAATGTCTATAACAGAACATAGTGCTATAACATTTCTTAAAAAATATGGAAAAAAGTTAATGGAAAAAGAAAGACAAAAATATGAACCTATAAAACAAGAAATGAGAAAAGATGAATTAGAAGAATTAAGAAAAGAAAATGCTAAATTAAAAACTAAAACCAATATAGAATGGTTAGATAAATATAAATTTTATAAAAGAAAATATAAAACCCAAAAGAAAGAATTAAAAGAAACAAAGTTAGAAGTAATAAATGTATTAAAAGAAATAGATAATTTAAAAAATGAGATAAATCAATTAAAGATAGAATTAAAAGGAAAGGAAATTATTAAGTCTGACGATCCAGAAACAAATAAAGAACAAGGTGAGAGTAGTAATACAAGTGAATCAGATAGTAATCTAGAAGAATAAGGATTAAATTATTTAGAAGAATCAGATAATGAGGAAAATAAAATAATAATAAAAGAAAATAAAGAAATATTAGAAGCCCTTGGAAAAACCGTAAATGCAATTATAACAAATGAAGAAAAAAGCGATGAAAGTGATATAGAAGAAAGAGAAACTTCGCATAAACAAACAAATTCTGAAACCGAATCAGATAATATAATAGATGAAGATGCATACCCAGAAGAAGAAACAGAAGATCATATAATAACTAAAAATAATATTAAGATGCCAGGAAATATACCTATTGGACAACAAAATGAAGTACAAGATTTCATAGGATCCATAAATCAAGGAATAAATATAAATGGATATTTTTTAGATTTAGACAATGTCTATGATGATCAAGAAATAAGTAGAAGAATAAAAGATTGGAATTTAGGGATGTATATAGACTTAATGAATTCAAAAAATATAGAAGATCTGGATTATGTTTTTGAATTAATATCAAAAACAGTTGTAGGAAAAGCAGCATTTTGGTTAGAAAATATTATTTATGAATTAAAAGGACAAGTAAGAACGTATGCTAGAAGCTGGAAAGATACGTTAAACGCATTTGATATATTACTAAAAAGAGAATTTCTAGGAGAAAGATGGTTTGTAGCTCAAGAAAATATAATAGTAGAAAAAAAATTAGAGATAACAATGTATCTAAATAATATGAAATGTTGTAGAATTAGTAAATTACCAGAATATACCATAAGTTTTACTAAATTCTTTTATGAAGCTAAGTTTTTACCTAATGAAAGCTTAGTATATCAACACTGTATTATGATCATTTACCTTCACCTTATAATACCGAAATAACTAAAGAATATAATAATCTGGAACCTAAGGAAAATACATTAGGAGAGAGAATTAGATTATTAAGAGCATATTTAACTCGAAAATGTAAGAAATATAGAATTCAACAGAGAATTAAAAAGGATAAAAAACAAGGATTAAGAGAAATCTGTAATTTCACAGAGAAAAAATTAATATTTGGATGTGATAATCAAAATTATAAAACTAGAAAGAAATACAGGAAATATAGAAAAACAGATTATAATAATCAAAATGAATATTATAAAAAACAAAATAAAACCTATAGACCTTATAAACCATTTAATCATAGATTTAAAAGAAGAAAATTTAAAAAATATAGAAATACTCCTGAAAATAGAAAGAGATTTAGGTATAAGAGAAAGTTTAGAAAAAGAAATAAAACAAAAATAGCAGATTGTAAATGTTGGAACTGTAATGAAAAAGGACATTATGCAAATAAGTGTCCTAAATTACAACAAAAATGAGTAAAATACATTGATACTACCGAATTAATAATGAAATTAGAATACATAAGAGAAAATAATAATAACTGGTATGATGAAGAAGTATTCTATATAAGTGAAACAGAACCAGAAGAAATAAATTATATAAATGAAAATGATAGTAATGATGAAAGTTTAACTACTGAATAGAATAAAATGGTAGCTATATATATTGAAGCACAGGTAGAATATAAACCTACTAAATATATAAAACAAAAGATATTTATAGATAGCGGAGCAGATATTTGTTTA
The DNA here is from genome assembly GCF_009905375.1 of Apium graveolens. Classification (NCBI taxonomy): domain Eukaryota; kingdom Viridiplantae; phylum Streptophyta; class Magnoliopsida; order Apiales; family Apiaceae; genus Apium; species Apium graveolens. The sequence continues at coordinate 159,156,222 of NC_133649.1, read as the reverse complement.
GCTAAAGAAGAAGTATTTACTCAACACAAATGGAAACGTACTAAAAATAGAATAGTAGTAACAGGATTCAATAACCATAAAAAAAAGATAGATATAATAGCAAAAAATGTAAGATTTATATTAGGGAAAACAAGGTTTAGGTTACCTATAATATACCAAGAAAATAATATGAAACAACAAATGCTACTAGGAAATAACTTTTTAGATTTTTTTAAAACTCAAATAATAAAACAAGATAGGATAAGTCTGTTAACACCTTGTAAAAAATGGATAGTATTAAAAAGAATAGTACCTGTAAAATCAATAGAAATAAGTGATATTAAAGCAGAAAGAAAAACTAATTTAGAACTATTAAAACAAAAATATTTAAAAGCCTTAGAAATAAATTTTGGAGAACATCCAATGAAGCTATGGGAAAAAGAAAAAATATACGCTGAAATAAAACTGACAAATCCTAATGATATAATTAGAAACAGAACAATAAGATATAGTCCAACAGATCAAAAGGAGTTAGAAGTTCAAATAAAAGAATTATTAAATTTAGGACTAATACAAGAAAGTAAAAGTCCGCATAGTAGCCCAACGTTTTTAGTAAGAAATCATAATGAAATAAAAAGAGGAAAAGCTAGAATGGTAATAGATTATCGAGAACTAAATAAAAAGACTATATTTGATGGATATTTCCTACCATATAAAAGAAATCTAATAAACCAAACAAGTAATAAAAAATGGGTTAGTAAATTTGATTGTAAAAGTGGATACTGGCAAATAAAATTAACTAAAGAATCCAGATGTTTAACAGCATTTAGCGTACCACAAGGACATTATGAATGGATAGTACTACCATTTGGATTAAGAACAGTCCAACAAATATTCCAAAGAAGAATGGATAAAATATTTAGAGAAATGAATGATTTTATTCTAGTATATATAGATGATATATTAATATTTAGTGACAATTTAGTAGATCATTCAAAACATCTAGATATATTTATTCAGACTATTAGAAAACATGGAATTCTATTATCAGAAAAGAAATCAGAAATATTTAAACACAAAATAGAATATTTAGGATATATTATAGATTCCGAAGGAATTCAATTACAAGAACATATTTCAACAAAAATAAAGAATTTTAAAGAAACTTTAGAAAATAAAAAAGAAGTACAACAATTCTTAGGAATAGTAAATTACGCTTCAGATTATATAAAAGACTTACCAAAATTAAGAAAACCTCTACAAGATTTAATAAAGAAAAATAAAACTTTTGAGTGGAAAGAAGATCATACAAATGCAATAAGAGTACTAAAAACAAAGGTAGAAAATTTACATAAACTACGATTACCCAAAGATACTGATCAATTAGAATTATTTACAGATGCTAGTGATATAGGATGGGGAGCAGTATTAGTAGATTTTGAAAAAGATGATATTGATAAAGAAAACACTTTAATATGTGGATATGCAGCTGGAACTTGGAAACCCAATGAAAAGAATTATCATATTAATGAAAATGAATTATTAGCGGGAAAATTAGGAATTAAAAGATTTTATTATCATTTACTACCTGTAAAATTTGTTGTAAGAACAGATAACACTCAAGTAAGATCATTTATATTCAATAAAATTGACCCTTGACCAGAATTAAATAAGAGAAGAAATTGGCAAGCATTCTTTAGTTGTTATGATTTTATTATTAAAAATATATCAGGTACTAAAAATGTTCTTGTAGATTTTCTTAGTAGAAAAAATGGACAGAGATAACAAGAATATTCAACCGATGGAAATGATACTAGAAGAAATCAAGAGGAAGAATGAATAAATTGCAACCTTGACCCAAGAAGTTAACAACCTTATAAAAAATCTTGAAGGAGCTATAAAGCTTACCAAAAATATTACACCCCAAACTTTTGTATAAAGACTAGCTACAACTCCTACAATATCAACCCTTACCCAAACAGAAATATCCAAACCAGAACAACCAAAACCCCAAGTTTCTATATCAGACAGAATTAAATATCCAAAAGAGTATATAGACGACTTTGAAAAGATAATAAAATTTTATGACTACAAGTCCAATAATACCATCCTTAGAACTGGAAAGTTTAGTAAATATCCAAGGTATATCTGCAAAGAAGATGTAAGAACCCTGATTTTTGTAATATTTTAAAACTTCTGTGAATAGTAACTTGAGCTGATTAAGTAATACGTATGGGGATCATCATAAAATGAATAGTATAATTTTGAGAATCCGAGATTATATTCTTGTTTATCGAGGAAAATAAGTGAATGTAAAAGCCGACGGAATTCGAAGATTCACGATTATACTACGTGTTTTCATATCCGTAAAGAATGGCGTAGAACCGGGAATACTACGTGAAATAAATAATATATCAAGGTGTTTCTATGATCAAGAGAAGGAATGGAATAGGATATAGGATTATAAGCGATAAAAGAAATCGCTACGAAACAAGTCGTTATACGTGGAAACTATCGGAATGGAATGACGATTGCGTTTACGATAAATAAACGAATGAGAAATTAAATCCCATGCAAATTGGCCATGCATAACCAATTCATAACTAGTAGTTAGGAGTGTAACTAGATGATTAGAAGTTAACTAGAATAGTTAGTGGAATAGTGTTGAATAGTGATGGGAGACAAACAAGTACACAAGCCATACTTCTCCCTTTTCTCACTTCACTACACAATCAAACCAACCCATACCTTTTCCAAATTATTTTCAAATCTGCTGCATACATCCCATATATTCATTATACACTCCCACACTTTATCCACAAAAGAAAACAACCCCTTTTCCCTCACTTAAAGCTCTCCCATTTTTCATTCCAGCAGTTCGGGTTTTCTGAGCAAGGGAGAAAGAAAAATTCATAACTCAAAATATAATCATTCAAATATCATGAAATTTTTACCAAAACTTCTATATATCATGGTTAAGCTTCGTACCAAATTTCAGCCTCAAATTATTTGTTTTCAATTTTATAAAAATGTTTGAATGAGGTGCTGAAATGTAACTCCGAAATTCTAACTTGTTTCTTGGTTTTGTTTCTTAAGGATCTAGCCCTTCTAAGTGTTTTCTAAGCAAACCAAGCCTCAATCATCCTAGAACTAACCTTCCTAGTGTCCAGGAAGATATAACTTTAAACCCTTTAAGTTTTTATGATTGGATTTAAGAGTTATGTTTGTTGTAGTGTTAAGATCCAAAGGATTGTGTTTGTTTCGGTTTGTATTGATTATGTTCTTGCTAAAGGCTTGAGATGTTGAGTTGTAATCCATGTATGTGGTACTAGATAGAGCATATAAGGTGTATGTGGGTGGATCTTGAGAAGTACTTGTGTTTATGATGGTTATAGGTAGTGATTGTGTTAAGATTAAGTAGTAGAAATTGAGTTTGGGAATTCTTGCACTTGATCTGTTTTCTGCAAGACATTCGGCCATGAAAATGGTTAAAATTTGAAAACCACTGCCCATGACTAGATAGATCTTGTTTTTTAGTTTCTATATATGTGTAGATCATCATGAGGAGATTTACGATTTAGAAGCTATGGTCATTTTAGTGTAAAACATTTTTGCGATTAGCCAACTGCACTGAAGTCCACTTGCATGGTGATTTTGAAGGACTTAAAATAATTTCGAGATTCTGGAAAAAAATTATAAAAAATGGATATGACAGTAGAGAAGACTTTTCAAAAATAATTTTGAGAAAATATTAATTTTTCAATTTTATAAAAATGTTTTGGTAAAGCGAGCGCAAGCGAGAAACGCATAAAAACCTAGTTTTGACGCGCGTTTTCTCACGTTCGAGCTTAAAACTCGAAATGGACTTTCTAAAGCGAACGATCGATTTCAAAACTCGACCATGTTATAAAGTGAGAATATAAGTGTTGAGAATGTGACGATCGAAGATTCGTTATACTTGAGTAGTTGCGAAAGTTGCTTAATAAAAGCGAGACATTAATCGCGTACTAACTTAGACCGGTGGTTCTTGTTTATAGATCGCCAACCAAACACCAGACACCATACCACTTCGATTACTCGAGGCAAGTTTTCGAAACCCTATCTCATACTATCCATGCTATATATATACTATTGTGATATTGATGCCATAATTTACAGTTCAAATATATATGCTTGTCTATGATATCAATGCATACGAATTATGCGATTGTTTACGAAAACAAATTTCGTTTTACACGAGTATGAGAAATTGAAACGTATTTCAAATATAATATATGATAATGGGAGTCGGAGATATTTAGTAACGATTTAATTTCGGAGAGATCCGGACGTGAAAGATTTCTATTTCGATAAACAAAGTACGTTCGTGTAATATATATATCAAGGCGAACGATTGAGATTTTGACTTAAACTTCGAGAAATATTGGTTTATTCATTTAAGGGACACCCTTACTTGATTGATTATTTTATAAAGTGATACTTAAGGGATTATTAAATATCCAGAAAGTATTTAAAAATATACTGAATAGTTTATAAATCATTTCACGTTATTTAATAAAGATTTAACTATTCAAAGAGCAATTATCGGATACCAAATCCTGTTTTGATTATTTGATTAAAGTGTCTCCATTCGTTGGACCTTATTCAGAAATATTTTGTATTTAAGGTTTTTTATTAATTCATTGAACCTTAATTAGAAATACTTTGTACTTAAGATTTTATCAATTCATTGAACCATATTCAGAGATATTTTATATATAAGGTTTTTATCAATTCATTGAACCTTATACAGAGATGTTTTATTTATAAGATTTTATCAATTCATTAAATCCCTCTTAAATTATTACGAGACCTTAGATATTTAATATCTTCGGACTTCTAAAAATTTATTTAAAAATAGACATAGTTCCCAAAGGTACTTTCTAAATTATTCAAAACTCTTGAAAGAGATTAATCATTTGAAACGTATCAAAACCTTAGGGAACTTAGTCTAGAAGCATAAGAGTTTTGCTTCCTCGTTCAATAAAGAACAAGTGAGTAATATATATGTCACCCTACTACAGAAAGGGATTTGAAAATGATTTTAAATTCAAAACTCCGACAACTCCCAAAGATCAATTGAGTTAAAAGTGATGAATAAATCATCTTATTTAAAGGTCAACTTTTAACGACCTATTCCTTCGAAAAAGGATTTTGAGCAAAAGATATAATTGTCTTGGGACTGGAATGTGGCCTGCCCGGCATGGAGTGGTATCGGGCAGTGACCAGGTGCGGAGTGGCGCATTATGCAAGCGCGGAGTGGCGCATTGTACGGTTATATGGTCTATGTGACCATTGACTTTCGGACTTGCACGGCAATGGGCAACCACCGTGTAGTGTCTTGATGAGCCCAAAGGCGGCTAGGTTTGTATTCCTTCTACTAGTAGAGAAAATTTCGTATTCGACTGATCACCGATACGTGGTTTATTCCAGTATAGTCCCTTTCTTCCATTTTGGAAAAACTGTTGTGAAATATACAACAGAGAGCCAATAAGGCTGAGTTTTAAACAAGGATATTGATGAATATATATATCAAATCCATTTGAGAAATCTGCCAATAAGGCTGAGTTTTAAATTGGGATGTTGATGACTATATACCACACCCATTTGAGAATCTTGGTTCGAGTAACATCTTGAGATTTTAAAATAAAATGAGTACGAGTATAAAATGATTTTGAGAAAGAGATGAATACAAGTATCCAGTGGATATACTATTGTAGTTGATTTTGAGAATATTATAAATTTGACAAGCATATAAACTTTCAGAACGCTTTGGAGATACAAAGTATAATTATTGGTTTTATTTATCCTTACATACTTAATTATGGGGATATATACCTTGTTGAGCTATAATGCTCACCCTTGCTTTTATATATCATATCACAACAGACTACCAGCATGGATCAGACCAGGACTGCTGTCCGTAGGCGGGTAAGGAACGCTCGTAAGTTCTGTAGGCATTTTGTGCGCCAGCCCCGTCAGGTAGATAAGTGGAGATGATTTATTTGATACTATTTCCAAGCATATAACCTGTGTGTGTGTGAGTTTGAATAAAAGGTCGAGTAATATTGTGAAAAGAGAATTATTTAATTAATAAGTGATCGTAACGGCCCGAATTCACGACCTTGGATTTGGGGGTGTTACAGAAATGGTATCAGAGCCAAAGGTTATAAGTCTTGGAAACAGTATGAGTAAAATGGGTAGACTGAGGATCTAAAAGTTAACAAGAACTCTCATCGAGTTCGTAGTCGGATTACTATGGAGTAGTCGCGACGGTAGTACCCAAGGGGACCTTAGCCTTAAGAGTTGAGGCATTGGTTGAGTTATTAACAGTCGATTGAAAAGCCAGCATTAAGGGAAGAGAATGAGTTGTAGCACTCAGAGAAAAGAGTACTAAGAGTTATATGCAAAATAGAGTCCATTGGTTGAGCCGGTAGAGTTTGTTGATGGACTACCAGGAGTTATATTGAAGTGTTTATGTGAAGTGTTATACGGAAATTGATGGAATCATTTAAGATCGACAGAATGAGGAAAGGAGAAAATTGTACATGATTTTTTTATAATGTTGATATAGAAGTGGAGCTAAATCTCCGGAAAAAGCGGGATGAAGACGATACCCCAATACCATGGGCTGATTGGAAAACCCGAGTCTTGCCACTCATAGCTCTTTATAAAGTGTCCTTGAGGAGACATATTAGGCAAGAATCAAGATGCTTAATTCATTTACTATTAAGATTATTACGTTACCTGAATTGGTTGAAAGTATTGTTCCGATAATAAGGGTTCAATACATGACGAACAGCGATTCTACCAAGAAGGGTATTTGCTATACCATTGAGAAATCTATGTCCTATAAGGAATATTTTAGCGTGTCCCAAGATGAGAATACTATGCGATAATACGAAATCATTTCGTCCGTTAAGCCATTATAGTTCGGCACGGAAAGCGAGAATCGACAGAATAATTTCTAAAAAGTTTCATGCTCCTGCAATCAACACAGCTAGCTCCGAACTACTGGAGGAGAAGACCAATAAGTCTAACGCAGAATTCCAAGAGTAGGATGTCACTAGGAGCTACGTGTATATTCTCGATAGGATGTCGTCTTTTGTTAATGCATCAAATCAGGTGTCTGGGCACAACGTTGCGAGTAACTAAAGAGGAATGAAGAATGTATTGGTGACAAAGCGAGTTATTAAGCGACTTTAACATAATGAGTAGAGATGCGAATAATGTTATATTGGTGATCTTTTATATTAGCATAACGATGCCACCCCGACATATTGGGAAACTAGAGCAAACCCTGCTGAATTGGTAAACCAAAATAACCAAGAACACGAGGAAGTCGAATATAATGAATTCGGCTTAGGGGATTACAATGAAGAAGAAACTATGGATACTAACGAGGGGGAAGGCCAGAGCGGAAACCCCATGGACCAAATTATGAATCTTCTTCGAGAGAATTTAAATTGTCACCCTCAACCCAGGTTGATCATGTTCCAGTTACTAATGTCTTTAAGGCCTTTAAGTTGTTAAAACCCCCCAGAAATTTCAAGGGACTGCTAACCTGTTAAGGCCAGAGCTTGGCTGAAAGAAATGGAAAAGAGCTTTGAGATGGTGCCCATAGAAGAAACGCAAAAGACTGTGTTCACCAATTATATGTTGAAAGGAGAAGCAAATTATTAGTGGGAACCTAAAGAAACCCTGGAGACTGATGTGATTATCACATGGGGAAAAGTATTTCCCAGGTTTATGGAGGCTCAGATGGAGTTGAAGTTTCTAGAGATTAAGTAAGATAAGATGTCAGTGGCTGCGTACAAAGTCAAATTTATTGAACTGTCGAGATTCATACCGGAGTTTGTGAACACGAAAGAGAAAAAGGCAAGGAGATTTCAGCAAGGGCTGAAACAATAGATTCAGTACCGAGTGTCATTACTTGAGATAACAGACTATGTGCAAAAAGGCCTCGATTGTAGAGGCAGAGAGTGAGCAAAGTCAAAAAGAGGAAGAGAGTAAGAAGAGGAGTTCGAAAGCCAAGGCGACAGAGCGATAAACAGAAGTTACCGATTAACAATGAGAGGGGAGCGGTGTCCCAACCTGTAGTGGGTACCAGGTTTAGCGAACCGGTAAGCAAGAGTATCGCCCAGGGAGGTGGTCAATATAAGACTACGTTTTATAACCAGTTTCGGTCACCCCTACCAGATCATAAGTCATGTGGGGAGAAACATCCCGGGGTATTTAATTTGGGAAAAGAGCTACTGAAGTGCTTTAATTGCAACCAACCAGGACATTATTCTAGCAACTGCCCCAACCCAGCTAGGGCGTGATAGCAGGTAACCTTTTACTCAATTTGGTTACTGCAAATATTCTATTTAATTCTGAACCAACTAAGTATTTTATATCGTGAGATTTTTGGCCAAGTTAAAACTTAATGTGATTCCAACGCGAGAATTATTGCGAATAGAAATAGTAAATCGAGAGGTTATTCCAATTAATGAGATTCATCTAATCTGCAAGTGGGAACTAGGAGGGAAGGACTTTAAGTTGGACTTAATTTCTTTCAGGCTGAGAGAATTTGGTGTAGTCTTAAAAATGGATTGGTTGTCGAGCAATGGTGCTCAGATTGATTATAAAGGGAAGAAAGTTAAAATCCGAATGCCTAACGACAAGGAAATTGTGATTAAGGGTCAGCGTCAAACCCAGAAATTTTTGAATATTGCTCAAGCGAAGCAATTATTGAGGAATGATAGCAAAGCGTATTTAGCATACATGGCGGGTACCAAGAAAGAAGCCCCGATATACGTGACATGCCAGTTGTTAACGAATTTGAGGATGTGTTTTCCAAAGACCTTTCAGGATTATCACATGACCGAGAGATAGAGTTCGTTATCGAATTAGCATCAGGAACAGCATCAGTTTCAAAAAGCCCCATATAGGCTAGCCCCGGTTGAAATGAAAGAATTGACTTCACAGTTGCAAGAACTGTTGAACAAAGGAATGATGAGACCTAATGTGTCACCATGAGGCACACCAATGTTATTTGTCAAAAAGAAGGATGGCAGTATGCGATTGTGCACAAAGTATAGGGAACTGAATAAGCTGACTATTAAGAACAGATACCCTCTCTCTAGAATTGACGATTCATTTGACCAACTTGAAGGAGTGGTACACTTTTTGAAAATCGATCTAAGAACGGGATATCACCAACTGAAGATTAAAACAGGGGACAAATACCGTATTTCGCACGAGGTATGGACATTATGAGTTCTTGGTGACGTCGTTCGGGCTAAAGAATGCCTCAGTAGCTTTCATGGACTTTGTGAATCGAGTGTTTAAAAAGTATTTGGACGTGTACGTCATTATTTTTATTGATAATATTTTAGTCTATTCTAAAATGGAAGAAGAACATGCGGAATATCTGAGGATAGTGGTAGAAGCATTGAGAAGAGAAAAGTTGTTTGCCAAATTATCAAGGTGCGAATTCTGGCAAAATGAAGTTCAGATCTTAGGACAATTGATGAGCAATGAAGGAGTGTTAGTTGACCCTATCAATGTGAAAGGAATATGTCCTAAGTCCAATCAGGTATTAGGATTTAGGAATAACTTTTATGTAATCTGTTTTGATTTCATTGATATTAATAAAAGACTTGTTTTGTTTTTATTACGGGCTTTATCTATTTAAGTGTTTAAATAAGATATACCATAATTTAGAGTAAAGCTTTTTATGGATTATGATGAGATCATAATAGTGAGACCTAAAAAGATGATAACTCTAAACTTAAATAGTTCCTGGTCATAGGATTACTAACTGGTAATTAATAATCCGCAGAGATCGGTACATACTATGCTTGCTTCATTATGAAGGATGTCTGTTCTCATAGACATTTGTGTGGTGACACTATAGCTAGTATGTAGGTGCTTATTATAGAATAAGTTCACTGAACATGACTCGCACAGCTGAACAACTGATGGAGTTCACTCACGTATCAGCAGTTGTTCATATAGTGATAGTTGTACAAGTATCCTTAGACTTGAGGTCATCATAGTCATCTTGTGTACACTGAACTATGCTTTGGTTTAGTTCTTAGTCTCCAGGGACAATTATTAGGGCTCTTCTGGGTATAAGAATTTGTACACGAAGATAGTGTATGATCAATAAAGGATCTACCCCTTCCAGTGAAAGAAGCGAATGTTCAAGGCTGATCCACTTATGCTAGTTCAGGAATCTCTGGCCAGAGTAAATGAAATTAGAAAGGAGTTTCTAATTTGCATAGAACTAAGCATAGTAAATGGTAAGCAAGTGATTGAATTAGATAGGCTTGACCCGAGATCCATGCCTTGTATTTAATCGGGACATTGTAGGGTAGAAGGAGTTTATTGTACGGTAACTATTCACTGAATAGGTTCTTGGTATTCTAAGCAGTGAATTCATATTATCCGGATAGTCGCGATATGCTGAGAAGTATCCCTCACGATGTAGAATAAATGTGATTAATTAAATAATCATATTTAATAAATTAGAGAATTTATATAAATAATGATAAAATAGTTTTATTATTATTTATTTCTACTACCGGCTTAATATTGAACCTACAGGGTCACACCATAAAAAGAGAATGATTTAATGGTGGAGGAATTAATTAATAATGGCTAAATAATTATTTATTTATGAAATAAATAATTAATTGGCAAATTTAATAATTGATTAAATGAGATTTAATTGATTATAAATTAATTATGAAAAGTTCTTAATATTATTAATTAAAGGATTTAATTTTTGGAAATTAAATCAAGAGAGAGAATTATTTCTAAAGTGTTTAGAAAAAGGATTAATGATTAAAAGGTGTTTTAATTATTAATGAGAATAATAAATGGGATAATAATAATATTATTTATGGGAAAATTTCAGCTGAAAATTTTGCCTATAAATACACTATTATAGACCCTATTTTTATTTGAACCCCATTGGAACCCGAAAACCCAAAAAGTTTGGAAAACCCAATTCTCTCCACCTCCTTCCTCCTCCTTAACATCATTTTCTTGGTGGATACCGGTGGAGTGCTTCACACTTGAGGAGCAACTGCTAAGGATCTCTGATCGTTGTCTCCGAATTATTTTAAAAGGTTAGATTTGATCCCTCGAATTTTTATTCATGATCTGTATGCTTTTATTTGGATTTTGTATGTGTAAAAGTGTTTTGCCATGCCCCCGCTACGTTAAAAATTCAACACAATGTTGAGGCGGTATTCCAATGAGAAAGAATAACCACACCTACGGAAGTAGGAACTTTTTGGGAATTAACCGGTTTTATGAGAGGTTCGTACAGGATTTCGCTAAGATATCAGGACCTTTGACTAGGCCTACTTGCAAAATGGAAAAGGTTGTGTGGAACAAAAAATGTGAGGAAAGTTTTCAGGAATTGAAAAGGAGTTTGGTAACAGCCCTCGTGCTGGCATTGGCCGATGGAAAGGGTAATTTTGTGATCTATAGTGATGCGTCACATAAAGGATTAGGATGCATGCTCATGCAGCATGGGAAAGTGGTTGCTTATGCCTCACGACAGCTGAAGGAATATGAAGTAAGATACCCTACTCATGAATTAGAATTAGCAGCAATAGTTTTGCTTTAAAAAATTGGAGACAATATCCATACAGAGAAAATTGTGAGATCTACACTGACCATAAGAGCCTTAAGTATATATTTACTCAAAAAGAACTCAACAGGAGACAGAGGAGATGGTTAGAGTTAATGAAAGACTATGTCGGTGAGATTTTATATCACCCAGGGAAGGCCAATGTGGTGGCCGATGCCCTTAGTAGTAAAGAGAGACTCAAGATGTTGACAACGCCGGAGGAACTAGTGAGAGAACTCGAGGAGATGGAGATAGAGGTGAAGTCACCGGTAAAGGGACTGTTGGACTATTTGAGATCAAATTAGAACCGGAATTGTTAGAAAAGATGGGACATTATCAGGAAGAGAAGACGAATGAAGAGTGAGAATCTTTGATTGAGAAGAAGTCAAATGTGAGAAAGATGAGAAGAGAATTATGAGGTATGCGAACCGGATTTGGATTCTGAATGTTCGATAATTAAAAGATGAAATTTTATGCGAAGGACATAATTCTAGATATTCAATTCATCCTGGAGGTACCAAGATGTACCGAGATCCAAAGGAATATTATTGATGACCCAACATGAAAAGAGACGTAGCCAATTGGGTCAGTAAGTGTTTGACCTGTTAAAGAGTGAAGGTGGAACATCACCGACCGAGGGGACTCCTACAACCCTTAGGAATTCCGATGTAAAAGTGGGAACAAATAGCCATGGATTATGTGGTAGGATTTCCTCGAGCTAAGGCTAACCGTGATACAATATGAGTAATTATATATCGACTGACCAAGTCAGCATACTTTCTTCCAATCAAGAAAACCTACATGGTGGATAGATTAGCAGAGCTATACATCAAGGAAATTGTGATAAGACATGGAGTCTCTGTAGCTATCGTATCTGACAGAGATCCCCGATTCAACTCCAGATTTTTTTGAAGAGCTTTCAGGAATGCCTATGAACCAAACTGAATGTGAGTACTGCATACCATCCCCAAACCGATGGACAAAGTGAGTGAATCATTCAGACATTGGAGTACATGTTGAGAAATTGTGTAATTGATTTTTAAGGTTATGAAGATGAACACCTATCTTTGATAGAGTTTGCCTACAGTCATAGTTATCATGCGAGTATAGAAATGCCCCAACATGAGGCGATGTATGGTCGGAGGTGCCATTCACCCTTGTACTGGGATGAAGTTGGTGAAAGAAAGTTACTAGGTCCCGACTTGGTGTAAAGAACGAGGGACATAGTTGAGTTGATCAGAGGATGCTTAGCGGCAGCCCAAGACCGACAGCGTAAATATGCCGACTTAGCACGAAAAGACAGAGAGTATGAAGTGGGTGACCAGGTATTTTTTTGAAAGTGTCACCATGGGAAGGACTGATGAGGTTTGGAAAGAAAGGGAAGCTGAGTTCCCGATATATGGGTCCTTTGAGATTTTGTGACGAATAGAACCGTGGCATACGAATTGGCTTTACCTCCAAATCTTCAACAGGTTCATAGTGTTTTTCATGTGCCAATGTTGAGAAAGTATAATGTGGATACCAAGAATATAGTGAAACATAAGTAAGTACTAGATTTGTCCTACATTGAGCAACCAGTTGAAATCATTGGTTGAAAAAAGCAAGTACTCAGGGACAAGAGTGTCAAGTTATTCAGAGTCTTGTTGAGACATCCCAAGGTCGAGGAGTCGACTTGGGAATTAGAGAGCCACCTGCGAGAAAGGTACCCCCATCTATTTGTGAGTTGATTCCGGGACGGAATCCTTTTAAGGGGCGAGACTGTAAGAACCCTGATTTTTGTAATATTTTAAAACTTCTGTGAATAGTAACTTGAGCTGATTAAGTAATATGTATGGGGATCATCATAAAATGAATAGTGTAATTTTGAGAATCCGAGATTATATTCTTGTTTATCGAGGAAAATAAGTGAATGTAAAAGCCGACGGAATTCGAAGATTCACGATTATACTACGTGTTTTCATATCCGTAAAGAATGGCGTAGAACCGGGAATACTACGTGAAATAAATAATATATCAAGGTGTTTCTATGATCAAGAGAAGGAATGGAATTGGTTATAGGATTATAAGCGATAAAAGAAATCGCTACGAAACAAGTCGTTATACGTGGAAACTATCGGAATGGAACGACGATTGCGTTTACGATAAATAAACGAATGAGAAATTAAATCCCATGCAAATTGGCCATGCATAACCAATTCCTAACTGGTAGTTAGGAGTGTAACTAGATGATTAGAAGTTAACTAGAATAGTTAGTGGAATAGTGTTGAATAGTGATGGGAGACAAACAAGTACACAAGCCATACTTCTCCCTTTTCTCACTTCACCACACAATCAAACCAACCCATACCTTTTCCAAATTATTTTCAAATCTGCTACATACATCCCATATATTCATTATACACTCCCACACTTTATCCACAAAAGAAAACAACCCCTTTTCCCTCATTTAAAGCTCTCCCATTTTTCATTCCAGCAGTTCGGGTTTTCTGAGTAAGGGAGAAAGAAAAATTCATAACTCAAAATATACTCATTTAAATATCATAAAAATTTTACCAAAGCTTCTATATATCATGGGTAACCTTCGTACCAAATTTCAGCCTCAAATTATTTTTTCTCAAGTTTATAAAAATGTTTGAATGAGGTGCTGAAAGGTAACTCCGAAATTCTAACTTGTTTCTTGGTTTTGTTTCTTAAGGATCTAGCCCTTCTAAGTATTTTCTAAGCAAACCAAGCCTCAATCATCCTAGAACTAACCTTCCCAGTGTCCAAGAAGGTATAACTTTAAACCCTTTAAGGTTTTATGGTTGGATTTAAGAGTTATGTTTGTTGTAGTGTTAAGATCCAAAGGATTGTGTTTGTTTGAGTTTGTATTGATTATGTTCTTGCTAAAGGCTTGAGATGTTGAGTTGTAATCCATGTATGTGGTACTAGATAGAGCATATAAGGTGTATCTGGGTGGATCTTCATAAGTACTTGTGTTTATGATGGTTATAGGTAGTGATTGTGTTAAGATCAAGTAGTAGAAATTGAGTTTGGGAATTCTTGCACTTGATCTGTTTTCTGCAGGACATTCGGCCATAAAAAAGGTTAAAATTTGAAAACCACTAGCCATGACTAGATAGATCTTGTTTTTTAGTTTCTATACATGTGTAGATCATCATGAGGAGATTTGCGGTTTAGGAGTTATGGTCGTTTTAGTGTAAAACATTTCTGCGATTAGCCAACTGCACTGAAGTCCACTTGCATGGTGATTTTGAAGGACTTAAAATAATTTCGAGATTCTGGAAAAAAATTATGAAAAATGGATATGACAGTAGAGAAGACTTTTCAAAAAGAATTTTGAGAAAATATTAATTTTTTGATTTTATAAAAATGTTTTGGTAAAGCGAGCGCAAGCGAGAAACGCATAAAAACCTAGTTTTGACGCGCGTTTTCTCATGTTCGAGCTTAAAACTCGAAATGGACTTTCTAAAGCGAACGATCGATTTCAAAACTCGACCATGTTATAAAGTGATAATATAAGTGTTGAGAATGTGACGATCGGAGATTCGTTATACTTGAGTAGTTGCGAAAGTTACTTAATAAAAGCGAGACGTTAATCGCGTACTAACTTAGACCGGTGGTTCTTGTTTATAGATCGCCAACCAAACACCAGACACCATACCACTTCGATTACTCGAGGCAAGTTTTCGAAACTCTATCTCATACTATCCATGCTATATATATACTGTTGTGATATTGATGCCATAATTTACAGTTCAAATATATATGCTTGTCTATGATATCAATGCATACGAATTATGCGATTGTTTACAAAAAAAAATTTCGTTTTACACGAGTATGAGAAATTGAAACGTATTTCAAATATAATATATGATAAAGGGAGTCGGAGATATTTTAATAACGGTTTAATTCCGAAGAGATCCGGACGTGAAAGATTTCTATTTCGATAAACAAAGTACGTTCGCGTAATATATATATCAAGCGAACGATTGAGATTTTGACTTAAACTTCGAGAAATATTGGTTTATTCATTTAAGGGACACCCTTACTTGATTGATTATTTTATAAAGTGATACTTAAGGGATTATTAAATATCCAGAAAGTATTTAAAAATATACTGAATAGTTTATAAATCATTTCACATTATTTAATAAAGATTTAACTATTCAAAGAGCAATTATAGGATACCAAATCCTGTTTTGATTATTTGATTAAGGTGTCTCCATTCGTTGGACCTTATTCAGAAATATTTTGTATTTAAGGTTTTTTATTAATTCATTGAACCTTAATTAGAAATACTTTGTACTTAAGATTTTATCAATTCATTGAACCATATTCAGAGATATTTTATATATAAGGTTTTTATCAATTCATTGAACCTTATACAGAGATGTTTTATTTATAAGATTTTATCAATTCATTGAATCCCTCTTAAATTATTATGAGACTTTAGATATTTAATATCTTCGGACTTCTAAAAACTTATTTAAAAATAGACATAGTTCCTAAAGGTACTTTCTAAATTATTCAAAACTCTTGAAAGAGATTAATCATTTGAAACGTATCAAAACCTTAGGGAACTTAGTCTAGAAGCATAAGAGTTTTGCTTCCTCGTTCAATAAAGAACAAGTGAGTAATATATGTGTCACCCTACTACATCTAGGGATTTGAAAATGATTTTAAATTCAAAACTCCGACAACTCCCAAAGATCAATTGAGTTAAAAGTGATGAATAAATCATCTTATTTAAAGGTCAACTTTTAACGACCTATTCCTTCGAAAAAGGATTTTGAGCAAAAGATATAATTGTCTTGGGACTGGAATGTGGCCTGCCCGGCACGGAGTGGTATCGGGCAGTGACCAGGCGCGGAGTGGCGCATTATGCAAGCGCGGAGTGGCGCATTGTACGGTTATATGGTCTATGTGACCATTGACTTTCGGACTTGCACGACAATGGGCAACCACCGTGTAGTGTTTTGATGAGCCCAAAGGCGGCTAGGTTTGTATTCCTTCTACTAGAAGAGAAAATTTCGTATTCGACTGATCACCGATACGTGATTTATTCCAGTATAGTCCCTTTCTTCTATTTTGGAAAAACTGTTGTGAAATATACAACAGAGAGCCGATAAGGCTGAGTTTTAAACAATGATATTGATGAATATATATATCAAATCCATTTGAGAAATCTTCCAATAAGGCTGAGTTTTAAATTGGGATGTTGATGACTATATACCATACCCATTTGAGAATCTTGGTTCGAGTAACATCTTGAGATTTTAAAATAAAATGAGTACGAGTATAAAATGATTTTGAGAAAGAGATGAATACAAGTATCCAGTGGATATACTATTGTAGTTGATTTTGAGAATATTATAAATTTGACAAGCATATAAACTTTCAGAACGCTTTGGAGATACAAAGTATAATTATTGGTTTTATTTATCCTTACATACTTAATTATGGGGATATATACCTTGCTGAGCTATAATGCTCACCCTTGCTTTTATATATCATATCACAAAAGACTACCAGCATGGATCAGACCAGGACTGCTGTCCGTAGGCGGGTAAGGAACGCTCATAAGTTCTGTAAGCTTTTTGTGCGCCAGCCCCGTTAGGTAGATAAGTGGAGATGATTTATTTGATACTATTTCCAAGCATATAACATGTGTGTGTGTGTGAGTTTGAATAAAAGGCGAGTAATATTATGAAAAGAGAATTATTTAATTAATAAGTGATCGTAACGACCCGAATTTACGACCTTGGATTTGGGGGTGTTATAGAAGACGCTGATCCTAAAGTGGTAGAAAGCTTATTAATATTGGGATTTATTGATAAAATCATGGTTGATGAAACATTAAGAAGTATATCAAAACTTCCACCACTAATAGTTGAAAGTGTTAGTGCAATGATGCAATCATATGGACCAGGAGGAATATATGGAGTATAGGTATTTGATGCTTGTACCGACTTTGTAGGAAAACCGATAATAATATGTCAGATATTCAAGTATGGTAGGAATACTACTATCAAAGGCGATAATACTAGTCTCAAGTCTCCTATGCCATGCCCAATCGAAGGATTTCAAGAATGGATGTCAAATAAAAGAGCAATTGGATTATCAGTTCTAAAATCCAAACTTGAAGATCTTATAAAAGGGGGGAAGGCATGTGTATTAGGAACAAGTATGAAGGGAGACGTAGAAAAAAATACTAACATTATATTATAATAATGATGTTTTGAAAACAGATACAAGTGATTTAGCAAGTATGCATAACAGGATAACATGTGGAAATTACAATCATGCACCACAAACCAAGGAGTTTTTCAAGGCTATTATTACAGGACAAAGAAAGAAGAGTGTAGTAGTTTTAAAACCCTTAGTAAAGGAAGGAGCATGTTCTAATCCTTTCGAGTAAGATTGTAATAACTCTTATTATTTCAACATGTAATATTATAGTAACCTTATGGCCCAAACGACGTTTGGTGACCTTAACATATTAGAAAATGTTTTTACGGCCCAATGAAAATTGGTGACTGTAATATATGATTCTACGGCCTCTACGGCCCAATGAAAATTGGTGACTGTAATATATGATTCTACGGTCCAATGAAAATTGGTGACTGTAATATATAATTCTACGGCCCAATGAAAATTGGTGACTGTAATAAAAACAGCCAAAAAATTATGGAATTCCAGACAAAGACAAAAGACAGCTGGCATCAAAAGGAGTGGAAGGAATAAAAAGAGAAAGAAAGAAGAAAAAAGAAGACATAAGAAAAAGTTACAAAAGTTGAAAAAGAAGACAGAAGAAAAAAGAAGACAAAAGAAAAGAAAAAGAAGGCAAAAGAAAAATTGGCAAACGTTGGAAAAGAAGACAGAAGAAAAGAAAAAGGAAGGGATGAAAGGAAAGAAAGGAAAGAAAAGGAATATTATGTCGGGAAAGCATATCATGTAATAAGAATATCTCCCTCTATAAAAGAGGAGAATTGTAACAAAAAAGGATCAGCAGTATTTTTATCAGTTTAAAAAATCCATCACTGGCTTAGTTGTTTTCTCTCTGAATTTTCTTATACAAATTTCTTTTCTATATACATTAATGGCAAGCTAAAAACCTCACATCTACAATCTATAACAAGATAACATACAGTTTATATATATATATAAGCTGAAATTCATATAGATCAAGTACCTAATAAACATCTACTATTATAATAATTATAAAGATGAAGAAGCAAGGAACGGTAGATAGTCCGTTGAGACGCCTGAAGTTGCAGAGCCCAAGATGACGGGGAAGTCGAAATAGGGCATAGCATTTACCAGGGACTCCGGTGAGCTGTTCTTGATTCATCAACTTTATAATTGTTTAAATGGTTTTGCTTATTTGGTATGCGATTAATATGATAGGATACTTAAATATATATAAATAACTGTTATGTGTAAATTGTTATGGATTGTAGAGAAATTATAAAATCATGTTTTATGATTTATATATCTGTGTGTCTTCCCTCTTTAGGGTTATCAGATATAGAAAACGATCCCCAATCAATCTGGAAACTATTAAATTTACCATTTATTTTAGTACTTATATAAAATTAAATAATTCGAGACTTGGCTAATTAACCGGTTTCGATATACTAAGTTTAATTCAAATTTATAGTTGATCAATTTTTGGTCATTAAAACTAACGTATAATTTATATATGTATTATATTATAACCAAATAGTTATGTTTATCCCGACGAGAGTAAAAAATTCACGGGTTGGGCGACTCAGTTCTCTTTTAGTCATAGGAGATCATAAAAAATAGATTTAAAATTAAAGAATTGAAGGAAATTATTTTTTATGTCAAAACGTATGTAAATTTAATCACAATCTTATAATAAGAGCTAATGATCTTTTTATATCAATCGGTAATTTTTGCAAAAATGTGAACATTAAATAATATTTATGGATATATAATACTGGAATCACTTATACTCATAATCATATTATATGTGTTGTAGTCTGTAGAGTATGCCCATGAATTGAACGGAGGAATCAGTCACTATTGCTGAAAGTGTAATATGACGGAGACATAAAAAAATAATGAATATCTTGAAACGACAACATAATTATAATTATTTTTGTAATTTACATAAAACTATTATCAATTTATTTTCATATTTATATAAAATAAAATGATTAAAGATTTGGATAATTAGCACATTTCAATATACTTACTTCATGTACGCCAATATGATTATAATTACTTTTTTAATTTACATAGAATGTTAAAATCAAATTTAGAATCAGACATGCATACATTAAATATATAATTTTTTGATAATAATAATAAGTAATAATTTATTAATTATAGAGACTTGAGTGATTAACTAATTTAAATATACTAACTTTATACTCGTGCACAACAATATGATTATGATCATTTTTTTAATTTATATAGAATTTTATTAACAAATTTAGTCATAGACATTCACACATTAAATAATACTTTTTCGATAATATATTACGAGTGAACTATACTTTATTAATCATGCTATTTTATGTTTCAACCTTCGTAGTTTAATAGCCTCCATAGAAACAAATCACTAACTTAATAGTAAAACATTATTTTCATTTATAATGCTACACTCTAAAATCTACATCAGCGATATAATATAACACTACAAGGAAAATAGGATGTAACAACGATTTATCCCAGTTATCATAGACCCTCAAATACTGTTGAGTATCGAGATGCTGTCTGAGACCTATAGCAAACAACGGTACGTAATCGTTATCTCAGATTCGGTAAGACACCAACAATGTCTTTAAAAAGCATTGTAAGAAGGTTGGATGCAACAATAGTTTAGCACTACTGATCATTGTAAATCATCTAATTAATCAAGTATTTTTAGGTGGTTATCAATATGTAATCTCCGTTACTACAATGTTTTCAAACTACAACCAGCTTTGTGTGTCTTCCACGAAAACAACACTAAGTTCTTTGAGAAATATAATAAGAATGTTGATCGTCAAACAACACTCCAATACTAGTGACTATTAAAATACATCTACTTACTCAACTCATTATTAGATGATTAACAATAGATTATCTACCTTAACACAACGGTTTCGGGCTATACTAATCGTTGTATATCGTTCACTAAAACAACGTCATGTTCTTTGAGAAACGTTGTAAGAAGGTCGATCAAACAACACTCCACAATTACTGATTATTGTAAAAGATCTACTTAGTCGGCTTATTGTCAGGTGATTAACTTATAAATTCAAGTATATTCATCGCCGTATTAATCGTTCTAACTTGAATCACAAAGTATCGTATTAGTAACACACAAATATCGTAAATGAGTACAGTAAAATCACCAATATTTTTTGTCAAAATAGAGCTAGTCCATGCCTTGCACGGGTAATAGAGCTAGTTTAACATTAATATACAAATAAAAAGTTTTGGATAAAGCCCAATTTGGCTCAATCTGGCCCAGCTCTCAGGCCTAAAACGAGCTACATAGTGTAGAGGAAACCGGATCCTACCCTCCCTGATTCAACCCAATTTCTGAAAAAAAACATGGCCCGATCCGTTTTTGAAAAACCGGACATTTTAAGACCACGCGGGATTGAGTTTTTTTGTTCCAGGTTACAACTGTTGTGACAAGTTTTAATTTAGAATGAAAAATAAGTTAGTTCAAAAAATATCTCCTATTAAGTTATTTTTTTTAATATGAATCATCTTTTTATAATTTAACGAGTCAATAATCAAAGTCCACCACCTAAATTGTACTAGTAGAAGATTGGGCTCATCTCCCCGCTTGTCTCGTGACTTGCCGTGGGGCCTGGGGGTCATTTACTTGGGTTTTTTTGGGAAATGCATCAGTAATACTGGATGGAATACATATTTGCTGATGAAAATATGTTTCATCATCTTATGGCTGTAGACCAAGTTCAACCTTGTAGTTCCATGTACAGAGCTATTTGATTTATTTTCTATCAAATCATAAGGAATACTAGTATTATTTAACTGGTTGGAAACATTCAAAGTCTACATATATATAAAATGGTTGTATCTACTTTTAACTGAATGTGTTGACCCAGTAATGTAAGTATAATGACTGAAAATAACCCGAAACCACAAGTCAAGCTCCAACTTTACATAGTCAATCCCATTTGTTCAATAACCTAACCACTAAGTAATAATTATCGGGTTCAATACATTTTAAACCATGTATTCATCTCATTTTCACTTGACTTGGAAGAGGAGTGTGTGGTGTGGGGGGAGGAAATCAAATACTACAATAGTACTAAATTTCTTGGCCCAAGGAATACTCTTGAATACTCGTGTTGGAGGTTCAAAGGAAGGAAATCTAAGCTATAATACTCTTCTGCTAATTTATATCTTTTCAGTTATTCACAAAGTCCCGGAATACATCTGCAGAATACTACTAGAGTACTAGTATATGTTTTGTTTCAGGCCGGTAATGCTTCTTTTTAGTTTTTATCAAGAATTCACAAATCTTGACCACAAGAATTTCAATTTAAGACTAATCCTAAATAATACTAATAAACAACTTTGTAATATACTTGACACAAAGACTATATGATAATTTTTCGGCATAAATGAGATCAAGGATATTATTATATTTTTCGGCTTAAATAAAACCGGATATTTACATCTTCCAAATATGCATGTAAAATGTTAAATATGTGAATTTTCATGCAAAACGTTGTTAGATTTTTTTTTTAACAGAATCTGTGTTACTGGTAATATATATTTGATTAGATTTGGACTTGTCTTTCCAATTTTCTAAACTTTACTAGTAATATTTTGTTAGTGACTTGTCTTTCCCTCTTCACGACGTTCAAGTCGTTAAAAAATGTTTAGACAAACTGATTATACAACACATTCTAAGCCTAAATAAACAATATATATTAAGAAAGAATTTGATGAAAAAATTTACAATTTACAATGAAGAATTTGTGGAAGAATGAGGTAATGCTGGTGTTGCAAAACAAGCCAGCAATGCTCTTTCTAAGCTATTTACAATTTCGGACATTGTTGGTCGATCTTGGCCTGGGAGCATTACACAATCAGTAGCAAGGTACCCAATGTATGCTATGGCTTCTATCTCTAATGGCGTCGGAGGGGGCAGTGCAGGATCCAATACGCGATGGATGTTGTCCTGAACTATATATGGAACGACATAGTCCACTACGTTTCTTGGCATTCTCTCCTCATTTAAATGGATTGCCCTGTAACCTGATAGCAGCTCCAACAACAAAACACCAAAGCTATAAACATCGCTCTTGGTTGTTAATTGTTGTAATCTGAAGTACTCGGGGTCTATGTAACCGACTGTGCCAGCAGCGTGTAGTGAGAGGTGCGACATATTTTCTTGAGGCCCCATTAATGAGAGTCCAAAATCTGATACCTTAGCAGTCCATGTGGCGTCGAGTAGTATGTTTGATGACTTGATGTCACGGTGAATGATTGGTGGGTCTGCGTAAACATGGAGGTATTCGATTCCCCTGGCTGCATCTAAGGCTACTTGAATACGGGTTGGCCATGACATGGTATCAGTGCTTTGAGGATTATGTAGATGATCATGGAGACTGCCATTGTTCATGTACTCATAGATCAGTGCATACTCGTTGCAATCTTCACAAAAGCCTAGTAAACGAACAAGGTTTTTGTGGTTTAGGCGTGATAGGCATTCAAGTTCATTGACAAATGCATACTCATTCTCATCTTGAAGTTTGGTTATATTGGCATTTACACCACCACGAGCACCATTGAAAGATGGACACGTAGTCAATTGAGCCCGTTTGATAGCTACTTCCCGGCCATCCAATAATGTAGCTCGGTAAACTGACCCAAAGCTCCCACTCCCGATCTTGTGGTGATCTGAGAAATTATTAGTTGCCCCAACTAAGACAGAGAAACTGAAATCTTCCAAGTTACCCCCGTTTTCCATACTAAACATTTGACTCAGTTTCTTAACAAGAAGAGGTGGCGTTTGTGGAGCATGGGCAACTTGTTTAGTAGTCGTAAGCTGAGTAGGCATTTCAAGATCATCCAATGGTCCTGAATCATGAACTCGATGAGATCCCCTAGTTCCCTTGTTACAACGAAAACACAAGACAACCAAAAGAATAAGCGATGAAGAAGTCCCAACACATCCAACAACCAGCAACGTAACGTTTTTCCAAGTCCAATTAACACCACTACCTTCACTCCTTGGTGGTGACTCAGGATCACACGGTTTGCAAACCATTAATCCTGGCCTACAAAACTTCCCACCTCGCTGGGAAGCACCACAAGGGCATTCCCTTGCACACGCACCTGGCACTACATCCTTAAAAACCAAAGCATCAGCATCAAAAACCTCATTCCCCCAACAATACAAACCATAATCCTCCGTCCTAACCCCACAAAAAACATCTCCACTCGCCTCTATCGCCTCAAAAGTAATCCCCTTAAGAAACCCCGGCAAACCGAACCCATTCTCCCCCCAACAAACCACATCCCCACCAACCCTAATCCCGCAACTTCTCCCATCCCCCAAAGCCAACCCCTTAAACAAAGCCTTAGGCGGATCACCCACCTTGTCCCCCCAACACTTCAATCTCCCCCTAACAGAAATCGCACAAAAATGTCGTAAACCAGCAGCAACAACACTATAATTCCCTCTATACCTCCCACCACCAACATTACTCAAATTCCCGACACATCGAATTTCCCCAAAACCCTTCAACCCACAAACAAAGTCTCCCCCAACAGCTAAACTAGAAAATTCAACACTAGACTTAAATTTCCTCCACTGCCAACACTCTAACCTTCCAGTACCACCCAAAACCCCACAAATCCTTGAACTCCCAGAATCCAAATCATCAAGAACAGGGCCATTATAAATCCTCTTATATTCAACAACACCACCATTACGATCAAACCTCCAACAAATCAAATTAGTTTGAGAATCATCCAACCCGCAAAAAAAGCCATCACCACCAACCACCCCAGAATAAGAAATAGTAGTGATATTATTAGTTAATGTTGTGTAGTCATTATTTAGTCCTCGAAAAGTCTTGCAGCTGAGGTGACGGTTTTGTTGCATGAGCGAACAAATAATAATGGTTTTATGATCAGAAGAGTGAGAAATAGAGAAGGTGGGTAGAGAGAGTATGGAGATGGGTAGTAATAAGAGTATGTAGAGAGAGAAGAGGATGATATGGAGAGTAGTCATTAAGAAGAAGAAGAAGAGTTCATGGTGAGTTCAAGGGAGAAAATGAGGGTGTTAATTTGAATAAATACGTGTGCGTGTAAAAACAGCAGCGTGTGTAATATAAAAAACAGCAGTCATTACAGACAAAGAGTGTAAACGCGGATGTGCTGTAATGAAATTGATGTTAATGATTTGGAGTTGAGGGGGGAGGAAAGAGTAAGCGCGAGGACCGAGTCCTGGGAGCGTGGTCCTATTCCTTTTCCTATATGAGTTTTGATTTTATTCTCATATTCTTGCTTTTCTTTTTTATTTCAGAATATAAATATTATTGTCATTATTGACGGAGGAATCTGGTAATAACAAAGATTGAGGTTTCTCGCCGGAACTAAGATCTGTGACGGTGGTTCTTTGCCAGAAACTTAAGCGGTGTGTGGTTGATTGTGGTTGTTTTAGGCTGAGATTGATCAGAGTAAGTGGTGGCTCTCTTATCAGCTCTCAACTTCTTACCCTTTCAATGTGCCTATGTACCCTTTATATAGGGATCAAGCCTGACGTAGTTCTCGTAGAACAGGAAGTCTAATGGACTTAGACTTCTTATTCCTAGTTGCAGTAGAAGCTCATCCAAAGTCCGTCTTCCGCTAGCTTTAGGAATGTCCAACTATGAGGCCCAACCGCGAAGGCCCAAGGCTCGTCCGTAATCGCAGGACTTCACGGATAGTGCATCTCCCTGCGCAAGGATAACACTCAGCTACAGCTATCTCCCTTGATTCACGAACGCAGGTATAGCCACGGTTCACCCCAAGTGTCAGACGCGTCCCTGTCCCCCGAATGAGGATAACCCACCAGATAGCAGGACAGGTGATCCCAAGCTCTTGGATGCAAAGTGCAGGATGACTCCAAAGTTCTCCAACGAGGACACCCGTTGAATACAAGAATAGAGTTCCCAAAGCACACACCAAAGTTAACCCCGCATCCCCAACGAGGACACCCGTTGAATACAGGAGGAGGCCTTCAATCATCAGACATACCCCTGGAGGCCTTCAAGCTTTTCACGGACATCCCCCTCCTTGACCGTCTCAAGGAGGGAATTCTTCAAAGAGTACCTGCAACAAATACATTAGTAAAAATAACCTCCATTGCTCCTCTCCAAGTAAGCTTTATCCTTAAGTCACCATTAAGAACACATAGAACAAATACAGGACGCGTCCTAGAACTTAGGGCGCGTCCTCACCCTCATTAGACTTGCACCATCTCCTCAAAACCATCATACACATCATTTTACTTCTTATGACGCGTCATGGTTAAAGTAGGCGCGTCCTACAGCGTCCATCGCCACAAGATCTCATTTGTCAAGTACTTTCATAACATTGACGCGTCCATGTAACCTGGGCGCGTCCTTCCTTGACCATGCACTCTTTTCGCTTCGTAACACATCCCTTCTCAAACAGGCGCGTCCTCTGTCGCTGGGCGCGTCCTAGTCCTCTACAATGTAACACCGAGTTTGACTATAATTAGCCCGCGTTTGACCCGAGTCAATCATTTGCCAAATTTTGGGTATAACAACTACCCCCCAAATTCCATTTGCAGTTGAAAACAAAATTGAAATTTCTTTCCATAAAACCAAAAAAGCGAAATTTGGCTCACAGGACGCGTCATTGGCAGAGGACGCGCCTTGCGTTTACTCCATATCCGTGGTGTACAGTTGTCGCCCACGTAAGCCGACTATCCTTTATAAATATCTTCTTCCAACCCACAATTGCACCTTACTCCTTTTCTCTCCGGAAACCACCATTGCCGCAGTTCTCAAGCTTTTGGTTCAAATTCCCGACGATTTAACCGCCCATTACTTGATTTCTTTTGCTCAATCAACTCCTCAACTCAAAAGGTACACAAATCTTCTCGTATTTCTTTATTCGGCCAAGTACATTGGTTTTAATGAGCAAGAAACCGTTAGTATGCTTCATGTTCATATCAATTACTCTTCATGTTCTTTTGTATGTATATGCGTATGTATATGCAAATATACCATATATAGCTTCCCTGATTTCCCAACTACATGTTTCTAGGATTTTATTACATTTCCCCCAAATTGCTAACAGACGATTAACATTTCACCGCATTGTAACCACGTAGGACGCGTCCACCTGTCAAGGCGCGCCTTATTTTCCTTTGTTTTACGGCACATGTTTAAGCCGTTTTAACTAAAGGTCGCATAGGAGCAACACTTTACTAGGACGCGTCTACGTAATGCATTTCGCATGTTAGGTTCTTAGGACGCGTCCTATAATGTCTCTAGTATTTTCCTTCATCATAATTCATTTATTTTTCCTTCTTTTTTTTGTGGACGCGTCCTCAAATGTTTATTCCTTCTTTTGCAACTGGAGGACGCGTCATCTTCTTCCCCTTTACATCCATTCAAAGTTCTCAATAAACGCCTTGGTATCTACTCCCCACACTTGATTACTTTCAAACCCGATTTTCCCGAAATTTACAGGACGAGTGCCTTCCTTAGAGCAGAAAGACGCGTCTTTGGTTCCCTTAAATCAAGAAGATCTATAATGTCTGATTTCAGCTCTGATTCCATGGACCATGTTCTCATAAGCTCAAGAATGAAAAAGAAGGAAGTCAAAAGGCAAAGAACTTCAGTTCTCCATACTAGGGCCGCCATCGAAGATTGGACGGACGATGAAATTGTTCCTACCACAGGCCAAAAGCCCCGAGGAACAGCTATTTCAGACGAGGGCGCGTCCCGTTCCCAGGACGCGTCAGATTCCCAAGGCGCAGCTCCTTCTCAGGACGCGTCCCCTCTTAGTGTAAGCGAATTTGAAAAGAGGGTTCCCGACCCCGAGACATATCCTGTGTCCCCCCAAAAATCTGATTCTCCCCTGGAACATTGGGAACCTTCAAACGTTGAAATAGATTGTGACTGGGCCAGGCTTGATGCCCTAACTGAAGCAGAGAAAAATGCCAGAAGGAAGAAAGAAGGTAAGCTAGCCTGCATAGCCCTTGACTCGACCGCAACCGACTGGGAAATCCAATGGCACATGAAGTACTATGACATGGAGGGCATCTGGGCGCGCCCTCTTCGAACCATGAGGCCACACATCTTCAACATTGGGAACCAAAGGATCCCAAGGATGGTGCTTACACCAAAGTTAATTTCCCTGGATGTGGGCGTGCCCTTGTATCCATACATTAAGAGAATGTTGAAATGGTACGACGTGGCCCCAGTCCAACTTTCACCAAATTCATACAAGCTAGCCTGGGCTTTGTACATTATGTACCATAACTTGAGATTGGGTGCGCCCTCAATGAAAGAATTCAGCTTCTTTTACAGCATCAGGAAATCAATTCACGGGTACCATTTCCTGGTTGTCAACAAATGGTTGAACAACAAGGGATTTAATAAAGGTAAAATCAGCCACGAGCGAGACTGGAAGGAGCCATTTTTCTATATTTATGATGTCAAGAGGATGCGCATTCGCTTCAACTTGGAACCAAGTAAGTTCAATATTTCGGACGCGTCCTGTGTATCAGGACGCGTCTTACCCTTTATTACCCTCTTTCTCCTCTTTTTGTAACCTATTCTCCCTTCTCTAGATAAAAGAACTCAAAAAGAGCTAACAGAAAAGAAGAAGAAGAGGGCAGAGTAGGTATTACAGTATGCTGAGAAACATTTCAATCTCAAGGACATGATTACTGAAGAAAATAGGGAGCTTTGTCTCCACGAGTGGGTTCTCTCTGCAAATTCCGAGACTTCCATAATGGGAAACCCATTCTCGCTGCTTCCGAAAAATCCAAAGGGCTCCAAGCCACGGAAATCATTCAGCCAGACACCAACAAAAAGGTGGACTTAGAGCAAGGTAAGGAATTCTTAAACACATGATGCGTCATGGCTTTAAGACGCGTCTCTTTGTGCTCACCTTTCCTTAATTCTAACCCGACTTATAAACGCTATTTTATATCTGCGCTGTTACCATGGGCGCGCCCTACCCCCCGGGCGCGTCTTTTTTGTAAAATTATATGGTTTTGCTATTGATGTTATTTATGCTTTTCCATATATACGAAGCGCGTCCTAGGTAAGACGCGTCACTTTTCTAGGAGGCACATATATCTGTACATTTTTGCATTCGTCTATATCTGTCATGCATATAGAATTTTATACCATAATATGGGCGCGTCTTGTTCCCATGACGCGTCTTCATGTACTTAACCAATACTTTTTTCTTGTTTATACCACAGATATGGCCTCTCTTCCCAAAGGATTCGCAATTGGGGCCTCCAAAAAGCTAAGGGCCAGGAAACAGGCCCCTACAAAGGTTGATCCGAAGGCAAAAACCCCTCCTCCTGTTGCAACTCCTTCTCCTCCACCAAAGATAATTGACACTACTGTGTTAGACATTCCCGAAAATTTGGAGGACGCGCCCTCCAAACGCCAAAAGGTAGTGCCAGATGATCAATCCTTCGTGCTTCGATATCTGGGCGCGTCCTCAACTGGGGATTTCACAGAGGATGAAGTCAGAGGCTGTACCTTCTGAACAGAGCAGCAAATAGAAGAGGCCATGGTGAGGGCTGCAGCTGAGCTCCACTTGCACGCTAGGTAAAGTGCTAATATGGCTGCAAGGCTTAGGGCGCGTCTTGCTGCTACCAACACTGCAAGGAGCCAGGTCGAAGACAAGGTTAAATCCCTGGAGAGATACATTACCCTGCTTGTCCAAGAGAAAGATGTTGAGATCAAACGCCTGGAGGGGGAGAGGACGCGCCTAGAGTCGGAAAAAGCTGTGTTGGAAGGTAATGTCTCCTCAATGGAGAAGCAAATGGACAATGTCATCGCGCTGAATTCCACCATGCAGCTGGAGCTTGACACCCTGAATGATGACAGACTGCATGGATGGACAGAGGAGAAAAACCTAGTTTACCAGCACGGCTTCCAGGCTGGGTTTGAGGAATGGTGCTCTGGGTTCATTGTCAACGACCCAGGGTATACATTTTCAAAGTTTGATGCAGACACCCAAATATGGGTCAATGATTTCAGGGTCAGGGCCGCAGATTCTATCAAGAACAAAAGGATTTTTCTGGGCTTAGAGGAAGAGGACGCGTCCCCTGATCCTGCTTCGCTTCAGACTCAGCCTCCCCCTGCGGAACACCAAGACAAGCCACAGGACGCGCCTCCTGCTTAGGACGCGTCCTTTGTTTTTTTTGTACTTGAACTATTTTAAGGGTGCGGGCCCCTTGAAGCCTTGCAAGTTGTAGTATCTATTTTTGAACTTCATTCACTTGCACTTTTTTATAAAACCTCTTTTCCTTATCCATGCATATTTTTACTTCAGTATTCTATTTTGCCATTCATATGGGTGCGTCTTATTCTTAGGACGTGTCTATTTTGACTATCACAAGTCAAGCAAATACACGTCTTGGGCGCGTCCTCCTTGATTGGACACGTCTTTTAATTAATTAATGAATATTTTTGTTTTCAAAAATATATGAGCATGGCACCATGTTGTACCTGCGTATTTAATCAAGGCACAAAGCACAATTGGGCGCGTCTTAAGGTTTTAACGCGCCTCACCTTCGATATAAAAACACATCATCCTTCAGGAAGGACGCGTCCTTAGCAAGGACTTTTCCTTTTTAATCATGTTTTGTCAAAGTTACAGTAACATTCGGTCTAAAAGAGCATTAACCAAGATAACTTGGGCACGTCCTTGGAAATAGTACACTTCCTAGTTCCATTTTTACTTGAGTTTTATTGGTCCTTTTGACAACCATTAATTCAGTTAGCATTCGCATAGAACTATCAATCAGGGCGCGCCCTATGGCTAGGACGCTTCATGCAACCAAGCAAACAAAGCAAATAACTTTCTGGGAAAAATTTCAAAGATTTTATTTATAATGCGCTCTGGTGTTAAAAGTGCACCAGTCCCGCGGCTACTATGCTCTGTGGGGAAATAAATTCAAAAAAATGACCCTTTAACTAGTTTCAAGGTAAGTAGTACATGCACTACCCCCTAGGCTAGGAGGAATTTATTTAATTCTAGCCTATAATCCGGACATAACCCTAAATATATAATAAAAGAGGTACGTAAGGGGCCAAAGTCGCGCCTTACTGGTAATACTTTCGAAGATGTTCCGCATTCCAAGCTCGCGGAACCAGCTTCCCTTCCATATCTTTAAGGTGATAAGTCCCCTTTCACATGATGGACTTTATTCTGTACGGTCCTTCCCAATTAGCTCCAAACACTCTATGTTGGGGGTTCTTTGTGTTGGGCATCACTTTCCTAAGTACCAAATCTCCCACCTTTAGCAATTATCCATTTACCTTATTGTTATAATACTTTGCGACGCGTTGCTGATACGCCGCTAGCCTTAGCTGAGAATTTTCCCTCGTCTCTTCTAAGAGATCTAAATGAAGCCTTTGATTAACCTCAGCATCTTCTTTCCTGTAACAATCTCTGCGAAGTGATCCCGATCCAACTTCCACGGGGACCATAGCTTCATAGCTGTAAGTCAACATGAACGGCGTTTTTCCCGTAGTAGATCGTGGCGTAGTGTTGTATGACCACATCACCTTCGGGAGTTCTTCAGGCCAATTCCCTTTGCGTTCCTCCAGTTTGGTTTTGAGGGTATGCTTTATTATTTTGTTAACGGCTTCTGTCTGTCCATTGCTTTGAGGATGATAGACCGCTGCAAACTCCTTCTTGATTTTCAACTCCTCACATAGTTGTCGCAACTCCTTGCTATAAAACTGCTTTCCATTATCGGAGACAAGCTTGTAAGGGATTCCAAACCTGCATACGATGGAGTTGAAAACAAAATCCCTGATTTTCTTTGTGGTGATAGTAGCCAGTGGCATAGCTTCCGCCCATTTAGTAAAGTAATCGACCGCAACCACTGCATACTTAACGTCTCCTTTAGCTTTCGGCAATTCTCCGATAAGATCAATTCCCCACATGGTGAACGGCCACGGGCTTGCCATAGGCGTCAAGAGTGTCGCCGGCATAGAAGAGTAGTTTGCAAAGCGCTGGCAGCGATCACATGCCTTGACAAAATTTGTAGCATCTTCTTTCATGGTGGGCCAATAATATCCCTGGCGCAAAACTTTCATTGCCAACGAGCTACCCCCCGAGTGATTGCCACATATTCCTTCATGTACTTCTCTTGGGATGTAATTTCCTTCTTCTTCTTCAACACATCTAAGCAGAGGTTGGTTGAACCCTCTCTTGTATAGAACTTCGTCGTATATCACATACCTTGTAGCCTGATAGCGGAGTCGGCGAGCCTTAAACTTATCATCGGGGAGTGTTCCCTTGCGAATGTAAGCCAGAATGGGCGTCATCCATGATTCATTGGGAGCCTCATCCACTTGCATAGTTTCTATCTCTGGGATACTAGGAATCTCCTGGATTTCAAGAGGGATGGATCCTAACAACACAGCCTCTTGTTCGACCCCATTTTTTCCAGAGCATCTGCATTACTGTTCTTCTCCCGCGGAACACATTCCAACCTAACTTCTTTGAACATTCCAATCAGGCGCTGTGTACATCTCAAGTATAACTCTGTTCGCGGGCCTCACGCTTGAAATCCCCGTTCACCTGATTCACCACCAGCTCTGAGTCACTTCTTGCAATTAGGTTTCGCACCCCCATCTCCAAAGCAATCTTCAGGCCATTGATCAGTGCTTCATACTCCGCATCATTATTCGTTGCATTGTTAACTTCGGGAGACACAAGCACTATCACCGCGCCTGCTCCCCCATTGTTAACTGCCCTATCCACATGCAAGATCCACCAGGGATGTGGAAATTCTTCCAACGACTCCTCAGCATGAGGTGGATGTAGCGTTACCAAGGCTTTGTCGTCAACTTCGGAATCAAATTCCAACAAGAAATCGGCTAAGGCTTGCCCTTTGATCGTTGTCCGGGGCACATATTCCAAATCAAACTGTCCCAACTCCACAGCCCATTTCAGCATTCTTCCCGATGACTCTGGTTTATGAAGGACCTGCCGTAACGGGTACGCCGTGCGGACTTCAATTCTATGGGCTTGAAAATACGGCCGCAACTTTCTTGATGCAAGAATCAGGGCGTAAACCAGTTTCTCCATGCTTGTGTAGCGAGTTTCAGCGTCGTGCAACCGCTTGCTCACGTAGTACACCGGTGACTGCTGCCCATCTTCCTCTTTTACCAGAACTGCACTGATCGAATATTCAGACACTGCGAGGTACAGTATTAGAGATTCCCCATCCAACGGCTTTGATAACATGGGAGGGTTTCCCAGTTGCTCCTTGATTCTTTTGAAAGCCTCTTCATATTCTGACGTCCATACAAAGTCTTTGCCCGCTAATTTAATTGCCTTGAAAAATTCCTTGCATCTATTGGACGACTTGGAAACAAATTGATTTAACGCGGCGATTCTCCCAGTCAAACTCTGCACCTGTTTCACATTGGTGGGTGACTTCATATCCAACAATGCCTTGATCTTCGCGGGGTTGGCCTCAATTCCCCTGTGGTTGACAATGAACCCGAGAAACTTGCCCGACTCCACGCCGAACACACACTTTTGCGGATTTAATTTTATACGAAACCTCCTTAGAATGTTATACATCTCCATCAGGTGCTTGATGTGGTCACTCGCCACCTCGGACTTTACCAGCATATCATCCACATACACTTCCATAGTTCTCCCGATTTGATCCTTGAACATCATGTTTACCAACCGCTGGTAGGTTGCGCCAGCATTAATCAAACCAAACGGCATTCCTATGTAACAGTATAATCCCCTGTCAGTAATGAAAGATGTATGTTCTTGATCAGGGCCATACATCGGAATTTGATTGTAACCGAAGTATGCATCCATAAAACTTAGCAACGCATGCCCCCACCGTCGCGTCAACCAACTGATCGATTCTTGGCAGCGGGAAGTTATCCTTTGGACAGCCTTATTGAGATCTGTGAAATCCACACATGTCCTCCACTTCCCATTCGGCTTCTTCACCAGCACTGGATTTGTAAGCCATTCGGGGTAGAACGATTCTTTGATTAGCCCCACCTCCAACAACCGGTCTACTTCTTCTTTTAATGCTATCGCCATTTCCCCACTTACTGGGCGGCGTTTTTTATGTATGCCCTTGCAATTCGGGAAGATATTCAAACGGTGACACATTACTTCTGGGTCGATTCCAATCATATCTGAATGACTCCACGCGAAGACATCAAGATTTGCAATTAGGAAGCGGGTAAGACTTCCTCTCATTTCATCATCTAACTGGGATCCCACTTTCCTGTCTTTTCGGCGGGCATAGGGATCCTGGGATCCAAATCGAAATCAAAGTCTCGGGGGTCTTCGACTTCCACTTTTGCATCTGAGGGCGCGTCCTCATGAGTGGGAGCATCCACCTCAAGACAGGGCATAGCTTTGTGCAACGCAGATGAAGATGGCGCGTCCTCATTTGGAGGAGCATCAACCTCAATTCCATTTTCATGCCTCAAGGGTGCGTCCTTCTTTTGAGGAGCATCCACCTTGAAGTTATTTCCGAGACCTTGCAAAATCTCACTTCTTCCTTCCAATTTTTCCCCGTCAACCTCCTTCTGTATGATCTCCTCTGCATGATTCACCATCACTTCTTCCACGCTACAGATCTTCAAAACATGCCCCAGCGTCCAAAAAGAGTTCCCAGAGACATAGGTTTCTTCCTCTTCGGGGCCTTCTACAAAATAGTGGGCATGAACCTCTCCGCTTGGTTTTGTATGAATATCTTCTACATCCTCAAATGGGAGACCTTTTCCTTCATACCTTCTCCTACGGAATTCTTTAACAGTCTTATGATAGCAGTCGCGTGACTCATACTGCGACCCTCTCAGACTACCCACCCCGTTTGGCGTTGGGAACTTTATCATTAAGTGATGTATCGAGGTTATCACCCTGAATGCTCGCAACCAAGGTTTGCCAACCAACACATTGTGCGCGGAATCCTGATCCAGCACTTTGAAGTCTATCATTTGAGTGACTGACAAAGCCCCTTCCCCGAGCGTGACGGGAAACCTGACCGAACCCATAACTCTCACTGCTTCCCCAGTAAAGCCATAGACGTGCGCATCTTCAAAATATATATCGCTATCCGGGAAACCCAGCTTTTTGTAAGTGTTGTAGTACAAGATGTTCGTAGAACTCCCATTGTCCAAGAAGACTCGATGTACATTCATTGCCCCAATAAGCATGGTAATCACCAGCGCATCGTTGTGAGGATGATGCACCCACCTTGATTATTTTACCTTGAACGTAATATTAGAGGACTCTCCCTTAAAGACCTTCGGAGGTCTGTCTTCCAAGCTGTGGATGTTGGTGAGTGGTGGATGTCGCGCTTCTCTCGCGTTTCTTTCCAGTGCTTGATTATTATCACCAACAAAAGGGTGTCCTCCAAAAATTGCCCTGATGCTGCCAGCCCTCTGAAACTTGACTTCTGCTATTTTTTCAACATCTTCCTCCCGCGGGGGATGTCTTTCATCCTTACCCTTGTCATCAATTCCCCTACATCGCTTCACCTTGTCAATCCATTCTCCTAGGTATCCAGCCTTGATCAATTCCTCAATTTCATCATGCAGGTGACGACACTCATGGGTGTCATGGCCAGTAGACTCATGGTAGTCACAATACTTCTTTTTGTCTCTGCTCTGCCATGAAGTTAGACGGTCAGGCTTCTTGAAGATTCCTCTATCCTTATTTACCTCAAAGATATGATCAATGGACGCCGCCAGTGGCGTATAATTGCTGACCCTTCTCTCATAGTTCGACGGTGGGCTTCATTCTCTCCGCGAGCTCATGGTATTCACCCTGTTAGGGCTTCTAGCATTTCGCCGATAATCTGGGCTCAAGGATCTGTCCCTTCTCTTGGATCGCCCCTTGGAGTTATGGGTAATGTCATTCTTTTTTGTTTCTGCAAGCGAATGTTCAATTGCTTTGAACGACTTCGCCTGCGCAAGCACGTCAGCTAGTGACACGGGGTCCTTCCCTTGCAGGTGCTTCCAGAAATCTGTTCCCACACGCAACCCAGCTATAAGCAGTATTTTCAGTGTCTCATCAGTTGCACCCCTCACCAAAGTGGATTCTGCATTAAACCTCTTGAAATACGAAGTCAAACTTTCTCCTTCCTTTTGTTTCACATTAGCCAGTACGGTAACAGGTGGTGTGTACTTCACTGCGGCTTGAAATTGTGTCAAAAACAAAGTTTTCATCTGTTCCGAGGATGTGATCACACCTGGACCAAGTTTTTGGAACCACTGCTGAGCGCCTTCCCTAAAAGTGGCTGCCAGGAGACGGCATCGAGCCAAATCAGGTACTTGATATACGTCCATTTCAATGTTAAAATGCCCCAGGAATTCCACAGGATCAGAGTTCCCATGAAAATGCAAGTCATTGGTTGTGTTCCTGTATCCTGCGGGCAATTGCGCTTCCCTCACAGCAGCATCAAAAGGAGAAGGAGCTTGCGCAGTCGCCGTTACTCTTCCTCCTTCAAGATGGTTGAGCAACCTCTTGAGGTCGTTCACATTAAACGTCCCTATCCCAGGAATGGTTTGAACATTAGGCTGTTGGGGTTGCTCTGCGACTTGCTATAATTCCCCTTGATTACCCCCCGGGTGTGGCGGTGGATCTCGTCGCCCCTCGCCCTGAGGCTGCGGCTGTGCATTATTACCATCTCGGTTTTGAATATTTTCCCGCACACGAGGTTCCTCTTGACCGCGTCGCGGAATTTCATCATTGTTTTGCATTCTTACTTGAATTCGACCGCCGTCCTGGTCATGAGGACGCGTCCCAGACCCATTACCAGTAGCACTATGGGAAGCTACGGGAATAACGGCAGGGGCTTCTCCAGCGGAGGGTGCTTCACCTCTCCTACCATTGTAGGGTGCTCTTCCATATTGATATCCCATTCTTCCTCGTCCATTCCTCTGATATCCCCGATAGTAATTCCCGAGCCTTCCTCGCGGAGAGACATGCTCGTGCTCGCGGTGCCGCGCCCCGTCATCCCTTTGGAATGCAGGGGGCACACGCGTTGTGTCACGGGGCCTCGCTTCTCCGACGTTTCCTTCCTTTTGCCATTCTACCAGCAACATCCTCAAATCGTCATCTTCCAACCTTATGCCAAGTCTTCTTTTCAAGGCTGAAAGATCCCTTCCTTCCTCATCTTGGTTTTGAGGGTTCTCCGCACGACGACGCTCGTCCATCGTACGCCCAGACCTATGTGGGTGTGGCACCACTTGGTTACCAAGACGAGGCCTTTCCCTACCATCGGTGTCCTCATCAACAAGCTCCACAATAGACTCTACATCATCAGAATATTCCAAGCGCCGTGGAGTGATTCGCGGGTTTTCCCCGCTGCCCTGGGTGTCTCCTTCAACTACAGGGGCTTTCCCCAAGGCATGACCGTGACGGGGGAAACGACGACCTCTCCTCGTCCTTCGACGCTCCACCGTGTTCAGTCTTGAGTGAAAATTGTTAAGAGTATCCCCCATGCGATACAACTGCTCTAAGATATCAGCGTTGCTGATGAGAACTGGAGGTGTCCCCCCCACATCAGGAGCTCTTGGTGGATCCGCCATGTTTCTGGGAACGTAGGGTTCATGGCGAGTGTAGCCTCCCCCGCTTTCTCCTTCAGATCTGTTGTCACTTCCATTATAAGAACTTCCATCACGATTATAAGACATCTTTTCCTCCTAAGATTACGACCTTAATTAGCACCCCTCCTTCTAGCGCCAATTAGTTGACGGAGGAATCTGGTAACAACAAAGATTGAGGTTTCTCGCCGGAACTAAGATCTGTGATGGTGGTTCTTTGCCGGAAACTTAAGTAGTGTGTGGTTGATTGTGGTTGTTTTAGGCTGAGATTGATCAGAGTAAGTGGTGGCTCTCTTATCAGCTCTCAACTTCTTACCCTCTCAATGTGCCTACGTACCCTTTATATAGGGATCAAGCCTGACGTAGTTCTCGTAGAACAGGAAGTCTAATGGACTTAGACTTCTTATTCCTAGGTCCAGTAGAAGCCCATCAAAAGTCCGTCTTCCGCTAGCTTTAGGAATATCCAACTATGGGGCCCAACCGCGAAGGCCCAAGGCTCGTCCGTAATCGCAGGACTTCACGGATAGTGCATCTCCCTGCGCAAGGATAACACTCCGCTACAGCTATCTCCGTTGATTTACGAACGCAGGTATAGCCACGGTTCACCCCAAGTGCCAGACGCGTCCCTGTCCCCCGAATGAGGATAACCCACCAGATAGCTGGACAGGTGATCCCAAACTCTTGGGTGCAAAGTGCAGGATGACTCCAAAGTTCTCCAACGAGGACACCCGTTGAATACAAGAACAGAGTTCCTAAATCACACACCAAAGTTAACCCCGCATCCCCAACGAGGACACCCGTTGAATACATGAGGAGGCCTTCAATCATCAGGCATACCCCTAGAGGCCTTCAAGATTTTCACGGACATCCCCCTCCTTGACCGTCTCAAGGAGGTAATTTTTCAAAGAGTACCTGCAACAAATACATTAGTAAAAATAACTTCCATTGCTGCTCTCCAGGCAAGCTTTGTCCTTAAGTCTCCATTAAGAACACATAGAACAAATACAGGACGCGTCCTAGAACTTAGGGCGCGTCCTCACCCTCATTAGACTTGCACCATCTCCTCAAAACCATCATACACAGCATTTTACTTCCTATGACGTGTCATGTTAAAGTAGGCGCGTCCTACAGCGTCCATCGCCACAAGATCTCATTTGTCAAGCACTTTCATAACATTGACGCGTCCATGTAGCCTGGGCGCGTCCTTCCTTGACCATGCATTCTTTTCGCTTCGTAACACATCCCTTCTCAAACAGGCGCGTCCTCTGTCGCTGGACGCGTCCTAGTCCTCTACAATGTAACAGCGAGTTTGACTATAATTAGCCCGCGTTTGACCCGAGTCAATCATATGCCAAATTTTGGGTATAAAAGTCATTATCAAAAAGAGAATGCTCAAATGCATGTTTAGGTCCAAATTAGATTATAAATCACTTCGATTTTCATAAAGTTTCAAGCATAAATTTAAAAAAAAAATGTTTTCCCAAGTATAATGCAATGTTTAGATTGTTAATACTTTATTACTTAAACGTTAAACGAGAGTGATTAAAAAAAGCGTGTTTTAGAAGACCAGAGTTGTCTAACAAGAATTATGGATACCTTCGAAATGATAGTGATTGTTTTCTTGCAAAAGGTGCATTTCTCTTCCAAAAGGTGCATTGTCTGAAGTATCAGGCTGATACAGTACATTACACCGCAGAAAATCCGATAGTTTTAAGCCAAACATTTGATTCCATTTATATTTTAAGATAATAATAGGTTCAATTTAATATTATATTAATTTTTTAAATTAGATTGAAGTAAAAAAATTCAGATATTAAATTTACTTATGATTTGATAATAATTATAAATATGCACATGTATAATTTAATGATTTTTTTAAAATAAATGATATTTTAATTTAAAAATAATATTCATTATTAAAAGATATATTTTTATCGATATTTTTAGGTTTCTTCTTGGAAAAAATAATTATGTTTTAGTTAAAAAGTAAATTTTAGCTCAAATCAATAGTTTAACGATCATCTATGATTTTATTTATTTTTTTTTAGCGTGTATCAGTGATATACATTATTTTATATTAGTCTAAGTATCATTATACCGATCAAATTTAATTATTTTTGTTCAGATTTATTTTAGTTTTAATTTGTTTAAACCCGGATTAATTGTAAGTTCTTTATTTTAACCTAAATAAAGTACACTTTATTTAATTTTATTGATCCAAATATTGTTTGATTTTAGTCTTGTTTTATCCTGGATTAGTTGTATTAACTTTTTTAGCCCGAATAATAGAATATATATCATTTGTTTTATGTCTACGCTTTGATGCTGATTAACGAATTATCTCTAATTTCGATTTAATAAGAATATTATCGCAGTTATAAAATTGGAAAACCCCCATAATTATACAAGGAACTATATATTATCTTTTTAGCTATATCTTTCAACGAATTATCTTTCAAACTTTTATTTTGTTTTGTTTCAATTGTATATTTTTTTAGCCAGAGCAATATTATTTATTATTTTGTCGGCAACAAATTCAACCAACTACATTTAATTTTTTTAATTTTTTTATTAAAGATTGATCAATATTATAATTTATTTAACACGGGTGGATATTATTTATTTTGTTTAAACCCAACACGATTATACAGATTATAATTTTCTTTATATTTATATAATTATATTGTGAATATTAACATATGATACTATTTTAATTTAAATTTATTATAATTACATGACATCAAAATGACTATTAACAATAATTTATTATTTGATTTTTAATATAATAATATAGATAGATGACTTTCCAACCTAGGAATAACATTTCTAAAAAATTTCTCATCCAATCTAAATACTTTGGTATATGCTATCAATCAATTTATTACCCATGCGATGTACATATTTTTTTAATATAGATAACTCGTGGTGGCGGCGGGGCTGCTCTTACGGTTAATTTTATAATGCTTAAAATAGGAGGTGTCAATGTAAGGTGGATATCAATAATATTAAAATGAATTTTTAATAATAAAATATCCGTTTGAAAAATAAAATTAATGCACTAATGTTTACTTTTATACATTGTATACATCAAATATAACATTGTGACTGCCAATTAATAAATTTTAAAATAACTTATGTAGAGTATTTATATTTTTTTTCAAAGTTTAAAATGTGAGGTGTCCCTAAGATGACGCGAGTAATATTGAACTAAATTGTATATCAAAATTCAGCTATTTTGAATATACATATATAATTTTCATTTGTCTATTATATATATTTACCTTTTCACAATTAATGTAATTTATATAATTTTAATTTTTTTATATCAAACTGTGTCGAGAAAATAAATATTTTGATTTTATTATATTTTTTTTGAATAATTAATTTTATAATGTTTAAAATTGGAGGTGTGAGTTAAGGCGGCTATCAGTAATATTGAAATGAATTTTAATAAAAAGTTTACATTGTAAAATAATTTTAATGCACTAATATATACTTTTGTAAATTGTATACATCAAATATAACATATTAGTTGTCAATTAACATATTATAAAATAAGTTATGTAGAATATTTATATTTATTTTATCAAAATTTAAAGTGAGAGGTGTCGCATCAAGGGGACGCCGAGTGATATTGAACTAAATTGTATATCAAATTCAGCTATTTTGAATATAACTATATAATTTTCATTTGTCTATATTATATGTATACCTTTTGACAATTAATGTGATTTTGTAATTTTAAATCTTTTTACATCAAATTGTGTCGAAAAAAGAAATATTTTAATTTTATTATATTTTTTTGAAGAATTAATTTTTTAATGTTTAAAATTGGAAGAGTCAGTTTAAGGTGACTATCAATTATATTAAAAAAAATAATAAAAAAAAAGTTTTTGTTGCAAAATAATTTTAATGCACTAATATTTTACTTTTGGAAATTGTATACAAATTGTATACATCAAATATAACATTGTGGTTGTCAATTAACATATTTTAAAATAACCTTTTTAGAGTATTTACATTTATTTCTAAATTTTAAAGTGTGAGGTGTGCGACGCTGAGTGATATTGAACTAAATTATATACCAAAATTCACCTATTTTGAATATAACTACATAATTTTCATTTGTCTATAATATATATTTACCTTTTGAAAATTAATAAAATTTATGTAATTTTAAAACTTTTTACATCAAACTGTATCGAGAAAAGAAATATTTTAAATTTTATAATCTTTTTTTCCTTCGAAGAATTAATTTTATAATATTTAAAATTGGAGGTTTTAGTTTAAGGTGGCTATGAGTAATATTAAAATGAACTTTTAATAAAAAAAAATTGCAAAATAAATTTAGTGCACTAATGTATACTTTTGCAAATTGTATACATCAAATATAACATAATAGTTGTCAATTAACATATTTTAAAATAACTTATGTAGAGTATTTATATTTATTTTTTCAAAGTTTAAAGTGTGAGGTGTCGTCGTAAGGCGACGCCGAGTGATATTAAACTAAATTGTATATCAAAATTCAGCTATTTTGAATATAACTATACAATTTTTATTTTTCTACAGTATATATTTACCTTTTGACAATTAATATAATTTTTCTAATTTTAAATTTTGTTACATCAAACTGTGTCGAGAAAATAAATATTTTAATTTTATTATCTTTTTTTTAAAGAATTAATTTGATAATGTTTAAAATTGAAAGTGTCGGTTTAAGGTGACTATCAGTAATATTAAAATGAACTTTTAATAAAACATTTTCGTTGCAAAATAATTTAAATGCACTAATGTTTTACTTTTACAAATTGTATACATCAAATATAATATAATAATTTTCAATTAACATGTTTTAAAATAATTTCTGTAGAGTATTTACATTTATTTTCAAAGTTTAAAGTGCGAGGTGTCGCCGTAAGGTGACGCCGAGTAATATTGAACTAAATTGTATATATAAAAATTCAGCTTTTTTGAATATAACTATATAATTTTTATTTGTCTATAGTATATATTTACCTTTTGACAATTAAGGTAATTTATGTAATTTTAAATTTTTTTTACATCAAACTGTGTCGAGAAAACAAATATTTTAATTTTATTATCTCTTTTTGAAGAAATAATTTTATAATGTTTAAAATTGGTGGTGTCAATTTAAGATGGCAATCCTCTTATCTCTCACATTATAAGATTTGTCCATATGCTATTTCTAAATAATAATATCTACTTTATTATCTAGGCTACACTCTTTTTGTGTAAGTTTTTCTACTAATATATATGTATTCACATGGTTTGTTTACATCCATGTCCATAGTTGTTACTTACATATTTGATGATGGTTACCTTATATTATTAACTCTATCCCGGTGTCTATGAATGAAAGGTTTAGGTAGAAAAATAGTTTTTTATAGCATAATTGTTGAATCATTTAAGGGAAAATTATTTAAGGAGCTATTGGACCAGTCAAGAGAAAAGGTACAAAATTTACATTTTCAATAGTTTGGATCAAGAAAAGGAAGTCATGTTGGAGAATCAAAATTTGTGTCGACGGGTATTTCTGTTGGGAACCACGGACTTAGGGTGTTACTACGTTTTACGATAAAGATTACGAAAAGAGGATTACCTTGTTAATGGTTGATTCCACGCTCTTCTATTGTATTCCCAAATTACCTTGAGCGAAGTGTGGCCTCCGTCTTCTCAAGTTATCCTCTCTTCTTGCTCTTTGGTGGCTACAATATGTTTTCACACAATTCCAAGCAAGAAGAGAATAAGAATATATATAGGCTACAATAGGGACCATGAATAATTAGGTTGGGCCTTCTAATTACATCTTGAGCCTAGCCCAATGTAATTAAATATTAATTCAATCCACTAAAAAATTAATATTTGCACTACCTTTCCTAATACCGTAATTTAATTAATTCGGTTCCAATATTATTTGCTTATTAAATTCCCCATGTTTAAAATATCATATGTCCATTAATTAAATAAATTACTGATAATTTATTTAATTAATATCTTTTATCCTTGATCATCCACTCAACCTTTATTTAATTATGCCAGAATAAATTCCACCTGCAGGGTTTCACATAATTAAATCTTTTTGAGCTTTCAAGGGGACATCATTAACCCGAATATTATCAGGACATGGATTCCTTCAATAAATAATATCCACCATGTATATAATTCCATCACCCAAAATATAATGATATAATTCAAAAGAATTATTTCATATATAAATCAAAGCATGTAAATAATATACACGTGTCAATTACTATTTCCGGATTAAGAACCTAAGCATTAATAATAACATAGAATCTTAGTTCTCCTTCTTAATCAGTATTAAGGGAACAATTCTAAATTTGATCATGTTCAATATACACAAAGTATACTAGTATTATTTATTAGTCAATATAAACTAATCTAAATAATACTACAGCCATACCAGTGGATTGTCCAACACCACATGTGTTGTGAACCTTATTATATTATATAACCGTATTTAACAATCTAATATTCTGTATCCCATTTGATACTAGATTGTTCACAATATATAATATTAGACAACATATAAACATTCAAATGATTCTCAAATAAACTGGCCAGAA
This sequence comes from Apium graveolens, assembly GCF_009905375.1. NCBI lineage: Eukaryota > Viridiplantae > Streptophyta > Magnoliopsida > Apiales > Apiaceae > Apium > Apium graveolens. Next base: position 159,112,135 of record NC_133649.1, on the reverse strand, counting down.
ATAAATGTACATACTTCAAATAAATATTTTCAGTATACACTAGCAATCTCCCACTTATACTCAAAATATTCTATGTGTACATCAGTGTTTATTTAAACCACTATTACATAAAAATCTATGTGTCCATCCATCTGACTCCTATCGCTTCCACATGCTTGTCAAAAACCTTGGTTGGCAAGCTCTTTGTGAAAGGATCTGCTCGGTTGTCTTCTGATGATATGTGAGCCACAACTATATCCCCTCGCTTTACGATTCCTCGTATGAGATGATACTTACGTTCAATATGTTTAGCTGCTTTGTGGTCTCGCGGTTCCTTTGAATTTGCCACAGCACCAGTGTTATCACAATACACTGTCAAGCTCCTAGGCAAATTAGGTACCACATCTAAGTCCAAAAGGAAGTTCCTGAACCATACAGCCTCCTTGGCAGCCTCAGAGGCCGCCACGTACTCGGCCTCCATGGTAGAGTCTGCAATGCATTTCTGCTTTACACTCTTCCATATAACGGCTCCACCTCCCAAAGTAAAAATATATCCCGAGGTTGATTTCCTCTTATCCCTATCTGATTGGAAATCTGAATCAGTATATCCCAAAGGAAATAGATCTGAGGCCTTGTAAATTAACATATACTCCTTAGTCCTTCTCAGGTACTTGAGTATAGTTTTTACTGCACTCCAATGTTCCTGACCTGGGTTCGACTGATATCTACTAACCATGCCTACAGCAAAGCAGATGTCAGGCCTCGTACATAACATAGCATACATTAAGCTTCCACATGCTGAAGCATAAGGAACTGCTTTCATGCTCTCTATATCCTTAGGTGTCGAAGGACACTGCTTCTTAGATAGAGCAACTCCATGCTTAAAAGGTAGAAAACCTTTCTTGGAGTTCTGCATGTTAAAACGAGCTAATACTTCATCAATGTAGGGCTCTTGAGATAAAGCCAACATCCTTTTCTTGCGATCCCTTATAACTTTGATCCCAAGGATGTATGTCGTTTCACCTAAGTCCTTCATGTCAAATTGTTTGAACAACCATGCCTTTACTGATGACAACATCTCAACATTGTTTCCAATGAGTAAAATATCATCTACATATAGTACTAGAAAAACCACTGCATTACCTTCACTTCTCTTATACACGCACGATTCGCTTGGACTTTGATCAAATCCATTTGACTGGACTGCCTGATCAAAACGAATATTCCAGTCTCTAGAAGCTTGTTTAAGTCCATAAATAGACCTCTTAGGCTTACATACCAGATGCTCCTGGCCTTCCTTAATGAATCCTTTTGGTTGCTGCATATAGATGATTTCTTCAAGACTTCCATTAGGAAAAGCTGTCTTGACATCCGTTTGCCAAATCTCATAATCGAGATGAGCTGCTATAGATAAAAGAATACGGATTGACTTAAGCATGACTACCGGTGAAAAGGTTTCCTCATAATCGATACCTTCTTTCTGAGTATACCCTTTCGCAACAAGTCTTGCTTTCCAGGCTTTCACCTTTTTATCTAATCCCCTCTTTTTCTTGTAGATCCACTTACATCCAATAGGTTTTATACCTTTGGGTGGTTCCACGAGCTCCCAGACCTGATTAGAATACATTGATTCTATCTCAGATTCCATCGCCTTTTGCCAAAGATCTGCATCTTTGTCTTGTGTTGCCTCTTCGTATGTACGGGGATCATCATCATGTTCACCAGAGACCAAGTCTGAAGACTCACCCAGAAACATGAATCTATCAGGCTGTTGAACAACCCTCCCACTACGACGAGGCACTGGTGCAGTATTAGTGACAGGTTGTACATTATGTTGTGGTTGTTCTACTTGTACTACAGCTTCATGGGTATTATTTGTCCCTCCCACTAGTTCCTCTAAAACGACACTACTGATGGGTTTGTGATTCATTATATATTCCTCCTCTAAGAATCTTGCATTGGTGCTAATAATGACATCCCGATTCTTCGGACTATAAAATAAATATCCTTTCGTTCCCATGGGGTAGCCTACAAACAACCTTACTTTTGTACGAGATTCTAACTTAGTCGCGTTCTTGTTAATCACATGTGCTGGACAACCCCATATTCGAATATGTCTTAGACTCGGTTTATCCCCGGTCCACAATTGTAAGGGGGTTTTATGAACCGACTTAAAAGGTACTAAGTTCAGAAGATAAGCTGCTGTCTCTAAGGCATGTCCCCAAAACGACTTGGGTAAATTCAAATAACTCATCATCGATCTAACACTCTCTAAAAGAGTCTGGTTCCTTCTCTCTGCTACACCGTTCTGCTGGGGTGTTCCTGGTGCAGTTAACTGGGATTCTATCCCATTTTCTGATAAATATTCCCTAAATTCTCCAAGCAACTATTCGCCACCACGATCTGATCGTAGTGACTTGATACTTTTATTAAGTCGCTTCTCTGTTTTAGCTTTGTATACTTTGAACTTATCAAAGCACTCAGACTTATGGTGCAACAAATAAACGTACCCATATCTAGAATAATCATCAATGAAAGTGACGAAATATTCATAACCACCTCTTGCTTGGATATTCATGGGGCTTGGATATTCATGGGTCCACATAAATCAGAGTGAACCAATTTTAACAGTTGTTTGGCTCTATTCCCTTTTGCCTTGAAAGGCCTATTAGTCATTTTACCTTCCAAGCAGGATTCACAAACTGGAAATGGCTCCACTGCCAATGAGCTTAAAGGCCCGTCTACTACCAGTCTTTGAATCCTCCTCAAGTTAATATGACCTAATCTCAAGTGCCAAAGATATGTTTGGTTCAAACTAGAAGGTTCCTTTCTTTTAGTAGAGTTAGAAGATGTGTTGTTCAATTCCCTAAATTGCAGTTGCAGTGCAGGTTGACTAGGATTAATTATATACAAATTGTCTTGTAATGTACCAGGACATATGATTCGTTTATTCATCATAATAGAAACATTACGATCCAAACAAACATTATAACCATCCAAAGCAAGTTTAGAAACCGAAATTAAATTCCTTCTAAAAGAAGGTACATAAAGACAATTGTTCAAAACCAAAATCCTATCAGAACCAAAAGATAAATGAATAACTCCTACTGCAACTACTGCTACTTTTGTAGCATCTCCCATGAACACGTATATCTCACCATCTCTAAGCATTCTGGATAGTTGGAACCCCTGCATAGAATTACAAATATGATCAGTGGCTCCTGTATCTACACACCAAGTGCTCGTAGATATAGCCGCTATAAATGTTTCTGTAACTAGAGAAAGAGACATACCAGTATTGTTTGTCTTCTTAGGAAGAGGACAATCCTGTTTCCAGTGACCTGACTGTTTGCATCTGAAGTACTTTCCCTTAGGTTTTTTCACACCACCCTGAACTCCCACTGCCTTCACAGCTTTCTGTGTCTGAGCCTTTTTCTTCTTCTTAATACCTTTCGGCTTAGAGGAAGAACCTTTCTCAGCCACATTCACTTGAACACTCTGCCGAAATAATCCTTCAGCTGCCTGAAGTTCTGTCAGCAGTTCCGCGAGACTATACTGCCTCTTGTTCATGTTGTAATTCAAGCGGAACTGCTCAAAACTCTTGGACAAGCTCATAAGGATAATGTCAATCTGGGTTTCCCCGTCAAGTTCAGTACCAAGGATCTCTATCTCATTCAGATGCGACATCATCTTGAGAACATGATCCCTTACAGGTGTGCCTTCAGCCATCTGAGTGTTCATTAAAGCCTTCATGGCTACTTGCCTAGCAGCCCTATTCTGATCTCCAAAAAGTTCCTTGAGATTAAAGAGCATATCCGAAGCAGTGGCCATAGACTGATGCTGATGCTGCAAAACACCCGACATTGCTGCCAGAATGTAACATCGCGACATCTCATCAGCCTTAATCCACCGTTTATAATACTCTTTCTCATCTTCAGGAGCATCAGCAGCAGGCTGTTCAGGCTTGGGTTCATAAGTGCAAAACTTGTACTCCTCAGCAGTCAACACAATGTCCAAATTTCGTTTCCATTCAATATAGTTAGGTCCGGTAAGTTTGTTATCCTTAAGTATGGTGAATAGTGGATTAAAGCCCATTTTATCCTGAGAATCATGCATAAAAACATCACATAAATAAGGGTGCATTAATTATTAAGATCTAAATTATTAAAATTTAATGCACTAACATCTAAACACCATAAGCTTCTGGTACGCCACGATGTGTGAATACCACCTAATTTTGTTTAAATGTTACTTCGGTCCTATTACTAAACAATATGCCACGTTGGGGTGGACTATATTATTTTTCATAGCTAAGTGTATACCATCATCAAATCTTAAATTATTCGAAATCTATGGAACTTGGTACGCCACGATGGGTGGCGTGTATACCTTCCAATATTCGTAATTTTGCCTTGAATAGAATACTTCAATTCAATATTCATCAATGGTTTGATTTTCAGGTAGTGGAGGAGTCACATCGGTCTCGCTTAAAACCCACAGCCTTACAAGTTCGATGAACCCGTTTTTGACAAAATCGCCCCAAATCAGAAATAAAGAAAATCCGTATTTATTCCTTTCAAAATTTATTAATTTAAGAAGTTTGTTCTAGTAATTTCTATAACATTCTAGACACCACAAATTATATGCCACGATGGGTGACGTATATATAATTTATATTCGTCTTTATGTTAAATTACCTACAACCAATAATGGAGACCATGGGATTTAATTTCATATTAATTCCCTCTCCCACTTAGAATATTTATTATTAAAATTGAGGAATTTTAAAATTAAATGGGGCCCTATGTTGTTATAATTATGTCTAATCATGCATTCAAAATACACACATAATTTTAGCAACATATAACATTTAATTAAAGCAATAAATAAATTTTATGTCCATGTCGTCCTAATTAAGTTAAACATGCAATTTTAAAAGAATTACACACATAATTAACGACACACATAATCAATAAATTAAAGCAATAATTAAAATTTAATGGAAAAAAATTAAAATAAATTTTCCACTATTATGTTCCTTGAAAAAAAAATCAGCTCTCAAAAAAAAATTTGCCCCAAGCGCGCTCCGACACCCTAGCAGCCCCAGCAGTCCCAGCTGCCGCAGCAGCCCCAGCAGTCCCAGCTGCCGCAGCGGCCGCAGCGCGCGCCTGTTGCTTTTCTGTGAGTTTTGTTTTGATTTTGTTCGATCCAAACATCAACAGCAGCCCCTTGTAATCGCACAGCGGAACAAAAAACTACCAGAATTGATTTCCGATCGCACATAACTATTACAAAATACCCGGAACAATTACAAAAAAAAATAGATCTAATACAAAACTAATTTTGTAAAATCTATTCTAACACGATCAACCCTCGTGTAAATTACAACCACGATTAAACCACGTGGAAACTAAAACAAAAATTAACCACGATTAAACCACGTGGAAACCAAACACATAATTAAAATATACATGGCCATAATAATGGATTAACAACCTGCATCAAAACCAATACAAGCAAAACACTATATACACGCATATATAATTACGAAATGGACATTATATCATAAAACGTAGAACCCATTACCAGGCTCTGATACCAATTGTTGGGAACCACGGACTTAGGGTGTTATTACGTTTTACGATAAAGATTACGAAAAGAGGATTACCTTGTTAATGGTTGATTCCACGCTCTTCTATTGTATTCCAAAATTCCCTTGAGCGAAGTGTGGCCTCCGTCTTCTCAAGTTATCCTCTCTTCTTGCTCCTTGGTGGCTACAATAAGTTTTCACACAATTCCAAGCAAGAAGAGAATAAGAATATATATAGGCTACAATAGGGACCATGGATAATTAGGTTGGGCCTTCTAATTACATCTTGAGCCTAGCCCAATGTAATTAAATATTAATTCAATCCACTAAAAAATTAATATTTGCACTACCTTTCCTAATACCGTAATTTAATTAATTCGGTTCTAATATTATTTGCTTATTAAATTCCCCATATTTAAAATATCATATGTACATTAATTAAATAAATTACTGATAATTTATTTAATTAATATCTTTTATCCTTGATCATCCACTCAACCTTTATTTAATTATGCCAGAATAAATTCCACCTGCAGGGTTTCACATAATTAAATCTTTTTGAGCTTTCAAGGGGACATCATTAACCCGAATATTATCAGGACATGGATTCCTTCAATAAATAATATCCACCATGTATATAATTCCATCACCCAAAATATAATAATATAATTCAAAAGAATTATTTCATATATAAATCAAAGCATGTAAATAATATACACGTGTCAATTACTATTTCCGGATTAAGAACCTAACATAGAATCTTAGTTCTCCTTCTTAATCAGTATTAATGGAACAATTCTAAATTTGATCCTGTTCAATATACACAAAGTATACTAGTATTATTTATTAGTCAATATAAACTAATCTAAATAATACTATAGCCATACCAGTGGATTGTCCAACACCACCTGTGATGTGAACCTTATAATATTATATAACCGTATTTAACAATCTAATATTCTGTATCCCATTTGATACTAGATTGTTCACAATATATAATATTAGACAACATGTAAACATTCAAATGATTCTCAAATAAACTGGCCAGAAATAAATGTACATACTTCAAATAAATATTTTCAGTATACACTAACAATTTCAACCATCCTTATAGTACTTCTATGTCATCTGTGTCATTTTCAAACCTGATTAACATTTGATAACGTCATATTTTTTGTTAGAACCCTCTTTCCCTTTATAATCTAACTAAAGTAGGTTATAAGGTTAATATCTAAAACAAGTGCATATACTACATCTGTTTATTAGTGGCAAGTTTAAATACAACATATCTTATAAACTTTTCAGAATTTAATTCTTTTAAGGGGAACTAATGAATATGCTTTCTATCCGGGTGATTATGCTATCGATGTGCGTATTTTTATACCTATATCATTTTCATCACCCTCAAATGCAAGTTACGCGTGACCGGTTATATTGTTCAATTTCTTACCGTGTTAGACACAATATTCATGAAGCAAGTTTTCTAAACTCTCAATTATATTCTCTGTGATTACAATTCACAGAAAATATTGTGGATACACAAACTCTCAGTCAATTAATCAATAAAAATAGTGCATATCTGTTTAAAAGTTGAAAATATTATGCAACTCTACCATAATCAACTTCGTTTAACTGTACTGTATATTCACATGTTTGGGCTCTCAACCTATACTCAAACATCAGAAGAACATAATAGAGATACACATTCTTGATTTTCTCAAATATACATTGAAGTTTCATATTAATTTATTAAGTTTCTCCTCTTCTTGTAATCAGATATGAATGACCATCGGCATTTTTCCGCTTTGGATGCTACTCAAGTAGCTTGGACATTGAAGGTTCGAGCGACAAGAATGTGGATATCAAGGAATAACCGTGGGGAGGCAGTCAGGCACAATCTTATTCTGTTGGATTGTGAGGCGTGATTTAATTATATCAGTTACATTCGAACCATTGTTCACATCTATTGGCGCATACTCTTAACATCCTAATTTTATTCCTAATGATGAGAAATCCTGATTTCTTCGGCAACATGATATGAATCAAAATCAGGATATGTTCCTGGATTTATCCTTCATCAGGATATGAATCAGTGTCAAGATATGAATCAGGGTTTGTTAGCATCATGATTAGAATTAGGATGTGATTACAATCTTAACTTTCAATTAGATTCTCCATGACTACAATTCACAAAGAATATTATGGCTACACAAACCCTCAGTCAATTAATCAATGAAAATAGTGTATATTTGTTTAAAAGTTAAAAAGATTATGCAACTCTACCATATTCAATTTCGTTTAACTTTACAATATATTCAAATGTCTAGGCTCTCAACCTATACTCAAACATCAAAAGAAGGTAATAGAGTTACACATTTTTTATTTCCTCAAATATATATTGAAGTTCCATAGTAATTTATTAAGTTTCTCATTTTCTTGCATTCAGATATGGACGACCATCAAAATTTGTCCGCTCTGGATGTTACTCAAGTAGTTTGGACATTGAAGGTTCGAGCGACAAGAATGTGGATATTAAGTAATGACCGTGGGGAGGTAGTCAGGAACAATCTTATTCTGTTGGACTGTAACGTGTGATTTAATTGTATCAGTTGTATTCATACCACTTCTCACATCTATTGGCGCATACTCTGCATATTAACATCCTGATTCTAATCTTGATGCTGAGAAATCCTGATTTCTTATGCAATAGGATATGAATCAGGATCAGGATATGAATCAGGGTTTGTCACTATCAGGATTAGAATCAGGATGTGATTACAATCTTAACTCTCAATTATATTCTCCATGATTACAATTCACATAGAATATTGTGGCAAATTCAACATCAGGAATAGAATCAGCACGTGAATACGTATAATATATTGTTTCATATCTATATTTTTCGCTAACTTTTTTTAAAAACATTTGCAGAACACACATATGCTTGCAATCGTGCCATTAGCTATTTGGAATCAATTTGTGATTTCCATGACATCTACAGTTCAAGAGGCTTCCAGCAAATCTTTTAGAAAATTGGAGAATCATTTTGCAAATTATAGAGCATTGATATGGATTTGTGTTGATAAAAGAAATATTTTAATTGTATAATGTTTAAACTACGAGGCGTCGCAGTAATATTAAAATACTTTTGAATAAAAAATTTCCTTTAGCAGAATAATGACTTTTGTTTCAATGCACTAATTTATATGTTTTGTATATGTATTCAGTTAAAAATTGTGATTTTCAATTCAACAGTATTAAAATAACTTATATTATTATTTATATATTTTCATTTTCAAAATTTTAAACTGCGAGGTGTCACCGTAAGGCGACGCCGAGTAATATTACACTATTTTTTTTATATTTAAGTAATATATATAGAAATACAGTTAGAGAGTGATTGACAAAAAATGATTTCGAATTCACATGTGTAAGCAATATATGTAGAAATGTAACAGTGTAGTTTTCAATTCAACTGTTTTAAAATAACTTATATTGAGAACTTTCATTTTTTAATTTTTCAAATTTTAAATTACGAGGTGTCGCCGTAAGGCGATGCCGAGTAATATAGAACTAATTTTTTTATATTTAAGTTATATATATAGAAATACAGTTACAGAGTAATTGACAGAAATTAATTTCAAATTCATATGTTTAAGCAATATATATATATATATATAAATGTAACATTGCAGTTTTCAATTCAATGATTTTATAATAACTTATATTGAGTATTTACATTTTTTCAATTTCTCAAATTTTAAACTGCGAGGGGTCGCCGTAAGGCGACGCCGAGTAATATTGAACTAATTTTTAATATTTGAGATTTATATACAGAAATACAGTTAGAGGAGTAATTGACAAAAAATGATTTCAGTTTCATATGTTTAAGCAATATATGTAGAAAACATATATGTGAGAAAATATTGATTAACTGAAAAAACTTAAACAATATTTATAAACTGAAAAAATCGTGTAAACAATATTTATTGACTGAAAAGGTGAACGATACAAAATGAAACATAAACAAAATATTGGCACCTATCTAAATTGAATTAATTATAAATTCATAACAAAATATATAAATGAAATTGTATAATTTAAAATATTTTTAAAATAAATTAAAGTTTAATTGGCCCACTCTTTATTTCAACTGCTCTTCGTCAAGTGAAGGGTTTCTCATCAGAATGGTGGCAATTGATGAAAACCTCAACATGGTTCTATAACTACTGGCTCAGCCATCAACATGAGGACGGTGATTTTTTTGTATATAATGAAGATGACTTGGAAGACATTGTCGACATGCTGCTTGATGCCATTGATCTTGACATTGAGAAAGAAATTTTTAACATGAAAATACAGTTTGAGCACTTTATATAATTATCTGAAGCAAAAGTAGGAAATAAGAAGTTATCTTCGTCTGCTTTGAAGGAAACTCCTAGAAGCGGTATGTTCATAAGTGACTTAATATGTCTTGACATAAATTTTGCTAGCCACAGGGACTATCTGGGTCCATTAATGATTGAGTATGATTCTGTTATACACGTGCTTTCTAATCTGAAAAGTGCATTGCATATATATATACAATACAATTTATTTAGCATAGAGGTATTTGTAAGTGGTAAGTCTTGAATGTATCAATTTGACAAATAAATTGGTGTCTTCTAATACTAAAGTTCCACATTAATTGGTTAAGTTTCATTTGCATAAACCAGGACATGAAGTTGATTTAAAATAGATGCTTAAGTCTTAGTCAGTCAAATTCTTTCAAGGAACAAAGTCTCAGGTCCACATTTCAATCAACAAAGTATTGGGAGAATCCAACCAAGTTTGTGAGCCCAAAAATTCTGTCATCGTCGCATCCAGCATCTGCGTTGAATGTTGACTTCTTAAGATTGGCTCCCTTGATTCATATTTGATATGATAATTTGATGTCATAAGATGTATGTACTATTTCAATTATTGTATATTCAAAAATGAGATTGAGTGTTACAAAAAGTTATGACATTATAAAATTTAACCAATTTTTTTAAATTAATTATAATCATATAAATATATACATTAGATTCAAAAAATAAATTATTACATTTATAATCGGGTCGATAGTGTAAAGGAACTTTTTTGTATACAAATATATTTTTCGTTATTTTTTATAAATATATTTACATTGAGTAAAAAACATATATACATAAATTTATATTTATTATGTTGTCTTAGTGACTTAAATATATTTTTCTAATATATGTGAAAAAGTATATCCGCGTAAATTTTTTTTGTTAAAAGAGTAATGTCTAGTTTGGGTAAAAGACTTGTAATAATTGAACTAGTTTGGGCAAGTAAAGCCCTAAACGCCTAGAGGAAAAATTCAAAATGCCCAAATAAAGAACCCCCGTACCACATTTTAGAGCAAGCAAGGGCGGCAAAACTATACTGAAACTCTCTCTCTCTCTCTCTCCCCACACACGCACACTTAACTCTTTCTCTTTCCACAATTACCTCCAATGTCTTCATCTTCGAGGCTCCGATCTTCCATTTCGCCGTTCCGATCGAGAAAGTCGCCGTCGCCGGCACCGGTACCTCCACCGGCGACGAAATCCTCCACGACTCGGCCGTCTTCTTCTTCGTCTACTTCTAGGTCATCTTCGAGACCTCCGCCGAGTCCGTCAACGCCGCCGGTGTTCGACCGTCTCGACTCCAACAAATCGAAAGAGAGTGTCACCGTTACAGTTAGGTTTAGACCGCTCAGGTACTGATTTCACACATTTACGTCAATTACTGTGTGCTTTGTGTGTGTGTGCTAAGTGCTAACTAGATTTGAGTTATTGTTACAGTTCTCGAGAAATTGGAAAAGGCGATGAGATTGCTTGGTTTGCTGACGGAGATTATACGGTTCGGAATGAGTATAATTCGTCTATTGCTTATGGATTTGGTTAGTTTTTTCCTTCTCAATTCGACAATTGCTGTTTGCTATTGTTGCAGGGACTTTCAGTAGCTATAAATAATTAAGTAATCTATTCAAACTAGTTATTAATTATTATAGAGTAAAAGGTTGGCCTTGCTGCTTAAATTTAAAAATTAACTTGAGAATTGGAAGTAACATTTCAAAGGTAAGCTACAATGTCATTTTTTTATATCAACAATCTAGTTTCTACTCTTGATATTGCGGCCATAAGTCTGACACAGACTTGACACCATTTTTGGGTGGAGGCAATGTATCATGGTAACGGTGTGGCTAAAAGGCTACAACATATGCAGTGGTTCTTGTAATAAAATGGATAAAGTTGCAAGTAGACATTGATTGGAAGGAGAAAATTAATGGGGAGAACAAGTGATTACTTCTATATAACTTATGTAGGGGAAACTTGCCTTTATCCGAGTTCAATCATGTAACTTTGTTCAATCATGTAACTAGAATGGGGAGATGTGTGTTTTAATGAAGAGTTTGGATAATAAGAAAAAGTAGATGAGAAGATTTCCAGATAGTCCAAGTCTCAGGTTAGCATGAAAAAAGCTTACATATTAAGCAAGGCCGGTTTCTTTAATTATTCTGTTCCATTAATTTATTTTTATCACTAGGTCCATGACTAGTCTCTTTAATACCAAATCTTCTTGATCTTGTGAATAATTTCTGACCAAGTATTTATGGTTTTCCTTCGCCAAACTGGTGCACTTCTAGGCTATGTTGTGCATGATTAAACCTTTTCTTTGAAGGGAGCTCCGCCACCTTAGCCCTAATGTCTTCATTTCTCACTCTATTTTTATTTAGCTTAATGAATTGGCAATCACAAGTGCTAACTCATTTTTTTGTTTAAACTTTATTTTTTTATCCTTCACTTGCTTAATTATATTCTCATATAGTCATGTTCATGTTGTTTACTTTTGCACTCAAATTTTTATCATTTTTTTGCAGATAGAGTGTTCGGTCCTGCAACAACTACTCGACATGTTTATGATGTAGCAGCTCAACATGTTGTAAGTGGATCAATGGAAGGAATAAATGGTAATTAATTTCCATTGTCCAAAATACCAAATATTATGCATCTTATGATACTGTATATCTTTGCAGCATTAGTTTCTTAGAAAGTTATATTTTACAATCTCGTTATCATTTGCGCAGGCACTGTATTTGCATATGGTGTAACTAGCAGTGGGAAGACACATACAATGCATGTAAGCTGCAGATGAATTTTTCTCTTCCAAATATCGTACAACATTTCTTCCATTCTAAAATAGATGACCACTTTTCTTGGTGAAAATAAAATACTAGTGTTCTGCTTTACTTTGGAGGCATTACTGTAAGCAGGTATGCCATACCTGCTTTGGCTGGTTATCTTATCTAAAGGCTTACCCTTCACAGATGAATGAAAATAGTGACATTTGACTAAATTTCAAAATAAAAAAGGAAGGAAGTAATGAAGTAATAATTATGCAGTACCTAGATAGAGAACATGTATTACATGCTAATTAATTTAAGAATACATCAACCTATAATAAAATTTAATCCTTAATAAACAAGGCATGCTAAATTATAATTTGTAATTTTAATTTAAAATTAAAATAATAATTTATAATTTTTTGTAGAAGGAATCTTAACTGGACTTTGTTTACATTTGACTAGGTAGTACACACTAGTTTAACTAAGAACTGTTGATGAGTTGTGATTAATTTTTTATGAAGGCAAGAATTCTTACTACATTGCGAGAACCGGTATTACATTTTATCCTAATAATAATGGATCTAGAGTAATTTTAGTTTATGTTATTGACTTATTGTTGGTTATGTTTGTTTAATGTGATTATGTTTAAAATATGATTATTCTTGCTTCACTAAAAGACTAGTATGATCAAATATTCTCCTTAAACAAATAAAATAACAAATGCAATGGCAAGGGTATATTAGGTATGCAAAATTAAGTTAATATTTCTAAGGCCATGTATGCTTAGCTTGTATAAGTTTAGTGATGCCAAACGAAGAATTAAAATATTAGTTTGTATATAGATTTAATGTTATTTGGTTTAATATTATATTATATATGTGTAGTGTAGGAATATTCTAGATTATGATAGGCAGTCAGAAATGATTTGTTTTCTTTATTAGAAGATTGTTACTTTGATTACTATTACTAAGTTTAGGGATTTACTCTTATGTGGCTATAAAAGCTGATGTAATATTTTATTATAAGGATAAAATTGATTATTATTAAAATTGAGAATTGTTTCTCTTTTGTTATGGGTTGAGATCCTAGCAAACCTCTCTTCAGCGATTGAGAAATCCTAGGGGTAGTGATTCTTCTTTGGTTGGATCACCTTAGGCGTGGGTTTTCTGCGGTTAATCCAAAAATATCTATCATTTTTCGTGTTTTTTAATACTGTCATGCATCAAGTGGTATCAAGAGCCATCGTTCCTTCACCTAAACCTTTTATCAAACACCTTCCCTACAAATAAAAAGAAAAAAAAGCTCCAACAGTCTCCGGAAGCCATTATCAGCCGACAACAGCAACTTACAGCAGCCGTATCCAGCCATCAGCATCCTAACAGCTCTAGCAGCCACCTCCAGCACAATAGACACCAGCAGCTACCAGCAACCATCACCAGCCACCAACAACCATCAACAGCCTCCATAGACTGTCGTAGCAGCCACTAGAAAGCTAAAATATAGTCCCCAAGATGCCTGAAAGTAACAAACGACCCCTGAATTTTTCAGAACTTGCCAAACCGATCCTCAATCTTACACAATGGTTAATGCAAGCAAAGTAAATAACCGTCTTGATACGTATATCGAGCAAAACAATCCGGGGTTACGAAATTTGGAGAATAAGTTGGAAGATTTGAGTTTGCAAATGCAAGATGTGCAACCAACATGAAAAGTAATTATGGATCAACTTGGTGTGCGGCATAATCCTCCACCTCGACCTGTAAAAAAACCAGCCCCAGTTGTTGGAAAAAAATCAAATTCTTGTAGTGCCTAAAATTCAATGTATTAACATTGAAAAAGAAGAGGGAGAAAAGGCGTATATTCAATGTTTTAACGTGAAGAAGAAGAGGTAGAAGAGGCCGTTAAAAATGAAGAAGTTGTAACCATGAGAACAACATCGTCAAGGCTAAATATGTTGATTTTTAAGGCATTGACAAGATATTGGCAAGTATTAACACATCGGAATTTCTTATTATGTGCGTGTTGTTTTCGAAGATCTTGCTTATGGAGTTGGAATTAGATGTCTTTAATTGCTATGACAAGTCATTACTTTGTTCGTTGATTCTCAAATATTATAAAACTCGTGGACAAGTGAGGAGAATGATGCCAAACGAAGAATTAAAATATTAGTTTGTATATATTTTATATTATTTGTTAGGATTAGGTTTAATGTTATTTCGTTTAATATTATATCATACTACCTCCGTCCTTCTCATTTTTTTACAGTTTTTTTCACATGCTTGACACGCATTTTAAGGTAACTATAAAGTATATTTCCGTAATTTATTTTTAAAATTTTCTTTTTTTGTATAAAAGTTTGAACATCATATTTTTATTTAGAAGAAAAAAAATTTTAAAAAAATTTATGCAACTGCATTTAATAAGAGCATTAAAGTGCGTGTCGAGCCCCCGTCCCCCAATGTAAAGAATTGAGGGGGACGGAGGGAGTATTATATATGTGCAGGAATATTCTAGATTATGATAGAAAGTAAGAAATGATTTGTTTTCTTTATTAGAAGATTGTTACTTGATCACTAAGTTTAGGGTTCACTCTTATGTGGCTATATAAACTAATGTAATCTTTTATTTAAAGGATAGAATTGATTGATTATTGAATTGAGAATTTTCTCACTGTTATGGATTGCGAAAATTAACATACCTCTCTTTTGCGGGTGAGAAATCCTAGGGGTAGTGATTCTTCTTCGATTATATCACCTTAGGCATGGGTTTTCTGCAGTTAATCCACATTTATCTATCTTTTTTCGTGTTTTTTAACATTGTCATGCATCATTTAGGATATGAGTCATTTGACTATTTATGCACGAGAACAAGCTATCTTGATGCTATTGTAATAATCCATCCTTCGTAAATAATTTAGATAACCAATGCAACCAATTATTACTCTTTTACGGATATACCTTTCTAGTGAGTGGATTATTTCATATGTTTTCTATACTAAACAAACACAGAAATGATCTTTTAGATGCATATACTAAACAAAAATAAATAGATTATATTAATAGACTAACGTCTTAATGCCAAGAGTGGTTGCAATATAATCTGAAATTTAATTCCATGATTATAATTCTTATAAACTCGTGGCGTGTTAATTGAATTAGGTTATACATAAAAGCTTTAAAATAATCCCCACAAGTCCACAACAAAAATAGTTAAGGTGTAAGCCTTGTATGGATGATAGTAAATTTGTCTGTGCTTTCAGTTGAAAATAGAATTATATGCATTTAGGATTTGTTGGTCCCATAACACTTCAATGCTTAGTGCATGCTCTTATTAAGCTTTTTGTAAGAGCATCTCTAATAAGGGGTTGCCAATCTTGCCAAATCATCCTATATATTAATATTTTATTTTCACTCTATTTCATATCAACTTGGCAACATTCTACTCCAATAGTTAACAACTTTTTGAAGTTGCCTATGTGATCCCTAAATAAAATTGTAAATGATTCATAAAGTAAAAAGAGTATTATTGATATACACTTTTTCACTATATATGTATTTTAACCAATCCGGGAAGTTGCCAAGTTGTGGCAACCAAGGTTGCCATGCTACATAAGATTTGGCAACCCCTTGATAACCTATATTCGAGATGCTCTAACATGCCTTGATTGTACTGTGCATGCATGATGTTTTGTGTTTTGTATTAGGGTGAACAAAAGTCACCAGGGATCATTCCTTTGGCAGTGAAGGATGTGTTTGGCATAATACAAGAGGTAAAACACGCCTCTTTAACTTATAGTTGCACAAATTCTAGTTCATTTATGTTTATGGCTGTTCTTGGCATGCTCTAGTTTTACTAGATAAATCAAAAGTGAAAAAGATGCGTTAAGTTTTGTTAGTATCCTCTAAACCTCTTTATTAAGTAATTGTTTTCAGACACCGGGGCGGGAGTATCTTCTTCGTGTTTCATATCTGGAAATATACAACGAGGTTAGTTGATTAGTACTATTTTTGTTTTTATTATGTTATGGTTGTTAATCTCTTTTAGCTTTATTCCTTATAAATCATGTATAACACATAATTCGAAGCAAGTGTAGAGAGGTCTGGACGACTAACTTTTCTAGAAATTTATAGGTGGATTAGGCCAATAGATTAACCTCCTTTAAGAATTAACTTGCATGTTCATTAATATCCTACAATACCCTACATGCTAATTTAGCAATAATTGTTAATACACACTTTAGTTACAAATTTATCATTTCAACATTTACACAGATTTGGGAAAATTGACAGGACTAATATGCTAGCCAGCATGATCAATTTACTAGTGAATAAAAAAATTAAAGAAATTTCACATATTTAATCACATGTTTCACATGGTTTTTTGAAACTTGGAGACCAAATCTAGAACATCCATTTTATCTAATCTAATGGTCACTATTTACTTCGTTTTAAAGTATAATTTTAATAGCCCTGGGTTATATTAGTCTACATCCACGTTGTATACAACATAAAATGTATAATTGCAAAACTTAGACGTGATTATAGCACTACATATTACATATATTCTTTCATGTTTATTCTTTTTGAATAAAGGTATATATAACACTCCGGTAAAACAGTTTATCCCACCATCATCCACATTTCATTAGTGTAAATCTCAACTCAATGCTATGTGTTGCATGCAATATAAAGTATTACTCATGTATTTTGCATGCAACACATTATGTGCTTGTAGTAGTGCTTAGGCCATGTTTGTTTCATGGGATTATAATCCCGGGATAATAATCCGGGGATAACTAATCCATTAAAATTAGTCCTATGGATAAATAATCCTATCATATGTTTGTTTGAAAGGATTAGGTATGGGATTGGACTATAATCCTTTAAAATTTTATCCTATATTGGTTTTGAGGGATAATATTTGGGATTGGAAATTGGAATATAGTCCTTTAAATTTTCCAATCTTATATTTGTTTTACATGGGATTACAATGAAGGTAGTATAATCCTTTAAAAAATGATTTGTAAGAAGGAATAAACAAAACCAAGTATTAAAGGGGATTATAGTCCTATCATCTACTACAACAAAACAAACACGTGATAGGATAATTTAAAGGATTATAATCTTTGGATAAACCTTCACTATATTTTTACAAAACAAACATGGGATTAGAAAATTTAAAGGATTATAATTCTATCCCCGACTTAATACTATGAAACAAACATGGCCTTAGTGTTCAACACAACATAAATGTAAGTTCAGATTTTTCAACAGTGGTGAGTGGTGGATGCAAGAGCATTTCACGAGGGGGGCACTATCAACAAGATAGAATTACGTCATAACTCATAAGATTGTCCCCAAGATTAAAATTTTCTTTTGCCTTTTCTAACGCAGATATACATATTTTTAATATGTTAGCGCTAAAATATTTGGTATTCAACCATTTTATGTTCATTTTAAATAATATAAAATTTAAATGAAATTTAATATAGTTCAGAATTTGTTGTAATTACTAAAAGTACAGGGACACTTCAAGTTTTAATGGGGGCACTCAATATAATAAACATACTTACACTCAAAATTACTAAGAAAAAGTTAATAACTTTTTTCGGTGGGGGCACGTGTCCTCAATAGTGATGTAATTTATTTTTTTTGAATAGAAATTACTTTTTGTCATAGCTTTATCTAAAACTAAATGACTGATATTGTATTGTTGATGATTTTAGGTTATCAACGACTTGCTTGATCCAATAGGGCAAAATCTAAAAATAAGGGAGGATTCTCAGGTTCATATCTTCGTTTACATTACGTGTAAAATTTAATTTTAGTTTCCAATCATTTGTATGCTAATTCCACCATGAAATTATGTTATTTGTACAAAGCAATGGAATTCTCTCTAAATGTTTTTACAGAGCTGTGTTTCTAACTCTAATATCATTAGAACGAAGGAAAAACAATTTTAGATTTTATGTTGTTCCGTTGCTTTTATTCTCCCTCTATAGAATGAAATGATATGAATCTAAGCCTACTTTGGGTGGGTTATTATTATATTGTTTCTTGATATATTGCTCTCTGTTGTGTGGTGGTAGATTTAGATATCCCGAGTCTATTGAGGGCTCTATGACATGGACTTTGTGTATACATATATTTTACCCTTGCATGCATGTGCTTTTGTCTAACTTATTGCAGGGAACCTATGTTGAAGGAATCAAAGAGGAAGTTGTTTTATCTCCTGCTCATGCTCTATCACTGATCGCATCTGGTGAAGGTAGACACAATTGTTTTTTATTGCTGAGAGAAAATATCCTTTTTAACCAAACAATTTAAGAAGTGAATCATCCTTATTTCATAATTTTAGAGAAAATTTCATATTCAAATCAAAAGTACTGAATGCTCCGCGTCCTTCCATTCATAACAATGCAGCACACAGGCATGTCGGATCTAATAACTTCAACTTACTAAGCAGTCGCAGCCACACAATATTCACCTTGGTAATTTTTTATCCTTTGATATATTTTTTTTGGAACCCTTTTATCACCCTCAGTAACCTTTTCCTCAGTATATATATACGCACAATGGGATTGTATCATTTTTAAATGAATTCAATGCAAATTGCTTAGTCTATCGATCACATAATTTGTTATACCTATTGACATGATATAGTAGAGTCTTACCGTATGCCAATATGTAGTTTCGAACTAGCTTGGACCTTTTTCATCTTTCAGTACTTTAGTATTGATTGCTTAATTGGAGCTCTGGCAAAGCTAAAGCATTATGTTGTTAGGTAAGAATTCAGGAACAAAAGTTCTCAAGAAATCAATTAACCTTGGGGCTTTTCTTTTTGTTCTCCAGACTATTGAAAGCAGTCCATGTGGCGAGGATCAAGGGGAGGAGGTGACCTTGTCACAGTTGGTAAAGTTACCATACGAAATTGAAATTTTACATATAATTGATTGATCTTTTCTGTCGGTGTTTTTTATTACCTAAGCAAGTGCATTTTTTCTCTTCTTTCAGTTCAGTTTAGCAATTTGCAGTTTTTTTATTTATCCTTAATTTTTCTTTGTAGCATTTGATCGACCTGGCAGGATCCGAAAGTTCTAAAACAGAGACTACTGGACTGCGGAGAAAAGAAGGATCATACATAAATAAAAGCTTGCTAACTCTTGGCACCGTAAGTTATCAGTCGTCTTGTATTCATATAGGACTTTAGTCATTCTGCAGGACTAGATTCTGATATAATAACAAGTATCCTTCTATTGTTTGACATAGTATTGTTAGTTCATTGTTGACACTTTAATTAAGCAGTTTTTTTTATTCCAATAGTATCTCAGATCAATTTTATTACTACTTGACGTATGATTGTTCTTCAACCCTTTTTCTTCTTATTTTTTTCCGCAGGTGATATCTAAGTTAACTGATGGTAAGGCCACTCATATTCCATATCGAGATTCAAAACTCACACGTTTGTTGCAGTCATCTCTTAGTGGCCATGGACGAGTTTCTGTGAGTATCCAAGTTCAAGTTCACTATATGATCCTTCTTTACATTGGATATTATACTTATTAAGAATACTTTTAATAATTTCTGTTCTTTTATTTTTTTTATCTGTGAATGTTCTGCAGCTTATTTGCACCGTCACACCCGCTTCAACCAATACCGAAGAAACACACAATACGCTAAAGTTTGCACATCGAAGTAAGCATGTAGAACTTAAAGCCTCCCAGAATAAGGTGAGCTAGGCAGATTTGTTAAATTGTAGAATGCTGCTACATATCACTTTTACCTACATATATTAATCTTTACACTTGTGGTCTCATAATCAGATTATGGATGAGAAATCACTTATTAAAAAATATCAAAAGGAAATTTCAATTTTGAAGCAAGAGCTTCAGCAATTAAAGCGTGGCATGATGGAAAATCCATTAGCAGTGGCACCTAACCAAGAAGACTTGGTTAACTTAAAGCTTCAGGTATGTACTATGTACTCTAAAATATTTGCTGTTTCATTAATAATGTGGCACATTTCAGTTCTTGTTTTTCTGTAAGAAATGAATAAATTTAAACTTTGGTATTTTAATTTGTTGAATATGTATTATTTTTTTCTTTGGTTAGTTTAACACACTCATACACTCACCTTGTCTTTGACAAGGTTCTAACCCTCAACATCCTGTAGACCAAGAGGTCATTGGTGAATTTGTATCTTCCTGTTTCAGAAAAAGCTAACACCGACTTTCTGTTCTACAATATGTTCCTTTTTAATGTTAAATTCTATTGTATCGTAGTTAGAAGCAGGACAGGTTAAACTGCAGTCAAGACTGGAAGAAGAAGAAGAGGCCAAAGCAGCATTATTGGGAAGGATTCAAAGACTTACTAAATTAATCTTGGTATCCACCAAAAATACATTGCCATCCAGTGTTCATGGAAAGTCGGGCCACAGGCGGCGACATTCTTTTGGTGAAGATGAGGTACCTAATATCATCAATCTGTGAAGAACAATATTCTGAATCATTCTACATTATACCAGTCCATGTGTGAAATTCGTAGCAAGCTTTTTTTACCACCATGCTTGTACCTTGGCAATATTAAAATTCCCATTATGATAGTGAAAAATAGTAGGCAAGCATATTTCAGTTGATAGGAATTTTTTAATAATGTTTATGCAGCTAGCCTACTTGCCAGACAGAAAACGTGAACTGATGCTTGATGATGATGCTGGAAGCATTAGTTCGGAAACTTCAGCATATGGAAGGAGTGAGGTTACCGATCTTGATGAACTGATGAAGGACTACAGAAAGAACACCAAGAGAGGAATGCTTGGCTGGTTTAAACTAAAAGTAATTTTTGTAAAAACACTGTTTTTACCCTTTGTTATCGCTTTCTTGGTTGTCTGATTCTGTTTGCTTCATTCGTGCTGAAGTTTGCTGGTGGTAACCCTTTTTTTTTGGCTAAATTGTGGTAACCCTTTTATTATTAATAAACTGGTTAAAGATACTCTATGATCCTAGAATGTCTTTTTGAATTTTCTGGATAAAAATTAGATTATTTATCTGCTATAAGAAACAACAATTCTGTAAATATTTACCAGTGCATGCTCTTTAATATCAGATTAAGCTGCGAAGGCTATTGGTGATTGTTAAATTTCAACCTTGAATTTTACAGAAATCCAGGGCTTAACTTGCTATGTAGAATTAATTTATGATGGCGCGGCTGACACTTGGTGTTGTTCTTAGAGTTTACTGTACCTTGGTTGAAATTTCCTGTTTGAGAATGTATTAAGGTGCCAGTTGATATTTACTGAGCCAAAGTGCATTGAACAAATGGTGAAAGGTCAAGCTATTAAACAAGGGAGCATCTGATGATAACTTGAGGAAGACAGGAAAACCGTGCACCATAAGCTCTAACTTTCTGCAACACGCTTGAAATTGGAGTTTGAATGAAAATGATAAAAAGAAAATGCATCTCCAATAAGTTATTTTCTGTTTACTGACCAACTCATTTTCATCCTTCCCGTCCGTTTCTAATTAATACCTGAAGACACGGAGTGCTTCAGTTTTTCCTATTCAAGCGGAATTAGAGCAATCACATAATTTCACCATGGGTTGCATTATATTTATTTAAGAATCACTTCTTTGTGTTAAGCTTTCTCCATTTCTTTGCAGAAACCGGAGAATACGGTTAGGTCATCTACTAGTACCGATTGTGAGAGCTCCGCAAGTGGTTCACCTGCTTCGTCAGCAAAATCATCCCAAAATAGAGTCACCTTCAGTGATACAAGGGATGGACAAAGAAGTTCAATTAACAAGAGGGAAGATTCTTCTGTTATTGATTCTCTACCAGCGAGAACCCTGGCAGGCGACCTGTTCAGTGCAACTGCTGGAACTCGCCATCTACCTCCGGTAAGAGCCTATTTTATTGTACTTAATGCCATTTAATAGGTGGTGGAATAAGATAAAACATATACTATCAACTTGAAAAAATATCCACTAGCGGGATATACTGGATTTGTTTGGCTTGGTTGAACTTGAAAAATTAACACATTATGTAAACCAATATCCAAAAGAAAATTGTACTTTTTTTGCTTGTAGATGAATAATGAATTAATGAAGGACGACATTGTCTTCTATATTATTCCGGACTCATTTTTGGTTGTTAGTTTTATATCTGCAAGCCTTTGAATGTAAAGAGTATTCTTTCATTGTTGAATACTGCTCTCGCCAACAAAGGGTGCAGTGGTTGAGCACTTGTCCCCCTTGCGGGAGGTCAAAGAGTTCGACTCCTGGTGTGTGCGTGTGTAATTAATTACCAAAAAATTATTGCTCTCCAGCTATTGTACTTGCTCCTGCTTTTCGTTTGATTTTTTTTACTTGCATTGTGATGTGTTAAAATCTACAAGTGTATTTTGTCCAGTTTATTCCTTACTAGAAATATTGTAATAGTATCTGTGCCTCTCGAGTCATGATATTCATTAAATTTTGGACAGGCCAATATCACAGTGACAAAAGATTTATGTATTTGTCATTCAGATGTCTCAAATCTCAGTATATTGTGTATCAGAATTTTGTCCCCCTCCATGTGTCCATATCATATCAGTATTTGTTATTTTTTTCCCAAAAAAGTTGGATTCTTCTTAACTAGTTTAGGATTTCTCTTGAGGTTGGTGCTTCTATATGTTTGAGTTATGTTTTGCTAGAATGCTGAGTGGCCTTGTGCAGACAGGAACAACTATTACTGATCAAATGGATCTTCTCCGTGAGCAAGTGAAAATGTTAGCTGGAGAGGTAGCACTATGTACTAGTTCACTGAAAAGACTTTCAGAAGAAACAGCAAGGAATCCTGACGACTTGCAACATCAGGTTGGTTTTTATAAAATGTTTAACATTTTAAGAATATCAATCTTGCTAGCTAGTAATTCTTGGGCATGATTTATATTTAATAAATTACTGAAGGTTCAGTTTGATAGTCATATTTGTAAATATAGGAAGACATGCGAAGATTGAAGGGTGAAATTAGAGAAAAGAAACTTCAAATACGTACACTGGAGCAACACATGATTGGATCCGTAGAAATTGCTCCTCGTACTTCAACTATCACTGAAATGTCTCAGGTAATTCCTTAATTTATTCTTAGAAATTTTAACTTTAACATTCATATAGTAAAGTTACCATACATACGACTCATACAAGGACTTGAAATTTCTTATACCGTAAGAATGGTAATATGTCTTGCAATTAGTTTGCTGCCTTTAATTGATGAATTTTGTAGAGGCTGTTGATGTCTTAAAACATTCACTTTTTAGTGTTTCACTGTTTTGTGTTTGGCGAAGTCTCTCTGATAGCAATTGAGCATTTAAAAGGTGCAAATTCCATCGCTCTCAAAAGGAGTGGGAGTGACATTATGCTATTTGTACGGTGCAATATATACTGATTTCATTTATCAATATGTGTGTGTGTGTTTTTACTGATTTCCCACTTTGTAGGAGTGTCATCAAGCTATTTGTACAATTCAATATATACTGATTTCTCTCTATGGAACTTCTGTTATATGATTTTCGACTTTTTATGGTTTCTGTCTTACCCGTGATTATTTTAATGCATATATGTTTTAATCCAAGGCTCTATCCAAGCTTGCTTCACAACTCAATGAGAAAACGTTTGATCTTGAGGTACATTCAAATTTTATTGCCTGTCAACTGTTGCAAACTTGCAATGATACTCTAAAATCAAATAGCAGAACTTGTACTAAGTTGTTCCTATTGTATTGCGACTTATCCAGATCAAAACAGCAGACAACAGGATACTTCAGGAACAGTTGCAGCTAAAGGTACTTCTCTTACCGTGCGTACTCTTCTTCTAAAATTTTCTGCTATTTATTAGTAAGTTGTTGCCACGAAAAGGTATCGGAGAATGCTGAGATGCAAGAAACCATTCTTCTTTTAAGACGTCAGCTTGACTCCGTGTTGTCTGCTAAAAGTTCTAAGGATTTACAAGAAAATATGGACAGCAAGTTTACCACATCTACAACTGGTTTGGAAAAGCCCGCGGAAGCAAAATATAGAACTAAAAATGGTGACGCATATGAAGAAGTGTATGTTGATCAAAGTACACCTACCAGCGTTATGAGCTTGAATGGAATATTCTCAAGAGACTCCAGAGAGTTGAGAAGTGATGCCTTGATGAATTCTCACCTCGGACAGGTTATTTTTGTAATTTCTTTGCTTTCACGGTGTTGCATGCTCTTTATCTGCATGTCTTTTCATTGTTAATACTAGTAAATCACATACATGTGACGCGCGTGTGTGTATATATAATTTCAAGATGCATAACTTATTGGTATATGTTTCAAACTTATTCTACATTTCACTCAGGCTGCCGAGATCGAGGCACTGAAGCAAGAGCAGATTAAAATGCTAGAAGAAAAAGATGGGCTTGTGATTCATAGCCAAAAACTTGCTGAAGAAGGTTCATATGCAAAAGAACTTGCGGCGGCTGCAGCAGTTGAGCTCCGAAACTTGGCTGAAGAAGTGACAAAGCTTTCATACCAAAATGCCAAATTAACCGCTGACCTTGCTGCTGCAAAAGAGATAAGCAGTAAGTCTAGTTTTGGTCAGAGTGCTTCCATGTTTGATGTAAAGAGAAATGGAAGCATTGGAGGACGACCCGATGAACGATTGAAAAAACATAAAGATGGAATACTAGTGGAGGAATTGGGACAAGAGCTTGATGCAATGTACCAAAGAGAAGCTTCCTTAGTTTCTGCTTTGTCCGAGAGAGATGAGAAAGAAGCTGAGATGCGCAAAAGGCTTGATGAAGCAAAACAACATGAAGAAGATCTCGAAAATGAGCTTTCAAATATGTGGGTTCTTGTTGCAAATTTACGAGAGTCTGGAAGTCATTCTGCGGAAACCTTATCCGAAGGGGTTTATACATCAGAAAAATTGCAAACAAGAGGCGGAAAACAATATATTGCCAGTGGTCAAACGAAGGAATTACTGAATGGAAATGAGATCCCCGAAAGCATGGACAGGACTAGAACATCGGAAGAATTTCAAGTGAAGTACATTAAAGAAAGGCAAAGATGCAAGGAATTGGAGGGTTTAATTTCAAGACTAAAGGTATGCAATGGTACAAATTTCTCGTCCCTTTCTTTACGGTCTTTTACATTTGTTATCTTCTTTTTTTATATAACTTCATCCTTTCTAATACGTACTTTCTGAATCTTGATCACCTTTATGTATGTTACTTCCCTCTGATACACATTTATGGACAATTTTCGCCTTTGACGTAAAGATCGTTTAATAAAAGCTTTTAGCTTTATATAGGCAAGGTCATAAATAGTTTACAGGACCAATATGCCTTTCGACCTATTATCCAATGATATAAGCATACATGAATATAATAATATCCATTCCATTTTTAATGTGTATATCCTGGTTGAATTCATAATTTCATGCATCAAACTTACAAGGTTCTCATGACCATGTGCTTGACTAACAAAAGATCTCATCTCTAATGAGAAATAATTTAGCGCTCTTTCCATCCTTGAGTATGGTGGACTAGTAGTCCTAATAATTTAATAGTTTTGTTAGTTTTTCACTGAATAAAATTTTGTGCCCTATACAAATTCCTACTCTCTGACCTTAAAAGTTAAAGTTGTGTTAAGAAATTTAATGCACATGACGAATCATCTTGTTAAAAAGCTGGAGTGGAAGAAAACAAATTATGAGTTTAAAATTGAATTTAGAAGGAACTATGGGCTTAAATAGAATTTAGAAACAACTAGGGGTTGTAAAAAATAAATAGAGAAAACTGGGGGATTATAGAAGGAAAGAGGTCCGCTGGCTCCGATTTGTCTCCAGTTGCGGAAACAACACCTATTATGTCCCCTGATTAACCAACCCTCAAATGCCAAATGAGATCATGGGAAAACTTACAACATCAATCTATTAGTGCACAAAATTTCATGTAGCATTGGCTTTGTAGGAGGCAAAATCCTTGTCTTTTTTTGACTAGTTATAGAGCTCATTACCAAAGCTCAGAGGTAAAGAAGTTGTTTTTAGCATGCATGATGATTTTACTATATGTTCTAAAGACGTCATGGCTATGTACTCACTTGATAGAACTACTGCTATTTCTCTGTTGAAATTCTTACCACTGAATTTGCACCTTTCAGAACTCAGAAGTAATATTAACATTTCTCATTGCAGGGTGATGATGTTCGGGGCCTGGACATGACTACACTAGAAGAGCTACAAAACCTCCATGTTGAGGCCATAACAAAAATCTGCCACGCAAAGGTGACATGTAATTCTGTATATGGCTGGTCTGTTTGTGTGTGTATTGCATACTTGCATGGATGGCGTGTTTTTACCTTTTGTCATTTGCATAATAGCATATATTGTGTATACGTGCTTCCAGAAAATTATTGATATTTGCTTTCTTGATGTCTTGTTGGTTGACGCATTCCTCTCTGTTATCTAGAGCTATATCTAATAATTGAATTTACTTTGTGTACAAGTTCTGTATTGGTTAACCCTCATATCTGTTGTCAGTTGTCATTAGTTAGTAATCTTCAGTTGGATTGCCAGGCTCTGAAGTAACTACTCGTCGGCCTTGGCTATTCTCCTCATAGGGAGGTTATAGATAGCCTCTGCGCCTCAGCATATATTTGTTAATCTGTATAATTGGGTGGATTGGTGTTACAGTGTAAACCATAAATCTTATATAGGAAGAATTAAGGTTACTTTTAAGCTGTGTTTTATATGGTAACCAGCACTCAAGTATAACCGACTCACCAGTTTGAGAAACTAATCATGCTAGTTTCTGCAAAAATTTTAGGGTCATGAGTAAGCCAGTAAATGTTTATCAAACCATATTCCCCTGGACCGCTATTGTGGTTATAGAATTCAAAATAATAATTATATATTTTTAGTACATTAAGGGGTCTGTTACTCTGGTAATTACTTATATTTTAATTAAAAATGGAATAATTACCCGGATTCCAAGTTGTAGGGCAATTATAAGTGTGTTTTTAATTTTGTTATAGCAGTTTAAGGAACATTTATACTCTTTTGGAAAGTTATTCCTCTTAATTGAGATTAAATATTTTAGTTTATTAATATAGATTTCCATTATAAATTTGTAAGGTCTGAATTGTTATCAGTTTCGATTCGGTGTTAATGTGTTATAATGTATTCTACACTTGCCTTTTCACTGAAATAGTAAGGTTATCGGTGTTGTTTGTAGTTGTGCTTGATAATGGATCTTTCACTAATATTGGGTGTTTGAAATTGTGCAGTGTTCGAGTAATTTTGTATAGCATTCGGAAAAGAGGTTTATGAAAAGATCTAGGTGAGTTGTGTTCAAAAACTTTATAATTCTGTTTAATATTTCTTTTACATCAGTATTAATTATTCCTAGTGGAAGTTATATTTTTTTAATTACTATCAAATACGACTAGTCCTTGGTAGTATTTTTCTATTTAATATTTTTATCATGTTTAATGTTGCCTACCTATATAGGTGACTATGAACATTAAATTTTCCACTTCGCCATTCGCTTGTCTATGTATGCTGCCTTGTCGGTGAAGCAATTTGTTATAATATATGTGTTTTCATTATCAAGTTAAATTAAGTAGGAATGTGGAATTTTGTTAATATTCATTATTTCCCTAATAATATTAGTTGCCGTTTTGGTACCGGCTGCATGTCATTTGCAATAACTTTAAAAGATAATTCCTCTGAATAATTGACAGGTTGACAAGTGTTATTGCGGCAAATCGTATTTATGTACAGTTTAACAGTTATGCAAAGAAAGAGAACATTCAAGTACTTCAGAGCCAAAATCCTAATTTTGGTGATGCAAGGCCGTAGATATAGTGGCAATGTTGTACTGAACTGTTGTAACAAATTTTATTGGTATCCCTCATGTACAGATTTTATTACGTGAACTTTAGAAAGAACAAAAAGGTTCAGAAACCTGCTGACTAAAGTATATATCTTTCACCTTATGTTACTTTCATTCATCTTGGAAGCCCCAGAAATAATCGGAGTAGATAATACTTCTAGCTGCTGAAATTTCCAGTTATGTGAAATTAAGATAGCATTTTCTAAATGTCAGTTTTGGACGCGAGATGATTTACAGCTATTTCTTAGAGTCTATTTAATTAATCACTTCAGAAGGTAAGTGAATGAGCTTTAATCTATTTCACTTGATAGATTATGTCTCGGTTTTCTCACAACTTGATAAGATTAGAAACATTGTTATAATGATTTTTCAATGGTGTCTTACGAGTGTTTTCTATTAATCATTTTTACAACTTTTATTTCTTGGTGAGAAATTTTTAATTGGTTTCATTATTATTAATTATGATAGTACCGTTTGCAAAGAAATTTTTAAATAAATAAGTGCAATGGTGTATTCATGAACACACACTAGACATCATCATAAACACACACTAGACATCAGATGGACCCATTACAGAGTTTACAACTTTTGTACTATAGAAAAGAAAACATGGATTCTTCCTTGTATTTTGTTTAAAGGATAATATATTCAGAACATGGATTCTTCTTCATATTTTGCTTAAGGGATAATATATTATGCTAAAACTGGTGACGGTACCAATATCAGCATATAAAGAATTGATTTCTCTTCAAAAAAATTTTGCAAACCTTAATTTTGGAGTAAAAGATAGAAGAAAATCTACTTTAATCCCCAGTCTGCTTTGAAAAATGAATGCTAGCATTGGCTATCTCGAAATCATGATTCCACCACAACAGCAAATTCCTTCCATAAGAAAGTACTTCCTTGTATTATATGCATAGACTGATTAGTGATTACAGGATGATATTATTATAAAATTTTACAGACCATCTGAATCTTACAGTCATCTTGTACACTATCTCTCTCGAGGTCTTATCAACATTATTGACAAAAAGTTTTTAAGTACATTACTTGAACTATACACCCTCATGGCCTCACTAATAGTCCTGCAATCTACCGGTGTCAACTCCATATGATTGCATAAAATAATCACTTGCTTCATGATCCACACTGTTATGAACACGTTAAAAAACTGTGGTAAGGATGGCACTTATATAAAAAGAATTAAAAAAATATATTCAGAGATTGAGAATGGCTCACGACTTGGGAAGCCTCTCGCAATTTGCAGGAGCCCATCCAATACGTTGTTTCTCATTATCAAAAATCACAATTTTATCTTGCAATGAAATGTCTGACAATGAAAGTGAGATTATATTAAAAAAAAATGATTTAAAAACAGAAAAAGAAAAAGAGAATTACAAAATTAACATAGAATAAAAAATCTGTATGTCGGAATGCAAATAACAGGTTTCAGGTGCAGATATTTTGTTCAAGCATGTACCTCCTATTATATTGAAGTCTCCCAGTCCAACTTCAGAGCCATCCATTATACCTAAACACACATTTCCTTGACCCTGAAACAGACATTTTTACGTGTGAAGAATCTGTTTTGGTTATTCATTCATTGTAACTTGAGAAAACCGGAACCGTGCAAGAACATTTAAAAGTTCCTTACCGTGACAATAAGATAAGCTTCAGGTGGCATTTGGAGCTGAGCAATTTTAGATTTCGTAAAAGTCAGTGCTAATGGCTTGAATAAATTACTGACATCACCAATGGATCTAAATGGTTTGGTGCCTTTCCAGCACACTGGGAGGCTTTTATCATCATTTGCATCATTCAAACTTTTTCCATTTAATTCCTTCTTTATCTGCAAGATATTAAATTTGTTTGTGTAAAGTAGATGAGGATGACTTATTAATGTCAAGAAAACGAGTATATTCTTCTAGGGGAAAAAGAGAGAAAAAGACGAAGCAAAAATGCTCATGTGGTTCACATCTCACCAAACAAAGTACAGCTTTATAAGCTTGAGAACTGAAGTAACTGTATGTACTTCCACTATCAAATACCATGGTAAGACCCTTAACTCCAGTAGCCTTGCCACCATATAGGAGTTCAGCATTTCCTAAGGAGTAGTGGTTCCTAATTGAACCATATATAATATACAAATATTATGAAAATCATCTAAATAAAAGACCATATTAAAAAAAATGTGACCATAAATCTTCTTACCCCACAGACTTGCTTGACATTGGTATCCAGCTTACTCCAGAAGGAAGAAGATCCTCTCCTAAAAACAGAAAACCTCCTCCATGGCCACTCAAGCAATGACCAACCACATTTCGTGTTAAACCCAGGTTAAAAATTTGTCCTACAATGCTTGATTTTCCATTCCTGAGGCCGAGGACTCCATCAGTGTAAGGTGGATCCACTGAATGTGCAACTTCTTGATTATAACCACAGCTACATATGTAAATTGACATAAAGACAAAACATAATTATTCTGTTCATGAATATAATCCTCAATATTAAATAGAAACTAATCTCCAAATGTAGCCACAAGAAAAAAAAGGTACATATTGAATAGCTGTGTCAGTACAAATTGAACAAGTCTGAAACTAAACCATGATAAACAGCTATATATTTACAAATAGAATAACTTAATTCAAGATAATGACAAGCCGAGTTAACATATATAGCCAGAATACTGGATGTACATGACTCTTCATGGAAATTTAGATAATGGGTTGAGAGCAAACTACATACCCAAAAGCAAGGCGGGGACGAAGTACACTACCATTAGTAAAAGTCAATGATATCAAATCTTTGACAAGAACACCCATAGATGAACCATGATCAGCATATCCAACTTCATAATCACATTGCTCTTCTGGATTTTCACAAGGATGGTTTTCGGGTGACTGAAGTGAGGCACATAAGGGATCCTTACATCTAACCAGGTCTTTGTTTGGCTTGTAGGGAGTGTGAGGGGCCTGCACAAAGGAGCAGATTGCAAAAAATCATAGGTCGTTTAACCAAAAAAAATATATTTTGCATTAATGAAAAAAATTATATATAAAAAAAATCATTTTTGTAATGAATGGCATGACCAAAATTTGGCAAGTCTATGAAAAACCTTGTGAATATACCCTTCTGGAGTAAATTTGGTTTTCAACTGAACAAAATACCATATATTTAACTGAACTAAGAGTGACTACTATATTTATAATGTATTGTACATTCATGATGGAAGAGTACGATATGAATTACCGGTGTGCACTTTGTACACGGAGCATCACATTGAAGCCAAGTGAGATCACTGCCTGTGTCTATATCAAGGAAGTAATCTTTGGCAGGGTGGCCTATTTTAATAGTCACATGAAAGTACCTAAGGTAAAATAGGATTAAGTGAAGAGTTCTATAATAGGCAACAGAAAGAAGAAATCCATAGACTAGTCAAAACAAGTCACCCTTCCCGCAAGGGTTGGCTCAGTTGTTTAAAGATAGGAAAACTATTCTCTTGGTCACAGGTTCGAATCCCACGGGCGGAGAATTTATGATTATGCCTCCTGAGTCAGAGCCTGTCGCTTAAATACGATTTCCATTTATTATTTTAAATTACATTAAATCTGGACCGCACAAATTTCTTTTCATCTTTATCTCTCTCCCACCCATAACCCGTTACTTCCCCAACACTGTATTTACATTACTATATTCAAATTCATCATCTGGACATCCTCACCATCTGCTCAAAATTTAAACATGCACAATATTAAACCACTATCATCACAGTAATTCGAGCCATTAACACCGCCCCTGATTATCACAAATGACCTCCATATCATCACGAAACATCATTATAGAAATTATACATATAAAAATATATATATCTTCATCACCCCCTATTCACACATCATCGTGATTTATAATCACCTACAACTCCAGCTATTAGCTCAAAATTAAAATATCAACGACAATATAAATTGGTGATTTATATAATACAATCAGTGATTTTCATGAGATTATTAGTGATTTTCGTTATACAATTTAGTGATTTTTATACATAAATCAATGACGAAAGATTAAATCTGGAAATTTTTAAATATAATCGAATTTATTTATTGTAGATAAATGAAGATCGAGGCGGAAGAAATAAAAAGCCGTCGGAATTTATGTCAGTGATGCATAAAATCAGAAAATTTGGTGGAAGGTGTTGGTGGAACGCAATCAGAGATCGGAAATGGTGGATGTAGATCGACGATGGCGATGACACTTAGAGATATGAAGATGACTTGATATGGTGATTGACTAGCTGTAATGGAAGATGTAGAAGATAGTAGCGATTGTATTGTTGGTGATGATATACAGACAGGTTTATGTATATGTGGTTTAATATGTAAATGGACTGACTTAATGGGTCGGACTGGCTGTTAGCCTAATATAATATAGGTGGGTTTGACCGATTTCTAGTTTTATTTTAAATTGATTTCTATTGGAATATCCCTATATATATATATATCTTCATTACCCCCTATTCACACATCATTGTGGTTTATAATCACCCACAACTCCAGCTATTAGCTCAAAATTAAAATATCAACGACAATACAAATTGGTGATTTATATAATACAATCAGTGATTTTCATGAGATTATTAGTGATTTTCGTTATACAATTTAGTGATTTTTATACATGAATCAATGAGGAAAGATCAAATCTGGAATTTTTTAAATATAATCGAATTTATTTAGTGTAGACAAATGAAGATCGAGGCGGAAGAAATAAAAAGTCGTCGGAATTTATGTCAGTGATTGTTATGTAATGAATTACACACGGGGGGGGGGGGGGTGAATGTGTTTTTGTATTTTTATTGCTTTTCTTGAACTATTTTGTTTGAACAAAGTAAATCAAATCTTGTAGTGAAATATGTTCATGCAGAAATTAAACATGTAATAATAAAGAACACAGATCTTTCAAAACTCACTTAATTTTATATTAAAATTAAGAATGTTTTGCTACAAAATTTCTAGGCTCTTTGGTGATAAAGAGCTTAGCTTCTTTCTTGAGAGAATACAAGAGTTCCTGATCTAAAATTGTTACTACTAACAAAGGACCAATGTTAACTTTATAATTTAGTTAACTGCTGGTTTACACAGTGTATAATAAGACATGCTGTTTGAAAGAGATATGTCCTAAGTCCAATCATGTATGAGGATTTAGGAATAACTTTTCATGTAATCTATTTTGATTTCATTGATATTTATAAAAGACTTGTTTTGTTTTTTTTATTACGGGCTCTATCTATTTAAGTGTTTAAATAAGATATACCATAGTTTAGAGTAAAGCTTTTTATGGATTATGATGAGATCATAATAGTGAGACCTAAAAGATGATAACTCTAAACTTAAATAGTTCCTGGTCATAGGATTACTAACTGGTAATTAATAATCCGCAAAGATCAGTACATACTATGCTTGCTTCATTATGAAGGATGTCTGTTCTCATAGATATTTGTGTGGTGACACTATAGCTAGTATGTAGGTGCTTATTATAGAATAAGTTCACTGAACATGACTCGCACAGCTGAACAACTGATGGAGTTCACTAATGTGTCAGCAGTTGTTCACAAAGTGATAGTTGTACAAGTATTCTTAGACTTGAGGTCATCATAGTCATCTTGTGTACACTGAACTATGCTTTGGTTTAGTTCTTAGTCTCCAGGGACAATTATTAGGGCTCTACTGGGTATAGGAATTTGTACACGAAGATAGTGAATGATCAATAAAGGATCTACCCCTTCCAGTGAAGGAAGAGAATGTTCAAGGCTGATCCACTTATGCTAGTTCAGGAATCTCTGGCCAGAGTGAATGAAATTATAAAGGAGTTTCTAATTTATATAGAACTGAGCATAGTAAATGGGAAAGCAAATGATTAGATTAGATAGGCTTGACACAAGTTCCATGCCTTGTATTTAATCGGGACATTGTAGGGTAGAAGGAGTTAATTGTACGGTAACTATTCACTGAATAGGTTCTTGGTATTCTAAGCAGTGAATTCGTATTATCCAGATAGTCGCGATATGCTGAGAAGTATCCCTCACGATGTAGAATAAATATGATTAATTAATTAATCATATTTAATAAATTAGAGCATTTATATAAATAATGATAAAATAGTTTTATTATTATTTATTTCTACTACCGGCTTAATATTGAACCTACAGGGTCACACCATAAAAGAGAATGATTTAATGGTGGAGGAATTAATTAATAATGGCTAATAATTATTTATTTATGAAATAAATAATTAATTGGCAAATTTAATAATTTATT
Organism: Apium graveolens; assembly: GCF_009905375.1. NCBI lineage: Eukaryota > Viridiplantae > Streptophyta > Magnoliopsida > Apiales > Apiaceae > Apium > Apium graveolens. The sequence goes on along the minus strand of NC_133649.1, from coordinate 159,077,198 downwards.
AAATGAGATTTAATTGATTATAAATTAATTAAGAAAAGTTTTTAATATTATTAATTAAGAATTTAATTTTTTGAATTTAAATCAAGAGAGAGAATTATTTCTAAAGTGTTTAGAAAAAGGATTAATAATTAAAAAATGTTTTAATTATTAATGTGAATAATAAAGGGTTAATAATAATAATATTTTATGGGAAAATTTCAGCTGAAAATTTTGCCTATAAATATACTATTATAAACCCTATTTTTATTTGAACCCAAAATTTTTAGAAAAACCTAATTCTCTCCACCTCCTCCTCCTCCTTAGCATCGTTTTCTTGGTGGATACCGGTGGAGTGCTTCACATTTGAGGAGCAGCTGCTAAGGATCTCCGATCATTGCTTTTGGATCGCTATTAAAGGTTAGTAATCGATTCATATGTTTTAATCACGATTTATATGCTTTTATATGGATTTTATATGTGTAAAAGTGTTTTACCATGCTTCCGCTGTGATTAAAATCCAACACTGTTAACTTTAGTAAACTGTCACTTGTCATTTCCATTTAAGGAAAAGTATATCTTCCATTTCTGGCTTAACATATCTTTGCATACCGTGTTAACTTTGATCTTCCTTTGTCAGTTAATCTTCACCCTTGATCTTGCACACTCTTCAACATACTTTTTGTAGACTTGTCAATCCAGCTGGTTGGATTGTTTGTTGATTGTAAATCTTGGATATTGAACTGGACTGCAATTTTGTACTTTGAGATTTTACCTCGAGATCTCCAGTTTGAACTATAGAGAACTTGACATCTCGATAAGTATATTGGCTTATCGAGATCTCTAATCCTCCATTGTAAATTTGACTTGTAGAGGTCTCTGAGCTCTCTATAAAAGAATTTGGCTTGTTGAGATGTCTAGTCTTCATATCTTCACTTTGACTTATCGATATCTCTGAGTTCTTCAGTGGCTTATTGACTTATCGATAACTCAGAGTTCTATAGTAAAATTTGGCTTGTCGATAACTCAGAGTTCTCTAGTGAATTTTGGCTTATCGATATCTCTGAGTTCTCTAGTGAAATTTGACTTATCGATAACTCAGAGTTCTCTAATGAATGTTGACTTGTCGATAACTCTAAGTTCTCTAGTGAAAAATGACTTGTCGATATCTCCAATCTTCATGTCTTCAATTTGGCTTGTCGATATCTCTGAGTTCTCTAATAGTTTTCCTGACTTCTCGATAAGTCATTTGGAGTTCTCGAATGACTTCTCTATAACACTAAATCTCTAACTTGTAGAGATCTTGACTTAGAAAATTTTTCCCAAAACAGATTTATTCAACTCCAAGCTTCTTCATAATTCTTCAGAGGCATGATCTTCTTGATCTTCTTCCAGATAGAATTCTTAGGCTTGATACTGTTCAAGGAAAAAGACTCCAGTCTACTCTTTGACATTTTTACAGAGTTTAATGTTATAATACAAAATGCAAACTAAGATTACAATACAACTTACTTAGGGTTGTCAATTTGACTTAGTCTTGTTAAAGTACAGGCATGTCTTGTACAACAATCTCCCCCAATTTGTGAGAAGATTACTTAACACAAATTCATGCCTGTTAACACGACTAACCCCAAGTTAAAATGGAAAAAGAAATTAATACATAAAACTTGACAGAATTATAACTTTTATACATTAGAATATTACAGAGTTTGAATGGTTACAAGTATCAGGTAAAGACAATTTTTGCTTCTGCTTCTTCTCTAAGGAGATCTTTTAAGTGATCAAGAATTTCAAGTTCTTTTATTATAGGTGTCCCACTTAGAGCTTCTACAAGTTTTTGTCTTGGTACCTTTGGATAACCATTATCTAGTAAATCAATCCTAAATCTTGAGAATCCACCAACCTTGATGTTTAGAAATTTCCCATCCTTAGAGATTCTACTCATCCTTTTGGCCTTGAGTTCTTCTGATCATTTTATGAACATCTCAATTTCCTTATCATATTTCCTCACTCTTTCTTCAGATTCAACCTCATTTCTTTTTCTTCTTACCTCCCTTGTAATCAGCCATTCAACTTGAACTGATCTTCATGCCCTTGTAGCAGTATCCTTGTCCTTTAGCAAACTTACCATTCTCTTAATTTCTGTGGGAGAAAGAGAATCCATTAAATCATAGCCAAGAAAGGTGAAAGACCCATCTTCATAGTAAATTCTAACTTCCCTTAGAGATACAACTCAGACACTAACTATTTCTTCAGGTAGATGTTGGAAATAATCTTCATCTGAGATGCACCAATTTAAAGGTAGAAAGTCACTTTGCTCGAAGCGGTTTCAGATGACCATTTCAGTAACTTCAACTTTCTCAGCAGACTTGGTCTTCTTAGGTTTTCTCCCAACAGTCTTGAAATGAGTTTTGTGTGATGGTTTGACAGAGGTAGGACTGAGATTTTCTTTAGAGATATTTGGCTTGTGGTGATTGGAATTTTTAGGAAAGAGTTAACTGTTTATTTGTATAGAAATTTTGGCTTAGAGGTTAAAAGTGGTTTGTTGATTGAGGTTGTTGGCACAGAAGTTTTGGCTAGAGGTTGAGCTAAAGCTGTTTGGATTTTTAGGGTTTGCTGTAGTTCTGAGCCATCATGTCTTCTCTTACTTCTTCTCTCACTTGCCTTCTTCTTCTCTTCATTTTTCTTCTCATCCTCCTTCTTCTCTCCATCCTTACTTCCAGATGGTTTAGTGGATTGTCTTGGATTTGAGCCAGAAGGATTTTGATCACCTTTCTTCTGCTCATCATCATCCAAATTATCCTTATTGATTTAAATTTTAGGCAAGTTGGCTTCAACATCACTCAAAAATCTTCCCAACAGCTTTATCATCTCTACATCCTCAAAAGTCTTATTCTTTTTTACCTTTAAGGCAGTTTCCAGAATCATGATTAGCTTCTTGTTGGCCATGACACACTGTTTAGGGATTTGGAAGTGCTTAAAGTGCTTGGTGGTAGGACAAATGTATGTTATTCCCTTGCTTGGCTGAAGGTATGCTTCTGGAAAAGCAGCCATTTGAGCATTTCTCAATTCACCTAGCAATTGGGTGTCTTCATGGATCACAACTCTGACTTTGTTTATCAGAATATCCAATTCAGATGCCCTCCTTGAGATAAGATAATTGAGAGACACGTGCATACACCTATCTACCCAAGAATCATTTATATTGACCACTATCCTCTTCTCCTGAAAGTTGTCTTTAGTTACCAAAATCACCCTTAATGAATTGATTGTCCTGTCCAAGGCCTTTTTGTAGGTGAAGTGATTATTGTTGAGAGAAGCCCTTAGAGCCTTAAGTAATTCATCAAATTCCCTGCTCAGACTTGGTCTTTCAGCAGCCCTAATGAACCTCTCCATACTAATATATACTTCTTGACTTAAATTCTGTTCAGCACCCTGGACATGTTGAGTAGATGATACTGATTTTGCTAGCCTTGCCTCTCTCCCCCCTTAGTCTTATTGGCAGGCATGAGAAGGGGAGTAGGAATTTCAGGCCTAATCTATTATGGGAGTGATGGTAGAGGGATGTTGAGCTTTCTCATGATGGCTCCCAAAGCAATAGAGCTTTGTATTTGGAGGTGCTTGTGAGAGTCCACCAGGGTCTTGATGTTTGTCTGTTGGCTTTTGACTAGAGAAGTCAAAGCTTGAACTTGAGTGTTGAGAGAAGCATTGGAGTTTTCCAAAGAAGCTACTTGAGTTTTCAATTCTTGAATATCTTGAGAAGAAAAGCTTGTAGTAGAGATTGCAGTAGATTGACCAAAAGTAGCTTGCACAAATTTCTGAATTTCATCCATGACTAAAGGTGAAGGAGTGTATCTTGCAGTGTGCATTTGATCCAACTTCAACCTTGTGTCATTGGTTTTACTGATATGATCTTGAACAACTTTGTGCAAGGTTACAAATGATTCATTGAGTTGATTTATACTTTTGTCAATCCCACTGAGATCATACCTAGACATTTGTTCTGAGAAGATCTTAAATTAGTTTTTGATCTCAGTTTGTGAATGGATAATATGGTCCATCTTTTCTCTAACCATCTTTAATACTCTGTCTTGATGTCCATTCAATGTTATTTGTAGAGCTTTTCCAAAGTTGTGGAAAGCCTTGATTTGAGTCTTGTAGACCTCATTGATGGCATCTTATAACTCTTGTGGAGTGAGGGATCTAGAATTGCTTCCTAAGATTGTAATGTACTCCTCCCTGAATTTTGCCGACATAGCATCCATCTCAATTGTGAACTCCTTGTCCAACCAAGCATCACATTTAACATTCTGATCAGCTTCATCAACAATCTTTGCTTGATTATCTTCCACATCAGCCTGGTATGAGAGCGTGATAGCTTGGTAGTCTTGATTGGACATATTGGATGTGAGTAGCTGTTGTGAGATTTGCGCCAGGCCTCCAAGTCGATCAACTCTAAGATCTTCAATGGTAGTAGGTTGATTTTCAGTGTCTTGGAGCCATTGGGAGATGAGGTGTGATTGAGAAGTAGATGGTTTTGAATCAGAACCACCTGTGACTGAAGTCACAGTTTTACTCACAGATTGCTCAGTGGTTTTGACAAGTTGTTGTTCCTCACATAAAGTGGGAACCTCCAATTGAATTGGAGGGGATTTGACCGGGTTACTGTCATGTGCACCAATTCAAACCCTTGTGCTTCTTGCAAAGCACTATCACTTGAATGTGATAAACTTGCCTCCCCCATAGCAGAATCATTGACAATTGTACTCCTAGCATTAACTGCCAAAGCAATTTCTGCTAGGGTTTTGAGGGGAGTTGTTCCTACATGAGGAACCTCCAATTGAATTAGAGAGAATTTAGATAGCTCCCCCTCAGGAGTACTACCCTCAAACCTTACAGTCTGTGAAGACTGATTTGCACATGAAGGTGCATTTAGTATCTCCATGAGGTCTTCAGTAAAAACTAATGAATCCCCGATGGTTTTGAAGGTGTCATCAAGGTCTACCCCAGCTAGTAGCCTCTCACCATCTAATTGAAGTGTTTGGGTGGTGAGTAAGGTTTCTTGAACCAAGTCACTTTAGTTAGCTTGCACTTGAGAATTGGATTCAAGTGCTGTTGGTAGAGAAGAAATTTGAGATTTGAGAGATTGTTGCTCAGATGTGAGTGTTGGCAGCTCCCCCTGAATGGATGAGGGAGCTTTAAAAGATGTGCCCTCACTGTGTGTGCCATCCTTATTGCTCTTACCATACACTTAAATTGCTTCAGGTGCAGGCTGTGCAGACTCTGTACAAGGTGCATTGGGGTGAATACTCTTTTCAATAGAAACACCCTATTGAGAAGATGTATCTAGAGTCTGTTTAGTCCCCATTTTTACAACTGCATCCTGTTGGGAGGATACAGAAGTGGCTTGAGTGGTCAGCTCAGATTTCTTACTCTTCTTTGATCTCTTGACCAAGGGTGACTCAGCTTCAGTTTGATCCTCACCACTCTCAGTTATAACTGTAAAGGTTACCCCATTTCTCTTCCTTTTACTCACCTCATCCTTTTGGGAAGATGAGGTGGTTGGTTTCCTAGCTTCTACAGATTTTGAAGGAACATGCTCAACATGTGTAGGTTCCTATGGGTGTGCCTATGTTTGTGCTTCCTGTTAGGGCGAAAACACGCGCTAATAATACACGCAAGTATATGCGTTCGCAAGTAATATATAATACTTTCTAGTTCGTTCCCACAGAGACTCAGACTAATTATTGTTCAATTAAACTCACTCACCAATATATGATTACTTCTCAATGTTAAGACACTAACACTTAGAATTATTGACAAAATATTAACTACAATTAACTACTTAATTAATCACCTAATTAACACTTCGAATTAACAATATTAAAACACTCATGAGATCACAACTTTATTACTACTTCCTTCAATAGTTAATGTTATTACCCTTAGCATGCAACAGTGATGATATTAATCGAATAACACGAAACTGATAAAAGCCAACTCTCATTGTACTAATACCATTCTACCAAACATCCACAATTAAGATAGAAGTTGAATATGCATCAATTATGTTGAGTCCCTATATGTCTACAGAAATTGACAACATAATGATTTAAACGCAAGTTATTCCCTTTTGATTACACAGGGCGAATAAAACGGTTAGAGTTACCCACTAATCATGCACATCATACATGAACCTATGCTAGCATGGCAAGTTCTAAATCTCAAGATCCACCGTTGCTTCACAAGAGATTAACACCCTATCTTATATGTTCGCGACGCACATAAGACGAATACGCACAACCAATACTAGATATCATACAATCATCACATACTAAGGTATTAAACAATTAATTAAAGAATTCCATAGCAAATCTGTTACGACCCCATGATCACGATTAGCCCATGATAGCACTTATCGTCATCATGGGTTCATATGAAAACATGATAAATAAACACAATAAAATAATAATTAAACTAATTATATATTAAACCAGAGTACGTCACAAGAGTAATTAGGTTCAAAAGCAAGAAAACTAGCATCCAACGTTACAACGAAATAAGAATCACAAGAAAATATGCTTCCTCTTTGTTGCGGTGTGCTAAAACGGTCTTCTTCCTTATCTCCTTCGCTCCTTGCTTAATAAAACGATCCAATCTTGTGAAAACGTCTCCAAATATACTTATATAATAGTCCCATAAAACTCAGATTACATAGAAGTTGGAAGCCAAACAGAAGTAGAAGTCTAAAACAGATTATTATTTTTCCCGACCCTGCGCGGCCGCTCAGCATAGCTGAGCGGGCGCTCAGCCTTCTGCGCGGCCGCTCAACATAGCTGAGCGGGCGCTCAGGACCCTACTAGAAAATTCCTGAGTTTGCTCCTTTTCTTTGCTGCAATCTGCCCCTTTCTTTCCTCTCGCAATGCTTAACACATGCCAAGGCTTATTCTTGATGATTACTCCTCCGAAATGCAACTTATACCCTGAAATGCACAAACACTAGAAAAACGCATCAAATACACAAAATACTTGATTTCAAGACACCAATTTAAGCCATTTTAAGACGTTCTAAGTGGTATAAAATGCCACTTATCACACCCCCAAACTTAAATCGATGCTTGTCCTCAAGCGTCACAGACTCAAAAACAAATAAAAACATGCATGAATACAATCTATATGAAATGTAGCGATCCCCCTTACTACGACTAATCCAACCAACTTACAACATCTCAACAAATGCAATTAGGCGACTAAAGATCAATCAAATCATGCAAACAACATACAGCCAGAAACGTAGTGTGTGCAGATGCTTACAGATATGCTTCGGAACTAGAACAATTATTATGACTCAACTATCATCAAGGCAATCACATGATTATACAAAGAATAAAAATTCTAGGCACAAAGTGACTTATAACACTACAAGAATCATGGAGCTTATTACGGAATCATGCTTTTTTTTCACAACAATAATGCTTATTTGACCGTGCAATGAGTGAGGTGTACAAAAGACTTATACAATGATATCCATGTAGCGAGCGTTAGGTTAGCGGATCCCAGACTCTAAAAGCCTTAGGTCACTAGGCACAAAGTCCCCTAAGAACTTAATAACTCGAATACCAAAGAGCCCACTCGTGATCAATTATGCATAAACATATACTTCTTTTTTTTCTTTTTCTGTTTTTTTTCCTTTTTTTTTCAAAATTTCTGAGCAAGTGCGTTTCGCTCCATCTTGCTCAACCCTAGACTACTCGCATAACATGCGAGCCGACTACTAGCCAATTGACGCCTGGCCACAACTAGCAACAAATTCCATTTTTACTCCATTTTTTTCTTTTTCATGCCTTTATCACTAAGAACCTATTATCAAATTCTAAGCATAATAACTAGATTAACCTCGAAAACAATCAGATCATAACAACAATCTAGTCCTTAAGCATTCTCTAAGACTTAGTGAAAATACAAGTGCTTCTAGCATGCATATCAACTTACACGACTCAATCATCACTTTAATGCCATCACTACACTCGTATCAACATCACAAATTAGTCGATAAATCATCGCAAAAGGGATCATGGCATATGCATGAGCTATACGATATGATAACCAAATAAAGCTATAAGTAAATAAAAAAAACTATATGGCAAAAATTATGCAACTATATGAACTAAACTATCATGAATATGCAGCTATATGAACTAAATGAACTAAACTATCATGAATATGCAGCTATATGACACACACACAAAATATTCCTTAACTACCACCCCCAAACTTAAAATCTTCACTGTCCCCAGTGAAGGTAGTAGAAAGGAACACAGGGTATACCTACTCGGAATCATCATCATCATCACCCTCAGTGGGTGGAGTATCAGGCGGCGAGTATGCAGAGTCCTCACCAAAAACTGGCCACTGGATGTCAGCTCCAAGGCCCCGAAAAGCAGTCCCTAATGCAAGGGTGAGCTCCTGGGCAAACCTGCTCTGCGTCTCGTACATGGCATCCATCCACCGTGACAGCCTACTATACTGGGTATCTGCCATCCGAGCACCCTCCTGAGCTCTCGAAGAACCAACCTCATCACGCCTAGGTCTAGCCATAGTAGCACCTCGTGCTGGACGCCCTCCTGGAAGACGATAACCCAGCCCATGCTCCTCGGGCTCACCATCGGTCCACTCCTGCATCCCATTCAGAGTCCCAAAATCAATCGGAGCGGCTGACAACTGCAACTGCTCATGAGACGGCCAGTTCACTCCCACTGCTCGGCAAAGCTTCGTGACCGTGGATGCATAAGGGATGTTCATATACTTAGATTTCCTCAAAAACTTCAGAATCCCTTGGTAGATGAACTCACCAAGGTCCACATAGTACTCCTCATTCAAAATTCCCCACAACAACTGTGCTCTCTCAACTGTTACCTCATGTGCATACGAAGAAGGCAGAATATTAGCACAAATAAGCGCATTCCATGCACGGGCATACTTATTCATAGCGATCGCTGGGAAGTGACGATACTCATTAGTTCCTGTCCTGAAGGTCCAAACTGTTCCCGGCCTACAGAGAGTAGCATAAATCAAATCCAAGTCGAAATTCTCAGCAGTCTTCTCATTCCAGTTCTCCTCCTCGGGCTTCCTCTCTCGCTGCCCAATCACACAGCGAATCGCCGCTGGGTGATAATCAATCGTCAGCCCTCGGACCACAGAAAACCCATTCTTCTCGGCCTTCGCGTTCGCATAGAACTCGCGAACCATGCTCATCGGCACTGCTTCAGGTGACTCACAGAAAGCTATCCACCCCTTCTCTGCAATCATAGGTAGCAACTCACCATCCTTCCCCGATGGTAAAAACCCCCTCTCCTTCAGAATCGGCTTCCCCAAAAGCCTAGTGTACTCCTCCTCCGCAGCTCTGTCATTCAACCGAGGCCTCGCAGCAGTACCCCTCGATGAAGCAGCAGTAGGGACTGTGCTGCCGCTATCAATAGTCCTTGCTCTCTTGGGTGCCATTGAATCTGAATAAAAGTACTTGAGAATAGTATTTTTATGTTTGGGAGAGAGTTTGAGTGTAGAAAGTGTGTGGGAGATGTATGGGATAGGTGTATGTATATATAGGGTATGGATTAGGTTAAAATAAGATTAAGAGTGGGTTTGAGGGATAAAATTGTGGGGTAATGGGGAAAAGAAATCGTGGGTAATGGGGCTGTAATTAATTTTTTTGATTTTTTGATTTTTTTGGATTTTTTTATGAACTAAAAAAATTTTCTGGCAGTCGACCCCTGAGCGGGCGCTCAGGGGGTCTCTGGAAAAAAATTTCCGAGCCCGGTTTTTCTGATTTTTTTGTGGTTTTGGATAGGTTATTAACTTCTAAGGGTTCCTGTAGCAGCAAATCATGGGTTGCCTCCCACGCAGCGCTTCTTTTTCGTTATTAGCTTGACGTTGCGTACCTTCCTCAAGTTGACAATAAAACGGCACTAACCACTTCTCGGTTTTCCGTATCCCCATAGTAGTGCTTCAACCGCTGACCATTAACCTTGAATGCTTGGTCCGGATCGTTCTCAAAAATCTCCACCGCTCCATGTGGAAACACAGATTTGACAATAAAAGGTCCAGACCACCTTGATTTCAACTTCCCAGGAAAAAGTCGGAGACGAGAGTTGAATAAGAGAACTTGTTGCCCCGGCACGAATAACTTAGGATGTAGCTTCCTATCGTGCCACCTCTTCACCTTTTCCTTGTACATTTTGTTATTCTCGTACGCTTGAAGTCGAAATTCATCAAGTTCATTAAGCTGAAACATTCTCTTCGTACCAGCTGCATCTAAATCCAAGTTTAACTTTTTCAACGCCCAATAAGCCTTATGCTCAAGCTCCGCAGGTAAATGATATCCCTTACCATACACCAGTTGAAACGGGGACATACCAAGTGGAGTTTTATATGCTGTTCTGTAAGCCCAAACAGCTTCATCGAGCTTTAAAGACAAATCCTTCCTTGACGGATAAACAACCTTCTCTAGGATGCGCTTGATCTCTCTGTTAGACACTTCCGCTTGACCATTTGTTTGCGGATGATAGGCAGTAGCAACTCGATGATTCACATTATAATGTTACATCATAGAAGTGAACTTACGGTTGCAGAAATGCGACCCTTCATCACTTATGATTACCCGAGGCGTTCCAAACCTTGTGAAAATCTGCTTATAAAGAAAATTCAACACTGCCTTTGTATCATTTATCGGTAGAGCTTTGACTTCTACCCATTTTGAGACATAATCGACTGCCAGCAAGATGTACTGATTATTGCAGGATGAGACAAAAGGCCCCATGAAATCGATTCCCCAAACATCAAAGACCTCGACTTCAAGTATCACATTTAACGGTATCTCATCCTTTCTCGTCAAATTTCCCACTCTTTGGCAATGATCACACCTTAAAACAAACTGATGAGTGTCCTTAAACAAAGTAGGCCAGAAAAAACCTGCTTGCAGAATACGAGCTGCCGTCTTCTCACCACCATAGTGTCCACCATAAACTGTGGAGTGACAGTCTCGTAATGTCCCCTCCGTCTCACAGAACGGGATACATCTCCTGATGATCTGGTCAGCTCCCTGTCTAAACAAATATGGTTCATCCCACATATACCACTTCACCTCATGCAGAAACTTTTTCTTTTGAGCTGAGGTCAAATTAGGAGGCATTATATTGCTGACAAGATAGTTTACAATATCGGCAAACCATGGCTCTTCATCCTGAACTGCGAATAACTGCTCATCCGAAAAAGATTCGTTGATCAATGTCTTATCCTGTAAAGTAGACTCGGGATTCTCCAATCTAGAGAGATGGTCAGCTACTTGATTTTCAGTACCTTTTCGATCCTTGATCTCTAACTTAAATTCCTGTAGTAAGAGCACCCAACGAATGAGTCTCGGCTTCGAATCCTTCTTGGAAACCAAATAGCGAATGGCCGCATGATCCGTGAATACTGTCACTTTTGTCCCAAGCAGATAAGATCGAAATTTCTCGAAACCAAAGACTATAGCCAAGAGCTCCTTCTCAGTAGTGGTGTAGTTCATTTGGGCCCCATTTAAGGTCTTACTAGCATAGTAGACCACATGAAAGAGATTATTTTTGTGCTACCCAAGAACTGCACCTACCGCATAATCACTCGCATCACACATCATCTCAAAAGGCTCTGTCCAATCCGGTGCTGTAATAACTGTTACAGTGATTAAACTCTTCTTGAGAGTCTCGAATGCCGTCAAACATTCATCATCAAATTTGAAAGGCACATCTTTCTCAAGCAAGTTGCACAACGGCTTAGATATCTTTGAAAAGTCCTTGATGAACCGCCGATAAAAACCCGCATGACCAAGAAAACTACGGATTCCTTTCACAGAAATAGGTGGTGGAAGATTTTCAATGACTCCCACCTTGGCTTTATACACCTCAAGACCCTTGCTAGAGACCTTATGCCCCAGAATAATGCCTTCACACACCATAAAATGACATTTCTCCCAATTGAGCACCAAATTAGTTTCCACAGACCTTTTGAGTACGGCACGAAGATTATTCAAACATTCATCATACGAATGTCCAAAGACGGAGAAGTCATCCATGAACACCTCAACATTATTCCCAATCATGTCAGAGAATATAGCCATCATACATCTCTGAAAAGTGGCCGGTGCGCCACATAACCCAAATGAAACTCTGCGAAAAGCAAACGTGCCAAATGGACAAGTGAAGGTAGTCTTTTCCTGATCCTCTGGTGCAATACAAATCTAATTATACCCTGAGTAGCCATCCAGAAGACAATAATACTCATGACCAGCCAACCTGTCAAGCATCTGATCAATAAATAGAAGAGGGAAATGATCCTTCCTCGTGGCCTTGTTCAGCTTTCGGTAATCCATGCATACTCTCCATCCTGTAACTGTTCGAGTGGGGATGAGCTCATTCTTCTCATTTGCTACCACAGTAATACCTCCTTTCTTAGGCACACATTGTACGGGGCTCACCCAAGAACTGTCAGAAATAAGATAAATGATGCCTGCATCCAGCCATTTCAGACATTCTTTCTTCACCACCTCCTTCATGATAGGATTCAGTCTGCACTGTTGCTCAACAGTTGGCTTACTACCCTCCTCTAGCAGAATTTTATGCATACAATATGAAGGGCTGATCCCCTTGATGTCTGCTATGGTCCATCCAATAGCTGATTTGAATTCTCTCAAAATCCTTAAGAGCTTGTCTTCCTCACTACTTGAAAGGTCAGATGCAATAATAACAGGTAAAGTAGATGCATCACCTAAAAAAGCATACCTCAAGTGTTCAAGTAATGGTTTGAGCTCCAAGGTAGGTGCTTCCTCAATTGATGGTTTGAGCTTTCCTTCAGCATTCTTGAGGTCAGAAGTACCAAGAGATTCAAACGGCATGTCCAGCTTTCGCCTCCAGGGAGAAGCATTCAAATTGTAATTGCTCATTGCCATCTTCATCATCACTGTCAAAATTCCCCACTAAGGCCTTTTCTAATGCATCAGACATTAGCATATGATCGAGTTCTGACGTAACTGCAGAATCAATCACATCCACTTTTAAGCACTCCTCATCTTCTGTAGGGAATTTCATTGCTTTGAATACATTGAAGGTCACATCCTGATCCTGCACCCGCATAGTAAGTTCACCTTTCTGCACATCTATCAAGGTACGACCAGTAGCCAAGAAAGGTCTTCCCAAGATTATGGGAATCTTCTTATCTTCCTCGAAATCCAGAATAACAAAGTCTGCAGGAAAGAAGAGCTTATCCACCTTGACTAGCACATCCTCCACTATGCCCCTTGGGTAAGTAATAGAACGATCAGCCAATTGTAGAGACATGAAGGTGGGTTTTGGATCAGGCAAATCCAACTTTTTAAAGATCGATAACGACATCAGATTGATGCTTGCTCCCAAATCACAAAGGCACTTGTCAAACGACAACTTGCCAATGGTGCAAGGAATGGTGAAGCTACCTGGATCTTTAAGCTTTGGAGGTCACTTTTGTTGCAGAACAGCGCTGCATTCTTCCGTTAGAGCAACGGTCTCAAGGTCATCCGGTTTCACCTTTCTTGAAAGAATACTCTTCATAAACTTTACATAACTAGGCATTTGCTCCAGAGCCTCAGCGAAAGGTATATTGATGTGAAGTTTCTTGAACACCTTCAGAAACTTACCGAACTGCTTATCCAGCTTTTGTTGTTGCAATCTCTTAGGGAAAGGTGGTGGAGGATAGAGCTGTTTCTCCCCTGTATTACCCTCAGGCAGAGTGTGTTTAACAGTACTCTTCCTTGGTTCCACCGCTTTCTCCTTTTGCTTAGCTTCTTCATCTCTAACTTCAGCTTCTCCTTCTTTTGCCTTTTCAACATCAACAACTTTCCCAGACTTGCCTTTGAGCATATTGTTGCGGTTGCTGGAATCCAGGTGGATTGAACTGTTTACTTACACCTTGCTGATATGATGGCTGAATAGCATTCTGATTATTACCCCAGCTGAAATTTGGATGATTTTTGTTGTTAGGATGATAAGTAGCTGGTAAGGCTGCTATTGTCGCTGATAATTATTCACATACTGAACAGATTCGTTGACGAGAGAACACTGATCCGTAGCATGCGACCCTGCACAAAGCTCACAGACCATAGCTATTTGATTAACTCCATATGTAGCTAGAGAATCGACCTTCATAGACAGCGCTTGGAGCTGCGCTGCAATATCAGTGGCTGTATCGACTTTCAGAATACCTGCTACCTTCCCAGGCATCATCCTCTGAGTTGGGTTTTGATGCTCATTTGCAGCCATAGTCTCGATAAGATTATACGCCTCAGTATAGCTTTTGGCCCACAAGGCGCCTCTATCTGCTGCATCGAGCATGGGCCGAGATTGGGCCCCCAAACCATTATAGAAACCAGTGATCACCATCCAATCAGGCATTCCATGATGTGGACACTTTCTCAACATTTCCTTGTAGCGTTCCCAAGCTTCGCACATAGATTCTGTAGGTTGCTGCGCAAACTGAGTAAGAGCACTCCTCATAGTAGCAGTCTTTGCCATCGGATAAAACTTTACCAGAAACTTTTACGCAAGATCTTGCCAAGTAGTGATGGACCCAGCTGGTTCAGAATGTAACCAGTCCTTAGCTTTGTCCCTCAGTGAGAATGGGAAAAGCCTCAGTTTGATAGCCTCACCAGTCACGCCATTATACTTGAAAGTACTGCAGATCTCGACAAAATTCCTTATGTGCATGTTGGGGTCTTCAGTCGCAACACCTCCAAAAGAAACAGAATTCTGCACCATCTGAATAGTGCCCGGCTTGATTTCAAAGGTGTTAGCTTGAATAGCCGGATGAAGAATGCTTGACTGAATGCCATCAATTTTAGGCCGAGAAAAGTCCATAAGAGCTGGATCGGCCTGAACAATATGATCACCCATGAATACTGGTTCTTTCTGCTCACTTCCTGAATCCGAATCTTCAAAATCTATCTTCTCCGGAATATCAAGAACTTCGTCTGTCTCCTCAGCTGTATCTAAAGTCCTCTTGCGAGTACGAGAACGAGTTTGCATAAACGCTCACTAAAGTACCTGAAACACAACCAGAAACAATAAGTAACTAATACGTCTTAATCACTGAGTCCTAACGACCAACGATGGTAAGTTCATAAACTAAAAAAATACGCCGAGTCCCCGGCAGCGGCGCCAAAAACTTGTTAGGGCGAAAACACGCGCTAATAATACACGCAAGTATACGCGTTCACAAGTAATATAGAATACTTTCTAGTTCGTTCCCACAGAGACTCAGACTAATTATTGTTCAATTAAACTCACTTACCAACATATGATTACTTCTCAATGTTAAGACACTAACACTTAGAATTATTGACTAAATATTAACTACAATTAACTACTTAATTAATCACCTAATTAACACTTCGAATTAACAATATTAAAACACTCATGAGATCACAACTTCATTACTACTTCCTTCAATAGTTATTGTTATTACCCTTAGCATGCAACAGTGATGATATTAATCGAATAACACGAAACTGATAAAAGCCAACTCTCATTGTACTAATACCATTCTACCAAACATCCACAATTAAGATAGAAGTTGAATATGCATCAATTATGTTGAGTCCCTATATGTCTACAGAAATTGACAACATAATGATTTAAATGCAAGTTATTCCCTTTTGATTACACAGGGCGAATAAAACGGTTAGAGTTACCCACTAATCATGCACATCATACATGAACCTATGCTAGCATGGCAAGTTCTAAATCTCAAGATCCACCATTACTTCACAAGAGATTAACACCCTATCTTATATGTTCGCGACGCACATAAGTCGAATACGCACAACCAATACTAGATATCATACAATCATCACATACTAAGGTATTAAACAATTAACTAAAGAATTCCATAGCAAATCCGTTACGACCCCATGATCATGATTAGCCCATGATAGCACTTATCGTCATCATGGGTTCATATGAAAACATGATAAATAAACACAATAAAATAATAACTAAACTAATTATATATTAAACCAGAGTACGTCACAAGAGTAATTAGGTTCAAAAGCAAGAAAACTAGCATCCAACGTTACAACTAAATAAGAATCACAAGAAAATATGCTTCCTCTTCGTTGCGGTGTGCTAAAACGGTCTTCTTCCTTATCTCCTTCGCTCCTTGCTTAATACAACGATCCAACCTTGTGAAAACGTCTCCAAATATACTTATATAATAGTCCCATAAAACTCAGATTACATAGAAGTTGGAAGCTAAACAGAAGTAGAAGTCTAAAACAGATTATTATTTTTCCCGACCCTGCGCGGCCGCTCAGCATAGCTGAGCGGGCGCTCAGCCTTCTGCGCGGTCGCTCAGCATAGATGAGCGGGCGCTCAGGACCCTACTGGAAAATTCCTGAGTTTGCTCCTTTTCTTCGCTACAATCTGCCCCTTTCTTTCCTCTCGCAATGCTTAACACATGCCAAGGCTTATTCTTGACGATTACTCCTCCGAAATGCAACTTATACCCTGAAATTCACAAACACTAGAAAAACGCATCAAATACACAAAATACTTGATTTCAAGACACCAATTTAAGCCATTTTGAAGACATTCTAAGTGGTATAAAATGCCACTTATCACTTCCACAGGCTCAGGAACCATTGTTGCATTAGGTTGACTTGTACTAGTTCTCATGTCTGGCATAGAATAATGGTAAGTCTTAAATCTTTTAATCATGAAAGGTGTTAACTTAAGACTTGCTGGAACCTTATTCTTAGTAAGAAGTGATCCAAATAAAATTTTGGATACTTGCTTACAGTTACCAATTATTCTCCTATTTACACCTTCTAGCATATGTATGTCATTAACTTTATAATTTAAAGCTGACATAATAAATCTAGGCAGAAAAATCTACTTACCTCTTGACTCCAATGGCATTGTGAGCCTAGTGCTCAGCTCCTCCAGTATGTAGTGTTCTACATTTATCTGTTTGTTGAAGGCCATTGAGTAGACCAGCTTCTGGACAACACTTGATATGTTGTCAAATCCTGACTACCTATAGGTGAATGCCCTTATCACAGAGTCAAACATGAATGACCATTCCCTCCTTAGATACTTCTTGTTCATGCTGGCCAGATTAATCCTTTCAGAGTAATTGATGAAGTCCATGAATTCTTACAGCTCATCCTGAGTTGGAGCCTCCACCAGTTTGTCAGTAGGAAATAGGAATGCCCAAAGCCTTATTGACATCATCCTAAAAAATCTCCACCTGTTGTCCCTTGATTGTGCAGTTTATCACTATGGTTGCAGCTTAATTCTCATGCATAATTGTCCTTGTTGTTGCTGTGTTCCAGAAATCCCCTAACACATCCAAATACAACACAAGATTAGCAGTAAGAGCACCTACAAAGTAGGTCTCAGAAAGGAATTTGACAAAGCATTGAAAAGCCTCAAGTGCTTGGTTTACATCCAAAAATGCAAGAAAGTTGGTCTCCCTGGGGATGAAGGGTACAAGATTGTTGGATGCCATTGATATGAGTATGAAGTTTAGTGGGTAAAAGAAATTTGTGAGAAAGGAGTGAAAACGAGAGAGAAATCGGTTTTTGCTTGAAAGGCTAGGTCACTTGAGATCTCGAAAATTATAAGTATGTATATGTATCGAGATGTCTGGGTATTTATAGTAAAAGCAAATGACTTATCGAAAACTCAAACATAGACGTTTGGAATTAGTATATCGAGAAGTGTGAAAAATATATCGAGAAGTAGCCCGCAAGGGTTGGCTCAGTTGGTTAAAGAGGGGATAACTATCCTCTTGGTTACAAGTTCGAATCCCAGGGAGGAGAATTTATGATTATGATGTCAACATTATTGTCACTATTTCTCTAACAGATTGAGTGTATATTAACAGTTGTATATTTGCATAGATAGTAGCTGTAAATCTGATAGATAACAACTGTATTAATCTGACTTTATAGGCTGATTCAGAGCCTGATTGTGAGGGATTTGTTAGGCTGATATAGAGGCTGATATCAAGGGATTTGGTCACTAATTTGTAGATGTAATTAGCTCTGTTGTACCTATAAATATAGGAGCTTGTTTGTATGTAAAATCATTAGAATTTATATCATTTTCTTGCATCTTTGTCATGGTATCAGAGCTGGTTATTTAAAGAAAAATCTGCTCTTATTTTCTTGTCCAGCTCCAAAGTTTTAGTCTATTTTCTACTTCGTCTTTATTGGAATTCATCTTTTGGTTCTTATTTCTTCTTAAATCATGTCACTAGAGCGATCATATAACTTTCTTGTTCGATTTAATGGAAAGAACTATTCTGCTTGGTCTTTTCAATTCGAAATTCTTGTTAAGGGAAAGGAATTATGGGGTTATGTTGATGGTACAATTTCTGCACCCGACGCCAAAGAAAAAGAATAACTTGCAATCTCAGGTCTTGGATTATGTCTTGGATTCTCGGGAGTATGGAACCTTCCATGATTCTCAATCTCAGGTCTTACAAGACTTCTAAAGATATGTGGGGCTACTTGAAGAAAATTTACAACCAAAGCAACGCAGCCTGACATTTTCAATTAGAGCTTGAGTTGGGGCAACTCAGTAAAGGGAGCTTGACGATTCAAGAGTTTTATTCTTCTTTTGAGAATTTATGGGGAGAATACATCGATATTGTGTATGAGAGTGTGCCTTCTGAAGGACTAAGTATTGTCCAAAGTGTACATGAAACTAGCAAATGCGATCAATTTTTAATGAAATTAAGAGGAGATTTTGAGCCTATCAGGTCCAATATCATGAATAGGCACCCGGTTCCTTCAATGGACATTTTCCTAGGTGAGCTTCTTCGTGAAGAACAAAGGCTTATGACCAAACTTTCATCGAGCAAAAAGCTCAAAATACTGCTCCAATTCCAGTTGCCTACGCTACCCAAGGAAAGCATAAAGGTGGAAGAGATATGAGTAATATCCAATGTTATAGTTGTAGAGAATTCGAACATGTTGCTATAAATTGCACTAATTTTTTTTGCAATTATTGTAAGAAGACATGGCATATCATCAAAGATTGTCTCATCCGGCCTCCAAGGAAATCTGGAACTGCCTACAACGCCTCAGTTGGATCCACAAATGCTCCTAATTTTGGTCAGTCTACTGTTACTCCTGAAATGATCCAACAAATGATAGTTAATGCTTTTTCAACCTTAGGCATCTCAGGTAACAAAAATTCTGCTCATAAGCCTTGGTATTTTGATTCTGCTGCTTCAAATCACATGACTAGCTCAACATTACCTCTGAATAATGTTCAAAAATATAAAGGAGATCTTCAAATCCACACTGCTGATGGTAACACTTTACCCATAACTGCTATAGGAGATATTTCAAGCACTCTTGATAATGTTTTTGTGTCTCCAAAGTTGTCCACTAATCTTATATCTGTTGGCCAATTAGTTGACAACAATTGTACTGTTCAATTTTTAAATTCTGGTTATCTTGTGCATGATCAAGTGTCCGGGAAGATATTCGCGAATGGGCCTAAAGTTGGACGTCTATTTCCTCTGCTTCCATCACCCTCTCTAGTGTCAAAGAAAGTTTCTTGTAATGTTGTTGAATGTAATAATCAAGTGTGGCATAAACGCTTGGTTCACCCGAATCCTCATGTTCTTGGTATTTTACTTAAATCCGGTGTACTTGGGAATAAAATTTCAACTTCTTCAAATAAAGATATTGTTGAGTGTGCATCTTGTAAGCTTGGAAAAAGCAAAACACTTCCATTTCCATTGAGTAAGTCCCGCACCACCACAACTTTTGAACTTGTACATAATGATGTTTGGGGCATTGCACTAGTGATTTCTCATCAACATTACAAATATTTTGTTACTTTCATAGATGACTTCACTCGTTTTACATGGGTATATTTTCTTCGATCCAAAAGTGAGGTTTTTCATGTATTTAAAATCTTCCATGCACTAATTGAAACATATTTTTTTGCGAAGGTCAAAATCTTACAGTCTTATTCGGGCGGTGAATATATGTCAAATGAATTTCAATCTTTCCTCCAAAATTATGGGATTATATCCCAACGTTCTTATCCATCAACTCCACAACAAAATGGTGTCGCTGAAAGAAAGAATCGTCATCTTCTTGATGTTGTTCGCACTATTCTTATTGAGTCTTGTATATCGGCTCAATTCTGGTGTGAAGCCTTGTCTACCGCTGTCTATTTGATTAATAGATTACCATCTCCCAACTTAAATAATGAATCACCTTACTTCCGCCTGTTTAAACATGCACCGGATTATTCCCATCCACACATTTTCGGATGTGTTTGCTTCGTTCATCTTCAACCACATGAAAGAAATAAACTTGGTTCTCAATCAGCCAAGTGTGCTTTCTTAGGATATGGTGGCCCTCAAAAAGGTTTTCTTTGCTATGACCCTAATGATCGTCGAATTCGTGTATCTAGAAATGTGTTTTTCTTTGAAAATCAACCGTTCTTTAGCACACAAATAATTTCAGAATCCTTATCTATAGCTACACTGCCATATTTTCCCGAGTCATCACAACAAAAAGAAATATTCAAACCTAGCCATGTTTATAATAGACGCACTTTGGCTCTTCGGAATCTTCCTGAAGCATCTGATCCTATTATATCTAGTTCTAATGATCATCCTCCTCTTCGGAGAAGCTCTAGAAACTCGAAACCTCCTGACAGGTATGCTTTTTCAAACCAAGTAGCCATGTCCACCACTTTGTCTTCTATTGCTATCCCTACTTGTTATAAACAGGCCATAGAACATGAGTGTTGGTAGCAAGCAATGAAAACGGAACTTCAAGCTCTTGCTGAAAATCATACTTGGGACATTGTTCCTTTACCTCCAATTGTCAAGCCAATTGGTAGTAAGTGGGTCTACAGTGTGAAACTCAAGTCTGATGGCTCCTTAGATAGATACAAAGCTCTCCTGGTTGTACTTGGCAATAAGCAAGAATATGGCCTTAACTACCAAGAGACATCTGCGCCAGTTGCTAAGATGACCACGGTAAAAACCATTCTTGCTGTTGCTGCTTCTAAATCTTGGCCTTTACATCAGATGGATGTAAAAAATGCTTTCTTAAATGGGGATCTTAAAGAGGAAATTTACATGAAGCTTCCACATGGTATGGCATGGATAGATCCTAACAAAATTTACAGGTTAAGATGCACATTATATAGGTTGAGGCAGTCTCCTAGAGAGTGGTTTGATAAGTTCCGCAATACTCTTATTAACTTCTCTTTTACACAAAGTCAATATGATTCATCTCTATTCTTTCATAAGACAACAGTTGGTATGGTGTTTATCTTAGTTTACGTCGATGATATTATAATCACCGGTGATGACTATGTGCTAATATCAAAACTCAAAAATATGTTGCATAGTACATTTCAAATGAAAGATCTTGGGAATCTTAATTATTTTTTGGGTCTAGAAGTTCATTCTCAAGATCAAGGTGTATTTCTCAATCAGCATAAATATATCAAAGATGTTATTGACTTGGCTGGTTTAAAGGAGGCTATTGCTGTTGATACTCCAATGGAGGTGAATGTCAAATATCGAAAAGATGAAGGGGAGATTTTGCCTAATCCTTATTTATATAGACAACTGGTTGGAAGCCTTATTTACCTCACTATTACAAGACCTGACATCTCATATGTTGTTCATATTGTTAGCAGATTCATGCAATCACCTCGACATCTTCATCTTATTGCAGTTAAGCGTATTATTCGATATTTAATTGGGTCACCTACTCGTGGACTGTTTTTCCCCACACAACCCGATCTTCGTTTGACAGCATATAGTGATGCTGATTGGGCTGGTTGCCCGGATACTAGAAATCTACAACTGGATGGTGTATATTTCTTGGAGATGCCTTGATTTCGTGAAAGTGCAAGAAGCAAGACCATGTCTCTAAATCTTCCACAGAGTCAGAATATAGAGCGATGTCTGCAGCTTGTTCAGAAATTTTATGGTTACGTGGTCTTCTTTCTGAGCTAGGAGTGTCTCAAATTAATCCTACTCCGCTCCATGCTGATAACAAAAGCGCCATTCAAATTGTTGCAAATCCGGTCTATCATGAGCGTACAAAACACATCGAAGTGGATTGTCATTATATTAGAGATGCATTTACTCGTGGTGTTATCGAACTTCCTCATGTTAATAATAATTTTCAAACAGCTGATATCTTCACGAAAGCCTTGACGCGCCAAAGACACCAGTTTCTTAGTGGCAAATTGATGCTGCTAGATTTACCAGCATCAATTTGAGGGGGGATGTCAAAATTATTGTCACTATTTCTCTAACAGATTGAGTATATATTAACAGCTGTATATTTGCATAGATAGTAGCTGTAAATCTGATAGATAAAAGCTGTATTAATCTGACTTTATAGGCTGATTCAGAGCCTGATTGTGAGGGATTTGTTAGGCTGATATAAAGGCTGATATCAAGGGATTTGGTCACTGATTTGTAGTTGTAATTAGCTCTGCTGTACCTATAAATACAGGAGCTTGTTTGTATGTAAAATCATTAGAATTCATATCATTTTCTTGCATCTTTGTTATATGCCTCCTGAGCCAGAGCCTGTCGCTTAAATGCGGTTTACCTTGGTTCACGTGGTTTGCAGGCTATTGCGTGAGCCCATAGGATTTACCCAGTGCGCACCCGAATGGTAGCGGCTGCGAGTTACCTACAATAAAAAAATATATCGAGAAGTCATTTTAAATTACTCTTATAGAGAACTAAAAATTGACTTATCGAGATGTCGAATAAATACCCAGTTTATCCAAAAATGGACTAAATTAATTCCAACTTTTATTTGAATAAATTTAAAATAAATTTAGAGTAAATTTCCCAAAAGTATTTTACCAAAATAATTTATTGCATTAAATTATTTCAGTTATGAGTTATTGATAAGTTAAAAAATTATACTTGTAGAGAACTCTGTGAATTAGCACTACTAGAGAACTCTACAAGGACTTATCGATAAGTCATAATAAAGCTTATCGAGAAGTCACTTGAGAAGTCAGTGAATTGACTTATCGAGAAATCACTCGAGAAGTCTTAAAATGACTTGTCGATAAGTCATTTAGACTTATCGAGAACTCAGTTCTCTATATACTTTTGATCATCTGAATTCTGCCTTGTGTAATATCCCATATATTTTCAAATATTATTATTATTATTTGGAATTGTTTATGTGATTTTATGTAAATTTTTGGTGAATTATCTGAAAAGTAGAATAGATATCTGAATGTTATATGTGACATTATTTGAATAGTTGAATTTTTATATGTCCAGAATAAAATATAGATAATTGTGGTATTTTTCTGGTAATTTTTGGAGTGTTATATGATTTTATAATGATTTATGAATTATTAATTATTTTCAGAATAATTATAAAATTATTTTATAAAGCCGGGAATCTTCCAAACTTCAACCGTTTTGCGTTTTTACAACCCGAAACTCTTCCAAAAACTCCTTCCTAACCTAATCTGGTAATTCCGGACATTTTCCGTGTTTTAACTTTTTCGATCCGGATTACGGTTTGACCCGTGCGCGGCCCGGCGCAATATTTTCGATACGATAGTTATTTCGGTAATCAATAAAACCCGTAATCTCGAAAGACGGGATATTTTTACGTTATGTTCGTATATGGTGTTTTATAAAAAGCCCGGTTTTGATAATTATCCAATTTTGGTATCGAATCGGATCGTTATTGCAGTTACTTAGCGGCTAAGCAACTAATTTAATGATCCAAAATGATCCAAAATGATCCAGAACGATCCAATATTCCATAAATATAAATAGCCTATTTTTTTATTTCGTTTATTCCGTTTATTCATTTGCAACCAGTTAAAACACCGTAAATACAGAGAAAAACCCGAGAAACACCGATACGTTCCCGAGAATCAAACACACGAACGAAGGCGTTATCGAACTCCGATTCGGGCGTGCAGCATATCAAAATGAAGCTCTCGAAATCTTCTATCTGAATCAATCATCAGTTTCCTTCCAGAAATCACAGTAATTTTCTTATTTAATTATTTATATTCGAATTATTTGATAATTAAATTATGAATTTTTGTTCTTGATGTTGTTGATGTGATTTGATGCTTCCATGTTGTAGAGCATGTTTTTCTGGTCAATTTGGTATATTATATGTCAAAAATAGAGTTCAATATCATATAGAAATTAAGGTTTTAATTTCTGAAAATTTCTTGAATATGTGTTCTTGGTGTTCTTGAAGATTTCTGAGAATCAAACCCAAATTTGAGGGTGATGCAGACTTCAGATTTTGAAGTATAAGTAACCAAAATGTTCAGATTTTCATGTTCTTTCTGTTTATGCCATCAAATAATTTAAACGACTGGTAAATTTATAAACCCGATTTTAGGGTTCATGTTCCGATTTGGGTATTTCTGGACTAGGGGTTATTAGCTGATTATGATAGCATGATTATGTTCCTGGCTCGATTCGCAGTCGAAATATGTATTTTAATGTTACAATCGAATCCGGGAAGACTATGAACGAAGCTCGTCGGATATTCGTCGGGCTTGGTTCGAGTTTCACCGGAATATGAGTCCAGGCAGTAAGTTGCTGGTTTAAACGATTCCAACGTGTTCCTGGCTGAATTTAGAATGATAACCCCGTACTAATCGAGTTCAGCAGCCCCGTTTCTGTCAGGAATTGCCTCGCCGGATTCTTTCTCCGGCCATCGTGTTCTTCAGACTTGGGCGACCCGATCGGGTCAGGTTGACCCGGGGTTTTGACCCGGTTTTGATTCGTTTTGGTGCAGAAACGTTTCTGAAATGTTGTTTTTGCAATTTAACTCCCCAAGTTTCAGAAAATTCCATTTTTAATACTACAGTTTCAAAAACATACAAAAACCATATTTCTGTTTTATTTATTTTTGAAAATGATATTTTATTATTGAAAAATCAGAAAATGGTTACTTAATTATTTTAAATCCAGAAAATTGTTTTAATTATTTATTTATTCAAAAATAAATCGAAATTATTTTATTAATTAATTTTAATTAGTTTTTGATTATTTTAATTAATTGATTAATTTATAATTAATTGATCAATTAATTTAATTAATTATTAATTAATTTTAATTGATTTAATAATTAGATTTAATTATTTAAAAATAAATTTAAAAATTTTGAAATATAGTTTAGAACTTTAAAATATTATTTTAAATTATTTTCAAGACTCGATAATTATTATAAATTATTTTAAAGTCATATCTAGGTATTCGAACCCTATTATTTAATTATTAAATGATTCGGAGATCGTTTTTATTTCGAAAAATGTTCAAAAATTCATAATAAATCAACCGTTCGTCCGTTTAATACGAAACGAACGCGTACAGATTCAGAAAAATATTGCGCTTTTAATAAAAATACTTTTGAGACCTAATTTCCTTTGTATTGCAATGTCATTTGATTTGTGTATCAGTTTAAGTTGGTATTTGATCGGTAAATACTAATATTGACCTAATTTTCATTCTAAATGCACTGAGACGTACCTTTTAATGATTTGACTTATGTATTACATGAAATATGTGAGTACGTGTTATATAAATGCCATGATTACGTGTTACGTGATATACATGCTATCTGTTACAGTTTAATATGCCATGCTTAGTTATAAACGGTCGGGTAGATGTCAAGACGTATAGTTACGTCGATTGAGTTTAGTTCTGTCAATTAAGATAGTCCTTTTGTTTATAGAATCAAGTAGCAAGGAGTGCAGTCAAGTGTTAGACAAAGATAATAGCCATCAGTTAGAAGCAGAGTTAAAGTAAGAGATTATTGAGCATACCAGGCAAGTACCCCTAACTTCACTTATTGTTCAAGTGACGTTTATTTTGAATTATATTATGCAAGTACCTCTATCTTCGTTTATCATTCAATTGATATTGACTCTGAACTTTATTCTTTCGATTTCCATACTATTCTAAGTTCAGAATAGTTAAACGTTTTATATATTTCGCTATAAATCACTCTATACAGTGGAACATTGAATTGAGATTAGCGAATAACTAATTGTTCTAGTTATTTCGCCATCGATTGTTGAGATAACTCTGGACCATGAGAAATGGGGAGTTATATGGTTAAGGATGTCCTTTGATTCGGCTCCTTTGATCAAAATGTTTTATGGATTGGATGAATGCGTAAGTGACCGGGACGGACGGTCCAGCGGAGGGCTATTTCTATGTGTTGTATGAAATACTATGACACCATTTTTGCCACAGGCAGGTATATTGCCTTTTTAATTGAGTACTCGTATTTTGGGGACATGTTTCTATGAATCATGACCTTGTGCTATCACACGGGCTGATCAGCATGTGATAGTACGTCCGTCGGAGTTAGATTCCAATCTAAAAGTTATCGTTTATTGTTGATAGTTTGTGAAGCTTTTATTAATGATCAAATATTACTGCTTTTATTCTTTTGTTCAGTTATTATTGGAATGTGGTTTATCATTACAAGTGCATTTTATATTGCTTGCTGAGCATTTCTTTCGCTCATACTTGTTTATCAATCTAATCTTTCAGCTAAACCAGAGCAAGCTTGAGATCCAGGTTTGACCAGAAGTCGAGTGCTTGTAAATAGTTTGGTGTGTTTTCCAGGTAGACTGTTTTGGGACGCTTGGATAGTCTAGAGGTTTGTAATAAAATTTGAATAATCTGTAAAACTAATTAGACTTATGGGTTGTAATAACACTTGATTTGTAGTAGTGCCTGTTCCATACTATAACCTGTGATCGATCCAGTGCAGGTAAAGGGGTCGTATTTATTATATTATTCCGCTGTGATTATTTTATTATAATTTAGTGGCAAGTGACCCCCAAATCTAGACCCCGGGTTTGGAGGGTGTCACAGGTTGGTATCAGAGCTACAGGTTATGGTCACTGAAACAGGCGTAGGATTGTCATAGATAAGTCATAGGAAGATCACATAAGATAGGCGCGTGTAGTTTAGCATTTATAGGATTAAATTTAGGATATTGGGCTGGGTTATAGTTAAGTTGTTTAGGTTTCCTGTTTTGCGTTTAGTTTTAGGCCTTGTGTCATTGCCCTTCTATTTTGTTGGGTTAGTTAAGATTTCGAGCAAGGATTTAAAAGGTTTGGATAATTCGGAGTAAATTTTCTTTATGTTATTATTCTCGAGATAATAAGCAGGATTATGTGATAATCATGTCGCTTGTGTTAATATGGTAGCAAGTTTATGATATTTTGAGAAGAGATAGTGTTTGCGAATTTTAATATGCTAAGGAATTGCTACATATTTGACACAATGCTTGACAGATTATTATATATATTGCTTGTTTCTTACCAGAATAATGGCTCCAAAGAGAAGGAATAATTCAGGAGAGGGTAGTACCGAGAGCCGTACAGATCCAGCGATTATCCAGATGCTGGGACTGATGCAGCAACAGATGTTACATCTTACGCAACAGCAACAACAGCAACAACAGCAGCAAGCAACAGCACCATCTGTAGTGACTTTTAAGCAGTTTCAAGCAGTGAAGCCACCTGAGTTTAAGGGAAGTGCTGATCCTGTGGAAGCCAATGCATGGCTCAAGGAAATGGAAAAGGCTTTTGAATTAGTCGGAGCGGGAACTGAGCAGAAGACCAAGTTTGCAAGTTATTTTCTGAAGGGTGAGGCGAACTATTGGTGGGAATCTACGCGAGCATTGGAAGGAGGTGAGTTTATAACTTGGGAGAGATTCACAGAGTTGTTCCTGGAGAAGTATTTCCCGAGGTATATGAAGAATCAAATGGAGATTAAGTTCTTGAATCTGACCCAGGGTGATCTTACTGTGGCTGAGTACGAGGCTAAGTTTACTGAGTTAGCAAGGTTCGTGCCAGACCAGGTTGATACAGATGAAAAGAAAGCAAGAAGATTCGAACAGGGATTGAAGTTTTGGATTCAGAACAGAGTGGCCATGTTTGAGTTGACTTCATATGTGGCAGTGGTTCAGAAGGCAATGGTGATTGAGAGTAGGAGTGATATGTCACAGAAAGGAAAGGATGGGAAGAAAAGGAAAATGGAAACCTCAGAGGGAGGTCAGCAGTCAAGTAATTTTCAGGGCCGTTTCAACAAAAGGCCAGATTTTCAGGGTAATAGGAATATGGGATTCAGAAGACCACAATCAGGAAATGGAGGACAAGGTAACCGTTTTCAGAATTCCAATCAGCAGAGGCCCAATCGTCCACCAATACCAGATTGTCAGTTTTGTGGTAGGAAGCACTTTGGGAATTGTAATGCTAATGTGACGTGTTTCAAGTGCGGCAGGAAGGGACACTTTGCTAATGTGTGTCAGAATCCGACTCAAGGTCTGAATGTGGGAACTGGATGTTATAAGTGTGGAAAGCCAGGGCATATTTCCAGGAATTGCCCAACACAAGGTATGACGAGCAACACCCCAAGGCTTACAGGTGCTCCATCTCAGAATATGCCAAGAATTGAAGGACCACCAGCAAAGGACCAACCAAAAGCCAGGACATTTAACATGACTATGAAGGATGCTGTTCAGAGTTCAGACGTGGTTGCAGGTACGCTTCCAGTAAACTCCGTCGATGTTAAAGTTCTATTTGATTCTGGAGCTACGAGGTCATTTATTTCTCAAAGTTTTGTCGATAAACTGCATTGTGAAGTTAAATTGTTAGAACCAGCGTTAACGATAGAGTTAGCTAATAAGGACCAAGTTTTTGTCGATCGAGTGTGCCCGAGGTGCGATGTTGAGATAGGAGGACATCATTTCTATGCCGACTTAATACCTTTTAAGTTGGGAGAATTTGATGTTATTTTAGGAATGGATTGGTTGTCAGAAAATAACGCCCAAATTGATTGTAAGAATAGGAAAGTGAGACTTCAGACCTTGGATAATAAGAAGAAGGTGATATTCCGAGGAAATAAGCAAGAGAAGAAGTTCTTAACGATCGCTCAAGTGAAGAAGTTATTGCGTCAGAATTGCGAAGCATATTTGGCCCATGTGATAGACACCAGCAAGGAAGTTCCAACATTAGAAGCGATTCCAATTGTCAACGAATTTTCAGATGTCTTTCCAGATGATCTACCAGGATTACCTCCCGACAGAGAAATTGAATTTGCGATTGATCTAGCACCCGGAACAGAACCAGTTTCTAAAGCCCCGTACCGGATGGCACCAGTGGAAATGAAAGAATTGGCATCTCAGCTGCAAGATCTTTTGGAGAAAGGAGTTATAAGACCCAGTGTATCCCCATGGGGCGCACCAGTACTGTTTGTCAAGAAGAAGGACGGAAGTATGCGACTGTGTATCGACTATCGAGAACTGAATAAGCTAACCATTAAGAACAAGTATCCGTTACCAAGGATCGATGATTTGTTTGACCAATTGCGAGGTGCTGTATGGTTTTCTAAGATTGATTTAAGATCCGGATATCATCAACTAAAGATCAAGCCTGAAGACATTCCGAAGACCGCATTTAGAACCAGATATGGACATTATGAGTTTCTAGTGATGGCATTTGGATTAACCAACGCACCAGCAGCTTTCATGGATCTAATGAATCGAGTATTTAAGAAGTATTTGGATAAATTCGTGATCGTGTTTATAGACGACATCTTGATCTATTCTAAAACAGAAGAGGAGCATGTAGAGCATTTGAGGATAGTTCTGGAGATACTGCGACATGAGAAGTTATACGCAAAGTTTTCCAAGTGTGAATTTTGGTTAAAAGAAGTACGATTTCTTGGGCACGTGATTAGCAATAAAGGAGTGGAAGTGGATCCAACAAAGAGTGAAGCCGTAATCAACTGGGAGAGGCCAAAAACACCAACGGAAGTAAGAAGTTTCATGGGACTGGCAGGTTACTATAGAAGATTCGTGCAAGATTTTGCGAAGATAGCTACGCCATTGACAAA
Organism: Apium graveolens; assembly: GCF_009905375.1. Classification (NCBI taxonomy): domain Eukaryota; kingdom Viridiplantae; phylum Streptophyta; class Magnoliopsida; order Apiales; family Apiaceae; genus Apium; species Apium graveolens. The sequence continues at coordinate 159,047,231 of NC_133649.1, read as the reverse complement.
GCTTACCAGGAAGAATCAGAAATTTGAATGGGATGAGAAATGCGAAGAAAGTTTCCAGGAATTAAAGAATAGATTAGTATCTTCTCCAGTGCTAGTCTTTCCAGATGAACAAGGAAATTTTGTGATTTACAGTGATGCGTCGTACAAAGGATTGGGATGTGTTTTGATGCAGCATGACAAGGTGATAGCCTACGCTTCAAGACAGTTGAAACCACACGAAGAGAAGTATCCAACGCATGATCTGGAATTGGCAGCTATAGTATTTGCATTGAAGATTTGGAGGCATTATCTTTATGGGGAAAAGTGCGAGATCTACACGGACCACAAGAGTTTGAAATATATCTTTACTCAGAAGGAATTGAACATGAGACAGAGGAGATGGCTAGAACTAATCAAGGATTACGACTGTACTATTAACTATCATCCAGGCAAAGCAAATGTGGTGGCCGACGCGCTAAGCAGAAAAGAAAGATTGAACATGATAACTTCATCCGAGGAATTAATCAGGGAATTTGAGAAGCTGGAAATAGAGGTTAGTATTCCAAGTATATCTACAGAGGTATTGTGTGCAATGTCTTTTCAACCAGAATTATTAGAGAAAATAAGAAGATGTCAGGAAGAAGTAATGAGCCATGAACGAGACAGTTTGACAGGAGAAGAAATAGGGAGTCAAAAGGATGATAAAGGGATATTAAGATTTTCTTCCAGAATATGGATACCCAATGTAGCCGAGCTGAAAGATGAAATTCTTCGAGACGCTCACAACTCCAGATACTCAATTCATCCCGGGAGTACGAAGATGTATAGAGACTTAAGAGAAAACTTTTGGTGGCCAAGCATGAAGAAGGAAATTGCAGAATGGGTAAGTAAGTGTTATACTTGCCAGCGAGTCAAAGCGGAACATCAAAGGCCCAGTGGACTGATACAACCATTGGACATTCCAGAATGGAAATGGGAGCATATAGCGATGGATTTCGTAGTTGGATTACCAAGGACCAGGGCGAATCATGATGCTATTTGGGTTATTATCGACAGATTGACGAAGTCGGCGCATTTTCTTCCTATCAACGAGAGATTCTCAATGGATAAATTGGTACGGTTATATCTTAAAGAAATTGTGACAAGACACGGAGTTCCAGTATCCATAGTTTCAGACCGAGATCCTCGATTTAACTCAAGATTTTGGAGAAGTTTTCAAGATTGTTTCGGAACGAAGCTGAACATGAGTACCGCGTATCATCCGCAGACAGACGGTCAAAGTGAAAGAACGATTCAGACTATTGAAGATATGCTAAGGGTATGTGCACTAGATTTTGAAGGTAGTTGGGACGAGCATTTGCCATTAGTTGAATTCTCCTACAACAACAGCTATCATGCCAGTATTGGAATGCCACCTTACGAAGCTTTGTATGGTAGAAGATGCAGATCTCCAATATGTTGGGAAGAAGTTGGTGAAAGAAAGATTTTGGGTCCAGAATTGATCCAACAGACGAAGGAGAAAATAGAACTCATTCGGAAAAGATTAACAGCAGCTCAAGATCGTCAACGCAAATATGCTGATCCTACCAGAAAAGATATGGAATTTGAAGTTGGAGAGGCAGTGTTATTAAAAGTTTCACCTTGGAAAAGTTTATCAAGATTTGGAAAGAAAGGAAAGCTGAGTCCGCGTTATGTTGGCCCTTTTGAGATTTTGAAGCGTGTGGGAAAGGTTGCTTACGAATTAGCGTTACCCCCTCACATGCAACATATTCACAACGTGTTCCACGTGTCAATGTTGAAGCATTATTTGCCTGATTCGAACCATGTAATAGAATACGAGCCAATCGAGATCCAACCAGATTTATCTTTTGTTGAGCAACCAGTGCAGATTTTAGATAAGAAAGAAAGAGTACTTAGGAATAAGTCTGTATCTTTAGTGCGAGTCTTGTGGAGGAATCCCAAGGTTGAAGAGTCGACTTGGGAGTTGGAAAGCGAAATGCAATCCAAGTATCCTCATTTGTTTTCCTAGGCTGATTCTGAGGACAGAATCCTGTTAAGGGGGGTAGATTGTAATATCCCATATATTTTCAAATATTATTATTATTATTTGGAATTGTTTATGTGATTTTATGTAAATTTTTGGTGAATTATCTGAAAAGTAGAATAGATATCTGAATGTTATATGTGACATTATTTGAATAGTTGAATTTTTATATGTCCAGAATAAAATATAGATAATTGTGGTATTTTTCTGGTAATTTTTGGAGTGTTATATGATTTTATAATGATTTATGAATTATTAATTATTTTCAGAATAATTATAAAATTATTTTATAAAGCCGGGAATCTTCCAAACTTCAACCGTTTTGCGTTTTTACAACCCGAAACTCTTCCAAAAACTCCTTCCTAACCTAATCTGGTAATTCCGGACATTTTCCGTGTTTTAACTTTTTCGATCCGGATTACGGTTTGACCCGTGCGCGGCCCGGCGCAATATTTTCGATACGATAGTTATTTCGGTAATCAATAAAACCCGTAATCTCGAAAGACGGGATATTTTTACGTTATGTTCGTATATGGTGTTTTATAAAAAGCCCGGTTTTGATAATTATCCAATTTTGGTATCGAATCGGATCGTTATTGCAGTTACTTAGCGGCTAAGCAACTAATTTAATGATCCAAAATGATCCAAAATGATCCAGAACGATCCAATATTCCATAAATATAAATAGCCTATTTTTTTATTTCGTTTATTCCGTTTATTCATTTGCAACCAGTTAAAACACCGTAAATACAGAGAAAAACCCGAGAAACACCGATACGTTCCCGAGAATCAAACACACGAACGAAGGCGTTATCGAACTCCGATTCGGGCGTGCAGCATATCAAAATGAAGCTCTCGAAATCTTCTATCTGAATCAATCATCAGTTTCCTTCCAGAAATCACAGTAATTTTCTTATTTTCTTATTTATATTCGAATTATTTGATAATTAAATTATGAATTTTTGTTCTTGATGTTGTTGATGTGATTTGATGCTTCCATGTTGTAGAGCATGTTTTTCTGGTCAATTTGGTATATTATATGTCAAAAATAGAGTTCAATATCTTATAGAAATTAAGGTTTTAATTTCTGAAAATTTCTTGAATATGTGTTCTTGGTGTTCTTGAAGATTTCTGAGAATCAAACCCAAATTTGAGGGTGATGCAGACTTCAGATTTTGAAGTATAAGTAACCAAAATGTTCAGATTTTCATGTTCTTTCTGTTTATGCCATCAAATAATTTAAACGACTGGTAAATTTATAAACCCGATTTTAGGGTTCATGTTCCGATTTGGGTATTTCTGGACTAGGGGTTATTAGCTGATTATGATAGCATGATTATGTTCCTGGCTCGATTCGCAGTCGAAATATGTATTTTAATGTTACAATCGAATCCGGGAAGACTATGAACGAAGCTCGTCGGATATTCGTCGGGCTTGGTTCGAGTTTCACCGGAATATGAGTCCAGGCAGTAAGTTGCTGGTTTAAACGATTCCAACGTGTTCCTGGCTGAATTTAGAATGATAACCCCGTACTAATCGAGTTCAGCAGCCCCGTTTCTGTCAGGAATTGCCTCGCCGGATTCTTTCTCCGGCCATCGTGTTCTTCAGACTTGGGCGACCCGATCGGGTCAGGTTGACCCGGGGTTTTGACCCGGTTTTGATTCGTTTTGGTGCAGAAACGTTTCTGAAATGTTGTTTTTGCAATTTAACTCCCCAAGTTTCAGAAAATTCCATTTTTAATACTACAGTTTCAAAAACATACAAAAACCATATTTCTGTTTTATTTATTTTTGAAAATGATATTTTATTATTGAAAAATCAGAAAATGGTTACTTAATTATTTTAAATCCAGAAAATTGTTTTAATTATTTATTTATTCAAAAATAAATCGAAATTATTTTATTAATTAATTTTAATTAGTTTTTGATTATTTTAATTAATTGATTAATTTATAATTAATTGATCAATTAATTTAATTAATTATTAATTAATTTTAATTGATTTAATAATTAGATTTAATTATTTAAAAATAAATTTAAAAATTTTGAAATATAGTTTAGAACTTTAAAATATTATTTTAAATTATTTTCAAGACTCGATAATTATTATAAATTATTTTAAAGTCATATCTAGGTATTCGAACCCTATTATTTAATTATTAAATGATTCGGAGATCGTTTTTATTTCGAAAAATGTTCAAAAATTCATAATAAATCAACCGTTCGTCCGTTTAATACGAAACGAACGCGTACAGATTCAGAAAAATATTGCGCTTTTAATAAAAATACTTTTGAGACCTAATTTCCTTTGTATTGCAATGTCATTTGATTTGTGTATCAGTTTAAGTTGGTATTTGATCGGTAAATACTAATATTGACCTAATTTTCATTCTAAATGCACTGAGACGTACCTTTTAATGAATTTGACTTATGTATTACATGAAATATGTGAGTACGTGTTATATAAATGCCATGATTACGTGTTACGTGATATACATGCTATCTGTTACAGTTTAATATGCCATGCTTAGTTATAAACGGTCGGGTAGATGTCAAGACGTATAGTTACGTCGATTGAGTTTAGTTCTGTCAATTAAGATAGTCCTTTTGTTTATAGAATCAAGTAGCAAGGAGTGCAGTCAAGTGTTAGACAAAGATAATAGCCATCAGTTAGAAGCAGAGTTAAAGTAAGAGATTATTGAGCATACCAGGCAAGTACCCCTAACTTCACTTATTGTTCAAGTGACGTTTATTTTGAATTATATTATGCAAGTACCTCTATCTTCGTTTATCATTCAATTGATATTGACTCTGAACTTTATTCTTTCGATTTCCATACTATTCTAAGTTCAGAATAGTTAAACGTTTTATATATTTCGCTATAAATCACTCTATACAGTGGAACATTGAATTGAGATTAGCGAATAACTAATTGTTCTAGTTATTTCGCCATCGATTGTTGAGATAACTCTGGACCATGAGAAATGGGGAGTTATATGGTTAAGGATGTCCTTTGATTCGGCTCCTTTGATCAAAATGTTTTATGGATTGGATGAATGCGTAAGTGACCGGGACGGACGGTCCAGCGGAGGGCTATTTCTATGTGTTGTATGAAATACTATGACACCATTTTTGCCACAGGCAGGTATATTGCCTTTTTAATTGAGTACTCGTATTTTGGGGACATGTTTCTATGAATCATGACCTTGTGCTATCACACGGGCTGATCAGCATGTGATAGTACGTCCGTCGGAGTTAGATTCCAATCTAAAAGTTATCGTTTATTGTTGATAGTTTGTGAAGCTTTTATTAATGATCAAATATTACTGCTTTTATTCTTTTGTTCAGTTATTATTGGAATGTGGTTTATCATTACAAGTGCATTTTATATTGCTTGCTGAGCATTTCTTTCGCTCATACTTGTTTATCAATCTAATCTTTCAGCTAAACCAGAGCAAGCTTGAGATCCAGGTTTGACCAGAAGTCGAGTGCTTGTAAATAGTTTGGTGTGTTTTCCAGGTAGACTGTTTTGGGACGCTTGGATAGTCTAGAGGTTTGTAATAAAATTTGAATAATCTGTAAAACTAATTAGACTTATGGGTTGTAATAACACTTGATTTGTAGTAGTGCCTGTTCCATACTATAACCTGTGATCGATCCAGTGCAGGTAAAGGGGTCGTATTTATTATATTATTCCGCTGTGATTATTTTATTATAATTTAGTGGCAAGTGACCCCCAAATCTAGACCCCGGGTTTGGAGGGTGTCACACCTTGTGTTAATTTTATATAATAAGAATGTAAATTAACAACTGAGCAGTTTACTTAGAATTTGAAAAATTCCAAATTGAAATTTTTGTTTTGAAAAATAAATATGCAGAGATTTCTGAAATATTTATAATTCATATTTCAGTTAATTTCCAACTAAATCAAACAAAAGTTGATTTATTAGAAATTAATCTGCTACAAAACATTAGCTGAGTTCTTGCCTTAGGATGAAGAATTAAGCATTCCGATTTCACCTACAAGTCTAGTAAAAGTTGTTTCATCCAAATGTTTAGTAAAAATATCAGGTAATTGTTTTTCTTTCAGAACAAAAATGAGCTCAATGGTACCATTTGTAGCATGTTCTCTAATAAAATAGTACCTTACATCAATGTGCTTTGTCCTAGAATGATTAACTGGATTAGCCACTATAGATATAACACTAGTATTGTCATACATGATTAAAATTTTATGTAACACTAGGCCATAATCCATTAGCTGATTTCTAATCCAAAGCACTTGAACACAACAACTTCCGACAGCTATGCATTCAGCCTATGCTGTAGAAGTTGATACAAATTGTTGTTTCTTGCTATAACAGGATACAAATCTTTGACCAAGAAATTGACAGCTTCCACTAGTACCCTTTCTGTCCAACCTGCATCCAGCAAAATCTGCATCTGTGAAGCCAACAACTTCAAAACCAGTTCCCTTAGGATACCACAGTCCCAAGTTTGGAGTCCCCTTCAAATATTTGAAAATCCTCTTTACAGCCATCAAATGTGATTCTTTTGGATTGGCTTGAAATCTTGCACATAGACATGTTGCAAACATGATGTCTGGTCTACTTACAGTTAAGTAAATCAATGATCCAATCATTCCTCTATAGCTTGATATATCTACACTCTTGCCTTTTCTATATTCATCCAACTTTGTTGCTGTAGACATAGGTGTAGAAGCAAGTGAACAATCAACCATACCAAACTTTTTCAATAAGTCTTTGACATACTTAGTTTGGCTGATGAAGATTTCATCACTTCTTTGACTGACTTGTAGTCCAAGAAAGTAACTTAATTCCCCCATCATACTCATTTCATATTCACTCTGTATAAGCTTAGAAAATCTTTGGAAAAGCTTTTCATTTGTAGAACCAAAGATGATATCATCCACATAGATTTGAACTAGGATCATATCTTCACCATGTTTCTTGTAGAAGATAGTCTTGTCTATAGTACCTCTAGTAAAACCATGTTTCAGTAGGAATTCTGACAATGTATCATACCAAGCTCAAGGTGCCTACTTTAGTCCATATAGAGCCTTGAGTAATTTGAACACAAAATTTGGAAATTCTGAATCTTCAAAGCCAGGTGGCAGTTGCACATAAACTTCTTCTTCTAACTCACCATTTAGGAAGGCACTCTTGACATCCATTTGATACACTTTAAAATTCGAATGTGCAACAAATGCTAGAGAAATCCTTATTGCTTCAAGTCTTGCAACTGGAGCAAAAGTTTCATCATAATCAATTCCTTCATCTTGTGAGTAGCCTTTTGCAACCAACCTTGCCTTATTTTTGATAACTATACCATTTTCATCCATCTTGTTCCTGAACATCCATTTTGTTCCAATAATGCTTCTATTCTTTGGTGCAGGAACTAACTCCCAAAATTTGTTCCTTTCAAACTGATTAAGCTCCTTTTGCATTGCAGATATCCAATCAAGATTCATTAGAGCTTCTTCAGTTTTCTTGGGTTCTATTTGAGACAGAAAGCATGCATGTAGGCACTCATTAGCAGTTGCACTTCTAGTCCTCACACCAGCGATCACCAATAATTGCTTCTCTAGAGTGACTCATATTTCACTTCCTTGTATGAGTTTGTTGACTTGTGGCTTCATCATTTTCTTCATTATTGGTATGACTGTTATATCCTTCTTCTCTTTCTCCCCCTGAGCTTGTGCTATCAAATTCAGGTGTTTGAGATAAGCTTCCATTCTCATGATTTTCCAGTTCAGTAGTCTCTTCATTTATCATCTGTTGTGCATCAACTTCCTCTTCTCCATCAGAATCACTATCAATGTTGAGGTTTTCATATACAAGGGCTTCAGCTTCATTTTCATCAAGACATTCCAAGCCTAGACACTTGTCATCATCAAAAGTCACATCTGTGCTTTCCATAATCTTCTTTTGATCTATCACATAGACCTTGTAGGCAGTTCTCTCCAATGAATATCCCAGAAAAATTGCTTCAAAAACTTTTGAGTCAAATTTTCCCACATATTCAGAGTTATCTTTCAAAATGTAATACTTGCTTCCAAACACATGAAGATGGTTTATAGTGCGTGACTGATCAGCAACCTAACCTTGGTTTTTAAAACTTAAAATGAATATCCAATTCTAATGATTAGTTGGAAAGAAACTTGATTCCTCTGAATCATCTCATTTGATCATTGTTTAACCCCAGTTATCGTTATTATGACTTGCTGAGCTAGTTAGCTCACTCTTGCGAATTTTTTTATATATTTTACAGTTGAAAAGGATATGGATGATAGTGAAGTTCCTCAGTCCAAAGTGTGGGCTAAGGTTCCAGTTTGAGTTGGATCGAGCTAGCAGGAGCTTTATTCGGTGGAGAGATAGTAAGATTGTAAGAATAATTTTATTACCAGCTGTAAGTTAAATTAGTTGGGATTTGGTACGTTGTAATAAAAGTTAAGGTTGTGGCTTGTTTTCATACTTTAACCTGTTGCGATCCATGGTTATGTGAAGTAGGGTCATTGCAAATAATATTCCTTATACAGGTTTATATATTGTGTATGTGTTGTGGACCCCAAACTTCTGACTCGGGTTTGGAGGGCGCCACAGGTTGGTATCAGAGCTACATGTTATAAGTCACTGAAACAAGCCTAGATTATCGGGATTGGGTAGAGGGTTGGGATTAGGAATAGGGAATATAAAGATAGGACGTTGTGAGGTTAAGTGCGATTGTATAGTAGGTCTCCGGCACGGTTCGTGTTGCGATTCGGAATTTTTAGCTTGCGACGTGATTCCCAGACAACGGCAATGGCAGATCCTGATTTTCCTGTATCATCTAATCGTTTGGAGCTTTCTGTTCGTGGATTGTCATCTTCTCCCAGATTTGAATTGCACCTTGTTCTTCCGTTAATATTAATAGTATTACCTTCGATTGTAACAGTTATACCTCTTCAAGCTATTCTACGCTATTCCACCACCTCTTGATATGAGACTACCTATTTAAGAACCTCCATTTGTGTATTCTTGTTTTACTAGACATTTGGCTGTGAGTGTATCTCTTCAGTTTACCCTACACCCTGATCTATACCCCTAGTTTAAAACTTGTCCTATAAAGCAATTGTACCTATGAGGATGGATGCGGGAGTCGCAGTAAATGGTGAGTATTGAGATACAAATAAAGGTGAGAAGAAGTTTGTAAAGAAGATTCAAGTGTTTCGGAGGATAGCTGTTACCTGGTTACAAGAAGCTATTAGTGATTAGGCCGCCCATGACTAGCTTGTGGAATAGAGTAGATAAGTGTTGAAAATAGAGAGTTAGAGAAGATTATGGATCTGGAGATTTCTTGGAATTAGATAATGGTGTTATAATAATGTGATATATATTCTAACAAAATGATGTGACATTAGTCGACTTATTGACTATTGGATAGTCTGTTCCACTTAACAATTGTATAGTGGATAATGGGAGTATTACCAGTATGGAAGCTTGATGTGAAGCTACGAATAAGAAAGCATGCAACGACAACTGAAGTTTTCGTCGATTAAGAAAGGCAAATGGACCCAATAAAAGAGAGAGAATAGATTGAAATAAATGGATCTTTATGTGATCGTTTCTTTAATTCCGTACATTGTTATAAGAAGGAAGGACAATAACCAACTCATATAGTAAGGACAACCAGGTTTATGATTTTCAAAATTTTAACGAGTTTTCGAAAAAGATTTTTCCTTACAAAATTTCTAAAAGCCTTTTTGAATAAAATAAGTTTTAAACCTTGGTTGTCAAGTTACTACTTGAGTTTCTTGTTTGTTAAAAACCTGGATTGCCTGGAAGGATACTTACTTCAGACTTAGTATTGTTAATTCAAAGAACCAAGTAACCCGTGATTACGAAGAAGCTGATTATTCCTAACGGTAGGGTGTAAATGTTGTTTGACAAGGTTAATAACAGAATCCGCGTACAGAGTGATTCTTCATCAAGTTACAGAGACCATTAAAGTTTAAAAGAATTCATTGATTTAAGAAGAGCCAGGGCGTGATCGAAGGAGATTGGGAAGATTTCCAGACTTTTCTAAAAGAAGAGTATTATTAATAAAAAGATCGTTATGTTGAATGATTCGTGGTTATTCTAAATTAAAACGAGGAAACTCGAAGTTATCTGGTAGGAACGCCATTATGATCGAATTGTTAAAGTATTATCCGTGTAGGTGCTATGTTAAAGACGCAAGACTTAACAAGTAAGAATTCATTATAATGCTTGATTTGCGAAGACATTTCAGCATACTTTCTAAAGTTGATATATGACGCAATTGGGATATGATCGAACAAGCTCGAAAGATGAATACAAATGAAATGTGGATGGTGACCAATGGTATCGTTCTTGTCTTCAATATTACCGCGTATACTCCTTTTTGATTCTTAAATAAGTATGAACTTCTTTTCTTAAATAAACTCTTTGCTATGACATCGAAAATGAGGATATTGCATTCCTTTCAAATTTAATTGTTTCCCTCGAGTTTTGCTTTCTGATTGGGACAAACAGTGTTATGGAGAGACACTTTGTCAGAATGACAAAGAGTCGGTGGGACACCACCTAATCATGTGCTGTATGCCATATTGTATGAAAGACTGGCCATCTTAAGTACCAATGTGGTTGTCTCATTCATATTCAACTCCTTGTTTCTTCTTTCTTTTCAACTCTAATTTTTGTTGAATTGTGAATCCTTCTAGTTGTTTCGTTGTACTGCCATTCTTTGCAAGAGTTTTCCAACAAAAATCAAAGTATTATGGGCCAAGCGGGAAAAGTTCCATCTATCTCTCACGCATGGGAAGCAAACAAGGGCATATGGCAGGAATTGCAAATTACTAACCCAGTCAGGGATGCACTAAGAATCAAGGGAATCTACCCCAATGAGGAATACGTCTCTGAGAACGAGAAATTGCGATTTTCCTGTAAAATATGTTATTCAAAATACGAATGTTGTGATGTGAATGATTATCGTGGATACTTTATACGTTAAAGTATTAAAAGATGTGAGAGCAACTTGATTGTTTAGCTTCCAAGGTTTTGTTGATAAGATGAATTACCCTGTTGAATTGATAAGATTATGATTAAAGTACTAGCAAGTCAAGAACGTGTAGTTGTTAAATAAGTGAGTACAAATAGTGGAATTGAGATTTCTGGCAATAAGTTGTGAAGAATTGATACCATGGAAGATAATAGGATTTGACATTATTCTAAGGAATGGATTAACTTTTAAAACGTGATGTCCAGACAGACCGTCGTGATGAAAAGATAATTCTGAGGACGCCAAATGAGAAGGTGATGAGGTTCAGAAGATGAAAGAAGGTAAATAATTTGTTAATGATGATTACGGTGATCAAGATATGAGCATTATTGTGATTATGAGATAAATAAAAGTCAGAAGCAAACAAAATTTGAAGATTTTATAGCAATTAAGGAGTTTCAACATATGTTTCCAGATGAGTTATCGATATTCCTCCAGATAGAGAAATGAAGTTCGTGATTGACTTAGCACTTGAGACGAAGCCAGTGACCAAGGTCTTACATAAAATAGCATCAATTAGAATAAGAGAGTTAACAAAGCAGATGCAAGATATGCTAGAAAAAGAAGCGATTAAACCCAGTGGATCTCATGAGGTGCACCGATACTAATTGTTAATAAGAAAATGGAAGTATGAGATTACGCGTCGACTAAAGAAAGCTCAACAAGTTTACTATCAAGAGTAAGTATCTGTTACCTCGAACTACTGATTTGTTGACCAAACAGAAGAAGCAAAGTATTTTCTAAAATTGATTTAAGATTTGGGCGTTACCAGTTGGAGATTGAACCTATGGACAGAATCTTTAAGGAATATCTGGATGAGTTGTAATTACGTTACTTAAAGTCAATGGAGGACCACACGAAGCATTTAATGACAATTGGGGAGTCGGAGAAGAAAGAAGTGGTATGTAAAGTTTACAAGGTGAAAGTTTTGATGGTAGAAAGTATAAATAATTAGTGAGAAGGAGACCAAAGGAGATCCGGTACAAATTAAAGTTACTATGAATAAAGGAAGGCCAAAAGCACCAATAAAAGTAAGAAGTTTTACCCTGAACCGGTTATTATTGAAAATTTATGCAGGATTTCTTGAAAGTTGCAACACTTTTGGCGAAGCTAACCAGGAAAAGTAAGAAGTTTATAGGAAATGGAGCAGGGTGAAGAAAGTTTTGCGAGGTTGAATGAGGGAATGGTTACAACACCTGCTTTATTACTTTGAAGGTATCAAGGAGATTTGGTAGTTTATAGTGCTGCTTCTCATAAGGAAGTAGGAAGTATGTTGATGCAGCACAATAAAGTTATTGTATATGCACCCAGACAACCGAAATCTTATGAGCAGAAGTATCCTACTCATAATTGGGACTAACAGTAATAATATTTGTTTTAAAAAAAATGAAGAAGATTGGGAAACATGATATGTATGGAGAAAGGTGTAAGATCTATACGGACCATAAGAGTTTGAAGTATGTATGCACGGGGAAAACAAATGTAGTGGCAAGCGATAAGCAAAAAGGAGAGAACGAACATAGAGACTACACCAAAGGAATTAACCATAGAATTCTGAAAGTTGGAATTGGAAGCTAAAGTTCATAATCCAAAAGGTACAAAGATGGATAGTATGACCTTTCAGTTGAAGTTGTGAAGGGAAAGATAAGATGTCAAGAGAAGATAATGGATCACGATGTTAGTAGTTAGTAAAAAGGAAATTTATGCGCCCAAGAGAACGATCACGATATTCCCAGGTTTTCTTCCAGCAGTTGGATGCTATAAGTAGAAGAATTAAGAAATGAGATCCCATAGGGAATTTACAATATAAAGTATTTAATCTATTGAAGAGATGCCAAAATATATGGAAATTTAAAGAAAAATAGTGATAACCAGGTTTAAGAAGGGAATTTCAAAATATACTGGGAAGTGTTGGACATGTCAAAGAATTAAGGCAAAGTATCGGAGGCTTAGTGAATAAGGCAGACCAAGGAATGGTTTTACAAGAAGTGAATCGTAAAATGTATCAGTGATGTTACTAGAGAAAAGAAATGAAATTATGAGATTATGTATTGGTTAACAAAAGTTTAATAAAACAACGAATAAGAATAAGTGACCCCTATAAAGATTAATTACCTATAAGACCTAATCTAAGAAGTGTGTTATGTAACGAGGATTAATTTAAGATCCGACCTGAGAACATATCAGAGATTATGATTAAAGTGAGTTAAGAGCATTGCAAGCTCTGGTGATATTATGTGAAATAACAAGTGTATCAGGTGGCTATAAGGAATTAAGGAACGTGGTGTATAAGGAGTACTTGGATAAGCAAATTGTATTTATTGATAATATCCTCAGCTATTCACAGAATAAGAAAGCCTGCATGGAATGCCCAAAGACTTTTCTTCAAAGATCAGAAGGAAAGCAACTATACGTTGAGTTTTCAAGAATGAAATTTTGACTAAGGTTAACAAAAGATTCTGAATTAATCCATGAACAACTACCTAAGCAAAGCTGTATGGTAACAGATGCCTTATGCCGACAGAAAGGATTAGATGTAATTAAGACCACCGAGGAGTTAATAAACGAATTGGAAAGAGTGGAATCTGAAGTTCAAATACTTAAAGGTAATAATACGTGAATATATGAGATTACTTTTAGCCTTAACTGATGAAAAAGAGTAAGAGATGTTTAAATATTTAAAAACCAAGTTGAAAACGAGCACCGCCTAACATCCTTATGCGGAGAGTCAAAGTACGGAAGTGATTTAGGAAATTTAAGATATGTTGAGAGGTCGAGTTTTAAGGAAACACTGGAATGATCATTTATCATCGATGTCAGCTTTGGAATGCCACTTTATCAGGCTTCATATGAACGCAAGTGTAGTTCCCCATTTTTATTGAGATAAAGTGGGAGAAAGAAAGTTGTCAAATTCTAAGTTAATTCAGTACACCAAGGGCGTAATGATATTGATTGAAGCAGCTCAGAGTAGACAAAGAAAGAAGCGGAATTGTATCGAGGGAGAGTATGAATATAGAAATAGGACAGTAGTGTTAGTAAAAGTGTCGTCTTGAAAGCGATTGGATAAGTTTGAGTAGAAGGGACAAGTTAAGTCATAAAAAATTAGTGAACCATTCGAGGTATTGATAAATATAGATAAAGTTGTTCATGAGTTGATGTTACCGTCGCAACAGTGTGTACAAATAATATGTTTGGCCTGTTATGGTTAAAGCGATAAGTATCTGATTTGAATTAAGTGATTGATTAAGAGCCAATGGGCTCTTGTCCAAATTGTTCTGCATATAATGATCGATCCAAGTTCTTGATCGTTAAAAGCGAGTTCTTGGAAAAAAGAATATCTCCATAGTAAGTACATTTGAAACTCTCGAGTAGAAAAGTCTACTTGGAAATTAGGATCAGATATGCTTGACAAATATCCTCACTCGTTTAGTTAAACCAGATTCTGAGGACAAAATCTTTTTAAGGGGGGAAGGATATAGCGACCCGTGTATTTTTTAATTATTTAAATATGTGATTATTATGGAAATTATTAAATAAAATATGTGTATTGGTTTTGACCACTATATGTTGTTGATTATTATCTAGGTGTGATTTATGATGTACCGGGTTGTTCGCGTGATTAATTAAGGAATTGTATTGAATTGTTTCACTTTTAAAGTGGATTTAATGCAAATTTATTTGTATAAAAATTTGAAGTGTCTCTAAAATTGTTTTTATGATTTTATAATTACAATAATTATTTTTAGAATTTTATAAAATTGAGAAATCAATATTTTATTGATTATTTATCTTTAAATGATTTTCTGATTTCTTTTACTCGTAAAATCCGTATTTAATCCCAGAGTTTCTCAAAAATCACAAAATTCATAATTTTCTACGTTTATAATATTCTGAGAATTTTAAAATTATTTTAGAAATTTTCGGGATTAATTTCACCCGCGCGTTGTTTTGTTTAATTGTTAAAAAGCGGGTATAAAGTGCACTTCGAAAATTGTTCTAAAATTCTGAAAATTACGTTTTTATAAATTTCGTGATATTTCTAACATTTTAAGATTATTTCCGTGATTTTCTGAAATTATTTTAAGTGCAGCTCGGATCATTAATTGTTAAATGCGGATATGAGTTACGTTTCAAATATACTTTGAAAATTACGAAAAATTTATTTTTAATAATTATGAATTATTTGTGATATTTTAAAACTATTTTGGTAATTTTAGGGTAAAATTTTACGACTAAAGTTGTTCTTTATTTTGTAAAACGCGAACAAAATCGGGAACTACAGTACAAACCAGGTGACGTGTTAGGTTTATATGTACTGACTTGAAACGTGGCAGCAATTGAAAGGTTCTGTTTATAAAAATAAAATGCGGTACCACCGCCTTCTTCCCTACTAGTCTCGCCGGTCTCTCTCTTCAATCTCTTTTTTTATCCCTCAATCTCTCCTGTATACCTCCCTCTCTCTTCACTCTTTCTCTCCCGCGATCTTTCCTTTTCTTGTTCTATTTTTTCGGCTCCCCTGTAGGCGCCGAGCTTCTTTTCCGGTAAGCCCGCCATTCGATTTTCCGGCATACTCGCCGGCTTCCGTTTCCGTTTATTCCTGGAGCTTGGTCCTGATTTCTGAATAGATATGTATATGCATATAAATGTGCGTGTATGTATATATTATTGGGTTCCTGTCTTCGATTCCTGCAGCCGCTTCGTGATGAAATTTGTTAATGGTTTCCTGAGATTTGCTGGATTTATTTCTGAAAATGGAATGAGTCTTTGCTGTGTTATTCGATTTATGTTAAGAAAATAAAATTCGAATTATTCTTCGAATTAATTGACTAGCAAAATAAAATAAATTATTTACGATCGGAAATTTTATTTATATCGGCGAGATTCGCGTAGGACACCCGTAATTAGCGGGCACCGCCGAATTTTACCGCCGTCGGCGATGAGCCTCGGCGAGCCGACGGTGGACTGTGATGTTTATTCT
Organism: Apium graveolens; assembly: GCF_009905375.1. Classification (NCBI taxonomy): domain Eukaryota; kingdom Viridiplantae; phylum Streptophyta; class Magnoliopsida; order Apiales; family Apiaceae; genus Apium; species Apium graveolens. Next base: position 159,031,153 of record NC_133649.1, on the reverse strand, counting down.
GAGTCCTAAAATTTTAAATTCTTAATTTAATTTGTAACGTTGTTTTCAAAAAGGATGAACATTTATTGGGTATGTAGAGATTGTATCGAGATTGTGATTGGGATTTATGAAATTTGACGGAGATTGTTGTTGAGTAGTTTGGATTATAAACGGTGGTTATTGAATTAACTGTCTGATTGATTGGTTGTTGTGACGTTGAATTGTTTCGACGGGTAGTCCGATAAACAAAGGGGACGCTGCCCGATTTCCGGAAAATCGAACTACGGAAATACATGAGCGTATCCGAGAATTATCGAAACGTCGAACGAATATAAATAAGTATATACATATATCTTGTGCGAAACCTGATTGTATGTTGTGGTGAATGTTCTGTCAAAATCCAGTAACCCTAATTTCGTAAAATAATGAGTATACGTATTTTCTGAAAACAAACCCCAAATCGATTTCTCGAGAACGTGAACCCTGATTGTTGGGTGTGTTATAGTATCGTAATAATGTATATAGTTTCGAGTCGGGTTTGAATATCGTTGGGTAAGATTAGTATCGAGGATATGTCAAGCATACCTAGACGTCTAACGTGGGGTATTTCGACCCTGTAGGTTATAATCGGGAACCTGAAAGTGGACGATGTACTAGAGATGACTTAGTAGTCAGTCGACGAGCTCAATAGAGTTTCAACAGAAAAACTTGAGTATCAAAGTCGAATCCAATGGGATCTAGTGATTGGACGTTAAAGCCTGAGCGACAGAGTCGACTCATAATTGACCAGTAATAGTTGTAAAGCCCTATAAGGCAAGTACTTCTGAACTTTTCTTCAAGATATATTGCAAATATTTATTGGAACTATTTCATAACATGTCGCTACTATCCAAAATAACCCCTGTTTTATGTAGCAAGTGCTATAAACAATTTACCCTTGAACCCTGATTTTCTTGATTTTGAGCCGTAAGCCTTATTCTTTGTAAACCATCTTTTATTGATTCTCAGAGACCAAACCACACAAATAACATACTACACCCCAAATGTATAACTACCAAACACTGGAATAAAATTGTTTGAAAACACCGAAACTTTTATACTCCAACCATTCTTTATAACATCAAAGAATATACCTTGAAAAATCATTACTGGTCTAATACTTGATCCTTTACAAACTGGAAACCGTTCCTTATACTTACCCTGATATACCCTTGTGATACTCAAGAATTGCATTACACTTTTATACCAATGCTTTATCGCTGTTGATTATGATCTTGCTTATTGAATTACATTGTTTATTACACTAAATTGTTTTAGAATTGGATAGTTTTCTTTATATGGACCAGATTCGTGGTCGAATTAGGCCAATGTGTGCCTTGGATCCAGTTCGTAGAGCAGAGTTGTGTGCTTCGCTCGGGGTTAGTGCGTGACTGATCAGCAGCCTAACCTTGATTTTTAAAACTTAAAATGAATATCCAATTCTAATGATTAGTTGGAAAGAAATGTTTCAGATGAAATAGAATTCAATGACTGTTGTGCATTTTCCCTATTTGTTTTAGACCTAATTTCTGTTTTCTTGAGGTCTACTCTTAGTTTATGACAACTCTTCATCACTTTCAAATTACAAGGGATGCAATCAAACTTGTCACAGAATGAGTAGGGATCATTTATATCTGCTTCATTGTATTTGCAGGCTCCTTCAGCTGGTTTGCTAACAACCTTTTTAGAAAGGTGAGTTAGGTGATTCACAGAGCCATATTTTTCATATTTCTTTCTTGGAGCATCTGCAACATAAGCAAAATTATTGCTTTTGTTTATCCCTATTTTCCCATTTCTATTTTTCTTTTTCTTTCTTGCATCTTCAGTTTTGGTTTCCTTGACAGGTGTCTTGGAACCTTGACTATCCATGAGCTTCTCTTCAGTTTTGAAGGATTGAGCTGCTTCTGCATCTTTCTTCTCATTGTTTTCATCAACAATTTCTTGCTTGATAATTAACTCTTCTTCACTGAAGTTGACCTCACATGCCTTGAACATAGGTGAATCAACCTTTTTCAGGATGGTTGGAACATTCTCAGTTTCTGTTGCTTTCCCTTTTTCACCTATATTCTTCTTCTTGATGTTCAGGGCATCATAATCAAGACGAATAACACTGTTTGCACATGGCTTTTTTTTTCTCATGGTACTGTCCAAGTAACTCAGATGCATTCTTGAAGGATTTCAATTTAACTTCATTCTTTTAAAGCTTCTCCTTTAGCACTGCTTCAATATCACTTGCACACTTGAGCTTGTTCTTCAGATATGCATTTTCTTGTTTTACAGTTTCAAGCTCCATCAACAACAATTCAATTTCTTGTTTCTCACTTTCAAGCTTCTTATTTATCTTTGTCAATCTGCTAACTTCTTCATTAGCAGCAACCATACTTGTATGAATGTGAAATATTTCTGTGCTTATCTTTTCTACAGTTTCCTTATATTAACTCACATTTAAATCAATGGTAGTGAGAGTTGGTACCCGTGATTTTGATGAGGATGATTCTCCTTGCTTCAAGGCCATTAAAGCATAATTTCCAACTTCCTCATCTTCATCATTATCAGAATCATCCCAACTTTTTCCCTCTGCAATATAAGCTTTGCTTTGCTGTTTCTTTAGAAGAGCTTCATACTTTGCTTCCAGTTCAAGATAAGCTTTGTCTTTCTTTGCTTTCTTGGGTTTCCTGCATTCTGTAGTAAAATGACCTAGTTTATCACAGTTGAAGCACCTTATTTTTTATCTGTCAACATATCCAGTTTTGTAACCATTTTTGCTATCAGATGTGTACTTCCCTTTTCCTTTCCAGCTGCTATCTTTATTGAAAGATTGTCCTTTACCCTTGAAGAATCTTGGCTTCTTTACTTTAATGTTAGAGAACTTTCTTGCCAGATAGGTCATTGACTGATCAGGCTCATCAAGTTCATCCAAGGTGTAGAACTCATCTTCTTCCAGTTCCAGAATGACCTGTTCTTGTGAATCATTTGTTCTTTCCTCACTTGTTAAGGCAACTGGAGTTTGAGATCTTGGCTCATCATTAGAGGTCTGGCTTTCATTGACAACTAGAGCACTCGAACCATCTACAACATGCCCTTGTCCAGTTCTTAATGATTTTCTTTGAATCATTTCTAATTCATAAGTCTTCAAGATTCCATAAAGAACTTCTAGTGTTATTCTGCTTAGATCTCTCCCTTCTATGATTACTGAGATTTTCTATTCCAAATTTTCAGGGAGTGTGAGCAAAAACTTCAAGTTCACCTCTTCAGCTTCATAGTATTTGTCATGGAACTGCAAGTCATTTATCAGCTTATTGAACCTTTCAAACACATCAGTGATACTTTGGCTTGGCCATGAAACTCTCATATTGTGAAATCAGTATCCTTATTTGATTAGATCTAACTTCCTCAATTCCCTTACAGAGTATTTCAATCTTTTCCCAGATATGCTTGGCAGTGTCACATTTGACAATGTTGTTGTACATTACATTGTCAAGTGACTCTATCAATATCAGTTGCAAGCCACTATCCAGGGAAAATTTCTCTTTTTCAGGCTCAGTGTACTCAAAGGGGTCTTTTGGAGCATAATGAGCTGGAATGACCATATCACCATCTGTTGATTCCTCAACTCTAACCATAGGTGTGAAGGGCCCATTTTTGAGAATCTGAATATAGAGTGGATTGGCCATTATGATAAACAACAACATTTTTTTTTTCCAAAGAGTGTAGTTAGCTTTGTCAAATGTAGGAATTTTGATACTACTGATTTTCTGTGTATTCATTCTTCCAAGATCTTGAATAAGTTTACTTTCAGATTTTGCTCTGATACCACTTGTTAGGTAATGAATTACACACATATGGGGGGGGGGGTGAATGTATTTTTGTGTTTTTATTGCTTTTCTTGAACTATTTTGGTTGAACAAAGTAAAATAAATCTTGTAGTGAATTGTGTTCATGCAGAAATTAAACATGTAATAATAAAGAACACAGATTTTTCAAAATTCACTTAATTTTATATTAAAATTAAGAATGTTTTGCTACAAAATTTCTATTCTTGAGAGAATACAAGAGTTCCTGATCTAAAATTGTTACTACTAACAAAGGACCAGTGTTAACTTTACAATTTAGTTAACTGCTGGTTTACACTGTGTATAATAAGACATGCTTTTAACTTTAGTAAACTGTCACTTGTCATTTCCATTTAAGGAAAAGTATATCTTACATTTCCGACTTAGCATATCTTTGCATACTGTGTTAACTTTGATCTTCCTTTGTCAGTTAATCTTCACCCTTGATCTTGCACACTCTTCAATCTGCTTTTTGTAGACTTGTCAATCCAGCTAGTTGGATTGTTTGTTGATTGTAAATCTTGGATATTGAACTAGTCTGCAATTTTGTACTTTGAGATTTTACCTCGAGATCTCCAGTTTGAACTATGGAGAATTTGACATCTCGATAAGTATATTGGATTATCGAGATCTCTAATCCTCCATTGTAATTTTGACTTGTAGAGGTCTCTGAGTTCTTTATAAGAGAATTTGGCTTGTCGAGATCTCTAATCTTCATATCTTCACTTTGACTTATCGATATCTCTGAGTTCTCTAGTGGCTTATTGACTTATCGATAACTCAGAGTTCTCTAGTCAAATTTGATTTGTCGATAACTCAGAGTTCTCTAGTCAAATTTGATTTGTCGATAACTCAGTGTTCTCTAGTAATTTTTGGCTTATCGATATCTCTGAGTTCTCTAGTGGAATTTGACTTATCAATAACTCAGAGTTCTCTAATGAATGTTGACTTGTCGATAACTTTGAGTTCTCTAGTGAAGAAATGACTTGTCGATATCTCCAATCTTCATGTCTTCAATTTGCCTTGTCGATATCTCTGAGTTCTCTAATAACTTTCCTGACTTCTCGATAAGTCATTTGGAGTTCTCGAATGAATTCTCTATAACACTAAATTTGTGACTTGTAGAGATCTTGACTTAGAACATTTTTCCCAAAACAGATTTATTCAACTCCAAACTTCTTCATAATTGTTCTGAGCTATGGTCTTCTTAATCTTCTTCTAGATAGAATTCTTAGGCTTTATACTATTCAAGGAAAAAGACTCCATTATGCACTTTGACATTTTTATAAACTTTAATGTTATAATACAAAATGCAAACTAAGATTACAATACAACTTACTTAGGGTTGTCAATTTGACTTAGTCTTGTTAAAGTACACGCATATATTGCACAACAGTGATGAATATAATCAGAAAGTTTGGTGGAAGGTGTTGGTGGAAGGCAATCGGAGATCGGAAATGGTGGATGTAGATCGACATGGCGATGACACTTAGAGATATGAAGGTGATTTGATATGGTGATTGACTAGCTGTAATGGAAGATGGAGAAGATAGTAGCGATTGTATTGTTGGTGATGATATACAGACATGTGTATGTATATGTGGTTTAATATGTAAATAGACTGACTTAATGGCCTGTTATAATATAAGTGGGTTTGACCAGTTTCTAGTTTTTATTTTAAATTGGTTTTAATTGGAGTAGCCCCTATATATATATATATATATATATGAGGATATGCGGTAGGTTAGGTGACGCTCTAATATCGTCTGAATCTATTTTGCTAATTTTTTTAGAGTTTTAAAATTTTAGATATTAAAATATAAACACTATCATGTAGCGTATTTGAAGTAGAATAGGTGTTCAAAATTATATGGAAGAAGAGTTCGAATTTAAATAGAAAAATATTTTGAATTTAGAACCTGAATTTATATGGAAGAAGAATTTAAATTTATTAGAATTATTTTTATATATATATATATTGCGCAGCATAAAAGCTTTGCACTTTTCCTTCTTACATATATGCATGTGTCTTCTTAAGTTTTGTTTTCATTAAACATACGGTTAATTATGTTTGTGTTGTAATGCAGTACCTACCGTGGCAAATAAAGAAGTGTTCTTCTTCACCTAAATTAAGTTACATTCGATTTTGTCTTCGTATTTAACTTTGGGTCATTTTTAACTTTTATCTAACATACGATTCTAAGGGCGTCAGATCTATATTTTATATTTCAATAGCTCAAATTTAGGATTTTTTTTATCTTTGGGCGGATATTTTCCGCGGAAGGGCTTTTCCCCTTTCCGCCGGCTTACATCTGAGCCCTTAAAATATTAATATAAGAATTGTGGAACAGTGTATTAGATATGAGTTATCTAGCACATGATTGTTAGAGATTAGCACGCTTTAAATTTTAATAATTACTTTGTGTAGTGATTATATCAATTAATTTGACTTTAAAATTAAATTCTGTATGTTTGTTTAACCACGAAAATGGCATGATGCATTTTCTTATTCTTTTGAGTAAGATATTGGTACGGTAACCTTCCTTCATATTTTGTTTGTGAAAGGTATATTGAATTTGATTGGCTTTTCTGTCAAGATATCTGTTATGCAGATTTATCAACTAGAAGTAATGCACTAGACTACTTGGGTGTAAATATTATGTGTTATGTCACCCCAACATTCTCCGCACTGCATAACAGACCATTACAGGCAATTTATTTGTCAAAATATATTCCTAATATACTAGGTAAAATTGATTAATGGCTCACATTGACCTGTTAACTCTCGAACTATGTGTTGTTTTATTTTTATTTTATTTTTTTAAGTGTGCTAAAGTTGGTGTTGACATGTAATCATGGTAGACTTTCTAAACTTCTTATATCTTTTATCAATGTTTTTTTGCTGGTTGTATTTATGCATTTATTTTTATTTATTTATTTTTCTAAATAGAATAAGCAATTATTATTAAATTTACATTATTTTGATTGTATTGTGTAGGCCAAATTAGAGAAGGTTAGATTACCCTAATATCTCTTCAATTTATTTTTCATATTTTTATATAATTTTAAAATTTTGTTAGTCTACGTTAGCCTAGAAAATACATTTATTATTATCCAAAAATATAACTCGAGTTTATAGGTACGACTCAAACTTCTAATAGAAATTAAAAATGTGAGCAAATTATGTATTTAATTTATTTTAAGTTTTATATTATTTTAATTGTATTGTGTTGGTAGGACAACGAGTTAGTAGATGGCGACAAGTAAGTTTATAAATTTCTCGAATTTGTAAGACTTCAACTTCAGCATATTTTCATTCTGGGAAAGTTTATTTGAGTGTTAACAATGCAAAGTTAAAGTTGGTCAGGAAATGACGAGTACACCAATCCTTTTATTTTGTAAAAATACAATATCTTTTATATTGTTTCTCTCCAATTTAATTCTTAATATTTTAAGGCTGCGATTTCGCACTCCTGATTGTGTTCAATTTGTTCAATTCAGGACTATACTTATAAATTCCGTTGTGAATGGCTTTACAAGTTATCTGATTACTTTCAACTTGTTAGGCGTTGTCATCTTATTTCAACTAAAAAATACATTCATATTTATATAAAATTAGTTTTTTGATTTTATACTGGACAATAATATTCAAATGAGATGAGCTTATATATTCGAAGGCAAGCACACAATTTTTATATTGAATTAGACTGCAAAATGACTCAAATTAATTTTTATTTAAATTAAATATCAGCATTTATAAAAAAATCATGAGTATGAAAGATCTTGATATGTTAAAAGGGTGAATAAATTAGAATTAGTATCTTACAAATACCATGCACGAGCTAAAATTAATGTACAACTCCTGGATTGCTCTTTTAATAAAATTCATGTTTTTAAATAAATTCACATGCATCCTAACTTATAAAAGAGAAGTGACCGGGTTTTAAAAAATGATATAATTATTTATAAATGAGAGGGTTTGGATCATTGTTTAACAAATTATAAGTCTAAAAATATCTTTATAATCAATTGAGAGTAGTTTGGATTAAAAAAAATGTATTATTATTTAACAAGTATGAGATGTGAGAGATTATGTGCCATCCTATTCGAACAAGAAAACATATTCATATTTATATAAAATTAGGTTTTCGATTTTATACTACACAATAATATTCGAAATAGACAAGGTCATATATTCGAAACAGACAATTTCTGGCCTGTATTATATTCGACGGGAGGGCTGCTCAAATTTATATTTTTCTAAATCATATATTAATTATTCATATCATAATTTATAAAAAAATGAAATAGGGAAGATCTCCATCTCTGAAAAGTTCAGGGCGTGTAAATGGAGTTAGTGGCTTACAAATAACATGCACGAGTTATGATTCATGTACAAGTCTTGGATCGCTCGGTTAATAAAATTTATGTATTAAAGTAACACTTATCCTAAATTATAAAGGAGAAGAGTTCATATTTTTTTAAAAAAGATATCATTATTTATAAACAAGAGGGGTTTAGATCATTTTCTTTAACAAATTAGAAGTTAAAAAATACACGTATAGTCAAAAAAGAGTAGTTTGTAATTATAAAGAAAAATATATTATTATTTAACAGGATGGGATGCGAGAGATTAGGCGGCATTATATTCGAAATAGAAAACACATGCATATTTATATAAAATTAGGTATTCAATTTTAAACTAGATAAGTGTTTTGGAAGAAAATAATGTTATATATTCGAAATAGACAATTTCCGATTAGTATTGCAGTTAACGAGAAGTCAACTCAAATTAATTTTATCTAAATTGTATTATTAATTCATATTAAAATTTATAAAAATAATAAACGCCGCCGCGAAACGCGGCTTTATTTACTAGTTAAAATTAATATCGAATGCAGTAAAATTTTGCTTAAAATTATTACAGTATCCTTATAGCAGTTAAATGCCTTGATTAATAATTAAATGTCCTTTAACTATCTATTTAAAATTATAATTACTATTTCATTTGTTTCATTCAATTTACTACGATTTTTTTTTTCATTTTAATGTGAATATAAAATATATACTATCATAATTTATTTTTAATTTTTTTCTAAATATTAATTTTAAATTTTAAAAAGAATAAAAATAATTATTAGAACTACGTCAAACTCCTCGTCCCTCGATAGGACCTAAACATCCTCCAGTTTCGTGTCACATGCTTGCATTTTTTCAAAGACTGTTTAATTGTATCCACTGCTAATTTCACAGGTTTCCAAATTTGTTCCAAATTTACTTTTAAAATATTAACTTGTTATGGATTAAAAACTAAGGTATATAACTGCTGTATTTATTACTAAGGAACGTGAGCATCGATGCTCGATTTGACTGCTATTGTGTTTCGTGACTCAATCTGCCTTAACAAGATGCCTACGTATCTTGCTGATTGCCAATGATCAAGTCAAAAAACGTAGTTTTGATTTGTGGGGTGAGACCCCTTATATAGATGTTGGTGGTCCTTGAATTGGACTTGGTATAGGAGACTTGGTAGCCAAGTCTAAGAATTAGAATGGACTTTGGAGTCCTAAATAGTAGGAAACTGATTCCTTATCCTTCTAGGTCCCTTAGAGGCTAATCTGCAAGAATTTATGTCCTTATTGGGACTCTTCTCAATAGCTGATTTTCCCTTATTAATTAATTACGAAATTAATTAATATTCAGGGTTTTTGGGCCTTCTTTGTTCCATCATGCCTGATCTGGTCCATCAGGTCTGATCAATGTGTTTTAACCTTTTTGGTCTGAATGTTATACATCTTCTTATTGGGCCTAGTAGCCCAAATCATGTATAATTAATATAATATTTAATTACACAATCAGGATTTATTTATCCTTATAATTTGCCCCCCAACTTTTGGGAAACCGTATAAGATTTCGCAAAAGTTAAGTTCGTTCATTCCCTTTCAGGGTATCGTTTTGCGTAAAGTGTGGAGCGACCTACACGTTTACAACGATTTGCCTTGTACGCGGCTTCAGGGTCGTTTAAAAACTTCCTTTTTATTTTTTTACCTTTTCCCTATTTTTATGAATTTTCTGGTATTTTTCAGGAATTTTTCCTTTTTTTTCGATATTTTTCCAAATTTTCTGCAATTTTTCACGAATATTTTTAAATTTTCAGCCCTTTTTCGACCAGGATCCTAGTCGAAATTTCGACCTGGATCCTAGTCGAATTTTGGGCCAGCCTTTCAATCCTGGTCGAAGGATTTCGACTAGGATCCACGACATGGATTTCGACCAGGATCCTAGTTGAACCTTCGACCTGGATTTTGGTCGAAATCTATGTCTTTCTTTACTTCCTGGTCGTAAGGTTTCGACTAGGATTCACGACCTGCATTTCGACCAGGATCCTAGTTGAACCCTCGACCTGGATTTTGGTCGAAATTTCTGTACTTATTTGTTTCCTGGTTGTAAGGTTTCGACTAGGATTCACGACCTGAATTTCGATTAGGATCCTAGTCGAACCATCGACCTGAATTTTGGTCGAAAATTCTGTACTTATTTTCGAAAAATATTGTGCTTGATTCAGGAATTCGACCTCAATCTTGGTCTTATTTATCTGGATTTCGACCTCAATCCTGGTCTTTTTTCCCCGTAATTTTCGGGTGTCTGGTCGAAAGAATTCGAATAAAATTCACGACCTGGATTTCGACCTTGATCCTGGTCTTTTTCCCCGTAATTTTCGGGTGTCTGTTCGAAAGAATTCGAATAAAATTCACGACCTGGATTTCGACCTTGATCCTGGTCTTTTCTCCCTAATTTTCGGGTGTCTGTTCGAAAGAATTCGAATAGAATTCACGACCTGGATTTCGACCTCGATCATGGTCTTTTTCACCTGGATTTCAACCTCAATCTTGGTCTCTTTTTTGGGCACCTGTTTGAAAGTGTTCGAATAGAATTCACGACCTCAAATTCGACCCCAACCCTGGTCTTTATTGGCCTTCCTAATTCAATTTGGAGTGGGCCTTGTTTGGGCCTTCTCTTTTTCCAAATCCTAATTTGGTTTGGGCTTTGATTTGGGCCTTGACTTGGGCCTGTTATTCTTCTAAATCCTAATTGGATTTGGGCCTCTATTTTTCCAAATCCTAATTGGATTTGGGCCTTCTATTGGGAATCTTCCATATTATAACTGGACTTTAATATGTTTAAACACCTTTGTTAGTCCCTTAACAATATGACAAGAATTACAGAAGGGGGGTTGAATGGAATTCTTGAAACTTTTTCTCTAAATAAAAATGTTCTAAATCGAATCTATATATAATTGTGAATTGATTAGCACAATGCGGAATAGTTACTTAAATGAATCAAAACAAAAGTAATTAAAAACAAGAGTCTTTAAAAACTTTCTGGTGGATTCGAATGATTCCACCAGAGATATATATTATATATCGAGAGAACTCTGTGTGCAAAATGCTCACAGCTGCTTACAAATATTGAACAACTAAGAGTTCAGAGAAATGCTAAGAATTCTGCTTACAAATGTTTCTCTGCTTGTATCTCAGATAGTTCCTTAGTTACTTCTTCTTAGTTTATATATCACCAAGATTACAAAGTAATGAGACAAGATAATAAAACAAAAACTATCTAGTCTATTACAATGCTACTTCATTACTCTATTTCAGCATCTTTGAATATCTTCATAATAGCATGGAAATGGCAATGCTTCTTTGTTCTCGAAAACCCAGTTGAATAGGCTACCACATTCCATTTGCATCCACTCGACGCATGTGACTGTGTTGTCACTGTCAACAAATATTTGAATTCTTTATCCGTCAGGTTCATGATCATTCGTCGAGATATTGATCATCCGTCGGGTTGTTGATCATCCGTCGAATTCATTGATTGTTCATCCGTCGGGTAGCAATCAGACACTTGACTTCATTTCACTTATGCAGAATTACAAGACATCATCTATGTACAATTAATCAACCTATTCTGCATATCTAACTAAAGTCATCATGACTTAAGTACTACTACAGATTCTAAACAATGTGTATGCAGAAATGTGCTACAGACTTATTGTTACATAAGCTTCTCACTCGATGGATAATAAGTCATCATCCGTCGGGACTATATTGAGTCATCCGTCGGGACTATAAACCTTATCCGTCGAGTGCCACATAATTTCACTAAGTAAAATCTAACAAGGTGTTTTGTTCATAAAATCATCAAGTACACAACATATACGTCCTTGTAACTTGAAATGTCCACAGATTTTCAGTAGTGTTTAATTCAAGCTTAGTTGTAGTGGCCATGGGAGTTTTTGCAGATGTGCAATCCACTAGATCAAACTTCTTTAAAAGATCAAAAATATATTGAGTTTGACTAATGAATATTCCATCACTAACTTGCTTAACTTGTAAACCAAGAAAGTAAGTCAGTTCTCCCATCATACTCATTTCATACTTACTTTGCATCAATTTGACAAACTTTTTGCAAAGTTTCTCATCTGTAGAGCCAAAAATAATATCATCTACATAAATTTGAACAAGTATACTAGAGCCATTAACATTTCTAAAGAATAAAGTTTTATCTACAGTACCTCTTGTGAAATGGTTTTCCAGAAGGAACTTTGATAAAGTGTCATACCAGGCTCTAGGTGCTTGCTTCAGTCCATAAAGTGCTTTCAAAAGATAATATACATGTTCTAGAAAATTTGGATCTTCAAAACCAGGAGGTTAACTAACATAGACTTCCTCCTCCAAATATCCATTCAGAAAGGTACTTTTGACATCCATTTGATAGACCTGGAAATTGGCATGGGCTGCATAGGCTAAAAAAATTTTGATGGCTTCAAGTCTTACAATAGGAGCAAATATTTCATCAAAATCTATTCCCTCTTGTTGACAATAGCCCTTAGCAACCAATCTAGCTTTGTTCCTGACTACTATGTCATTTTCATCCATCTTGTTTCTGAATACCCATTAGGTGTCTATTGGATTCTTTCCTTTAGGCTTGGGCACCAGCTTCCATACATTATTCCCTTCAAATTGGTTTAGCTCCTCCTGCATAGCTAAAATCCAATCAGGATCCAACAAAACTTCTTCTACCTTCTTTGGCTCTTCCTTGGAAAGAAAGCTACTGTATAGACATTCTTCTTGAGTTGCTCTCCTTGTTTAAACTCTAGAAGAAGCATCACCAATAATAAGCTCAAAGGGGTGATGTTTTGTCCATTTTCTTTGTTGAGGTAGATTAGCTCTAGATGAAGAGGCCTCATTGTTGTCTTGATGTGTGATTGAGTTTTGATTGTTAGAAACTCCCCATGAGTTTGTGGATCTTTGATTTGAGAAAGGGGAACTTTCTATAGGTGATCTATCTTGATTTCCAGCTTCTCTTGATAACCCGAAAGATGGTGAGTTTTGAGTACCGACGGATGAGGCTGGTTGTCTCCCGACGGATAACGCGGATTGCTTCCCGACGGATGAAGCATTATGCAACTCGACAAATATTGAGTTTTGTGCTTCATTGGTAGTGGATTTTTCTGCATTATCCTTAGATATAGTTTCTTGATCACTTTCATCACTAACCATCTCCACATTGTCGAATTTGAGGCTCTCATGGTAATCTCCATCTTGCAGTCCTTCAATATTTTTATCATCAAACACAACATGTATTGATTCCACAACAATGTTGGTTCTTAGATTGTAGACTCTATATGCTTTACCAACAGCATATCCAACAAAAATTTCTTCATCTGCTTTAGCATCAAACTTCCCATTTTGATCAGTTTGATTTATCAGAATATAGCACTTGCAGCCAAAGACATGAAGAAAATTTAGAGTTGGCTACTTATTCTTGAACAATTGATATGGAGTCATGCATCTTGCTTGATTAACCAGAGAAATATTCTGAGTGTAGCATGCAGTATTAACAGCTTCTGCCCAGAAATATGTTGGCAGTTTAGATTCTTCAAGCATTGTCCTTGCAGCTTCAATAAGTGATCTGTTCTTCCTTTCCACTACTCCATTCTGTTGAGGAGTTCTTGCTGCTGAAAACTCATGCAGAATTCCATTTTCCTCACAAAATGCTCTCATGATAGAATTCTTGAACTCAGTTCCATTGTCACTTCTGATTCTTCTAACTTTGAAATCAGGATGATTATTGACTTGCCTTATGTGATTGATGATGATTTCACTAGTCTCATCTTTAGAATTTAGGAAATATGTCCAAGAGAACTTTGAGAAATCATCTACAATTACTAGGCAAAAACTTTTTCTTGAGATAGACAACACATTGACTGGTCCAAACAAATCCATGTGTAGCAGTTGTAAAGGTTCTTCAATTGTTGAATCAAGTTTCTTCCTGAATGATGCTTTAATCTGCTTTCCTTTTTGGCAGGCATCACACAGTCCATCCTTAGAAAACTCCACTAGAGGAATGCCTCTAACCAGTTCTTTCTTTACTAGCTCATTCATGGTCTTGAAGTTTAAATGGGATAGCTTCTTGTGCCATAGCCAGCTTTCATCCTGACTTGCTTTACTGAGAAGACAAGTAACAGATTCTGCATTAGATGAGTTAAAATCAGCTAGGTACAAATTTCCTTTTCTCACACCAGTGAGAACCACTTTGTTGCTTCTTTTATTAGTCACAACACAGGCTTCTGAGTTGAAGGTTACTGAGTTGCCTTTATCACAAAGCTGGCTGATACTCAATAAATTATGTTTGAGACCATACACTAAGGCAACCTCCTCAATGATGACATTGTCCTTTGAAATCAAGCCATATCCCACAGTATAACCCTTGCTGTCATCTCCAAAAGTAATACTTGGGCCAGCTCTCTCCTTAAACTCTGTGAGCAGGGTAGAATCACCAGTCATGTGTCTTGAACAACCACTATCCAAGTACCAAAGATTCTTTCTGTTTTCCTGCACACATCAAAATCAAATCAAGTTGATTTTGGTACCCAAGTTTCCTTGGGTCCTGCCTTGTTAGCTTTCTTTTTCTGTTTCTTGGGCTTTATCTCATTTGACTTGGGGATATCAGATTCATCCTTGGTCATTTGAGTTGGGCCTTTGAAACCATTCATTGCAACAGAATTATCATGCATATTATAATCAACAGGGAATGGCATACTATTAGTAAACATGTTATTCCAGTATGGCATGCTAAATGACATTTGTGGCATACTAAATACAGCATAATAAGGATTAGGTGCAAATGGCATGTTAGCAAACTGTGCATTCATATTCTGTGTAGACATAGCATTCATAGGCATGAGAGGCATGACATTCATGTTATGAAATTGAGGTGGCACAGACATGGAAGTAGGCATGACATATTTGCAATTAACAGAAAAATGATTTACACTGCCACACTTAACACAGATTTTTCTAGGAGCATATTTATCAGGTGTGTAGTTATTATGTTTGTTAATCCCTACTTTACCATTTCTATTGTTTTTCTTTTTAGTCTCTGTTTTTACCTCAATCTTTTCAACTCTATCACTTAACTGTTTGACAGTCATGTGACCAACATTAGCCTTTTTCCCTTTCTTAACTTGACTCGATTCTCCTGAAACAAAGTTCTTGGAAACAGACCCATACTTCTCATTCAACTTAACAAGTTTGGCTTTACTAATAGGATTGCTCACAGCCAACGGATGAGGATTTTCATCATTCGACAGGTAACCCTTTTTGTTATCCGATGGATGATCCTCATCATCCGTCGAGTCTACATCTGTTAGCACTCCATCTACCAAATTTGGTTCTAGTTTCTCTTTGTTCTTTTTCCAGGCTGCATCACAGAAAGACTCAATTCCTCGAACTTTGGTGATTTGAGCATGGACATCCCTGGATGTTTTCCATGCCTTAATCACCTCTTGTTTACGCTCGAGCTGCTTCTTTAAGATTTCTTCTTTCTTCAAGGACTCCGTTAATTCCTCCTTGGCAATCTTACATTCAATTCTTAACTTTTCAAAATCAATGAACTGAGACTCAAGCATATTATTTCTTTCACTCAAAAACAAATTGTTTTCTTTGATTTTAGCATTTTCATTAGTAAGAGACTTAAGTGTAACACGCAAATGATATAACTTTGTAGACATGTCATTTATGGCATTATTACACTCAGCTTTAGATAAATGTGCAAGGTTTGTAGTAATTACCTGATTACTTGAAGAACTTGTTCCTGTCTCATCAGACTTGGCCATTAGGGCTAGATTAACATAACTGACATCTTCATCTTCATCCAGACCATCTGTTGCCCAATCATTTTCTTGTGTTATGAAAGCCCTTTCCTTTTGTTTGAGTAGTTCAAAGTATTTTTTCTTATAATCCACAAGCTCAAACTTTTTCTTACTGGAATCTGACTTTCTACACTCACTGACAAAATGCCCTGCCAAGCCACATTTGAAACATTTGAATTTTGATTTATCCACCATGTTTCTATTTGGCTTGGCTGCTCCAAAGTTCTTCTTGAACTTGAGCTTGACAACTCTCCTGGAAAGAAATGCTAGGTGTTCATCAATGTCCTCCATGTCTTCTTGGCTCAAAGAATCTGCATTTTCAGCTGCAAGCCCCTTACCCTTGCTTTCACAGACCCTTGAAGTTGACTCAACAGCTTCCATCTTCACTTCCTTGTCTTTTCCAACTCAGCAAGTAGTGCAATGGATCCTCCTTTCTTCGTTCCTCTCTCCATCCTCTCATCTTGCCCTTTTTCAAGCTCATAAGTTTTCAGGATGCCATACAGTCTCTCCAAAGTAAACTCCTTATAATCTTGTGAGTTTCTTAATGAGATTGTCATTGGTTTCCATTCCTTTGGAAGAGATCTAAGGAATTTCAGATTGGAGTCTTTTGTCTGATAGACCCTTCCTTGCAACTTTAGAATATTTAGTAGTTTTTGAAACCTACTAAAAATGTCAGTGAGAGACTCACTTTCTTCATTATGAAAATGCTCATATTGCTGAATCAGGAGCTGCATCTTGTTTTCTCTAACTTGCTCAGTGCCATCACAGATGATCTGTATTGTATCCCAAACATCCTTGGCAGTTTTGCAGTTGATAATGTTGCCAAACATATCTCCATCAACTCCATTAAACAGAATATTCATGGCCTTTTTATCCTTCCTGACTTTTTCAATGTCAGGATCAGACCATTCATGCCTTGGCTTGGGGACTGATGGCTCGTTTCCTGTTGCAGCTCTCATTGGAACATGAGGACCTCGTTCTATGCAGTCAATATAGGCCTCATCTTGAGAAAGCAAATGAAGATGCATCTTTACCTTCCAATAATGGTAATTATCTTTATCCAGAAAAGGGATCTTGACTCCGACATCCTTCTTGTTCATCTTGCTGTATTGTTTTGATCTTTAAACTCTTTGTAAGTTATGAGCTTGCTCTGATACCAATTATTAGTCCTTTAACAATATGATAAGAATTACAGAAGGGGGTTGACTGGAATTCTTGAAACTTTTTCTCTAAATAAAAATGTTCTAACTCGAATCTATATATAAGTGTGAATTGATTAGCACAATACAGAATAGTTACTTAAATGAATCAAAACACAAGTAATTAAAAACAAGAGTCTTTAAAAACTTTCTGATGGATTCGAATGATTCCACCAGAGATATATATTATATATCGAGAGAAATCTGTGTAAAAAATGCTCATGGCTGCTTACAAATATTGAACACCTAAGAGTTCAGAGAAATGATAAGAATTCTGCTTACAAATGTTTCTCTGCTTGTATCTCAGATAGTTCCTTAGTTGCTACTTCTTGGTTTATATATCACCAAGATTATAAAGTAATGAGACAGGATAATAAAACAAAAATTATCTAGTCTATTATAATGCTACTTCATTACTCTATTCCAGCATCTTTGAATATCTTCATAATAGCATGGAAATGGCAATGCTTCTTTGTTCTCGAAAACCCAGTTGAATAGGCTACCACATTCCATTTGCATCCACTCGACGCATGTGACTGTGTTGTCACTGTCAACAGATATTTGAATTCTTTATCCGTCGGGTTCATGATCATCCATCGAGATATTGATCATCCGTCGGGTTGTTGATCATCTGTCGAATTCATTGATTGTTCATCCGTCGGGTAGCAATCAGGCACTTGACTTCATTTCACTTATGCAGAATTACAAGCTATGTACAATTAATCAACCTATTCTGCATATCTAACTAAAGTCATCATGACTTAAGTACTACTACAGATTCTAAAAAATATGTATGCAGAAATGTGCTACAGACTTATTGTTACATAAGCTACTCACTCGATGGATAATAAGTCATCATCCGTCAGGACTATATTGAGTCATCCGTCGGGACTATAAACCTTATCCGTCTAGTGCTACATAATTTCACTAAGTAAAATCTACCAAGGTGTTTTGTTCATAAAATCATCAAGTACACAACATATACACAACAACCTTCTTTAGAATTCTCTAGAATTCTCGGGAATTTTTTATTTATTTCCTTTGGAATTCCTTGGAGTATTCTGGAACGTTCCATTTTTGGGCTTTCTCCTTTGGGCCTTTAATCTTACGGGGTTTTTGTCCCTTCAACTTCACTTTTTCTCCTATATAAAGGAGTCAGTAGAGTCTATTGCTCCTCACTTTCTCATTTGTAAATTCTCCTTCTTTTTTCTTCTGTTAAGGATCTTCAGAGAAATAACTGTAGGTCGGAGTTTTTCAAGCCCCAAAGCTTCCATTTAGCAAGCCAGCCTCTTTTAACAGCATTACTTCAGGTAAACACTTTTCCCTTTTTCCTTCTTGTGCTTATTTTTGCATAGCTTGCGTTTAAAATTGTATTCTTATGTGCCCTTTTTTCAGATGGCTGATAAGAAAATAACTCGTTTAGCCAAGATGAACGTGGCCAGAAAGTCCAATGAATTCCCCATTCGATCAAGGTACACTTCCCTGATTGATATGATCAACACCTGAGTGGATGAGTACCCGTCTGATGCGCATTTAGACGCGCACGGCCATATCAGTATCTTGCGGGATCCAAAGGAGCTGGACAAGTTGAGTGCTTGTTTTAAAATCAAGGAACCTTTCAAGCTAGTTCTTGCGGGTCCAGCCGACAGGTCCTGTCAATGGAGGAAGGACGCACTATGCATCTACAGGGACACTCTAAGGGCAGGTATTAGACTCTCCTTTCACCCATTTATCCCTGTTTTGCTAGCTGATGTGGGCATCAGCCCTTGCCAACTCCCTCCCAACTCTTGGAGGTTGATTCTGTGCTACTTATCGCAATGCGTCAAGCACAACGTCCCTACTTCGGTTGCCGTTTTTAGAAAGATTTTTCAGTTCAAGAACAGTCCCGACAAGAATCCGGGGTGGGTTTCTTTGAACCAGCGCCCTACCGTTCCCCACATAGTGAATGTGAAGTCCATCCCTGACAATAATTTGGGGTGGAAGAAAGATTTTCTGTACGTTCTTTGGGAGGGCGGCGATTGGGGTACCCTCTTTCGTTCGTCTTTTGGGCTAGCTGTAGATGGGAGCCCTAATGACATAGTTTTGTCTGAGGAGGAGACTAGAGCTTTCAACCTCCTTACTCAAGATAATGGGACTTCCCACTCTTGGGATCTCATCAGGGAGACCGTTCTTGTAGAACGTGGCCTTTCTCCCGTTCCTAAAAAGAGTATGTTTCCTTCCTTCTCTAGTTATCTTCATTTCTTCCATCTTTTACTTTGCTAATTTCTCAACTCACTTATCTTATTTGTTGCAGTGGATGAGAAGATTGAGGAGGCTACAAAGCCTAAAGACCTGGAGACAACCAGGATGCAATGTGATGGGAAGGTCTTCAAAGACCCGCGCCTTGGGGATCGTTTCCCGGAATTCCTACTCCAGGCGAAGGAACCAGGCGAGGAAGGCCCCAACCAACCTTTACGTACTAAACAAAAACCAGGGGCTTTCTTCCAATCCGCTTGGGGAATCCGGGGAAAGGATTCGATTGTTGGCAACACAGTGCTTGCCAAGGAATGGTCTATGCATTCCATTTCCCCGGTTGACTATCATGACCTTGTCCTTCAACAGGACTTGGTGGCTAACGAGCTTTTCAGAGCTCAGGCTTTGGCGAAGGTACATCTTTTTCTTTTGGCATTCATAGCTTTTTGCCGTAATTTTTCTCGTTTCTCACTTTTGCTTTGTATCTTGTAGGCGAATGTCCATTTTCAAGGGGCAATTTACCAAGCTAAGGCTTGGAAAGTTGGCCTAGAGGATGCAAACAAGAAGCTGGAGGAGGCCAACCAGAAGATAGAGGCTCTTCAAGCCCAACTCGCCTCATCAACTTCTGACCTTGAAACGGCCCGGGCTGAAAATGTTATCCTCAAGGCTCAAAAAGACAAAGCTTTTGACGGCTGGATGGATACTCAGGAATTCAAGGATTTAATGGTGGAACATGATGCCCTCCTACATCCAGTCAGCTACAAGGAAGGCCGGGACGCAGCTGTGGAGGCTATCCAGGAAGAATTTCCTGAGGTTCTTGAATAATCTTCTTTCCCCTACCCTGTGGAAGTCCCAGCACTTGGGGGCATTGCAGATAAGCTTGCCGATCTGATTAAGGACGGCCCATCGGGAAGTCAGGGCCAAGGCCAAAAAAAGAAGGAGCTTGAATCCAGCTCTGAAGAGGAGGAATCTTCTTCTGAGGAGGAGATCGAGCCTGTTATAAAGAAGGCCAGGGTAGAAGAGCCTCCGAGGATAGTTCTGAGGGAACCTTTGCGGAGACTTCAGAAGAGACTTCCGAGGGACCGACTGAAGAGACGTCCGAGGAGACTTCGGATAGTGGTTCCGAAGAATCTGAACCTTCCAAGGCCTAAGTTTTTATGTATTTCTTCTTTCAGACAATATCGAACTTTGTAATTGACTTTTACTATTTTCATTTGTATTGCCCAAATATCATAGTGTTTTTTTCGAGTTTTTGAACTCAAGTTTATAACTTGGTTTTATTCTTCACATTGCATCAATTTAATAGGCTAAAATAAGCCGAATGCTTTTTATTATAACTTGGTATTCTTGATACCTTACATGAGATGGGTTCAACCCTGATAAAATCTAAACATATCTTCTATAAAGAAATCCTAAGCAAGCAAAGCTTCAAGGTGCTTTTAAACCTACTTGTCACTCTGACAAGTGAGAATTGTGCTTTAACTATTTTACACATAATAAACCTTCAGGTTTTGGGCATGCCAAGTTCTCGGGACTTCAAAACCATCCATAGTCTCTAGCTTGTAGGTTCCTTTACCCTGAACGCTCTTGACTTTGTATGGCCCTTCCCAATTTGGGGAAAGTTTCCCTTTCTGCCCTACACCAGAAGCTTCCACTTTCCTCAAGACTAAGTCACCTTATTTGAAGAACCTTTCTTTAACCCTTAGGTTGTAGTAGAACGAAGCTTTTTTTTATATTCCACTATCTTTGCATGTGCCTCATCTCGTGCTTCATCAATTAGATCCAGGGCTAACCTTTGCCCTTCTTCATTTTCCTCAGTATTGAAAGCTTGAATCCTGGGGGAGGAGTGTGATATCTCTACAGGAACAACTGCTTCTGCACCATATGCTAACATGAAGGGAGTTGTTCCAGTCGTGACTCTACAGGTAGTCCTATAGGCCCATAGTATTGGGAGTATTTCATCCACCCAGTTATTCCTTGATTTCTCGATCCTCTTCTTTAGTCCATCCAGGATTATTCAATTCGCCACTTCTGCTTTCCCATTGGCTTGCGGGTGAGCCACAGAGGTGAATCGCAACTCAATTTCATTCTCCTCACAATACTTCTTGAATTCCTCATTGTTGAATTGTGTTCCATTGTCGGTGACTAGGATGCAGGGAATTCCATACCGGCACATAATATTTTCCCACAGGAATTGTGCAACTTGCTTAGTTGTGATTTTGGCCAAAGGCTTGGCTTCAATCCACTTAGTAAAATAATCAATGGCGACAATCAGGAACTTCCTTTGTGCCGTGGCCATGGGGAAATGCCCCAGTATATCCATTCCCCACATAGCAAAGGGGATGGGCGAGTTGATGGAGGTCAGCATCTCGGGGGGTTGTCTAACGACTGGTGCGTGCTTCTGACAGCGGTCACACTTTTTCATATATTCTTTGGCATCATCCATCATTTCTGGCCAATAGAAGCCTAAACGGGTTATCTTATGAGCTAAGGCCCTGCCCCCCAAGTGTTACCCACATATGCCTTCATGTACTTCTTCAAGAGCCAAGCGTGCCTCATCGGGCCTTAGACACCTTAAGTAGGGAACCATGAAAGATCTTTTATACAGAATTCCATCTATCAAAGAGTATCTTAGTGCTCGAACATCCAATTTTCGTGCTTCAGTAGCATCATTTGGTAACCAACCGGTTTGAATGTGAGCCTTAATGGGATCTATCCATGACGTCCCCAGGCCTATACGAGCCACAAGCTTAACATCAATGCTCCGTGTTTTCAAAACGCGAAAGTATACACTTCCAGAACTTTCTTCTTTCTCAGATGAAGCAAACTTTGATAATGCATCTGCCTTAGCATTTTCCTCCCTTGTAATATGCTCAACATGGCATTCATCGAATTGGGTCATCACAGCCCTTACTAGGCGGACATACTTAGCCATCGTATCATCCCTTACCTCAAACTCTCCCTTTACCTGGGATATGACCAGCTTCGAGTCTCCACAGACTTTTAAGTTCTTGACTCTAAGTGTCCCTGCTAATCCAAGACCAGCTATCAGAGCTTCATATTCTGCCTCATTGTTTGTGGTTGGGAAGTCTAACTTCATGGCATACTCAATCAAGAACCCATCAGGGCTTTGTAAAACCAAACCTGCCCCACTTGAATTTGTTTTTGATGCTCCATCAAAATAGAGATCCCAATATTCTTTCTCCTTATCATCCTTTTCTTTTTCCCCCTTATCAACTTCCTTGTCCTGAGGTATGGTATCTTCCTGGCCCCCGACTTCTTGGTTGGGTATGGTACATTCCACCACGAAGTCAGCCAATGCCTGGGCTTTTATTGCCGTTCGTGGCTTATAGTTGATGTTGAATTCTCCCAGCTCTATTGCCCATTTGATTAGTCTCCCACTAGCCTTAGGACTATGGATTATATTTCTCAAGGGTTGATTTGTTAGAACCTCAATTTGATGAGCCTGAAAGTAAGGACGGGGCTTTCTTGAAGCCATTACCAGAGCAAAAGCAAACTTCTCAATGGTTGAATAATTCAACTCAGCTCCATGCAGAATTTTGCTGACATAGTATACGGGTTTCTGGATTTTCAGTTCCTCCTGAACCAACACAGCGCTCAAGGCACTCTCTGAAACGGCCAAGTACAAGTATAAGACTTCATTCAAAGCTGGCTTGGCTAACAACGGGGCCTGGGCCATATATTTCTTTAGTTCCTCGAATGCCTTCTGGCTTTCCTCACTCCATTGAAAATCTTTGACCTTCTTTAAGGACTTGAAGAACGACAGGCACTTGTCTCCTGACTTGGAAATGAATCATCCCAGTGCAACAACCCTTCCTGTGAGCTTCTGAACATCTTTGATAGTTTTTGGTGGCTCCATATCCAGGATTGCCTTTATTTTATCGGGGTTGGCCTCGATCCCTCTCTTGGAGACCATCAATCCAAAAAAATTTCCAGATCCTACTCCGAAAGCACACTTCGTAGGATTTAACATCATCTTGTGGTACCTCAGGACCTCGAAAGCTTCCCTCAAATGGGTTATATGATCAGTCTTTACTAGACTCTTGACTAACATGTCATCAACATATACTTCCATAGTCTTGCCAATAAGATCCTTAAAAATTTTATTTACCAACCTTTGATAGGTGGCTCCTGCATTCTTGAGACCAAATGCCATAACAAGATAATAATAGACACCAAAGTCAGTGATGAATGATACCTTTGGAATGTCGTTCTTATGCATCTTGATCTGATTGTTTGCATTAAATCCATCCATGAAGCTCAGCATCTCATGCCCAACAGTGGCATCTATCAAAGTATCGATCCTTGGTAACGGGAAACAGTCCTTAGGACAGGCATCATTTAGATCAGTAAAGTCCACACACATCCTCCATTTTCCATTGGCCTTCACCATTACAGGGTGTTCTAACCACTCCGGAAATTGAATCTCCTCAATGAAACCAGCCTCTAAGAGCTTCTCCACTTCCTGTTTTATAGCTTCTTGCCTTTCTGGAGCAAAACTTCTTTTCTTTTGTTTCACTGTCTTCCGATTTGGGTCCACATTCAACTTGTGAGTAATCAGTTCCGGGTCTATGCCTGGCATATAAGCTGTTGACCATGCAAATACGTCACTATTTTCTTACAAAAATTTCACCAACTTCCCTCTAAGGGGCTCTTCGAGCGTGGCTCCAATAAGTCACCTTCTCAGGATCTTCGGGGGCTAAAGGAATTGAAACCAAGTCTTCTGCTGGCTTTCCTCTTTTCTCATCATTCTCTCGGATATCCAGATCTTCAATAGGAAGAACTTGCCCCCCAACTCCATCTGCCCTCAAAGAGGCCACATAACAGCTTCTAGCCATTTTTTGATCCCCTCTCTCTTCTTCGATCCCATCCTGGGTGGGAAACTTCATAACTGAATGGTAGGAAGAAGGGACTGCCTCGAAGGCGTGTATCTCTGTTCTTCCCATGATAGCGTTGTAAGTCGAACTAGCCTTCACCACCACGAAGTCCAACATCTGAGTTGCTTGCCTTGGTTCCTGTCCTATGGTTGTTGGCAACTTGATTATCCCTTCTACGGGTCACTCCACTCCCGCAAATCCATATATTGGCATGTCGGTTGGGGTCAATTGGGAGTCGTTATATCCCATCCTCAAAAAGGTGTCATGGAGCAAGATATCCATTGAAGCACCATTATCCACAAGGACCCTTGTCACTGGGCTGTTCCCTATTATCGGGGTTATAACCAACGAGTCATCATGGGGAAATTTCACACCCTCCAGATCAGAATCATCAAAAGACATTATTACTCCTGTCCTGGCCCTCTTCGGGGTTTCCCCAACAATATGTATAACTTCTCGGGCATACGCTTTCCTGGAGTTCTTGGATAACCCAGCAGCAGTTGGTCCTCCAAAAATTATGTTTATCACAGGCCCTCGGGGTCGTGGTCCTCCAAAGATTGTATTTATCACCGGTCCCCTAGGTTGGGGATTCCGCCCCTGATCGTCTTGGTCCCTCCTACGATCTTCAAAGTTCTTTCTTCCATTGTTATTCCTATCCCCTCCATCTCCAGTGTACTTGTTCAACCTCCCTTTTCTAATAAGGAACTCAATTTCATCTTTCAGTTGCCTAAACTCATCGGTGTCATGACCAACATCCTTGTGAAATCTGTTGGATTTTAATCGCAGCGGAGGCATGGTAAAACACTTTTACACAAGTAAAATCCAAATAAAAGCATATAAATCGTGATTAAAACATATGAATCGATTACTAACCTTTAATAGCGATCCAAAAGCAACGATCGGAGATCCTTAGCAGCTGCTCCTCAAACGTGAAACACTCCACTGGTATCCACCAAGAAAACGACGTTAAGGAGGAGGAGGAGGTAGAGAGAATTAGGTTTTTCTAAAATTTTTGGGTTATCGGTTAGAATAAAAATAGGGTTTATAATAGTATATTTATAGGCAAAATTTTCAGCTGAAATTTTCCCATAAAATATTATTATTATTAACCCATTTATTATTCTCATTTACAATTAAAACACCTTTTAATTATTAATCCTTTTTCTAAACACTTTAGAAATAATTCTCTCTCTTGATTTAATTTCGAAAAAATTAAATTCTTAATTAATAATATTAAGAATTTTTCTTAATTAATTTATAATCAATTAAATCTCATTTAATCAATTATTAAATTTGCAAATTAATTATTTATTTCATAAATAAATAATATCAGCCATTATTAATTAATTCCTACACCATTAAATCATTCTCTTTTTATGGTGTGACCCTGTAGGTTCAATATTAAGCCGGTAGTAGAAATAAATAATAATAAAACTATTTTATCATTATTTATATAAATTCTCTAATTTATTAAATATGATTAATTAATTAATCATATTTATTCTACATCGTGAGGGATACTTCTCAGCATATCGCGACTATCCGGATAATACGAATTTACTTCTTAGAATACCAAGAACCTATTCAGTGAATAGTTACCGTATAATTTACTCCTTCTACTCTACAATGTCCTTATTAAATACAAGGCATGGATCTTGTGTCAAGCCTATCTAATTTAATCACTTGCTTACCATTTACTATGCTTAGTTCTATGCAAATTAGAAACTCCTTTCTAATTTCATTCACTCTGGCCAGAGATTCCTGAACTCGCATAAGTGGATCAGCCTTGAACATTCGCTTCCTTCACTGGAAGGGGTAGATCCTTTATTGATCATACACTATCTTCGTGTACAAATTCCTATACCCAGTAGAGCCCTAATAATTGTCCCTGGAGACTAAGAACTAAACCAAAGCATAGTTCAGTGTACACAAGATGAGTATGATGACCTCAAGTCTAAGGATACTTGTACAACTATCACTATATGAACAACTGCTGACACGTGAGTGAACTCCATCAGTTGTTCAATACAACACAAGAAATGTTATCGCGCTCCCACTAACCCTTTTGTAGACACATGGTTCATCTACGTTTTTCATAAAACCAAACTCTTTGATTGTCTCATCAAAACGGATGTTCCATCTACGAGAAGCTTGCTTTAAACCACATATGGTTCACAGCAGCTTACATACTAGGTTTTCATTTCTCTTGGAAAGAAAACCATCTGGCTATTTGCCAGATCTCGTAGTCGTAGTAAGCAGCATTCACAAGCAAAATCCGAACTGATTATAACAGGGCTACAGGTAAAAGGTTTCATCAAAGTCAA
Organism: Apium graveolens; assembly: GCF_009905375.1. Taxonomy (NCBI): domain Eukaryota; kingdom Viridiplantae; phylum Streptophyta; class Magnoliopsida; order Apiales; family Apiaceae; genus Apium; species Apium graveolens. The sequence continues at coordinate 159,004,429 of NC_133649.1, read as the reverse complement.
TCCATTGCCTTTGTTTGAATTCTTTTGCCACAAGCCTGGCCTTAAAGGTCTCCAAGCCTGGCCTTAAAGGTCTCCACCTGGCCATCTGCTCTAATCATTCTTTTGTATCCCGTATACATAGATTTCATTCCGGATTTCATGGCACTATGCCATTTCTCTGAGTCAACACTACTCATAGCCTCATTATAGGTCACAGGGTCGTCATCATCAATGATCGACAACTCATTGTCATTCTCAATGACAAGGCCATATTACCTCTCAGGTTGGCGAGACACTCTCCCTGACCTACGAATGGGCTGTTCCACAGAAGGTTGTTCAGTCAGAACAGGTGTTTCCACTTGATCCGTAGTAGTTTGTGCTTCTTGAACTTTATCAAGTTCAATTTTGCTCCCACTGTTTCCTTCAAGGATAAACTCCTTTTCCAAAAAGGTAGCATGTCTGGAGACAAACACCCGATGATCGGTGTAAAAGTAATACCCTAAAGTCTCTTTAGGATATCCCACAAAACTACATTTTACGGATCGATATTCCAGCTTATCTGGGTCAACTTATTTGACATAAGCTGGACATCCCCAAATCTTAACGTGTTTAAGACTCAGTTTCCTTTCTTTCCATATCTCATACGGAGTTGGAGGAACAGATTTGGAAGGCACCTTATTTAGTAAATATGCTGAGGTTTCCAATGCATAACCCCATAGGAATACTGAAAGATTTGTATAGCTCATCATGGACCGAACTATGTCTAATAAAGTTCGATTTCTCCTTTCAGATACCAATCTGGAGGCGTCCACTGGGAGACTATACCATTTACTTTGAGATAATCCAGAAACTCTCCATTCAAGTATTCACCACCTCGATCTAATCGAAGAATTATAATACTATGTTTGGTTTGTTTCTCCACTTCATACTTATACTCTTTGAACTTTTCAAAGGCTTCAGACTTGTGTTTCATCAAACACAAATCTGAATCTAGATCTATTATCCATGAAAGTAATGAAGTATGAAAATCCACCCATGTCTTGCGTAGACATTGGTCCACATACATCTGTGTGTACCATTCCTAGCAAATTTGCAGCCCTCTCTCCATGTCTACTAAATGGAGACTGCAGTGCCACAATGAAGTGAGATTTTCATCATCCCTTTTCTTTTATTAGTTTGTTTAATCTGAAGTAAATTATCTCACATTTATACAGACCATTATTTAAAGTACCACGTCCATAAAGAATATTATCTCTAAGAATAGAACATTCATTATTCTCAATAATAAATGAAAATCCAGCCAAGTCTAACATGGGAATAGAAATAATATTCCTCACAATCGAGGGAACAAAATAATAATTATTTAAAATAATAGTCTTGCCCGTAGGCATATGTAAATGAAATGATTCTACATCTTTAGCAGCAACTCTTGCTCCATTTTCCATCAGTAGAATCACCTCCTCTTCCTCAAGAGTCCTACTTCTCCTTAGTCCCTGCAACAAATTGCAGATATGAGAACCACAGGCGGTATCTAATACCCAAGTAGAAATTTGATTTAATGACATATTCACTTCTATCATGAACATACCTGAATCAGAAGCGGTAGTCTCACTACCCTTCTTCTTCTTCAATTCTGCAAGGTAAACCTTGCAGTTCCTCTTCCAGTGCCCCACCTTGTTACAGTGAAAGCAAACAACTTTGCTCTTGGGGTCTTCAGCTTTTGGTGGAACCGGCTTTTCTTCACATACTTTCTTCTTCTTGGAAGGGTTCCTCTTCCTTTTCTTAGGATTGGAACCTTCACCAATTAGAAGAACATAACTCTTCTTAGGGGGAAAATTCGATTCCGCAGTCTTCAACATGTTGTGGAGTTCAGGCAGGCTGACATCCAACTTATTCATGTGAAAGTTCACAACAAACTGCGAGAACGAACTCGGAAGCGATTGCAAGACCAAGTCTTGGCTCAGCTCCCCATCCATGGCAAAACCAAGTTATCCAAGACGTTCAATCAAATTGATCATCTTAAGTACATGGTCATTCACAGATGATCCCTCAGACATCCTACAACCGAACAACTCCTTCGATATCTCATATCGAGCTGTCCTCCCTGCCACATCATACAACTCTTGTAGATGCATGAGGATAGTGTGAGCATCCATATGCTCATGCTGCTTCTGTAGCTCAATGTTCATAGAAGCTAGCATGATGCATTGAGCAACATTTGCATCATCTACCCACTTACGATACACAACATGTTCATCATTATGTGCATCGCTAGCAGGTTCAGTAGGCTTAGGTGAGTCAATCATGTATTCCAGCTTCTCAATCCTGAGAACAATTCTCAAGTTTCGAAGCCAGTCAGCATAATTAGGACCAGTCAACTTGTGAGCATCCAGTATGCTCCTGAGTGATAGTGCAGAAGACATAATGTATATTGTAAATCTGTAAATGATAAACACATAACAACACTTAGCAAATATTCAATTTCATTTTAAAACACTATATGAATCGGGTCTTTATTCATAAGTGGCTCCTACTAGTTTATCTAATTTATTCAACCCCCTACGTGAAAAATTAAGCATTCATAATGCTAGTGGGAATAGGGATCCTACATTCCATTACACAACCCCGGCTGTAGCACAAACCGCCATGTAATGTTCAATAGGCAGACAACTCTTGTCAATTACATCTTATGTTATTCCCTAATCAAACTTTAGCCTCTTGAATAATTGAGTCACGGCTGTGGCACGACAAACTCAATATTCTAAGTCAAGTCTAACCCAACATTCCGTACATTTGAATCAGTCTCCAACGGCCCACGGCTGTGGCACGTACCGACCTTTAGATTCTAATTCAACGTACACATCTCTATGTAATAGACAAGTATTTCTTATTTCGAAATCAAAGCCCTCAGCTGTAGCACGAACCAACAATGATTCAAAAATAAGAACTACTTTTCTATCATGTTGGAAGGCTATGACCGACACAAGCCCGTTGTGTCATTGGCCAATTACTACTTGATATTATTTAATTTTAGAGGGATTATATTACGTTACAATCATAATCATATTATAAAGAGATTCTTCCTTTTAAATTAAATATTTCAAATCAATAATCAATAATCAGATGATTCCCAGATCGGGTGGAGCATTGTCAAGAGGCGTCACTTAATAACCCTTTCTTACAGATAGAAATCTGTTGTTGACAGAATCATCCTTTCTCTCATATTGAAAATTCATATTCAATTACGTGTTTCATAAACACAAGAATCTCATGATTGTATTCATAATATTTTTATTAAGGTTATGAAACAATTTCACTATACTAGGTTGTCTAACAAACGCCTTATGTTCATTTAAGTTCACCTAAATCTATCATCGCATGATAAACTAAGCATATATCACATATATCAACATGAATAAACATCAAGGTAGGCATGTTACATCATCTAGCATATTGGTCTAAGCATTATACATCTCTATGTATCACATGAAGCATTTAAAAACAGTTAAAACAGTTAAAAACAGCTTTAAAACACGTTCGGAAATATAAACAGTTCAAAAATTTTATATAAACTAAAATTTGATCACTCCATTAGATTCGTCTCGGAAAAACGAATCCAACGATATATTGCACGCCCAAAACGGAGTTACGAAACTCCCAAAAAATCAAATTTAATGTGGACAGTCGGGCTGTAACGCATTACAGGAACGCGTTACAAGCCCTGTAACGCATTCCGATGATGCGTTACAACCCTTTTAAGCCATTAAAAGGTGTAACGCATTCCGTGAATGCGCCACAGGGTGTAACGCATTACCGGAATGTGCGACAACCCCCCGCGGGCGCGTGCGCCACACGCGCCTGCAGCAGTCGCCGTTGTTTTTTTTTTCTCGATCGCCGCGCCTGACATTCTTTCTCGTGTTTGTTCCTTGCTTTGCTTCCCGTTCCATCAGTCAGACAAGCAGCAGATGCATAATATATATATACTTACAATTTATATATATATATGATTATTTAATTACGAATTTAATTGCAACAACTTCAAAAATTCATAATAAAAAATCGATACATCATAAAATTATGAAAAAAATACCCAGACGATCTACAACACTTGTAGAACCCAGATCAACATTAAAATTTTTTCTGAGAAACGATTTCTCATCAGACATAATTAATCCATAATATAACTTGTAAAAATCATAATTAATTCATACAAGCACATAAAATTCTGAAATTTTTACCACAGATCTATATGCATACAACCTATGCTCTGATACCAATGTTGGATTTTAATCGCATCGGAGGTATGGTAAAACACTTTTACACATGTAAAATCCAAATAAAAGCATATAAATCGTGATTAAAACATATGAATCGATTATTAACCTTTAATAGCGATCCAAAAGCAACGATCGGAGATCCTTAGCAGCTGCTTCTCAAACGTGAAGCACTCCACCGGTATCCACCAAGAAAACGACGTTAAGGAGGAGGAGGAGGTGGAGAGAATTAGGTTTTTCTAAAATTTTTGGGTTATCGGTTAGAATAAAAATAGGGTTTATAATAGTATATTTATAGGCAAAATTTTCAGCTAAAATATTCCCATAAAATATTATTATTATTAACCCATTTATTATTCTCATTAATAATTCAAACACCTTTTAATTATTAATCCTTTTTCTAAACACTTTAGAAATAATTCTCTCTCTTGATTTAATTTCCAAAAAAATAAATTCTTAATTAATAATATTAAGAACTTTTCTTAATTAATTTATAATCAATTAAATCTCATTTAATCAATTATTAAATTTGCCAATTAATTAATTATTTATTTCATAAATAAATAATTATCAGCCATTATTAATTAATTCCTCCACCATTAAATCATTCTCTTTTTATGGTGTGACCCTGTAGGTTCAATATTAAGCCGGTAGTAGAAATAAATAATAAAACTATTTTATCATTATTTATATAAATTCTCTAATTTATTAAATATGATTAATTAATTAATCATATTTATTCTACATCGTGAGGGATACTTCTCAGCATATCGCGACTATCCGGATAATACGAATTCACTGCTTAGAATACCAAGAACCTATTCAGTGAATAGTTACCGTACAATTTACTCCTTCTACCCTACAATGTCCTTATTAAATACAAGGTATGGATCTTGTGTCAAGACTATCTAATTTAATCACTTGCTTACCATTTACTATGCTTAGTTCTATGCAAATTAGAAACTCCTTTCTAATTTCATTCACTCTGGCCAGAGATTCCTGAACTAGCATAAGTGGATCAGCCTTGAACATTCGCTTCCTTCACTGGAAGGGGTAGATCCTTTATTGATCATACACTATCTTCGTGTACAAATTCCTATACCCAGTAGAGCCCTAATAATTGTCCCTGGAGACTAAGAACTAAACCAAATCATAGTTCAGCGTACACAAGATGACTATGATGACCTCAAGTTTAAGGATACTAGTACAACTATCACTATGTGAACAACTGCTGACACGTGAGTGAACTCCATCAGTTGTTCAGCAGTGCGAGTCATGTTCAGTGAACTTATTCTATAATAAGCACCTACATACTAACTATAGTGTCACCACATAAATGTCTATAAGAACAGACATCCTTCATAATGAAGCAAACATAGTATGTACCGATCTTTGCGGATTATTAATTACCAGTTAGTAATCCTATGATCAGGAACTATTTAAGTTTAGAGTTATCATCTTTTAGGTCTCACTATTATGATCTCATCATAATCCATAAAAAGTTTTACTCTAAACTATGGTATATCCTATTTAAACACTTAAATAGATAGAGCCCGTAATAAAAACAAAACAAGTCTTTTATTAATATTAATGAAATCAAAACAGATTACATAAAAAGTTATTACTAAATCATAATACATGATTGGACTTAGGACATATTCCTTTCAAAATCTACAATACTTGCTCTTATCTAACTTGGCAGGGTCGGCCTTCAAGGGCTTAGGCCAACGAATATCTCGATCTTTCTCGATTTCCATTAAAATTTGGCTTCTTGGAGCATTCAGCTTAGCATACTCAGTAAATTTTTGTCCAGGTCCTCCTCTCTTGGGAGTTGAGTCAGGTATTTGCTCAGTTCTAGGATACTTGTCCTTAGCGATGTATTCCAGATCGGTCTTCCGCTTCTTGCCTCCAGCGGACTCGTTGCTCACGACTGTTTTTCTCATACTCTCTTTGACCTTGATATACTTCCCTGCCCTATTTTGGAGCTGTAACATGCTTTCAGGGGGGCGTTTGACCAAGGACATCTTGAAGAACTCATCCCTAGTTCCTTGTTGCAGTGCTATCATGGCTACCTTATCATCAAGGTCCGGGACTTTTAAAGCCTCCTTTGTGAAATGATTCAGGTAGTCTCTCAAGGATTCCTTTGTTCCCTGCACAATACTCATGAGGGATGCTGAACTTTTCTCATGCACTCTCCCACTGATGAACTGTTTAATAAAAGCCTGACTTAATTCCCTGAAGGACCCAATAGAGTTTGGGGGAAAACGACTATACCACCTTTGAGCCATACCCGACAGGGTTTGAGGAAAGGCCTGAGACTTAATAGCATCATTCACGGGCTGCAACAACAGTGCATTAGAGAATGTCCTAACATGATTAGCGGGATCTCCCGTGCCATCATAGGCTTTGATAGTTGGCATCTTGAACTTCCTTGAGATATGGGCATTCATTATTTCTTCAGTGAAGGGCGGAGTAGGATCATCAGGATCTCCAAGGGGAAGAAGATTACTTGGATCAGCCCTTGGGACAACAACCCTTCTCTGTATTGGACCATCCAGGTCTATGATAGGAGGAGGATTTCTCCCCCTAGGAGGTAGTGGGGGTCTGGTGGTCTGGTGCGTCTCCAAGTCGCGCCTCAGCCTTTGAATCTCAGCCTCGTGAGCCCTGATCCTTTCCTGCACTTCTTGGGAATTCGTCCCTTGGGTGCTTATAGGACGTTGGCTACCATCATCCATTGGCTCTTTCCCAGCACGTCTCCTTCTTGGGGCTACTTCATCATCCGAAGATTCAGAGTCTCTCTCAGTGTAAGGACTAGAAAATTCCTAATCCTCAGGGATAAGAGCCAAACCTCGTATGTAGGGGGGCGATCACCCTCGTGCTTCACTCCGTCCAGCATGTCCACTTCTTCCAACCTCGGGGTAAAGGGGCATCCTATAAGGGGGGTTAGTAGTCACAACAGTAGAATACTTGTATCCAATAGGTCGAGAATTCAGAGGTGCATGTAGTTGTTGAACTTGGGGATTCGTACCTTGAATAGCCGAGGGAATCGTCCCTTGTGGATGAGGTTCAATTACCCCTATCTGAGCTTCTCCTTGGGTGACTGCATAAGTTGAATGAGGAGGTACCTCCACGGTTGACGAAATCACTTGGATTGTCCCCGATGGTGTTCCTTCCTCAAGAGCTCTAATTGTTCTCTGTGTTCTCGCCATGGTTGTTTTCCCCCAGACGACGCCAAATGTTATGGATTAAAAACTAAGGTATATAACTGCTGTATTTATTACTAAGGAACGTGAGCTTCGAGAGTCGATTTGACTGCTCTTGTATTTCGTGTCTCAATCTGCCTTAACAAGATGCCTACGTACCTTGCTGATTGCCAATGATCAAGTCAAAAAACGTAGTTCTGATTCGTGGAGGTGAGACCCCTTATATAGATGTTGGTGGTCCTTGAATTGGACTTGGTATAGGAGACTTGGTAGCCAAGCCTCAGAATTAGAATGGACTTTGGAGTCCTAAATAGTAGGAAACTGATTTCTTATCCTTCTAGGTCCCTTAGAGGCTAATCTGCAAGGATTTATGTCCTTATTGGGACTCTTCTCAATTGCTGATTTTTTCCTTATTAATTAATTATAAATTAATTAATATTCAGGGTTTTTGGGCCTTCTTTGTTCCATCAGGCCTGATCTGGTCCATCAGGCTGATCAATGTGTTAACCTCTTTGGTCTGAATGTCATACATCTTCTTATTGGGCCTAGTATCCCAAATCATGTATAATTAATGTAATATTTAATTACACAATCAGGATTTATTTATCCTTATCATAACTTCAAAATGATATACACCTTGAAACAAGGTTATTAAATCATAAATTAATATTAATAAATTTTTAAATTAATATGATTCTTAAAATTTTAATATTTAAAATAAGTAATTATGTAATTTCAATTAAATTAAAAATTATAAAATATAAAATTCACTACTTTATTATTGGTCATATTTTGTTTTAAAATTGATTTTTTTTGAATTTATTATTTTTGTCTTCCACTTATTATTCTATTGGGATTAATTTCTCACATGTAAAGAAGTAAATAATCTGTATATACTTGATATAAAATTAGTCATGTTAAAAATATTATTTATTTTAAAAAGAACTCCCGGATTTAACTCATATTAGTTTTAATAATATTAAATACACCAAGTAGTAATAGATTTCAACTAAGTAAAAGAGTAGATTACTACAATAAAAACACTGTTCCATAAATGGGTTGACTTGGTAATAATACTTGATAATCGCATGTGAACTCATTCAGATTTACGAGAGTATTCGGCCGAATATTCAGATACCGAAAATGAGTTTTCAAGTATAATAAAAAAATATTCACATCATTTAATAAAAATTTAGTATTTTTTTTATATTTGAAAGTTAAAGAATATAAATATAAAATTATTATGTCAATGTTATGATTTCGAATATGAAAGTAATTTATTTAAAGAATATATTTTGAATTTAACATAGATGTAATTTTTTTAACAATTAAAATGTTGTTATGTATTTTCTTATTTTGTTTTAATATATTTTCTAAAAATATATGTGAATGAAATGCTAAAACTTTTAAAAGGGGCTATTATAGATATACTCGTTTATTTGTTCAATTTAAAATAATTTAACATTATTATAATTATTTAATATAACAGTGTAAACACTAGTAGTAGAATGTATTAAATTCATGAGCCTTGAGCGATGCAGAGGAAGAGAGTGAAGGCACCAAAAAAGAGTGAAGGTTATAACTGTACACGGACTAAAATTTTACTCCATTTAGCAATCATCTAATTAAACTAGGGATCTTTGCCCGCGCGCTACGCGTGCTAGCCAAAAAAATTATTTTTATTATTTTTTACGATTAGCACCAAATAAATTATTTTACTATTTCTTTTTATAATTTGAATATTTTATTTTTAGCCGGAAATCATGCTGTTGAGTTTAGATAAAAGTATTTCAAATAATATTGCCACGAATAGTTGCGATATGATGTTAGTTAAATTTTTTTGTTGCTAATATATAAGAGAAAAACAAAATTTTTAAATTAGACAAATAACATGAATTACTTAATGTGGTTTAATTTTATGAAAAAATGTATAGATACCAAATTGTGGCCAAATTGAAATACAATTGACACATCTCCTATTCTTTTATCAGGCACCAAAAAGTTTTAGTTTTTATTTTTACTACAACTACAGAGTAACTATCACTTGAATAAAAAACGGAGGTATTATTGTTATTCTCCGGGTCCATTTTGTTACTTCCTCCTCTATATGCACCCTTACATCATTGATTTTTTTTCCACATATGGTATTACATATGATACTTCTGTGTATATCTTTAATTTTGTTGAACATTAGTGATGAGTGATTAAGTAATTGTTCGAATCTGATTTCATTCATCCATGCATGTTTTTCATATCATAAAATTAAATAACTATTAAGTAAACATATAATGATTTAACATTTATAGATGAAATGAATTATATTTAAAACTTGGGGATTGAGTTTGAGTTGATAGAATATTTTATATCAATTGTTACAATCATGCATTTGAGCAATCCATAATGTAGTGACTGGGATTTTCGCGACGTGATTAAGTGAATAAAGTATAATTCAGTATTGTAATTATAAATTATGTGCAAAATGAATTTTGTTGGTTAATTATCTTTATTGTATATTAGTAACTGGGAACGTAAAATGACCTTTCCAGTTTGATGAGTCAGCTACGCATGCTAGCAATTTTTTTTATTAATTTTTACGATTCGCACCAAATGAATATTTTTACCATTTGAATAGTTTATTTTTCACTGAAATATAATGGTGTCGAGTTTAGGTAAAACTCTGTCAAATTATATTTCCATGAATAGTTTAGACAATACCAAAATTAAATAATATGATTTAATTTAATGAAAAAAAGATATACATACAATACAACACTCACATTCATTCTTAGATGACATCACATATTCTGCATCTAAAAAAGTATGTATAGCGGCAAGTTATTAAAGATTTTCTAAACTTATGTACTGTATTGATATAAAGCATAATTATAGAATTTTTTGATTTTAATTAAAATACGTTAATAGAGCATTTATATTTCCATTCAATTTATAAGGAAAAGTAAATTATGAATTTAACATTTAAAATTAGGTTTTTAGGATGGACAAAATAGTTGAATAATACACAAACCTATTCCAAAAACAAAAAGAAAAAACAAATCAACATAGCTCAATTACAACTCATACACTCTCAATTTGAAATAGACAAAACTCACTTAAAATTCACAATTCACACACTCTCTCTTTCAATTTGAAGCTGATTCAAGTTATGCCTAGAGCTTGAAGTGTTGCATTCACTACAATAACTAATCCATACCATTTAATCGGGGGTACTCATTCCGAAAGAAGTAAGTTGTTCAATTATGTTTTACGTATTCTTATTGTTAGAATAAGAATTTGATGTTCGATTGATCGTTGAATGTAAATTGATGCAGAATGGATATAAAAGAAGTTCAGATATGTTTTGTTTGTACAAATGTGGGTGATTTTTACAGAAAGGGGGAATTGGTATGTATTAAAATGTAACTCTGTACTTTGTTAAAGTTCAATTGCTCATTATGTGATAATTGTAATTGTTATATATTAGAGTATCTGTTTTGCTTACTTTGTTCAAATTATTCAGTTTCTGGCATTGCCATTTTATGTAAACTATGGGAGTCACCTCCCTGGTGAGGTTAAGTTGTTAGGACCCTTGAATATTGTTTGGACGAGAAAATATCCGAGAAACTCTAAGAGCATCGAAAATCTGTCTGATATAACGAATTTCTACTTAATGAAGCCCTACCATATGGTTCTACTGGAATATGAAGGAGGAGCGCAGTTCAAATTTTAGGTATATAATCCGTATGCGGTGGAAATGAAATATACAGAAGTGGCATGGGATTCTGACTTGACCTAGACTGATACCGAGCTAGAAAGACTGCGTACCACTTTTTGTTGTAATGCTACAACTAATTTCTGCACTGTTCAGCACATACTTATTGAAGGCAAACATTTGTTGGGCACATCATTCACAGAGGTAACAAATAGACGTCCATATTTCAAAATTCATTTTAAAACATTGTCATTTTTTTAATGTGTTGTCTCTAATAGTTTTGTTCCTTCTAGGTTATCAATTCGGATACTTGCGACAAATTGGGGTTATGTGAAAAGTCTCCAGTCATTACATTTTGTTTTGAGGATCAAGAATGGCCTATACATGTAAAATGGGTTACTGACGCAGTCCTTTTTACTAATGAGTGGAATTGGTTCATTCTAGATACACAAATTAAAATTGGTGATATCATTGCTCTCTACCATACTGATGAAGCACTGAAGTTTAAAATATGTTGTTTTGATGAATCCGTCATTCCAAAAGATGGAACTTATGGAGGTATCTTGTCATTAACAACTTCTATTTAAAAACCTGAGATTTTGAAATTGTTTCCCATGTTGCATTTAAACAGGTGAGGCAGATGATGTTCAACATTATGCCAAATTTTTCAAGGTTATTACAGATCATACGTTACAGTTCGAGGAACTGGTATGTTTGTACTTTGTTCTTGTTTTATAAGGAGTCAATCACTAAAATAAGTTCTTGCAGTAATTGATAATCTTACTATGCAGAAAGTACCACATGTGTTTTACTGTCTTCATGGTACAAAACTTGCCAATAACTTAAAGATTTTTCTCGGTGGTGGGATGAGTGCAAAATTTAAATTCTGTTTTGCGGAGAAGAAGATTTATGGGATGAATCAGTTTTTACAAAAGTATGTTGTACGTGAGGGTTATATTATGTTTTTTAAATATTGCGGTAATTCAGACTTCCAGATTTCTGTTTATGATACGGCATGCGTGAATCACCTTCGTCATTGTTGTGGAACATACCGCTTTGAAGATTTCATGTTTCCTTCATGTTCTGAAGAAGTAATTGAGATTGATGATAGTTTCGATGTAAAATCATAAGCACTTACTATTTTCTCTGTATGATACCAAAAACATAAGAATGGTTTATGCGTTTGTGTCATAGTACTTTTCGTCATAAAAGTCTTTTTGTGTTTCATATTTGAACCTGTTTACATTTGGTCATAAATTTTTACATTTGTGAGTACTTTGATGATGAATTGGGAGTTGTATGTTGGTTGTCAAAGACTCACTCACAGAGAACTGTTTATGATGAGAGTTATGGAGACTTGCAGTTACCAAAGTTTTAGGTAACTGACTTACAGTTATTTAACTGCACATTATAGAACAGGAAGTTATCAAAGTTTGATGCTTATATAAGGGAAAGGTACATGACCTCACACATACAATCACATTAACACAAACACCATCTCTTGCACCTTCTCTTATATAGCGTGAAAAATGACTTCACGCAATGCAAAGAGGAAACGATGGCCAGGGATTAAAAATGTGGCAATGGAGGAGTTGAACCAATTGGCTGTCACTTGCGCATATTTCAACATTGATCTGGAAGATGCAAATGTTTTCTTCTCAGAGTTGTATGCATCCATGGAAAGCAGGAAATCTGATTTGTTTGCTCGTTCGGTTGGCCTCCAGGAACAGTTAAAGTATTCTTTACATGTCTGTTTCTTTTCATGTCTTACCAATTTCTGGACATTTGCTTCATAATTTTATCTCTATCCTTTACAGCAATATAAAAGATATTTTGCAGAATGGATCAAGGAAAACACGTGGAGAATCATCCCAAAGCAGTGATGAAATTCCACCATCTTATATGGGAAATCCACTCAGATTCCTAGGTGATACGTCCACCTCCCTACGTGGTCATGAGACAACCTTGAAACTAAACGCTGCAGAGATGGTGAATGGCTTTCAAAAGTTTGGCGATGGGTGGAAGGAGCATCTTGCTAATTTGAATAGCCAGGCTGGTTAGTTGATTGAAGCAATTGGTAGAATTCGCATATTAGTGGATGATTATGGTCACAATATATGATTCATATTCCAGTGTATTATTAGAAGAATGTTAGTATGTTAATGTTTAATCAACGTTACTATAAATTAGTGACAATATTATTCTGCAGAAAGTGTTTGTAAGATTATTGGATCAAAGTGAACATTGTTGTTATCTATATTCAAATTGCAACATTGTCTTCCAATCTACATGGAAAAGAGTATCATTTATTTTGTATGTTATTCCCATTTGTAATAGTAACATCTAAAATTATATTCACATGTCATAAGTAAATATTGATTTCGGCAATGACATATAATAAATGATTAGATGAGTAAAACATTCATATGAGTCTACATTAAAATTTATTCCAATTCATAAGAGAAAGTTTGGCAGAATACTAATATCTCAAAACAATCATCTTTAAGATGACAAAAACTCAAATGTAATGCAAAATAACAGACATTTCAGAACACAATCTGGCTAAATCTTATTATGAATAAATTGATTGCAAATGTGTAGGGAAGGCTTCACGCCAAAAGTAGTTTATTTAGACTGCTCCACCAAGTATGCTGTAGACACAATAGTACACAACATGTTTATTAGAGTTTATACAATTTAATCATGTTTATATCTCTCCCAGTACTAAAAATTTACATTACCCAAAAAGTGTTTATACCTTTGCCTCAACACCTCAACAGCCGGATGATTAATATTGAAATAAATCAGTGAACATAATGAACTTCTTATCTGCAGTGAACCTATTAGAAGCAATTTACCAATACGAGTTAGTTTTCACCATGAAAAACAATTATAGTTTCTAGTAAAGATATGTAGATTGACAGTAAATGGAACCATTATGGATTAGTGGACTCATTGTTGTCAAGATCACTATTGGAGGATACACAACATTTCCTTCTAGCGTCGTTGCTACATCATCAGTAAATTGATCCCAAGCATAAATCTGAACCACGTTGCTGATATAGAAACAAAGATAGACAATCATATTGGCATTGGAAAACACTGATCGAAACTACATTTATTGGGAAAGCATGGTCTTACCTGCCATCAAATAACTCAAAACGAAAAAACTTTTTCTCACCAAATCGTGTATAAACTTGCTTTACTGGTTCAATATTTTGAACAATGCCAACAATATCAATGCAATGTCATCTAATTAGAATTTGTAAAGGATCATTTTAAATAAAAACAATTATGTGATAAGATACAGAAATACCTATAGCATGTACAGGGACCTCATGTTCAGAAATCTTAGGAATAGTCTTAAGCTCAAACTGGTGCCTTGGAATGGTATTTATTTCAAAAGGAACATGATGGACAATGGTATCATGTGCGAAAACAATAATCTTATCAGAAGATACAGATCTCAAAAGTCCTGCAGGCTCCATTACTATAAAGTTGTGAATATCATATGCATTTCCTTCAAGTATGATATTCCTAACATCATGCCAAATCACACGATTCATAAATGCAAAGACATGACAATCCTGCATAATAATGGCTAATTAAAAAACTCTTCTATATAAATATTGATCATATACTACTACTTTATAAACTGAACGACATTACCTCAGAATCAAGCAAAATTAGATTTACACCTCAGAATTGCTGACTGCCAGAAAATGAAGGCCACATCCGAGTAACACGTACACGAACCCTCCAATCAGTCCTAGTGCTATCAACTGATGCAAGATTATTTTCCATGTCGGCCATGACAAAGATGAACAACAACCAAATGATTATTAAAAGGCTACACAATTTAAACACTCATAGAACATATGTTAACCATATATGTAGAAGGATTACTATGTCAACCATGGATTTAGGTACATGATTGATGTTAATCTAGTTGGCGTAATCTTTACATATGAGTTTGTTAGGATTTGGATTCTGCATAAGTAATCCAATATTCTGAAAATAATTATAATAACTTCACATGGTATAACAATGTCTACAACCTTCAAATTAGAATAAAACGTCTAATACAATATTTTCGGTAGTGATTTCTTCCTAAACATCTATTGCAACAATTAAAAGCTTAACATGAACGAAAATTAAGACACAATATAATGAATATTTTACTTTTAATTCTACTTAGATTTTGTAATTCGTCAATTTGATGTTACCATTTTTTTAAGTTAAAATACCAAACGTAGAAGGCAATCAGACATGATTAGGTCTGTTTTGTTATGCATCTCGTGTCTCATGATTTTTTTTCAATGTTATCTAAAACCATTTACTAAGTTTATACAGTTAAATGTTGAGAAAATATTAAGTATCAAATGTTACAATCAGGGATTTGAGCAATCCATTTAAATAGTTAAACACAGAACAAACATGCTGTGTTAGATAATCATGCGAACAATGAAGAGTCGGTTGATTTGAATATAGAAGATGCAGTACAAATTGCTGAAAATGAACATGATGATAATAAGGCTAGGGAACTCCAACAATAAGCAGAAATCAGCAAGGGCATACATTCAAACCATCTACAAATCCAACATAAAGTTTTAAACATAAACAATGACTTGTCTCTAAAACTTATTTAGATATCCTTAACGAAAATTCTGATTGAAATAAAAAGTTTTCTTTCATATGACATCCGTACAATGCATTCTCTTTCCAAATATCAAAAACCACCTTCGACTCTCTCCTCCTGCAAAGGAAATAATAAGAAATATGTTACAATATTTAATTTCATATATCTAGTCACTTGTGTTCAATCTTATGGAACATTACTTCTGTAACAAATGCTATATTTACCTTATTTAATTCATCAATGACTATCGGCACCATCATATCCCATGCCCTCAAGCCTGTAACACACATAAATGTATTAAGAGATTTATACCCAAAAATAGTTAACGTACAAAGTTTTCAAAATAATATTTTTACACATACCAATGCCTAAAGTTAAAAACTTCCTGTACTCCGGGGTTAATGTAGAATTTGGAGGCCGGAGTATTAGTGATAGTATCGACGCCTTAACAACAAAAAATAACATGTTACAAACGTACAATATGCTTGTCTAAGTAAATAATATAATAAACTAACTTAAGTCCATAAATTTAACCTTTGTACATGATAACTTTGGCACTTGACAGAACAATAATGACCGGTGTCTTTTCACCATCTTCATACAGTGAAGTCATACTTTCAGTCAATGCACCCCACATATCCACTTTAAAAGAAACACTTGTAACAAAACACATAGAAACGAATAAAATTTAAATTTAAGTAGATACATTAGTTCAATAAATTTCTACATGTGTAACTTAATTCTTACTCTGGTCCTTGAGTAACATTGAATCGTATAAGATGCTGAGCTCTAAAAATTGTCTCAATGTTCACCCTTGGCTGGAGATCAGCAACAACTCCTATGATATCCTATAAAGAACAATGTCATATACTTAAAACAAATGCACTTTTTACATTGTTGTGTTAGTATAAAGCATATGAAATTTATTGATACCTATGGCGAATGTCCTATCGAGAGCATAAGATTCAGGATTTATAAGCAACTGAGGTGAACTGACAAATTCAAAATTGTGCCTCTCTATGAAAATCCGGTCTAAGTCGCTTGGATACATAGTTTGGACTGGGTTAAAGGTACGAAAACAATTTTTAGCGCAGAACGAACATGCCTCAAGATACCAGATGCGTGGGTAGTAATGAAATTTGTTATTTCATACATCTGACCCTCAATAATAGTGTTGTCAAGAGAGTTCCATATATCAGCTCTCACAAAAGCCTGCATATGATCATTCTTACAATCAGGAAAACATGTAGGTTATAATAGTATACTCGCAACTATAAACGTGACAACGTAAAACAATCTGTTTTAAACATCACTTACCCGAGGGTCCAAAAGAATCAAATTACATCCAACAAAGACTCCTTCTCTATTATTAGTATGCCACAATCTTGTGACTCGAACTCTTAGCCTCAAGTTTCGGCTGTAAATATCCAGTGAAGAAAGTGAATGAACTATAACTGGAGCTGAAAGAATTGAATTTTAAAATATATATTAAAAGAGAACATAATAGTAAACTCCAGAATTCATAATCGTTCACCATGTAATACAAAATGTATGCAGATAACTAACCCATGATGCTTGCAAGATGTGGTATGCAACGTTTCTTCTGCAGCTCTGAGTTATAATACAGGAACAACTATGACAATATCGGAATTAAAACAAAATGCTATGAAAAAGATTTAGATGCATATCTACAACTTTAATTTAGAGATATGATCACATTACATGTTTTATGCCGCCAAAGTTGTTATATGTGATATGTCAGGCTATTAATATGGAATGAAGTTAGTTACTCTGAAATATGTAAAGTCAATCATGCAGTGAGAATATGATACTTCTTGATAATTTGATTGTACCAAAATATGTATATTTTAATTGTTAATTTTCTTTATATGATTTCATAAATAAAATTATTAGTTGTTGCACAAAATCGTGAACATAATGATTGACGATTATTGAATATCATTGTCCTATTATTGAAAAAAAGGAATTAAGTGTAAAGTAGACCTAAAATCTTCCACAATTAATTAGTATCAAGTATACATACAATATATTTTTCAACCTTAAAAGTTCATAATAGGAGGTTTAATCAATTCATTTTGTAGATTTGATCGAAAACATAATGATACATTGATTTATAACTTGGTAATTACTTATGCAAATCTGTCAAGAATATTATTTTACCAACAAAATGATTGACGTAGATAGTAGAAATTTATTATTATAATATAACATATCATATTCATATACCCATACAGTGAACACGTAAGTGAGCCGATTACACATTTTAATTTATTAACAATTTCAGATTATGCATGTCTATTAAAGTCAATGGTTATTTATGATTTGTATTGTGATGATATTATAGCGTGAAATACAAATGTCAAAACTTCATAAGAAAAATTATTTTACATATTAATTAGTTCGAATAAGCAGTAATGTCTGTAATCCGTAGTAAGAGCATATTAAATCTTAAAATATCCACAGTTGACAGTTTAATATGTACCAAAATTTCATAATAATATTTTATTTCAAAACATTGTGTTGATCAATAATTAATTGAAATATCTACATTTGTCTTAGACGTATATTATTATTTTTAATCCAATTACAATTAAAAAAACCAAATTGCAAAAATATATATAACCCGGCTCCAAATAAAGAAAATGATACCAATTGTATATTAGAAATTATTACAAATTTAGCATGGGAAGATAAGCGAACATATATACCAAAAGGACACATAATAGTCTATTAAAGTCGAAGGACCTTAGTAATGTGTATAGTGAGAATATTATGCCGTAAAATACAAAATTTAAAACTTAATAACAGAATATTAAGAAATTAAAAATCTCGAATAAATAGTAATATTTATAATCCATAATAAGGGCGTATTTAGTCAAATAAACGTTTTGTAACAAAAACACGAATTGTCAACTTCTATGTTAAGATTGCAGCATATTGTTTAACAAAGAATCGTAGTTTTTTTTTGTTATTCTTATATGGGCATAATATTGCGATGATATTATGGCGTAGAAAATAAAAGTTAAAACTTATTATGCATATTAATTATCTCAAAGTAATCAGTATTAAGAGCATTTAAGAGCCTGTCGCTTAAATGCGCTTTAACTTCGTTCACCTGGTTTGCCGGCTATTGCGTGAACCCTTAATGTTTACCCAGTGCGCACCCGAAGAGTAGTGGCTGCGGGATATCTACGATAAAAAATATATGTACAAAAATTTGTTAACAATATTTTAATTCAAAATAATTTGTTGATCATTAATTAATTAAAATATCTATGTTTGTTTTAGACGTCTATTATTTTTTTTAATCAAATTACACTTACAAAATATTTTATTGCAAAATATATATAATCCGGCAAAGAATTAAAAAAAATCAATTTTATTTTTAGCATGGGAAGATGAGTGAACATGTATAACAAATTGACACATAATACTCTATTACGAATTCTGGTTATTTGAACTGTGTATTGTGAAGATATAATGGTGTAAAATACAAAACTGAAAACTTAATAACATAATATTGAGAAATTAAAATTCTTGAATAAATAGTATTGTTTATAAACCGTAATAAGGATATATTCAGTTAAATAAACTTATTGGGAAAAATAATTCATGAATTATTAACTTTTATGATAAGATTGCAACATATTGTTCTAAAAATAATAAATAATTTTTTGTTAGTAGATAAATGATATTTACTTGCTCTTTTAAATGTTATTTTTAAATTATTAATATATTCATAATTATGTAACTAAATTATGTAATCTTACTTAATATTCATAATTATGTAATAACTTATAATTCTTTTATTACATCTTTCCAACTAATTAAACACAAATCATAATTACACATAGAGATGCGTGCTATTTGACTTTTTAGTGGTTCAATAGTTTTTGATATATTGATCAAAATAAACCCTTGCATGCAAAGCCCCATTCAAAGTGAATACTACAACTAAACCGTAATCCAACTCTGCACGGAGTATCGGATGATAACTTTTCTATCGGATCATTCAACAGTTGTCATGGAGGTATGTTTCTACTCTATCCTTTAATTAGGAACCTGATGATTGGATATCAATATCTAATAGATGTTTACTGTCTTCTAT
This sequence comes from Apium graveolens, assembly GCF_009905375.1. NCBI lineage: Eukaryota > Viridiplantae > Streptophyta > Magnoliopsida > Apiales > Apiaceae > Apium > Apium graveolens. The sequence continues at coordinate 158,984,496 of NC_133649.1, read as the reverse complement.
TTGTTCAATCATGCTCATATTAATATACAAATATGTATAGTGAATAGCCTACATTTATGATTCTATGAAAATAGTTTTTAAGATTAGTTTAGGATTGATAATGTAATCTCGTGATAACATTGTGTATCGATTAATATTGGGTATTTTTTCATATAGTATCGTCATATTGTATGTTGACTTATATGGTGAAAAATCAATCCAATTCTTTTAACAATGTCGTTGGTAGTCTTAATCTATTTTGCCTAGCAGTGTATGTTGTGATTTTGGTTATATTGGTTTACTACTGGGACAACCATTATACATATTCAACTCTGCTGTATTGATTTGTAATAGCATCTGCCATGATTGTATTAAGAGATGTTTAGCATTGCGGCTGGACTTTACATTTGACCTGATTCACAGTATCAAGAGCTACTTCAATATTCTGTAATCCATTAACAAAATGATCACGCTTGGATTAGAAGCCAAAAATACAATAACATTACAATTGTTGTATTGCACAGGTCTCGCTAATTGGCCAATTAGACTTACTAATTTGTTGTTACTAATTATACTTATGTATAATATTCCATCTCCGCAGCAAAACTGTGAGCCTGTTAACATTCCAGCATTCATCATTGAGGTCAATGCCACAATGCAACCTCTTATGGATGAATTGGTAAATAACTTACTCAATTGTCCCAATACATGTACTGACTATCATAATTGAGTAATCCTGTTAAGTATTTGCTTATGTCTTCAGAAATTACCACTCTCCATTGTTTCTACATATGGTGAAAATCTTCCTGGTAATGGATTAATAATGCTACCAAATGGCCAACATTTACAATTCTCTTATGAGAAAAACAGAGAAAGCTTAACTGGAGTTGGGGAACTCAATAATTTATTCAAAAAAGGCATTGGTTGTAAACTTCTTCTCTGCTACAAAGGTAAATGAAATTTCCGGGGTCACATTTTTGATAAGACGGGATTGGAAATAGAGTATATCATACCAAAAAAACTGAATTCCTATGTGGCCAAGCGAGGTAAAAGTCTAATCTGCTCTTCACTATATGGCTGAACATTGCATTATTTTAAGTCATGATTGTAATTATACTATTTACAAACATGATCAACCAATGTTGCCGGAGCTGGAGGGAAGATTTTAATTGAAACTAATGAAAATACAATCTATGATGGCTTAGTTGTAAGTTATTTTCTTATAAACTTGTAAAATGATTTAATCGGGCAAAACTTTCTATTTACATAATTGAAATACATAGGATAACTATGTTTTAACTTTTGATGCAGGATATTCCACATTCTTTCATGGCACGCTTTGGCAAGCATATTCCCGATGTTGTTCTCTACTGTTTCCCTTTGGATACAGTGTTTACAGGTTATTTTTCCAAATATGACAAACGGTTCTTTGGTCTCTATAAAATTCCAGCATATATTCAACTCAACCTGGGAGATTTTATTGTGTTCACCAACTGGGAAGCTGGTCGGTTTGATGCTGTCATTTTTGACAAATATGGAGTGCAAATGATGTTTACACATCAGATCCCAAAGCCTGGTAAGAACTCTAATAATAGAAACTCTGTTATAGAGTATGATCATATTAATTGACGATCATTGCTGAACTTATATAAACTATTTTTGGTTTATACTTAACTGATTATTTACCTCCATTTAAATACACACATTTAAAGATACAAAAGTTCTTTTACTTGATACAGAGAACGTCCAGGGAAATTAGTTCGGGAATAATGGAATGGAGATGAATTCGAGTGAAAACATTTCATGACCATACTTGCGTGTCTGCCGATATTCCCATGTTTTTAACTTATGCTTTCAACAAAGAATGTAATATTGATACAGTCGCCAATTGTTTTGGCATGGATTTCACTTTAAGACTTATCATTGCAAACATGGCATTTGCCATGTTTGGTATTACTGAATTGTTATAATTTTTGATAATTATCGACTGAAGATAACATTGGGCTTATGTGTTAATTCCTTGGGTGATTCCATTAAGGTACTTACCTAATCATAGTATCAACTCATGGCCTATGAATTGCACATATGTAGTTGTGGTTTAATAAAAGTGGATGTAATAACCCGCATGTAGATTTAAAAACTATGTGAGTTACATTTTTATTATAACTAATATATTATGATACTCATGAAAACTATAATTTCACAATGATGGTTTCAATGACCACAAATTTGGAGACTCGAGGATTTCGTAAGTTCTTTGCTGTTACAAACTTACCATATCTAACAACTTTAAGGTTATCTTCCTATGGCATAATTGATTCTGGCCAAAATATGCCCAATTATGTATTCTGCCTAATTTATAATTGTGGTTTTGACATCACAAAATCTATAATTATATAATTGTTATCTCTATCATATCTTTATTTATTGTAACAAAATATTGTATGCCAAAATCTATCTTGTACTACATACCAAATTAACTTCATTTACATGTTCAAAACATATATATTACCACACATTCTTCATCTTAGTTTGATCAACAGCAAACAATAATATTCCATTCAACATAAAGTCTAGAAATTATAAAACTTAAACTACCAAATGTTTCAATTTCGTACTAAATTCAATAAAACTACAAAACATCAATCACAAACCTCACCAAGCAAAATCTTGAACAAAAGTAACTGCACTTTGCAATGACCACACTCGAATTCCATATGTGTGACATGGTTAAACGTTGATTATAAAATTCACCTTCTTCACGATACTTCTCTTTCACAGTCAACTCACAAAGTGAATACCAAAGTTGTTCACCAAAAGGATTACCTTCAATTCTGTTTATCGGGTCTTTATTTCTTGCATTTGGACAAAATTTATAAAGAGGAAGCAAATTGTCTACATCCGATATGTACCAGTACATATCCTCAAGCAAATGAACAATGTCTACTAACTTCGATTTAAGATCAACCATTCCAACAATATGAGACATTTCTTCAACAAACTGATCTTTTTCATATGGTCTGTACACAGCTCTAAAAAAGACAAAACTAAAATAAGATGGAAAATGATTACCGGAGAGAAAAGAGAGAGTTTGAAGATTATGATCCACATTATTACGCATGAAAAGCATTCGAACCGAGTTATAAAACAATGCTTGCTCAACTTCAAGAGAAATGGAAAAACGAATAAAGCCATGGAATTGGTCACGCCTAACTTGTAGATAATGATTATGGTACTGGTATTGAGCATCCCAATTGAGCTTCTGCAACATCTCTTTAACTTGGATTCTGCTTTCTTTGGTGAAATAGGCCATCAACAACTTTCCAAACATGTGAAAGCTATCAAGAGCGTGTATTATGAATGCAAACAATATAGCCATAATATCAGTATCAATGCTGAAAATGTTAAAGTTTGCCATGATATAGTGAAGATAGTGATTTGGTAATGAAGCAGAATTACAATGATAACTGATTATGATAAGGTCTAAATGCAACAGTTATATATGTTAAGGCGGGCAAACTTGGAGTTCTCCAACTCTGTATAAATATAAAGTGGTTTATGTATTCCAATTAACTGCATTGAATGTGAAGAAAAACTTTTCACTTTCGACTCTACTTTTAAGAGTTATAACTTCAGAAATGCGTAATGATTAAATGGCAGTAAGTTGGATTATTGGAAAAGGGATTGGAAAATACTAATACATCATTATGACTTGTAATAATAAAAATAGTTGCCAAAATATTTTTGCCTTGTGGGAATAAACATAATCATGACTTTATTTGAATAACGTGTCAGTAACAAAATACAGCATTGTAGGTAATCAAAAAAAATAGGAATGGAGAATCCATGTAACATCAAATCAAACATATTTTCACATTCACATATTTACTAAGTACAATAATTATTTACATTGATATATAAAACCCATTTGTACATCATTTTTACATAAGGATTCAGTACTTATATATAATTAACAGGAACAAACACAAACAGTTGAACATGCTTAGAAATTCACAACAAAACCATCTTGAACTGGTTCAGGGTTATCAATTTCAACATCTTGAAACCGGGCTTGTAGAGGGACAATACCTAAATCCATATTAAGAAATTCTTGAATGTTGTCAACAGGTCGGTCCAATGTCTGCAAATCATGGAGATTTTGTCCACCAATAGATGCCAAGCGTCTTGCAACAGAGTTCCTTTGCGGATGTACCAAATTAATTTCATAACGAATGTTAGGATCATTAAGACGTGAAAGGATAAATCTGAAAGTGCTCCTAGTATGTGATGTTAATCCGTCCTCTCTGTAGTACTTGCATTCACGGTAAGCCTGGATATTATCAGTCTCAATGATAATACGTTCATACTGCTCTTGAAATGCTCTACGCATTCCTATCAAAATAGCCCATAAAGCACTATTCAGATTAGTTAGGCCTGGAATGGTGCCATATGTTAATCTAAGAAGAAAGCCATTTGAATCTCTCACAACAACGCCAATGCCATTTCTATTTTGGCCTTTAGGAGCATTCTGAACAAACTCACTGTGAACATTTATCTTGATCCAACCTTGAGCAGGGAATTCCTATACACGTTCAACATGTTCCATGATTACCTGTTTTGTGTTTTTGGTATTCTTACTAAAACGTTTAAAGATCAACTAATCTCAACCATAATGACAAACTTTTATATGTAAAAAAAAGATACAGAGATGTGACTGTTGGGGAATGGATGTTGAGTTTTATTTATAAAACAGTTTTTTTTCATTAATAACTAACTTCAAACAGTTATAACTATATAAGATTAACTACCTGTAACATATATAACCAAAAGCAGGAATCAAAAATTTGGTGTTCCTCTTAACATTGCATTAAACATTAAAAATGTGATTATCCAAAATTATGAATTAAACGACAAACAAAACCAAAGAGCAATCTTCATAGATTATAATATAAAAACAAACTTGAAACAACTAGAAATAATGTTTAGAGTTCACTGTGATAAAGAAATATCATAAATAAAAGCTTAGGAAATTGGATTGAAAGATCAAATGCCGCATCCATGCCACAAAACTGAAGCACATCATCACTTCTCCTGTAATATTAGAGCATTTTAATGTAAGATACGCATACGTTAAGAGATTAACTCAAAAACTATTATTACTATTTATCATTTTTATCTTCTTAATGACGGATTTGCAAGATCCAGGGGTTTTTGAACTCTCGGCCTGATCAAATGACTATAATGCAAACGTTTAGTCAATAATGTTTAATTATATTCCAAAATATGCAATAACAGTAATTTATGAAAAAATTCTCATACCTCTGACAAATCAAGGGTAGGGAAATCAACATGATTGGATGATTCAGAAGTTGACATGGCATACATGTTTGAATCATACATGTCTTGGGCCTTGATGATAAAATTTTCAGAAACATCTTTGGCTGCATGAACTTCAACAACAACAATAATTTCTTTCCCGTCCATGACATGCAGAAATACAAGAAACACTTTAGCAGCTACCTCTTCGTGTTTTCATAATTAAGTCATCAACATAATTGGTCTGTATTACAAACAATTTATAATATGGAAACAAATTTTAAAAATGTAATTGATTGAACCTTTGTTTGCTTCAAATAAAGATGTGAAGTAGAGCATCCTATGAGCCGTTTCACAACATGATCCATGAGAAGAATGCTCCATGAGAATGATTGATCCACAACAACAGCCTTTACACTGAATCTGTGAGTGAAAAAAGTATTAAATAATTCAACATTTCGTAATCCAAAGAAATTTTACCAACCGAATGTTAAATATATTATTTCCTATGTGTCAATACCTTTTTTCAGCAACTGGAAAAGTGCGATTACATTTACCGCATTTAAATCTATTCCCAACTTCAACAACTTCTAAATGACATTTGCTACATGAATATGAAAACCAAGGATGTCCTTCCTCCAACTTAGCAATTGTCAAACCACAATACAATTTCTTCTGCAAATGATAATTTTGAGGATAATGTTATAAATGAAAATTATACTGCATATAAATCTAAGATAATGCTCTAAAACTTTTGTCAAAAAAGAATTAACCTCAACACTGCTAGCAACATTGTCAACTAATGTTTTCAGATTTATAAATTCATAAGGAGAGGCCAATGTTAACGCATAGCTATTATCCGCATCATCCTTCGACGGTTTATAGCCTTCAAGTTCAAGCCTACACATTATATAATGTACATATCATATGCAATCTTGACAAAATATGGAAAATGGGTAAATGTTTATAAGATTGTACCTGTTTCTCATCTCAAGTACACACTCATCATCAAGATTGAAGTACACTTTCGAGGATGCCAAGCTGCTGATTTGAAGCGTATCTAAAGTTTAAAAGCAATATGTATCTTACATAAAATGTAATTTAATATAACCGTGTATAACCTTACTGACAAATTAGTATATAGCATAAAATACTAAAGATCAAACCGTTGTATGTTCCTAGCTTTACGCTTGTCAAGATTACAATAAAATTTTCCTCATGGTTATATTCCTCATATTGATCACTGACAACTTTCGCCATATCTCCCCATATACCAACCCTGTGCTTGTTGCTACAATGTAATTAAGTAAACATTTAATTATTTATTGATCAAAGTCCCAGAATTGATAACGACGTAAAAATTAATAAAAAATTGTATGTTGAATTAAAAGAATAACCTTGCATCACAAATCTTGAATCGAACAATATCCCTATCTCCAAACTTAGTGGGGATTTTGCTTACTTTAATAAAGTCTTCAACAACTCCAATTATATCTACAATATATAAACACATGGATTGCAGTCAGAACTTTTATAACAATTGTTAATACGAATAATAATAAACCAAATAGGAAAGACGAAGTAACCTATAGAAAATCTGGATTCTCTTTAGGACCATATTTTCTGGCTTCATCCATCAAATCACCCAAATCCATAAATTCAAATTTGTATTTTGGAATCATAACATAATCGGTGCATGGTTGGAAAGTGGTAGCATTTGTAAATCTTATAGATGTGTCTGTAGAAACAGGCTTTAAATTCCCAGAAGCATCCCTAACCATAAACGTGTCAATAATATAAACATCTCCTTCAACAATATTCTTCCCAATAAGTTTCCAAGTATCAGCAAAAGCAAATGCATGAATATGAGTATTCTGCACATAGTATAAAGTGGAAAAGTATAATCATAAATATCCATTCTAAAAATGTAAACATAATCAATATAGAACGAAATCAACATATTAGGTAGTTACATCATCATCAAGAAGAATGAGATTCCAGCCTTTCGTTATTCCTGATTCAGAAGACACAGTAGGCCACATTCTTGTAACTCTTGCCTTGATCTTCCAATCTGACCTAGACTTGTCAAGACTTAAAATGTGTTCAAACATGAGGGCTTCCATCTTTGCAAGATTCTGTGAAAACAATTTGTAATTTATGTTAAACAGGATGATCTATTATTAGAATTTAAAAGTCACAACTCCTGAGAGAGCTTACATGTTCTATTCTTAATCGAGGTACTGAACTTAGAATATCACACCGACGTGGTGGTCTTTTTGTAGTCCATTACCCTACATTAACGGGAATGATAATTGATGACATGCTGTTGAATGAAGTGCACGACAAATATATATTGCGGACTTGATCTTTCCCTTTTACTGTGTGACATAAGGCCTGTAAAGGGATAATCCAATCAGCCTTTAACTGAATCATAAACATATCCTTTGATTGGATAAATTATTATTTGATACGATGAGGATCAATGTGATTGGCTCAGCATCAAGTTAGTTAGATGGATTAGTGGGAACTAATTATACAGCTTTGTTATATACATGCCATTCTTTTTTATTATTTTTAAATACAATAAATTGTTTTTCCAAATGAAATGACATAAAATTATAATAATAAAATTAAATTCAACTGTTAAACAAATCATATACCACGAAATAAGGATTTCAAGTACAAAATACTCATGGTCAAACAATTACAATAAGTTAGTTAAATCAAATATTATCACAATTTAGGAAGGTTGTAGAAAACTTCTTCAAACACAACATTTGATGTTATATTTGTGCTTTTCCCATTATCGTCATCAATAAGAATATGTAGTCCTTCTGGAGATGTAACACGTGATATTGCAACGTATAACTGACCATGAGAGAATACGGGCCGAGGAAGATACAATCCAACTGTGTCCAATGATTGACCTTGGCTCTTGTTCACAGTCATGGCAAACCATAGTTGGAGAGGAAATTGTGTTCTTTTAAATTTAAATGGCCAATTTGTGTCTGTTGGGACCATATCGATTCTTGGAATTAGATGTTTCTTACCAACTTGAGATCCACTGAGAATTTGGCATTCTATATTGTTTTTTTGGCAGCCAGTAACTATCATCCTTGTACCATTGCATAGACCCATAATCTGATTTAAATTCCTCATCAACATAACAACAGCTCCAACCTTTACTTTCAACTCATGTTTAGGCATACATGGCATATTTATGGAGTTCAAATACTCAACTGGAAATGACGAATCAAAGTCATTCTCGTCAACACCCCTGTCTTCAATTAAATCTTGGCTGAGATAAGTATGCATATTACCCGGAGCTCTTTCAAGAATCTATGCATTGATGTCATCAACTACAACGTTTGTTGGAGTCAAAATAGATCTCGATCTCAGATACTCCTGTGAATGCAAGTTATTCTGAAAATCTGGATATATAATGTCAATTAGGATTTTAATGGGACTTTTCAAGGGACTCTTGACAACATATTCATCAGGAACTACAAACTCAGTTTCAACATCTGCACGATGAGTATCAATGCATTCAACTTTTCCGTCTCCAATCTCAAGTTGCCATTTACTAAAGTCAGCTATTACTTTATTTCTAGCTTCAGAATTACCTGAATGTAATCTCATGTTCTGACTGAGAAGAAAAACCCTCCAAGATTTCCAAAGCCGGGATTTGTTAAATGATGCATTCACTATTTCAGCCCTTCCAGCCTTAGGCAGAATAGGTAATATCTGTCGAAAATCACCTCCAAAAACAACTGTAATACCACCAAAGGGTCTTTTTCCCCGTTTTACATCAACGACAGCCATTATGTCTCGCAAGCTTCTGTCCACGGCTTCAAATGCATAGCGATGCTGTATTGGAGCTCCATCCCATATTATAAGACTTGTGTGCTGCATCAACTCTGTAATGTCTGTACTATGTTTTATTCCAACAATAGAACTCTGATCTAATTTAAGCGGTATTTTAAACCTAGAATGAGCTGTTCGGCCACCAGGAAGAAGTGTAGCAGCAATTCCTGAGCCTGCAACAGGAAGAACAATCTTTCCTTCTGATCGAAAGCGTGAACAAAGAGTTTGCCAAAGAAACGTTTTACCGCATCCACCGCGCCCGTAAATAAAAAACATTCCACCTTTATTTTTGTTTACATTATCAACAACTGCATTATATACATCCAGCTGCCTTGAGTTCAGATTTTTATGAGCTTTGTCATGATTAAGTCTTAATTCTTATTTATTGTAGCTAGTTTCCTCAACAACAATAAGACGATTGACAAAAGTGTGGAAAAATCGTTCGTCAGGAAATGGCATCATATGAAAATCTCTTAAGGACTTACCAACATCATTTAACAACTTTTCAATCTCTGCACACAAAAAAATTGGTAAATGTTCCGACATCTAAATAATAATAATAAAAATAATACTACAAAGTAAAAAACGTATCATGTATTTAATACTGATCACACACCTGCTAAAGCATAGTTCTGGATTTCATACTCGGACAGTGTTAAATGAATGTTATCTGAAATCTTACGCCTAATATAAAGAACATCGTCTGACAATGCTGGCCAGTGTTTTTCCCATAGCGCAAGCGGATCAGACACTGAACAATATGCCAGTATGTTAATAAACATAGCCCGAATTTGGGTTGGCATAGTTGCAAATGCATTTTCTTCCAAAGCATCATGCCATTACTTGTCATTATTCAATAGACCAAGAGCACCACATGCTTCCTTAAATGTATCATATGTAGTTCCATCAATAGTGTGCAACTGAGAGAAAGATAAAGCACCTTTACATCTAAGTAACAGCATTCGAAGATACAATAATTCACCAGTTGTTGCATGAACCTCTGCTAACCTCCCAACCACATAACCTCTTTGTCTAAGCTTCCATTTAGCAGTTTTCTTTTTCTATGTAAACTGGGTGGGAAAGTCAGAATACGTAAAATTTCGAACTTGTGGAAATTCACTATTAGCTACAAACCAAGCCTCTAGTTTACTTTTTTTGGAAGTCGCGTTATTGCACATATTCTCCAAATCTGCGGAACTCTGAAAATTCAAGTACTTTTGACTGGGCAAATGTATTGGTAAGCGTTCAACACTTAGGGAACGATGGTGAATGTCAAACCCAAAAATCCTCCACGATGTCTCAGATGCACAAACATATCTACCATCAAGAAAATTCTTTACCTCATCCAAATTCTTCACGGATCTTGCAGTTTGTTCACTCCCTGATTTGTTACTTTTCTTCTTCAACAACATTGTAGCAGTGTCATGACCCTTTAAACAGTACTTGAAGAGATATTTCAATGATCTTAAACTGTTGCAAATTTCCAGATTTATATGACACTGAAACCGCAACAAAAGATCTCGATTGTATGGAACTACATATTGATTGTCAAGGTTGATCCCTTTTTTGTTGATAACTCTACCAGTGTTACGCCTCCGATAAACAGGAAAATCACAATCGTCAAAATAGGTATTACCATTAAACCTGCAAAACAAAACATTACATGCGTCGAGATTAATAATAAAATAGACTTATTACATAACATATATATCATTCTATTTATTCACACCTCTTTGGGAAATGACGCATGCATTTTCCTTTAACCATACATGGAGATGTGTATAAGTCTTTACCACAGGGTCCATGCATCATGTAGTTTTTAACAGCTTCATATGCTATTAGATCAGAATTCTTATCTGGTATTTCAGCAGAAACCAACTGGTCAACCTTTTCAATAGAATTAGGTCTGCTTTCAGGGCTCAGCCAGATTAGCATATGCACGTGTGGCAAACCACGCTTCTGGAATTCAATTACATGCATAACTGTGCAAAATATAAGTAAAGAAAATATTAAATCTATGCATGTGTGTAGATATGATTAAAAAAATTAAATGTAAAATTGTCGGTGTCCAGAAAAATAAATTTACCTCCTATACACTTTCCAAAGTAGTTCTTCTTTTTAATCAAATCTAATAGCTGATCAAGCTTCAGTTTAAACACGCGAGAAACAATATCCGGTGCATCAACATGATCAACATTGGGCAACAATTTAAGAATTTCTTGTATCTCTGGCCACTTTGAGTTGCAATTCATGGTGAGAAATAAGGATGGATGACCAATTGCATGACATATCGCCAAGGAATCCTTAAAGTATTGAGACATGTATCGTTGGGATCCAGTGAATGAAGCAGGTAGTATAACAGCTTTTCCAACATGCATTGGATCATGGTCTCCTTTACTGAGAGCATCACGCACAGAATTATACAAATCAACATGGATGGTAGTTTGATGCGTTGAAACCCAGTCTAATCTATATTGTTCAATGGCAGCAAATTGATCCACAACATATTATTTCCACAAACGTCCTGCAAGGTGTGGTGTTAAACCTAAAATTAATGAGACGATGGTGAGAATATGCACATAGCCATTACGCATTTTATATTTTAATCACATTGCTTACTTTTAATAAATGCCTTCAAAAGTGTGTATCATAATCTTGTAACAATAATATTCTCTTAGTGAAACATATCGCCTCTGTGTTGAGTCAGGATCAAGGTCTTCATCATCTAAATTCTCTATTTCAGAGTATTTATTGCTTATCAGAGGTATACGTTTATGATAACCCTCGGTTCCCCAAGGAAACAGTAGTGGATATTGCAACTGCATGAAATGTGGATCTGTTTCATATATCCTCTTCAATCCTTCTTGTTTGGAATTCATAATCGTGTCTCTAAAACCACCGGTATCCGTATCATCACTAACAATGAAAGCAGCAACTTTATCAGATGGAGTAATATGGTTTGGTCTACCGCTAGAAGATTGAGATGATATGAGGACTAACTTAAACTCATCCAGCTCTTCATTTTCAAACCGATTCCGAGCCATGCGGAAAGCTTTGACTAACTCATTGTTCTTGTCTAACATACCTAAAAGTTCCTCGACAATATCTGGATCAACATTGTTAGAAGCACCTCCCATTGCATTGATTCTATTCTCAACCTCATTCTGCGTGTCGTATATGTAGAGCTGGCAGAATTTGGGTGAAGATCCATCTAACGGTACTAAACTCCCAACCAAATGATAGTTTTGACCTTGTAAGTGAAAACAATACGGAGAGCTACCTCTGTTTATTGAGTTATCAATCTTACCACCGGTGGAAGTGAATTGGAACATGCAGTTGTACACTCTTATGTACTGTTTAAAATGCCTCGATTTCTCACCACCAAGTAACAAAGAAGCTAGTGGTTCTGGTGGCGGCCTTTTTTTTGGCAAATGTATCTGACCATTACGACAACACACAGAAAATGTGGGCTCTTTAAGCGGACATGATTTATTATTACGCTCTTCGTTCCATATAGTAGCACCACATTTATTGCATAACTTTGACGGAGGACCAAGATCCATATATCCACACCACATATTCTGATTCAATATTACCTCTTCCATGTCATCATGATACATATCATCAATTCCAACATCTGAATCACTTGACTCTGAATCCACAAATTCAACCACATTGTCAAAATCTGATATCAAATTCCTCTTTTCTGGTGATGATTGTTCTTTATCCTTTCCTTTACTCTTTCTTGACTTCAGTTCATGGGGATTATGAAAACTTGACCGTAAAGGAGACGTCGGAGGTTGACTCATTCGTCCATATTCAAATATTTTATTAGACTTTGACAATGCGTCACCATTATTCATAGAGGATGTACCAGGTCTTTTTCCTATCACTGCTGAAGAGTGAACAAATACTTCAGCATACAAATCAGTGAATGGTAATAATGGGATCAATCCTAGCAAGGTAAATTTTTTTATAAATTCGCATATCAGGAAACACGTAATAACAAAACGTACACATGGGATCTGTATAAATCTTCTCAATATTAGGGCCACGTACCCTGCATTTCTTAGCTGCAACAAAATACACAAATGGATTTTTAATTGTTTTCACAACAATAAAAACATGAAATCTTATAAATGAACATGCATAATAATGTATTAATGTGCATCACACAAAACTTACTATGTGGTATTGTCTTCCTATTATCAACATTAGGACCACGTAATCTGCATTTCTTAGCTGCAGCAAGAAAACATAAATTAGAAAAATCATAAAGTATTACAAATTTTATAAATTAGAAATTTTATAAACTGATTAATAGGTAACACACATGATTCTTCTGAAGGCGTAATTTTTTTTTCTTGGTTATTCGTTGAAACACTGTTATTAATAGCTAAAATATTCTCAATATTGCGACCACACACTCTATATTTCACAGCTGTAACAAACAACATAATATAATGTTAGCAATTTAGTAAACGCAACAGAGCATAAAAAAATCTTTATTTCAGTATAAAGTTATAATATAACGTACACGGCAAATTGGTAATATCTGAGAGTGTAGCAGGTTGATCCATGCACCTAGCAATTGGAGTGTTATTCTCTTCAACTGTAATCCCCGAAATAGGTGAAATTTGTACACTGACAGGCGTGCTATTTGATCCACCAAGAGGTCTCAAACCAACAATTCTGCTCATACATTTCAAATCTACAACACAAAAAAAATAGAACAAATAGTCATACAAACATTCCCACTTCTGCACTTTACATTGGTAATAAAAATCCAAATACCTGTGAAGGAAGTCCGGGTGGTTCTATTAGACGAAACATCAGCAACAAAATTAGGTGGATTGTGTGGACTAGAATCTCGCAATACATTTGTATTACTATTGAATAATGGCTGTAAAGGAGACCTAAATCCAACTATAAAATGCATATGAATCATGAGTTCCCAACATTCACTAATGTAACAGATAATAAACAAATATAATGGAAAACATACCAGATGATAATGCAGAACCTGGTGACTGTGTATTCGAGACTGTAACATTGGGACTCTGATTTTCTTTTTCAACACATACGTTTCTACGTTTCACAACTGATTCAATAAGAAGAATATAAGAACATAAATTAGATTACATTCTACATATAAAATGTAAGAGGAAGAATGATATTCATCATTCGACTCAGAAACAGGAAAACTTGGGATAGCCTGCAACATAGAAGATTGATTTAAGCCCTGATCTGATGAATCTTGGCTACGAATCAAACGTTTCAACCCTACAGACAAAAACATAAAATCATTCAAAATCATATAACACTTAACGTGCATGATAGTTAACAGTTATTCATGATGAAATCAAACCTAAAAGTGATGTCCTTGCAGAGCCTTCGCCTTCCAGGGAGCGTGAATCCATGCTTGACAGGAGATCGGCGGAGCAAAATCGTTCGATTGAGAAGAACAACAGAGGAAACCTATTAATCAGTTACTACATTCAGCACCAGTTTGAGAGAGAAAAAAATACAAAAAAATTTGAATGTACTAATCAGTTGCTACAATTAGGGGGGGTCTAGCTGTATAATAGGTTAGTTTGTATATGGGTTATAAAATATTTAAATCTTAAAAGATCCATGGATATGTGTATAATATAATGTTTTATGTGTAAAAAAATTAAATGGGTCATGGATAGCGGGTCATGGGTAAATTTAGTGGGTAAATTCTAAATGGGCATTAGTAGCCTTTAAGATAATATAGATACTACATTAATACTTGTTTATTTTTGTTGCCACAATTTTAAATATTAAAAAAATTACATTTTAGTAAAGATCATATATTTTCAATGATATATTTTTTACACAAAATTAATATAATTTTTTGTAAACTTTAATAATAATTTTGTAGAAAAGTGAGAGACGGACAACTATTTTGAAACGGAGAAAATTCTTTCGATTTATATTAATTTCATTAAAGTAACATAAATGCGTGGGTTTATGAAAAATGAAAGAGAAGAAGAGACTATAACAAACTTCTACAAAATAAAAATATTAGTAAATGCAAAAAAGGGTTAATGTAGGAGTTTAGTCCTTGTCTCTTTTGTGAGAGATTCGTAGTTTGACTCCTGTGTGCATTAGCTAATTACCAAAAAGAATATACTTCTTCTGTCCCATTCGATTTACTATATTTATTTTTTAACACCCGGTACATATTGTAAGGTGAATATAAAACATACTTCCGTAATTTATTTTTAACTTTTTTTATGTATTAAACTTTAAATATTAAATTTTTATTCAAAAAAAAATCAAAATAATTTATATAACTATAATTTAAACAAATATTAAAATGCGTGTCGAACTCCCCGTCCCCCAATGGGGCAAACCCAATGGGAATTAGTAAAAAAAGTGATTACAGATGTGTAGCTCTCTGGTTTTATATACTAACAGAAAAGTAGGGCTTTCAGACGGATAATTCAGATACGGATATGCCTATATATGTATCCGCATCCATAATCATCGGATTAGGATAATATCCGCTTTATTTCGGATACAGATAATATCCGCTTTTTTCCGATACGAATGCAGATATTTCGAACAAATATCGGATTTTTTGAATTTTTTGTTGCCTCTACCGTTTTGACGATGATTATAGAACATTTTCTATGATTAAATACAAATAATATATTTATATATGTATAAAGTATGTGTACAATTATATAAATTTGTATAAATGTATTATTTAATACATTTACACACACTATAAACTAAAAAAATAAATTTTAAATTATATACAATTATATATTTATATAATTTAAATATCATATATATATTTAGTTTCGGATTCGAATATTCCGAATTCGGATAATATCCGTTTTCTCTCGGATACGGATGCGGATTTTTCGGACGAATATCAGATTTTTCAATTTTTTTTGACAGCCCTACACACAAGTCAGTTATGATAGTACTGAGCTCTTATTATCACTACACTGCTTATCAATCCAAAAAGTCAACTTACCAATACATTTATCTTTAATATCCCCCTCATATTAAATATGCTTATTGAACATTTAATTCGGAAATGATAGACCAATGTGCTTGTCGAGATAAACTCTTGGTCAAAATGTCAGCCAACTGAGAAGAAGAAGAAGAACGAAACTAACTGAGAAGAAGAAGAAGAAAAAGGATGATAAATATGATAAATTTTGTTGGTCCGCACCTGCTCCCGTATAAAATTGAAAATTGATAGCAAAATATTTTATCTTGGTGTGAAAAACATGATTAGTTGTTAGATCCAGAGCTTCCTGATTGTCACAATGAATGATTATAGAGAGAGTCTGAGGAACATTTAACTCTGGCAATAGCAGAAGCGGAACAAACCATGACAACTCACATGAAGTGTATACACGAGCTCGAAGCTCAGCTAGAACTATAGACTTAGAAACCATTGGTTGTTTGCGATAAAACCAGTTAATAAGACAAGAGTCAAGTAGTAAATACATGTTAGTTATAGTCCTAGAAGTGTCTAAGCAGGCACCCCAATCACTGTCACAATAAACTTTCAGTTGTAAAGAAGATGATGTTGAAAGAACACACCCCGAAAAAAAAATACATTTGAGGTATCTTAAAACCCTTTGCACAGCTGCCAAATGTGAAACTCTTGGTGCTTGAATGATTTGAATTAAAAGATGAACTGCATAAGTTTTATCAAGCCTCGAAACTGTAGGATACAAAGCTTGCCAAAAAAAATTCTATGAAGTGTAAAATTATTTAACAATACACCTTCTTTGTTAGAAAGCTTAATAGTAAACATCAATTGGAAGAGACAAATGTTTACATTCTAGTAGTCCTACCTCAACAAACAAATTATGAATAAATTTGTGACGATGTAAGAATAGACCCTCAACAATTCTATGTATTTCAAGACCAAGGTAATACTAAAAAAGATGAAGATCTTTAATTGTGAAAGTAGAATGTAACACTTGTTCGACAAAGATAATGACAGATGTATCATTACCAGTCAACATAATGTCATCTAAATAGACCAAAGCCAAATTAAATGAAGCCATTTAACCAAAATAAAAAGAGAAGAATCTACAACTGTCTGAATGAAACCAAGATGAAGCAGAACAGTAACAAGTTTCTCAAATCATTGTCTAGAGGCTTGTTTGAGCCCATAAATGGACTTGAGCAACATGTAATCCAAACTTGTGTGCCATACAAGGGATGACCCTAAGGAATTTCCATATACCCTTTTTCTGGAAGATCTCCACGAAGAAAAGTATTTTTGATGTCAAGTTAATGAATATCCCAGTTTTTAGCAGTGACAAGAGCTAAAAGAGTTGTAATCGTTGGCATTTTAGCTACTGGAGCAAACATATTATGATAACATTGTCCTTCAATTTGAGTGTAACCTTTAGCAATTAAACGTGCTTTAAATTTAGCAAGACCATCCTTCCACAAATACTTGACTTTATATACCTATTTGTATATCACAATTTTCTTGCCATGAGGAATGAAAATAACAGGCCAAGTATTATTGGACTCTAAAATTAATAATTTCTTATTTATGACTTCAATCCATCGATTATCAGTTATTGTCTGATTATAAGCAAAAGGCTCTTGTATAACTTGCTGAGTATCAATAAAACAAGAAAAATTGTAGAAAAAGAAGATGGAAAAACATATTTCGAGCATCTAAAGGACATTTAATGAAGCACGATATTTGATTGAGAGTGATGATCATAAATAAATGATTGTTTACAAAAATATTTCAACTATTTTGTTTGAACTTTCTGTCCAGTAGAAACTCTAGAAGGAACTATATACGCAGGAGGTGTAATAGTGTTGACATTGTCAGGAGAAACGCTAACAGATGTATTCTCAATTTATCAAGAATGGGAATAGAATTGTGTGATAGTGATTTAAAAGACTGAATAATATGGGGAAAAGAGTCTATTAGACAATCTTGTATATCATCCACGAAAACGGGAGATGCAGGAAAAGGAAGATCAAAACAAGAAATCCACTATTTAAACGAGAAAACATCTTCAATAAAGGTAACAGGTCTGGATAGTCATCAATAAGTGTAATAAAATATTGAGAGACTTATAAGGACCCCAAAAATCACAATTGAGAAGTTCAAAAGCACTAGAATTTTGTGGTTGACTAAGAGTAAAAGGCAACCTACACTGTTTAGCTAATGGACAAATATTACAAGATTTCAGACAAGAAACATGTGAAGAATCTAATTCCGGTATTTTTAGTAAAATTTTCTATGAAATATGACCAAGTCTCTTATGCCCTATTTATTGAGATGATTCTTTGGAAAAAAAACAAAAATAAAAGCTTCTTCTAGAGCATGGTTATTGAGAAATTGATACAGACCTCCCGCCGTGTTACGAAGAACTAATGCCCTCATCTTGGCTTGGTCATGCAGATAACATATAGTAGGAGTAAAATAAACTTGAGAATGGTGTTGAGAAGATAACTTACTGATAAATAACAAGTTGAAGAAAAAAAAAGAAATGAATAATACATCTTTGAGAATAATGGATAAAGAATGTAATGTGACAGAAGCAGTGTGTGATTGAAACAACAGTTCCATTAAGGAAGTTAACAGACAAAGGAGGGCATAGAATATTGATATCATGCATAAACTTAAGATTGCAACACATAAGTTTGTAACTCATGTATCTAAAATCCAAATATTTTATGAAAGTGATATAGAGTTGTAGGAGAAAGCAGTACCTGCAATATTAGAACCAAAATTGTACTGAGAGACAGCAGGAAAAACACAATGAGAAGAAACTTTACCTTTGTTCGAACACCGCATTATGTTCTGCGTATGACTTTGTAATGCTTCCATTTGTGACTTCATTTATCTTTGCACTCTAGAAGAATTAACAGTAGAAGCCTGCATTGCTTGATTCTCTTTATTATTACCAACAAATTGCAAAGCCTATGAAGAATTCTGTTGAAACTTGTTGTACGCATACCTTCTTTCCTTAATTATTAGGATGTAAAGGATGGTCCAATGGATATCCTACCAATATTTAGCATTATTCTTTAGTATTCTCTTTGAAATGACAATATATGCACATTAAACATGCACATCATGAATTTTATCATAAAACTTTTGGGCAATAGAAGTTCTGGAATGATTAATCATCATGGATATAGGAATACTTACTGCAGAATGAGTTTGTCTCTGTTTTTCCTCTTGCTTAATAAGCATATAAGATTTATTTACAGAAGGCCAGGGGTTCATCATGAATAATTGACCCCTGATAGCAGTATAGCTAGTGTGTAACCCCATAAGAAACTGAGTAAGCCTAGTTTTCTCAAAATATACTTCTCAATCCTTAATAGCACCATAACTACATTTAATAAAAGACTCTAATGCTCTACACTCATCCTAAAAACCTTTAAGCTTGTGAAAATACAGTTCAACCGACTTATTGCCATGTTCTAGCTTAAACAAATCTTTTTGAAAAATCTCTCATTCAATTCATACCAAACACTAAAAGCATCGTACATGTAATTCATACTAAAACTAATTTCATCTGATACAGTGTTGATAATCCATGTTATGATTATATCATTCAGTCTCTTCCAGTGAGCATACATAGGGACGAAGCAGTTGGAGCCACAAATTCACCAGTAACAATCACTAACTTGTTCTTAGCAGATAAAGCAAATTGCATAAATTTTTTCCAGGATACATGATTCTCGATACCAGTTAATTTCTTACAGATTAACACCATTCCTGGTTGATCGTTGTTATGAAGATACAAAGGATCTGAATTATTATCAACAGATTGAACTGAATTTGTTTCTAAGGAATGATCAACAACAAGTGTTGAAGAAGAAGGATCAGTAGATACAATACGAGTTCCTTGGTTCATAATGTTATTATTCTGAAAACCTATTACAATATTTGCATAAGATGTACGTGGATTGGGAAAAAAAGACATTTATACAAAAATTTATCCCTAAATCCCATTGATACTCAATCACAAAATAGATATTGATCTGATCTATCGCCACGAAAAATAATAAGAAAGAGTATACTTTGTCTATGATAACGATATGTACAACGGAAACCACGAGAGAGATCGAGAAATGAGAGGGGATAGTGTACCAAAACATAATGAAGTATAATTTTGTGAAAACAAGTTCTAATACCATCTTGAGATTTATAAAAACTCCATTAAAGTACTGCAAGTGTGTGTGTGTTTGTGTTTATGAAAGTGTAGTTGCTAAATGGAAGAGATTGTAACAAACTTCTACATAATGAAAAAATAATAAATGAAAAAGTGATTACAGACGTGCCGCTCTCCAATTTTATATATTAGCAGACAAGTTAGTTATGATGGTACATATCTCTTATCATACCAACTTATCTATCTAACAATCTATCACTACACTACTTATCAATCTAACAACTCAACTTATTAATACAATTATCTTCAATAAAAGCAGCTTATAACCTGGTGTACCACAATTTTGTAATATATTATAATTTTTTATATGGGTCATTTTTATCTATGTGATTCTTAACAGATGTGCCTTTAGTTTGCTCACAATCTAAAGGCTTCACCTTATAGATACATTCAATTTACTCATATGTATTTTTTTCCTTTATCTTCTTCATAAGTTATTTTTTAATTATCAACGCTTCTTCATTAAAAATAGCTACAGAGGCCTTCAATAGTGGCTTTTCAACATTCCTCAAAATGTGATGAATATTTTTACTCTGTTTCACTACACCAACTTTTTTGGTATATGTGCACTACAATTAAGACCAAACTTAACTTCTTGATTTTAAATGGGCAAATTATGGTAGCTAATTATCTGGTTTGATGCATTTCTATATGATTTTAATTGAATCTCATTTTCATCAAGCTTGATTATAGTACCTTTTTAGCTTATTGAGTGTAGCTTAACTTCTCCTTTAGATATTCATTGTATCTCTTAACCTTTCCAGATCAACAATTAAGAGTTCCAGTTATTCAATTTTCTTGATAAGTTCATCATTCACTATACTCAGTCTTAGTACTTCTTTATTTGCAATTTGTAGACTGATGTGGATGTTGAACACTTCTTTACTCATCTTTTCGACAGTTTATCTATATTAAGAATTGGAAAAATTTCATAGTGGTTATAATTGGCACCTCACTCTTGGAAGGTGTTTCTTTATCTGAGATTGCAATCAATGCAAGATATTCATATTCCTCAGGTTCTTCTTTATTACTATCATCCCAACTCTTTCTTTCAGCAATATAAGCTCTTCCTTATTATTTTCTAAGGAGTGCTTCATGTTTGGCTTCAATCTCTAAGTTACTGTAATCCTTTTTCACTTTATTTGACTTTCTACACTCTATAGTAAAATGCCCCATTTAGTAATAGTTGAAACACCCTTGTTTTACTCTGTCAACTATACCGGTTATGTATCCACTCTTTCCAACACTTACTGTATGTTAATTTTGACAGTCTTTCCTTTAAAACTGTTATTGAAAGAACTCGATCCATTTTCTCTAAATGTTCTAGACTTCTTGAATCTTATATCAGAAACTTTTCTTTCCAAGTAAATCATAAACTTATCCCCATCATCAAGTTCTTATAGGATATAGAATTCATCTTTACCATCTTTAAGGATAGTTGTTTACTCAGATTCATTTGTCTCATCAACAACTTCCTATATTCTCAACTAAGATTGTGTAGGAACATACGCCATCATGGGTTCTTAAGAAACCAAATCCCTTGACAGCTTGACCACCTGACCGTGACCCACAAATTTTCTTTGTATCATTTCAAACTCATAGGTCTTGAGAACACCATAGAGCACTTCAAGAGATAGTTTTATTAGATCTCTTCCTTATCTTATAGCTGATATATTTTATTCCACATGCTTTGAAAGAGTAAGCAAAAATTTTAGGTTTATATCATGAGTTTCATAGTATTTTTCATGAAATTTAAGATTATTAATAAACTCGTTGAACCTCTCAAACACCTATGTGATTTATTTTTTAGGTTTTTCCTTAAAACTTTTATACTACGACACTAAGATTTGTTTCTGGTTATATCGCATTTCCTTAGTTCATTTACAAAAAACCTCAATATTCACCCACACATGTTTAGTCGTCTCACAATTGATAATATTACTTTAAATAACATTATCAAAAGACTCAATGACTCAAAATTATGAATTTTAAGTTTTTTTTTAGATTACAAGATAAAGTTAAATACAAAGCCCGATGTATTCTCTCTATTCTTTATGCATTCGCTCTCTTGATTTTTTTGTTGGCTTAAATGAGATATAGTTCTTGCTTTATAATACACCAATGCACTATGTTAAGAGTTTCCAAAATGGCCCCAACAGATACGTACAACGGCTTGTTCTTGGCCACCTTCCTCCAAACCTGTAACATGGACCACCAAATCATTTCAGTTACGTAGCTTTTGTCATATATATCATATTCCTTGATCTTTGAGTAGACTCCAAGTATTTATTGTAAAATTACCACATGTTATATTTCATACTAATGATTTAATTTGTTTGTCTCTGTAGTCTCTCTGAAAAAATAGTATAGACTTTTTTGTCAGTACCTCATTTGTGATTATTTTGTCGATAACTCTTGAAAATATACATTGTCATGATCTCACTTATTAATTGGTCATAGAAGATTTGATATATCGATTAATGAGACTTCACTTTGTACTTGGACATCGTGACAAGCAAACTGAGTGAGAGATATTGATAGTAGATTTGACATTTCTATCAATGAGACTTCACTATTGAATTTGACATTGCGACAAGTAAAGAGTATACGATATGTTCATATGTTCAGACTTTTCGGTAGCTTCGAGAAATTGTGACAATATTTTGTCTTCTTGGTATAACATTTGACATTAGTACTTGTCGAAATCTTAAGACTACGACATGCAATGAATCCGTGACTTCTCAATATAACACTTAAAAAAAAATCAATCCATAATATCTTTATTTGTTATAAGATTCATTCTTCAATATTGAGACATGATCATGTGCTGATCTTCATCCAAAATGTTTTATTATAGTATGAATGGTATTGTAAAGAGAAAAATACTATGTTGCCCGTATTGATGCTAATTTTAAATACTTCATTCCAAAGTACAAAGGCCTCATTTGTTTTGATTTAACCCAATTATGTAACTTAAAATTTCTTGAATCCAAAAGTTTTATAGTGTTTGGTTTGCAGTATTTTGATAAGGCAAGGAAACTCCATTTGCAAGATTTTTGTAGTTACCACAAAATATTGGAACTTAGTTGTTAATCCCAAACTATCGTAGAAAGGGGGTTGAATACGATATCTACAATTTCTTTCAATTCATTTTAAGTTCTTCATCAAATATACGGAATTAAAAGTGGACAAAATAATTCGAGGAATATATTATTTTATTAATATAAACCTTCAAATTGCTACACTCTAATCGATTAAGATTAACTACAATAAATTCAGCAGGATAACAGTACATATACAAGCTTTTTAAAATAAATTTCCTTTAATGAGCTCTTGTATTTGTTGCAGTTGATTGCTGGAGAAGATGATTAACAGTTAATTCAATCTTCTCCTTTTTGTGTAGACTTCTCACAAACTCAATTACGTGGCTTCATTCCAGCCAAGTTAATTTATTATGCTACTGTAACAAAGATTTAACCAAGACATGTACTGGCGCCAAGAGTGATCTCATTCACTTCTACTTGCGCCTAGAGTGGAAGAAGCCAAAACAAAATCATTTCTTCATGTAGCGCACCGAGGGGAAACATTCATGACTTAGAATGTTGTCTTTTTTTGGCGCCTAGTGGGGAACCATTCTTGATTTAGTGATTTCTTCTTCTGGCGCCTAGAGGGGAAACACTCCTGACTTAGTGATTTCTTCTTATGGTGCCTAGAGAGGAAACACTCCTGAATTAGAGTATTTTCTTCTATTGGCGTCTAGAGGGGAAAACACTCTTGACTTGGAGTATTTTCTTCTTCTGGCACCTAGAGGGTAAAATTAAAGACTTAGAAACTTTTTTGATCTTCTTCAATACATCTCATATTTTCCCGTCTTTGATCCATTCTATCCTGTATCAGCTTGATTTCTTCTACATGATTAAGTTAATCCTTTTCTGATGTGCTAACACTTCGTGCATTGGTCTGGTTCACAAACGACTAACAACGAATTAGATTCACTCAATCTCTTAACAATTCTGGGTTGATATTACCCGACAGTCATTCATTGCTTCATTCACTGAATCCCTCTGATCTTCAATACTCAAACCAATACATTTCCTTGTCACTTAGTCCTTTGTTCTTTTATTCTTCATGAAGGCTTGAACATGTTAATGAACTTTTTTCATGACCTGGTTATAGACTTAGTGCATTAATTTCATGTTTTGATTATTTGTATTTATCCAATCTTCGTCTTCTGGATTCATGTTCTTCACAATTAATATTATTTATATATTTTTGTTTCATGTTGAGTTATATTTTTGTTTCATGTTGAGAAGATGAACCTAAGAACTTCTTAATTGCCTTTTCAGCCATTGTATCCTTTTTGGAAGATATAAGAGGGAATACAGTTGTCTCAGTATGTAAGCTTCTTTTCTTCTGAGAAGACAGAGCTGTGGGTTCACACAACGTACCTTCTTTATTTGCTGCATCTTGTGCAGTGTCTCCCTCTACACTCATAGGATCCTTATAATCCAGGGTTTGTGTTAGGGAATTTTGATATTTAGAAATTGTATCTAGAGGGTGGTTATGAATTTGTACGAAATTAAAACTCATTGCCTCTTAACCTAACTTGATCCTTAAGGATCTATGTTGAAAGTATTCCATGTGTAATGAGCTAATGTCTGTTAAATTAGGAACATTATCAAAAAGTACCATTGTTGGTAGAAATATTCATACTTGAGAAATCTGGCCTATAAACAGTTTCTGTTGATTGAGCCAACTCAAATTCTCCTAGTTGCTCAGTGGAAATTGGTTCCTGATCTATGTCCATTTCTTCAGCTTCACTTGAGTCACCTTCAGGATGAGATCCAGACTCTTTCTCTGACTTTGATTCAGCTTGTTCTTGAGAGTGAGATCGACCGTCTTCTTCTTCTTCTTCTTCTTCTTCTTCTTCTTCTTCTTCTTCTTCTTCTTCTTCTTCTTCTTCTTCTTCTTCTTCTTCTTCTTCTTCTTCTTCTTCTTCTTCTTCTTCATCTTGTGGAAGATCTTCAACTTGTTAAGTAAGAATAACAAAGTAGTTTTGAATATGATCTGTCAGTGTTACTCGTGCCCTTCCCATATTTTTGTTTACATATGTAGCATTCTTGATTAACATATCAAAAATCTTGTCTGAAAGTACATGGGGGTCTTCTAGGTTATCACTTCATACTATAGCCTTTCGGTCTTCTTTAAGTTTTCCATCCAGCATCATTTGAATGAACCTGGGATATAAGCAAAAATTCTGACACATGGACTATTTTTTAAGATTTCTTCCATGAACAGACGTCCAAAGTTGATTCAAAGATTTTTAGCGACAGCCACACCAATTACTTGATTGAATGTAGTAATTCCATGAAAGCCACCAGTCTTTGGAAATAGATAGTTGGAGAGTATGTTGAAGAACAAGTGCCATTCCTTGAGTAGATGATGCTTGTATAGTTTGCCATGGATTTTCTCATTTTTCATTGTGTAGCTGATAGCATAGAAAAAGCTTAGGAGTTCCCACTTCTTTGATAGATCATCAAAGTTATCACGAGGAAGTTAAAGATATTCATTTAAGTCATTCTCAGTGATTCTGATTATTTTTCCAGCAATTAAGAATGTGAATCCAAGCTGATTGTCAATTGAAAAATCTTCAGCTGTAGTATGAATATGCTTGATATCAATATACTTAGTTCTTGAGTGCTGAATTGGGTTGTTACAAATTGCTATGGCACTAGTATTTTCGCATAATATTGGAATCTTTTACATCAACAATCTATAGTCCGGGAGTTGTTTCCAACAACTGTATATTCATCTTCAGCTGTTGATGTGGATACTGAGTGATGCTTCTTGCTAAGCCAGGACACCAATGTTCTTCCAAGAAACTGACAGCTTCCTGTAGTACTCTTTCGATCTATATTACAACCTATAATAAATGAATCTGTATAGCCAACAAAGTCAAAACCTGTACCTTTAGAGTACCAAATTCCAAGATTTGGAGTTCCCTTAAGACACTTAAAAATCCGTTTAACAGCTATAAGATGAGACTCTTTAGGGTCAATTTAAAACCTAACATATAAGAATATTTCAAACATAATATCTGGCCTACTTCCTGTAAGATATAACAATGAGACGATCATACCTTCATAGCTTATGATGTCAACCTTCTTACCGGTTTTGTCCCAAGGAAGCTTAGTGAACGTTGGCATTGGAGTCTTTGTCGGAGTTGAATCTTCCAGATTATACTTCTTGAGAAGTTCTCTGATGTACTTGGATTGACAAATGAATATACCATCTTTCCTTTGGCTCACTTATAATCTAAGAAAGTAAATCAACTCTCCCATCATGCTCATTTCATACTTACTCTGCATTAACTTAGAAAATCTCTTGCAAAGATCATCATTTGTAGAATCAAATATAATATCATCAACATATACTTGAAATAATATCATATCAGATTTATGCATATTATGAAATAGAGCTTTATCTATAACACCTCTAGTAAATCCATTTTCTAGTAAGAATTTTGATATAGTGTCATACCATGTCCTTAGTGTTGCTTGAGACCATAAAAAGCTTTGAATAAAAAGTATACAAAGTCCACCATATTTGGATCTTCAAATCCTGGAGGTTGTTCCACATACATTTCTTCTTCTAGCTCCCCATTCAGGAATGCACTCTTCACATCCATCTGATAAACTTTAAAGTCTGAATGTGCTGGTGAATGCCAAAAATATCCTAATTTTCTCTAGCTTAGCTACTGGAGCGTAGGTTTCATCATAATCTATTCCCTCTTCATGAGAGTAACCTTTAGCTATCAGTTTGGCTTTGTTTCTCATTACAATTCCATCTTCATCCAATTTATTTCTGAATACCCACTTAGTTCCAAATATTGTTTTGCCTTTAGGCCGGGGTACCAGCTTCCAAACTTTCTGCCTCTTAAACTAATTGAATTCTTCTTGCATAGAAATAAACCAATCTGTATCTTTTAGTGTCTCATCCACTTTCTTGGGCTCTATTTTTGAAATCAACCCAGAGAAGTGACATTTATTCTATGTGGAACATCTAGTTTCAAAAGGATGGTCTCTGTTCCAAACCATCTGTCTTGGTGGATAAGATCTTCATGTTTCCCCTTGTTCAACATTATGTTGAGTCTGAATTGTAGATCCTCTTCCTGCTCCTCCTGAGTTGCTGCCTTCATAGCTTGATGATTCTGTTCTTTGATTAGTGGTTCTAGTAGGGTTTTCCATCTAATCTGCATTACCACCACTGTTACCACTTGAATCAGGATCATTATTGTCATTAACAGTAGGAGTAATATGAGCAACTTCGGGTTTGTCTTCATATAAAGGATCATCTGAAAGATTCTCAAATTCCAGAGATTCAGAATCTTTTCCTCTTTGCAGGCTTGCAAACTTTGTATCGTTGAACGTTACATTAAGGCTTTCAATCACCTTTTGATCAGCAATCACATGAACCCTGTATGCTTTAGATTCTAGAGTAGCCAAGAAATATGTCTTCTTCTTCTTTAGCATCAAACTTTCTCTGATGCTCATTTCCTTCTTTAAACACAAAACATTTAGCCCCAAAATACATAAAAGTATTTCAGTGTTGGTCTTTTGTCAGCCATGATATCATATAATGTCTTATCATGATATTTATTAATCGAGTAAGAATTCTTGATTCACTTAGCATAGTCCTTGCTGCTTCAACCAAGGTGCGATTCTTTCTTTTCACTACTCTATTTTGTTATGGAGTTCTTGGTGCTGAATATTGTCTAGAAATACCTTTCTATGTACAAAATTCATTAGGAAATACATTCATAAATTTTGTTCCATTATCTGATCTGATCTTCCTAACAGGTAATTTCGTTTCCTTCTCAATCTTCTTCATGTGATTAACAATCATCTGTGATGTTTCCTCCTTTGATTTTAAATACAACACCCATATATACTTTGAGTAGTCATCGACTATCATTAAAGCATATCTTTTCCTTGATAGTGACAACATATTTACTGGACCAAATAAATACATGTGAATTAGCTAAAGAGGTTTAGTGATGTTTGTCATTTCCATGCTTCCGTGTGATGCTTTCCTTGACTTTCCTTTTTCACAAGCTTCACAAAGTCATTCTTGAAAGAATTCCATATGTGATAGTCCTCTCACTAACTCCTCTTTACCAATGAGCTCATTGTCTTGAAATTAAAGTGTGCGAGCTTCTTGTGCCATAACCAACTTTGTTTTGATGAATCTTTGTTGTAGAAGCACCTCATCACCCCATCACAAGTAGAACTCAAGTCAGCTACGAACATATTTCCTTTTTTTACTCCCTGTAAATTAAGCTTCTCGTCTTTCATGTTTGAGATTAAACACCTTTCTTTTCTGAAGTCAACATTATATCCCTTATCACAAAATTGACTAATGCTCAGAAGATCGTGCTTTAATCCTTCCACAACAGAGTTGTTTTCTATGATGACATTCCCAATTTCTATATTGCCATATCCCGTAGTAAATCATTTGTTGTCATCTCCAAAGGTAACTATAGGGTCAGTTTTCTCAACCACAGATGTGAGCGGAGACTTTTTTCCTATCATGTGTCTTGAACACCCATTTTCTAGAATCTAAATAATCTTCTCCTTTCGTACCTTACCCTGCAAACATAAATTGATTAAGAAGACTTTGGTACCCAAACTTGTTTGGGTCCTGAAGGTTTAGAAGTAGAAACATGATCAACATCATATGTAATCTCAACAAGCTTAGCTTTCATTTTGATTGTTTCCTTCTCAGTGTTAGTCTTGACATCTTTGTTTTCAGACTTAGAGACAACTGTAACCTTCCAAACTTTAGGAGGTACTATAGTCTTTTTTCTTGTATGCTCATTACTCATGCTTTTTCTTAGTGTCAGTGCAAGTGATAGAATTTGCATGAAAAGCTTTAAAATATTCAGACATGGTAACAAATGCACATGGCATAAAACAATTTATGCCACAGGGCACATAAAAACTAGTCATGTCAGGCATACTAGAAGATGCAACATATTGTACTTTTTCTTTAGTGCATGCATGTGTAAGGAGTGCAATAGAATTACAGTTATTACATAACTTTATAGATGCAGATGAGGAAGATGCAAAATTAGATTTCATATTCACGCCTACCTTGCCATTCCTGTTATTCTTAGACTTAACCCTAACACTCTTATCAGCCTTAGAGTCATCTATGGTCTCTAATTTCTTAAGTGTGTCCGGTCCTTGTTCATCCACCTTGTTACCTTGGTTAGTTTTCGGTTTCTCCTTTCTAACTGAAACCTTAGGGGTTTTCAGGGATTACTCTACCTTCTTCTTCTCCTTAATCTCAACAATAAATTTCTCATTGATTAACAAACTGTTGTGTAAGACATGCCTGTAATATAACAAGACTAAGTCAAATTGACAGCCCTAAGAATTAGTTGTATGATAATATAAATTTGTATTTTGTACTGTATTATTTGAGTCTATAAAAATGTCAAAGATTAGACTGGAGTATTTTTCTGTAAAGAGTCTCAAGCCTAAGAATAAACTCTGGAAGAAGATCAAGAAGATCATGCCTCAGAGAAATTGTGAAGAAGCTTGGAGTTGAATAAATATATTTTGGGGAAAAACATTCTAAGTCAAGATATCTACAAGTCACATATCAAGTCATTCAAGAACTCCAAAATGACTTATCGAGAAGTCCAAATTGACCTATCGAGAAGTCTCGGAGATATCGACAAGTCATTTATGCATATCGAGAACTAAGAGATATCGACAAGGAAAATGAAGATGTGAATATTAGAGATATTGACAAGTTATTTCTATATGCATAGATTTGGAGACCTCGACAAGCCAAGTTCACCTATAGAAAACTCAGAGATCTCGACAAGCCAAAGTTACCTATCGAGAACTCAGAGACCTCGACAAGCCAAATTTACTTATAGAGAACTTGAAGACCTCGACAAGTCAAAAACACTTATAGAGAACTAAGAGATCTCGATAAGCAATTATACCTATCAAGGTGTCAGTACTCTATATACCAAACTGGAGATCTCGATATGAATCTCAAGTACAGAATGCAGACAAGTTAAATATTCAAGATTATCAAATAACAAACAATCTAATCATTTAGATTGAAAAGTCTACAAAAGCAGCTTGAAGAGTACAAGATCAAAGGCTAAGATTAACTGACAAAGTAAAGTCATAGATTCATAGGATTTGCAAAGATAAACTAAGCCTAAAATGGAAAGCTTTAGAGATAACTTAAAGTAGGGTTTAGTTCAATCTGTTGCATATTGTGTAAACCTGTGTTTACTCATCTATAAAGTAAACAATGGTCCTTTGTTTTTAAATATATCAAACAGATCTAAAATTTCTTATAACTCTCTCAAGGAAGAAGCTGAGTTCTTTACTTGTAAAGAACCCATGATTTGTAGCAAAATACTAGCTTGATTTTAATACAAAATTAAGTGAGTTTTGAAATATTAGGTGCACTGTTTATTTTTAGTTTACATAATATTGCTGTATTTCTAATCTGCGTTGTTCACCAACTTACAAACATTCAAAAAGCTATAAAAATAACCAAAACACATTCACCTCCCCTTTGTGTTGTATTCATTACCTAACAAGTGGTATCAGAGAAAAATATGAAAGCAAACAGATTAAAGATCTTGGAAGAATGAATAAACAAAAGATTAGCAGTATCAAGATTCCTGCCTTTGACAGATCTAACTACACATTATGGAAAAAGAAGATGTTGATATTTATAAAGATGGCCAACCCATTACATGTTCAGATTCTCAAGAATGGCCCTTTAAACCCCATGGAATGAGTTGAGGAATCTATAGATGGAGATATGGCCATTCCAACTTATTATGCCCCTAAAGATCCCTCAAAGTATACTGAACCTGGAAAGGAGAAAGTCTCCCTGGATAATGGCTTGGAACTGATTTTAATAGAGTTACTTGACAATGTAATGTACAATAACATTATCAAATGTGACACAACCAAATAGATCTGGGAGAAAATTGAGATTCTATGTGAGGGAACAGAGTAAGTTAGGTCAAACCAAAGGAGAATTTTTGTATCTCAGTATGGTGGTTTTATGGCTAAACCAAATGAGAGTATAACAGATGTTTTTGAAAGATTTAATAAGCTGATTAATGAATTGCAGCTTCATAACAAATACTATGAAGAAGAGGAGGTTAACTTGAAGTTTTTGCTCACCCTTCCTGACCATTTAGAACAGAAGATCGCAGCCATAAGAGAAGGGAGAGACTTGAGTAGGATGATATTGGAGGTTTTATATGGTATCTTAAAAACCTATGAACTGGAAATGATTCAAAGAAAGTCTTTAAGAGCTGGTCAAGGGTACATTGTTGATGGATCAAGTGCTCTAGTGGTTAATGACAGCCAGTCATCTGATGATGAACAAGAAATTCGGACTCCAGTTGTTTCAAGCAATGAGCAAAAGAATAAGGAACTACAGAAGCAAGTTAGTCTTGAAGTCTTGAACTTGAAGAGGATGAATTTTATACCTTGGATGAACTGGATGAGTTAGATCAGTCCATGACTTACTTAGCAAGGAAAATTTCTAACATTAGAGTAAAGAAGCCAAAGTTCTTCAAAACTAAGGGACAAACATCCAACAAGGACATAGCTAGAAAAGAAAAACACAGTACAAATCTGGTGGAAAAAGTGGCTACAAAACAAGATATGTTGACAGGTCAAAGATCAGGTGCTTCAATTGTGATGAATTAGGCCATTTTGCTACAAATTGCAGGAAGCCAAAGAAAGTGAAAAAGGACAACGCTTATCTTGAATTGGAAGTAAAGTATGAAGCTCTTCTAAGAAAGTAACAGGGTAAAGCTTATATTACAGAAGGAAAGAGTTTGGATGATTCTGAAAATGATGAAGATGAGGAGTTTAGAAACTATGCACTCATGGCCTTGGAGCAAGGAGAGTCATCCTCATCAAAAACAAAGGTACCAACTCTTACTACTATTAATTTGAATGCTAGTCAATATAAGGAGACTGTTGAAATAATGAGCATGGAAATGTTCCACATCCACACTATCTTGGTAGCAGCTACTGAAGAGGTTAATAGGTTATCAAAAGCTATTGAGAATCTTGAGATTGAGAAACAAGATCTAGAAGCTTGTTGAGCTTGAAACTTTCAAGCAAGAAAATGATTATCTAAAGAACAAGCTAAAGTGTGCTACCGAGATAGAAGTTGTGTTGAGGAAAAAGCTAGAAAAGAATGAGATAAAACTAAAATCATTTAGAAATTAATCTCCATGAGAAGAACAAGCCATGTGCTAACATAGCCATTGTCTTGGATTATGATGCACTGAACAACAACAAACAGGTTAAAGGTGATAAGAGAAAAACAACTGTAAGTGAAGATGTTCCAGCTATGCTGAGAAAGGTTGGTTCACCTATGTTCAAAGCATGTGAAGTAAATTTCAGTGAAGAAGAGTTGATCATAAAGCAAGAAATTTCCTATGAAGAAAATGAAAAGAAATGTAAAGAAACAAGTCTAACTTCTAAAGCTGAGAAGAAGCACATGGTTGATCAAATCCCCAAGAATCCAATCAAGGAAGTTAAAACTGAGAATGCAGGAAAGAATAAGAAAAACAGAATTGGGAAGATTAGGATAAAAAAAGCAATAACTTTGCATTTGTTGCAGATGCTCCTAGAAAATAGTGTCAGAAATATGGCTCTAAAAATCACCTAACTCACCTTTGTAAAAAAGCTGTTAGTGAGCCAAGATTAGGAGCATGCAAATATAATGAAGCAAAGACTGAAGATCCCTAATTCTTTTATGATAAGTTTGATTGCATTCCCTTCAACATGAAAGTTATGACAAGTTGCCACAAGCTGAGAGTAGACCTCAAAGAAATCAATGTTGGGTCTACAGCTAAAAAGGAACATGCAAATCAAGCAATTAACACCATTATTTCTGAATAAACTCATTCTAATTCTGCACATTCTGTTAACAAGAAGAAAGTACCCAACACTGTTTGGGTAGCTAAAAACACTTAATCCTCATTGTGTAGAGGGCAAAGTGAAGAAAGTCATATTGATCATAGACGGTGGATGCTCAAGACATATGACGGGTGATATGGCCCTGCTATCACAATTTGAGGAATGGCTGGCCCATTAGTGACTTTTGGAGACAACAACAAAGGTTTCACAATGGGATACGGCAAATTGATTTTTGGAAATGTTGTCATTGAAGATGTAGCATTGGTTGCTGGTTTGGAAGTAAATCTCCTAAGTGTTAGTCAATTCACTGATAGAGGATTCAATGTTAAATTTGCAAAGAAGAATGCTTAATCATCATCAAAAAGACTAATAAAGTTGCTCTGAAAGGAGTAATAAAAAGAAGCTTATTTGTTGCAGACTTGGAATCAGCAAATAAGGATGGAATTTGTTGCTTCTACACCAAGGCATCTGAAGAACAAAGCAATTTGTGGCATAAAAGGCTCTCACACTTGAATTTTAAAGCAATCAATACTCTAGTCAAAAAGGCATTAGTGAGAGATATGCCAAATCTGAAGTTTACTCAGAATGAGGTTTGTGAGGCTTGTCAAAAAGGAAAAATGAAGAAATCAAGTCACAAGAGTAAAACTGTGAATTCTATAAGTGCAACTTTTCAACTTATTCACATGGACTTATTTGGACCAGTTAATGTCTTATTGTTGGGTCCCAATGTGTTTGTAGAAGGGGGGGTTGAATACAAACAGTACCGAATAATCGAATTAAATGCGGAATAAAAAATGTGAAACAAAATTCAAGTTAAATAAAAATATTATTAAACTTGAAAGGTGTTACAACAACTGTATCGATTACAAGGAATTAATCTCAAATTA
Source organism: Apium graveolens (assembly GCF_009905375.1). Classification (NCBI taxonomy): domain Eukaryota; kingdom Viridiplantae; phylum Streptophyta; class Magnoliopsida; order Apiales; family Apiaceae; genus Apium; species Apium graveolens. Next base: position 158,950,239 of record NC_133649.1, on the reverse strand, counting down.
ATTATCACAAATCTAGAATAAATTCGACATGAACTTTTTCTATTTTTGTAATAAAAAGATTCAAATGCTAAACGCAATTTGAGATTAAGTTCTAGGGATTTTAATCCGCTAGATTGATATACAAGAACAAGATAAGTAATTCTAGTGGTTTGGATTTAACATTAACAAACTAGAATATTTGATCTTGAATAAGCAGATGAATGATGAAATATTTCAAGGCGGCTGCTTTTCTTGTTCTTTGTTCTTCTGTTTGAATGATAATAATTGAAAGAAGGTCTTCTGCTTCTTTTTAATCAGCAAACCAATAGAATTGAATTGGCATGACAATCCTATAGCTGGCAAGACTTTCGGTAGGACAATTGAATGAACTAGCAAGACAATCTGAATGAACTAGCATGACAATCAGAATGAACTAGCAAGACAATTATCCTCCTAGAGTAACTTTCGGTATGACAATGGAAAATGGCCTAGCATGACAATCGGTATGACAATCCAGATTGTCATGCTAGTTCATTTTCAATTGTCTTGCTGATTTAATGCTTGAATTTAATCCAATTAAGCTTCTGAAAATTCCTAAAATTCCTAGAATTAATTCAGAATTAATTAATCAATTAATTCAATTAATAAATAAATTATTCTTCACAGATATAATTTATTTTCTTAATTAAATTAGATGACTTAATTAATTAATAGAGAATTAATTCTAGTCTTGAGCAGCAACCATTCTTCTGCAAATCTTCTGAAAATCACTGAAAATTATGAATCAATTCCACCACTTCAACGTTGACACTCGATGTACTGTCTGGTTCATGAGTGACTAACTTCCGTGACGTTTCTTCATGTCTTGACTCTGACGCTTTGATTTTCTTCAGATTAAATCCTTGTAATTTATTGATACCCTGACGAGATCTCTGTCACTTGATTAAATCCACGATCTTGATTTATATCACTGAGGCATGATCAACTTCTTGAACTTCTTCCAGTGAATTACCTCCTCAAGTCTGTAGATGAACCTTGTTTCTGAATCCTTTGACATATATTACTTTGCGAGATCTTTCTGACGGTCGATCCACTATTTACTTATTACATTCTTATTTGAGTTGAGTTGAATCCTCGAATATACAAATAGGTCTATGACATATGACTTACAATCTCCCCCTATTTGTTTGTTAGACAATAACACACAAATACCTAGAGGATAACTCAACTAACAAATAAGAAAAAGATATAAACATACATGCAAAGTAAATAGTAGAAAAGTTCTGGATGAGATTTAACATTTTCCAGATTCCAAGTAGATGTTCCTCTAGACTGAACATATCTTCAAGTAGTTCCATCTTTATTTGTACAACCACATTTCCTGTTGAGAAGTCCATATCTCTTGCTTCTCCCCCTATGAGAATCAACTGATTAAAGAAGATCACCTTCGTTTTACCACCTCTCCCGTACAATAGGATCCGCAGATAAAAACCAATGGTACTCCCCTAACAGCTTCTTCCCTTACTAGGAAATCACCTTGTGTTTACCACCTCTCCCGTACAATAGGATCCGCAGATAAAAACAACAATGGTGTGGTGTAGTGTACATATAGGATCTTTTTCTTCCTCCCTGCTATTTCTCCCCCTTAGTTGAGGAATCCTCCAAACTATTACTTAAGCTTTTATCTCCCCCTTAAAGAAGGAATGTATGCCATCGTCTGAAGGAGTTCTCATATTTCACTTGGTTGGAAAAGAAATAACAAGTAGTTTCTCTTTCTTCCTCACTGTGAGTGTGTGATTGTGTTTTAGTGTACCTCACATGTGTTTCACTCTTCTCTCCACTCGTGTTTACACTCATTCTCACAAGTGTATCACTCTTCTCTCATAGCTCCATAATCCAGCTGTACCTGCAAGGAAAATCACCTTAGCCATCCTTAAAGGAGGTCACAGGTGGTGCAATGGGAGTTCACAAATCCCCATCCCTGTTAAACTCGTCAGATGAATCTGAGTCATAATCTACAAGTTGCTAGTTTCCCTTTTAGGGTTCCAGATTTGAATTCTGGGAAGGTAAACAATGATCCAAAGAATTTAGCATAAAGATCAAGGTTCCCTTCTAATGTCTGTGAAGACATTTCCTTGTGACTCATCAGGTAATATCTGAATCATTGTCAACAAGTTGCCGATCTGCACCTATGTCAGATCCACTATCCGCAGATGCATCCAGGGGATTTAAGCCTGGGGAGGTAGATACTGACCACTGACATATGGCTTTTGGATCAGTATCCTCTCCTAACACCTATAAAGGCAATTGGTCCACTAACGAACCTTGAACAATCGAATCTGACCTTAAAATGGTCGAAACTCTTGTTTCCGTCAACTCATCCTTTGTGTGTGTAACCTCTCCTTGTGCATCAAGAATTGATTATGTTTGAAGTGGTGACACTACATCGGATACCTTGGCCGATAGGCAAAATTCAATAGACTCACCCTGTTGAGAGAATGAATCTAGTAACTGTTTTTGTGCCTTTTCAGCCATTACATCTTTTTGAGAAGATGTATGGGGGCTAGCAGTTGTCTCGGTTTAAATACTACTCATCTATGTATGAGACAGAGCCACTGGGTTGACTACAGAACCTTCCTTATGTGGTGCACTAGGCACTATCTCCCTCACGCTCATTCATACTACTTTTAGTGGTAAAAGAGTGTTGGTTGGTTCTGTTTTTTTGTGTTTGTCTTTACAGTCTGGGATAGACGTTGTGGGTTTTCAACCTCATGACTGTCAATGAAAGAAAGTCAATGGAGACTGAACCTGTATCATAGAACATATGGTAATAGAGAGAAAATGATTTACAATAGTGATTTCAAAAGATTTTACATGACATAAGAAATCACTAATGTAGAAAGAAGTTTGATTTTGTTTTTCAATATGAATGAGTTTTTGATAAAACATTGATCACTTAGGGTAAAGTCTAAGTAATTCTCATTCATGTCAAAAGCTTACAAATATCTGCAACATAATGTTAACAATATATCATTGACCGATACTTGTCAAGTACTTTAGATACTAATTGTTATGTTGCATAAACAATATACCACTGCACATATAAAACAATATGATTGTGCTTAGTGATAAGAGAGTTATAAATATGACGACTCTACTTATTCATATAAAATTGTAACTGCAGTTAGAGTGCCATACCATGTCCTTGACGATTGCTTGAGCAGTATACTAGTTCATACCAACCTGAAGTGAGATTGTGAAGAAGAGATTGCATAGTCCGATAGATCTGCAGCTGCAAAGTCCATGAACTGTGGTGCACTGACTTCCTCTTTTAACTCACCAATCAGGAGTACACTTGTACACATCTTACTAGAGTACAATTCCAAGTGTAATGTGCAGCAGGTGCCTGATATGTCATAATATTCTCAAGTCTCGTCACTGGTGCTATATGTTAGATACTGCTTCCTGATAATAACCTAGCACAATATACAAAATTACAATGATAACATTCCCAGCTTGCAAACAGCCATATCCCTCAGATAAACCTTTGCTGTTATCTCCAAAGGTAACCAGGGGGCCAGCTTTCTCAATCCACATTTGATAGCAGGGCTCTATCTCCGGTCATATGTCTTGATGATCCACTGTCAAGAATCCACACTACCGGTTACACCTGTTTAATGCCCTGCACTACAAATGGATTAGACATTCTTCGGAACCCAAACTTGGTTGGGCCCGGCATACTTGTAGAACTGTCCTTTGTCAGGCAAAACAACATTTTTAATTTTAATGGTCTCAACATCCTCAATGACTGAACATTTGACCTTGTAAACAGCCTTAACAAATTTCTGTTTAAGCTTAGGCACAAATGTCTCCTTTCTAGCCTTAGAAGGACTAGCAGTCTTAGACCTATCATGCTTCTTGTTATTCATATGCTGACGAGGAGTAGTCTTATCATTAGAAATATGCTTACCATTAAAATAAGCATACATCATATTAAAAGCACAAGACATACAATTAGCAACACTACATGCTTTATGAGAGTGATTAACAGCAGGCAATTTATGCATGGTAGACATGGCATTATTGTTATCCAACTCATGTGTGTCTGAGTTAGTCTCAGTTGCTTTCACAACTTTGACTGGAACTTTCGACTCACTTGACTTGGAAACAATCTTCTCATAAGCATGATCCTCAGCACGTATTTCTTCTTGAATAACAGAAGAGGTCGCATCAAATGGTTCAGCAATTGATGCTTTATAGAGGGGTTCATCAACACCCTTAAGCACATGTGGTACTTCCCTCCCTTTAGCACATACATGAGGAGGGGAGTTTATGCCTAATTCTCCAATAGCAGCATTGTAATCATAACCTATTCCAGATGTTTGATTAACAGCTTGCTTACTGTAGAACTCTTTAGCCTTCGAACAAGAATTGAAGTAGGCTCTAACCTTAGTCTCAAGACCGGTGATCTTGTCTTTGAGAATAGTTTCGAGTTTTCTATAACAGTCAACTCTATTCTCTAGAAAAGATACCTGTTCTTTTAATTTGTCTTGATTAATGTGCACAAGTCTTAATTCATTGACCTCTTTCTCAAGGTCTGTGATCTGTAAACTTAACAGTTCATTATCACGACGTGCACAATCTAAGTTACCTCTTAGATGATAAACCATTTCAGCATCAGAAAGTTTTACCTCTATTCTTGACGATGAAGCTTTTCCATCAATAGCCATAAGAGCAAGATTTCCTTCATCTTCATCTTCACTGTCAGTATCATCCCAGCTTCTTCCCTTTGCCAGATAAGCCCTTTCAGAGTTCTTTCTTACTTGCTTTGGCTTCCTACATTCTGTGGCAAAGTGTCCCAACTCATTGCAGTTATAGCATCTAATGGTGCTCCGATCAACCATCCATGTTTTGTATCCACCACTGCTGGTGTTAGAGGATGAAGATCCACCTTTCTGGAATTTGTTGTAGTTGGACTTGTACTTAAGCTTGGGATTCCTCTTGAATCTGACATGGGAGAATCTCTTGACAATTTGGGCCATTGACTCGTCTTCCAATTGCTCCAGCTCTTCCAAGGAATAAAAATCATCACTTGATTGATTTGTAGTAGGAGGATCATATTCTGCTACTAACTCATTTTCCTCACCCTTGGAAAACTGTACCATTCTTTCTAACTGTTGAGATTGTTGTTGTTGTTGACCTTCAGCTACAAGTGCATTAGATGTGCTGACCATTCTATCCTTCCCGTAGACTTCCTTCTGTTGAATCTGCTCCAACTCATAAGTTTTTAACACTCCATAGAGCCTGTCCAAAGAAATCTCACTCAGATCTCTAGCTTCTCTAATGGCAGTGATTCTATGTTCAAGATGAGCTGGCAGTGTTAAAAGGAACTTTTTGTTGACCTCCCTGATTGAATAATACTTTCCATTGATGTTCAGGTTGTTGATCAACGCATTGTACCTCTCAAACACTTCAGTAATTCTTTCTCCTGGATTTGATTTGAAATGTTCATATTCAGAGGTTAGGATTTCCAACTTGTTCTCCCTAACTTCCTCTGTGCCTTCATTAATCACCTCAATAGTTTCCCACATGTGTTTGGAATTTTTACAGTTCATCACATGTCTGTTCATCAAGGGATCAAGGGAATCAATTAATATTAATTGAAGGCTGGCATCCAAGGAGGCTTCTTCCTTCTCAGCAGGAGTAAAATCTTCAGGCTCTTTTGGATAGGTTCTAGCTTCAGTAGTCACCACACCATCTATTATTACCTCCGGTTCAATAACCATCGGAGTTTTTATACCCTTCTTTAACAAGTTTGAATATTTGGGATTTGCAACTTATAAGAATAATAGCATCTTCTTCTTCCACATGATATAATTCTCTTTATCAAATTGTGGAATTTTAACGGTTCCAACTTTATGTGAAGTCATTATGAATTTTTGAATAAATAAAAATTCAAGGAGTTGAAAAATCACAAAAGTCTAGGATCTTGATTTGTTCGTTAATCAGAAGGCTCTGATACCAATTGTTGGGTCCCAATGTGTTTGTAGAAGGGGGGGTTGAATACAAACAGTACCGAATAATCGAATTAAATGCGGAATAAAAAATGTGAAACAAAATTCAAGTTAAATAAAAATATTATTAAACTTGAAAGGTGTTACAACAACTGTATCGATTACAAGGAATTAATCTCAAATTAATTATCACAAATCTAGAATAAATTCGACATGAACTTTTTCTATTTTTGTAATAAAAAGATTCAAATGCTAAACGCAATTTGAGATTAAGTTCTAGGGATTTTAATCCGCTAGATTGATATACAAGAACAAGATAAGTAATTCTAGTGGTTTGGATTTAACATTAACAAACTAGAATATTTGATCTTGAATAAGCAGATGAATGATGAAATATTTCAAGGCGGCTGCTTTTCTTGTTCTTTGTTCTTCTGTTTGAATGATAATAATTGAAAGAAGGTCTTCTGCTTCTTTTTAATCAGCAAACCAATAGAATTGAATTGGCATGACAATCCTATAGCTGGCAAGACTTTCGGTAGGACAATTGAATGAACTAGCAAGACAATCTGAATGAACTAGCATGACAATCAGAATGAACTAGCAAGACAATTATCCTCCTAGAGTAACTTTCGGTATGACAATGGAAAATGGCCTAGCATGACAATCGGTATGACAATCCAGATTGTCATGCTAGTTCATTTTCAATTGTCTTGCTGATTTAATGCTTGAATTTAATCCAATTAAGCTTCTGAAAATTCCTAAAATTCCTAGAATTAATTAATCAATTAATTCAATTAATAAATAAATTATTCTTCACAGATATAATTTATTTTCTTAATTAAATTAGATGACTTAATTAATTAATAGAGAATTAATTCTAGTCTTGAGCAGCAACCATTCTTCTGCAAATCTTCTGAAAATCACTGAAAATTATGAATCAATTCCACCACTTCAACGTTGACACTCGATGTACTGTCTGGTTCATGAGTGACTAACTTCCGTGACGTTTCTTCATGTCTTGACTCTGACGCTTTGATTTTCTTCAGATTAAATCCTTGTAATTTATTGATACCCTGACGAGATCTCTGTCACTTGATTAAATCCACGATCTTGATTTATATCACTGAGGCATGATCAACTTCTTGAACTTCTTCCAGTGAATTACCTCCTCAAGTCTGTAGATGAACCTTGTTTCTGAATCCTTTGACATATATTACTTTGCGAGATCTTTCTGACGGTCGATCCACTATTTACTTATTACATTCTTATTTGAGTTGAGTTGAATCCTCGAATATACAAATAGGTCTATGACATATGACTTACACTTATCAATTTCTAGAAAGAAATCTGCACTTATGATGGTGGATGACTACTCAAGATAGACATTGGTAGAATTTATGCATTCTAAAGATGAAACTCCATATATCATAATTGAACACATTAAGAAGATTGAGAAATAGGCTGAAGATCGGGATTATGTGAAAAGATTGAGGAGTGACAATGGCACAGAATTCAGAAATGCAACTTTAACTGAATTCTGCAAAGACAAGAGTATTGTTCAAGAATTCTCAGTAGCTAGGACACCTCAACAAAATGGTGTGGTGGAAAGGAAAAATAGAACATTAGTGGAGCCTACTAGAACAATGCTGCAAGATGCCAAATTGCCAACTAGTTTTGGGAAGAAGTTGTCAATACTGCATGCTATACTCAAAACATATATCTCATTAACAAGAATCTTGGTAAATCACCCTACTCAATATTATCTAAAAGAAAGCCTACTGTGAAGAATCTTCATGTAATTGGAAGTAAGTGTTATGTCCTGAAAGACAACTCTAAATATGTGGGACAATTTGACTCTAAAGTTTTTGAAGCAATTTTTCTGGGATATTTATTGGAGAGAACTGCCTACAAATTCTATGTTCTTGAACAAAAGAATATTATGGAAAGCACAGATGTAACTTTTGATGATGACAAGTGTCCAGGCTTGGAATGCCTTGATGAAAATGAAGCTGAGACCCTTAAATTTGAAAATCTAAACATTGATAGTGATTCTGAGGATGAAGCTGAAATCAACACAAATCACATAATGGATGAAGAGACAACTGAACAAGTGAATCATCAGAATGGAAGCTCATCTCAAACACCTGAATTTGATGGCACAAACTCAGGGGGAGAAAACGGAGAAAATTCCGCAAGTCATGCCAATGGTGAAGAAAATGCAGAAAACTCAAGTCAGCAAATTTACACCAGAAAATGGGATAGAAGTCATACAAAAGAAGCAATTATTGGTGACCCAACTGTTGGAGTAAGGACTAGAAGTGCAACTGCAAATGAAAACTAAAAAAGCTCTACTTGATCCTGATTGGATATCTACTATTCAAGAGGAGCTAAATCAGTTTGAGAGAAACAAAGTTTGGTAGTTGGTTCCTGCACCAAAGAACAGAACTGTAATTGGAACAAAGTGGGTGTTTAAGAACAAAATGGATGAAAATGTAATTATTACCGGAAACAAAGCAAGGTTGGCTGCAAAAGATTACTCACAGGAAAACAAATTGATTATGATGAAATTTTTGCTCCAGTTGCAAGACTTGAAGCAATAAGGATCTTTATTGTATTTGCTGGATATTCAAATTTTAAGGTGCATCAAATGGATGTAAAAAGTGCTTTCCTTAATGGTGAGCCGGGAGAAGAAGTTTATGTGCAACAACCATCTGGATTTGAAGATCCAGAATTTCCAGATTTTGTATACAAATTACTCAAGGCTCTCTATGGACTAAAGCAAGCACCTAGAGCTTGGTATGACACACTCTCAGAATTTTTAATCAAACATGGATTCACTAGAGGAACAATACACAAGACTCTCTTCTACAAACAGCATGGTAATGATATGATCCTAGTTTAGATCTATGTGGATGATATCATATTTGGTTCTACTAATAAAAAGTTATGTCAAAGATTCTCAAAGCTCATGCAGAGTGAATATGAAATGAGTATGATAGGAGAACTTAGTTACTTTCTTGGACTTCAAGTTAGTCAAAGAAGTGATGGGATTTTTATCAGCCAAACTAAGTATGTCAAGGATCTATTGAAGAAGTTTGGCATGGTTGATTGTTTACCTGCATCTAAACCTATGTCTATAGCTACTAAGTTGGATGAAGATAAGAAAGGAAAAAGTGTAGATATTTCAGGTTATAGAGGAATGATTGGATCTTTACTGTATTTAAACTGCTAGTAGACCAGACATTATGTTTGCAACATGTCTCTGTGAAGATTTCAAGACAATCCAAAAACATCACATTTGATGGTTGTGAAGAGAATTTTCAGATACTTAAAAGGGACTCCAAACTTAGGATTATAGTATCCTAAGGGAATAGGTTTGAAGTTGCTAGATACGCAGATGCAGATTTTGCTGGATGCAGGGTTGACAAAAAGAGTACTAGTGGAAGCTGTTAGTTTCTTGGATAAAGACTTGTATCCTGGTATAGCAAGAAACAACAATCTGTGTCAACTTCCACAGCTGAGGATGAATACATAGCTACTGGAAGTTGTTGTGCTCAAGTGCTTTGGATTAGAAATCAGCTAATGGATTATGGCCTAGTGTTACACAAAATTCCAATTATGTGTGATAATACTAGTGCTATATCTATTGTGGCTAATCCAGTTAATCATTCTTGAACAAAACACATTGATGTAAGGTACCATTTTATTAGAGAATATGCTGCAAATGGTACCATTGAGCTAATTTTTGTTCCAACAGAAAAATAATTAGCTGACATTTTTACTGAACCTTTGGATGAAGCTACTTTCACTAGACTTGTAGGTGAAATTGGTATGCCTAATTCTTCATCCTAAAGGCAAGAACTCAGCTAATGTTTTGCAACATATTAATTTCTAGTAAATCAACATTAATTTGATTTAATTGGAAATTAACTGAAATATGAATTATAAATATTTTAGATTTCTCTGCATATTTATTTTTCATTTTACTAATTGTCAACTTGGAATATTTTAAAGTCTAAGTAAACTGTCTCTTTGTTAATTCACATTGTCAATATATGAAGTTAATAAAAGATAGATTTCAAAAGCAGCAAAAATATATAGAGAACTGAGTTCTCGATAAGTATAATGACTTATCGATAAATCATTTTGAGACTTCTCGAAGTAGTTCTCCATAAGACAGTTTTGTTACCTAATAAAGTAATTATTTAAGGGGGGGGGGGGGTTGGATACAATTTCTAAAAAAATCGATTTTTATGAAAGTATAGTAAGAACAGATGAATCAAATAATAGTTTATTGATTTTTAATAAACTGTTACAAAAAATTTCTTAAGAACAATATTCTTAAGAGCTGCTAGGTTACACGAATACTCGAGTTGTGCTCTATCACTTATATTGTGATAACCTATTCTGTGTTTATATACTACACAGCTACAAATCAGTCCTCCATCAATTACAAGATATGTTACAATATAACTCTAATACTTTACATATCTAAATCAACTACGATCCTGTAAATCAGCACCTTCTGATTTATCTCGCAGTCATGACTTATAATCCAAGTCATTCTTCAAATGATAGCTTTGATCAACGGATAAGTGTTTTAGCTTCAACGGATAATCATTTATATATATCAACGGATGACTAATCAATTGTCAACGGATGATATCCAAGCTTTCAACGGATAATCATATTATAGCAGTTGATCATATCCTGATTGTGACATAAATCCTGATCTTCGACTTCGCCAATTCTCAATAATCTCCCCCAATTTATGCTTTACGGAATAAACATAAATTCCAATAGAATCGTCTAGTGCCAAAAACCAGATAGAAAAAATAAGTAGTGTAAAGCTTACTTTGTTTCAAATGTAGATCTTCATATTTCTTGATAGACTCCGCATTATCTCTGAACAAAAGTTTTAACTCTGTTATCAATCTTTTTCCACAAAAAATACTTTCTAACTTGATCTTCAAATTCTTTTCATATTCTGTTATGTTAGATAATTGATAGATAGCAGCCCTCAGACTTCTGATTTGTGCTCTTTCTGTCATCATGTCTTCTTCCATTAGGATTCATAGTTATATGTCTCTGAGTAAAAATATTCTGAATGACAGCTTCACTTTTCTTCATGTTGACTTCTTGCCCTCTGAAATTTATATATTTAGGAACATATGATCCGAAATAATATCGACCATCATCCAGTATCCTTCTTTTGATATTGGCAAGAATCATGTTTGACCATAACTTAGAAGTTTCATCTTTAACTCTTAGCAAATAGTGAATATACTTCAATTCTTTTATAGACATGATCATCAGTTCATTAAGTAAAAGAACTTGAACTTGATCATTTTACAATAAGAGTAATATCTTCTGTTTAGATTCAGAACCATCATGTTTATCAAGATTAATCTTCACAGCTTTAAGTCTATCTAGATTATCATCAGTTATTTCTTGATCTGGACTATCAGTAAGTGTGAAGTTCAACAACTTTAAGTTGACAATTTTAGCTTCATGATGTCCTAGTCCAACTCTTGTGAATGGTTCAAACAACTTCAGCTTCTTAGCTTGTTCTAACCAATATTTCTTATCTCTCATGGTATTAGAACTAAATAAACCATCCAACCTTATTCCTCCAGGAGTAAAACTCAATTTATCATTACAATTAAGATCATCAACCTTTCTCCATTTGCATTTGTTCTTGATCTTTGAAAATACTTGAGCTCTCCTTTCTATTTTTTCTTGCAACATCTTCTTATTTGTACTCCTCCATCTATTCCTTCTTTATCTTTTAATCATATTCTTATATTCTTGATCTGCTTTATCAACAACTATTCTGATTTTTTCCTTCCTAGGCTCCTTTTTCTTTGTCAGAAATTATTTTTTCTTCCTTGAAGTTTTGGGCATTAACAGCTTCAACATAAGCAGAGAGTTCGTAAATTCATTCGAAATAAAATTTCTTCTTCTTTCTACTTCACAGAATCATGAATCACTATAATTCTTTCAGTGTCAGGAAAATCATCAGAATTTATATCTTTGAAATCAAGAATTGAACTAGGAGTGACAAAAGCAGATTCCATGTTAGATTTATGTGATCTATCCTTAGAGACTTGGGTTGACTGTGTCTTCTTTTGACCCTGAATTTCAGATCCAGATTGAACTTTCACAGTATCAACTTTCATATCATGAGATGTCTACTTTTCTTTTTATCACCATCATCATCAGAATTAGTATTTCTCCTCATAACTGATTCAGTTTGACATTTTGTCTTTATTACTATCTCCCCCTTTTTGGCATCTAGACTCTGTAGAAGAGAGAAAATAACATCCAACTTGGAATTTGTAGCAAGTTTTTTAGACATTCGTTCTTATTTTGCTTCCAAGCTAAACATTCTCTTTAGCAAACCACTTTGTTTATTTGTACCTTTGATAGTCACATAAAGATCAGCAAACTCCTCTTTGATTTTAACAGGATCTTCCTTGAATGCAGAGACAGAAGAATGCAGTCCTTTGACTAAAATAGTAGTGGATTTGATAGATGCTTTCATATCAGTATTTGAAACTAAATGAACAGCATCATCAACTAAAGTTTGAGCAGATTCCATAGATATCTTTTCACTTGGTAATCGCCAGGAATGATTCCATTCATAAGCCCTATGAGGTTGTATAATTGTAGTATGACCAGATGATGATCCAAAAGTAGAAAATTTAAATGCTTCAATACTAGCTTTCAAAATAGCATCATCGGGATTATCATCATCAGAGTCATCGATATCATCTTGATCACCAGAATATCTCGATGGAATATCAAAATCAACATCAGAATCAGGAAATATGCCTTTGAGCTTTAAATCAAGAGTTGACTTTCAATGTGTAGATCCTGGAAGAAAAGAACCACGAGCACCTAAATCTCTCTGTTCTTTTAAAGTGATCTCATCACTTCTCACTCCACTCATCTCATGACTTTTAAGAGTCAGAGCTTCCTCACTAGGATTAACTAATTTATGTCTCTCATCTACCTCTCCTTTTTCCAGGTAAGGATCCTGCCTCGTTGTAATTCTATTTTCCACTAAATCTTTTCTCTCGGTCTCACATGAAAAGCTCAGAAAAGTTTATCCTACAGAAATAAGAGGTGGCTGAGAAGAGTTGTATGTGATCATATGACTAGAGGTATTCCTTTATAAAGAGCTAATCATAGTCATATAAGCAGATAAAATAGTAGTTAGAGAATTTGTACCTTGTGGAGTATCAACCATTGGTATAGCCTTGAGTGGTTGTACCAAGATTGCTTCAATATGGTCTTGAGAAGTGATCAGTATAGCTATTGAATTGGGAACAACTTCATCAGTAATTGACCTTGTGTCAGAAATGTGCTTCTTGTCAGAAATTGATCCCTTAGTAGAATTTGATACTAAGTCTGCAATAGTACTTTGAACTGTTGGTTCTTGTGTGACTTGAGGTGTTGAAGATTCTTCAACCCTTTGAACTGAAGGTTCTTGTGTGCTTCCCTCAAAGATAGGTCATGGATAACATCATCCAATTCAGCAATGTGCTTTTGATGAGTTTCCCTGTCTTGTACTGTCTTCATAATGTCATTAACCACATAAATTTGACTCTCTTGAGCAATGTCAGGAATATTCAAATATGAGAAAATGCTTGTACCTACACTTTAAACAGGTGGTTCTTGTGTAGCTAGGGCTTTAACATCTGTATCTTCACTTTGAGAAGATGGTTCTTGTGTACTGTACCCCTTCTGTGATGATTGAAGTGTGATCTTTTGGGATTGAGAAATAGATGAAGTCGTTGCTTTCCTCTTATAGACTTCTGTAGATCAACTTCCTTAGCAATTTCAACTTTATTGACTGTTTTTGTTGTAGAAATTGTCTGATCAGTAATTGTCATAAACTTATCAGGAATTGCTTGAGACCTGTCAGGATTTGACAAAGATTTGTAAGGATTTGTAGATTCCTGATCCAGAGCAATATCAGTTGTGACGCCCTCCAAACCCGGATCAGAAGTTTGGGGTTCACAACACACACATACACACACCATTTATAAAACTATTTATAAAAATAATGATAATAATATGAAGTGACCCCTTACATACCATATACCACAGATCGCAACAGGTTAAAGTATGCACACAAGCCATAACCACACTTATATTAAAAACGTACCAAAACCCATATAGATTAACTTACATCTGAATATCAAATATTCTTACAAACTTTTAAACATAAACTATTACAAAAGTCTTCAGCTAGCTTTTTGCATCTCAACCTGGAATCCTAGCACGCACACTTGATTGGGGATCCTCGCTACCAACAAGTTCCTTCTTAACTGGAAAAAATCATAAATTGAATCGCACAAATGAGCTAACTAGCTCAATAAGTCACAGTGACAATACTAAGATTAAACAATGATCAAATGAAGTGATTTAGGTTATCAAGTTTCTTTATAAGCAATGACTGGAATTGGATATTCAATTTTTATTTTAAAAACCAAGGTTAGGCTGTTGATCAGTCACACACTAACCCCGGGTAAGGCACACAGCTCTACTCTATATACTGGATCCCAGGAACACATTGGCCTAATACGACCACGAATCTGGTCCACATTTATAAAATAATCCAATTCTGTAACAATAACAGAATACAATGTAAATCAATAAACAGAATCATAAACAATGTTTATCTTTAAGCATAAGGTGATTTGCAATCATCACAAGGGTACCACAAGATAACTACAAAGATTGGCTATTAACCGGTAAAAGAATTAGATAACAGAAGAATCAAGGTTTAATGGTTATAAGGATTAGTCTTTTGTTGTATAAGGTATAAAGGTTTGTATGTTTAATAATTTTGGTTCAGTGATCAGTATATAGTTTGTATATATTTATGGAGTAGTATCATATATTTGTGGTTTGTATCGGGGTATTCAACAATCAATAATTTAAAAGGAATAGGACTTACGGTTCAAATATCAATAACTGGAATCAGGATTTAGGGTTAAATACTTCAAAGCACTTGCAATATAAAATATAACTATTCCAAACACATATCAAGATAGTTTAGAAATCACTTGCCTTATCTCAACTCGCTAACACTTCACTTGCTCTCGTTCACCGTCTCTTATTCACCGACTATTTGTTTCCCTTTCCTACGTCTCGTTTCTTCTGCTTAGACATCACAAGTATCTATAAATACTCTTTCTCACTTTATTCTATTCGTTATAAGCTTCTATCTACCCTTTGTTTCACCCAAATCCGACTTACGGATTGAAAGTTATGATTAAAATAGTTAAACAATGCATATATAAGCATATCATATACCAATCGGATCACATATAGCACATATCACATAAGATATTTGATAAAATACTTTTTCAAAGAAGATTCGGGGTTAAAAATGATTTTTCAGATATTTAATATGAATTTTTAAACATTTTTCGGAATTAAAACGGGTCGTTGAATCATTTATAAGAAATTAACAGGGTTTGAATACCCGAATCCGACTTTAAAATCATTTTATAAAAATTATCAAGCCTTGAAAACAATTTAAAATAATATTTTAAAGCTTGAAACTATTTTTCAAAATTATTAAATCAAAAAAATAATTAAATCTAATTAAATAATCAATTAAAATTAATTAATAATCAAGTAAATCAATTAATATATTAATATATTAATATTTGAATTAACTGATCAATTAAATAATAATTATTAACTAAAATTAATTAATTAAATAATTCAAATTTATTTTTGAATTAAAAAAATTTTCAGAATTAAAATAATGATTTTTAGAATTTTTAATAATTAAAAACGAATTTCTGAAATTAAAATAAATAGAAAATATGATTTTTATAAATTTTCAAAACATGAATCCTATTTTTGAAAATTTCTGAAACTATAGGGACCTAACTATTTCTTCTTCGAAACTACAGGGACCAAAGTGGAATTTTTTGCACTCCGTCACCGGAAAACGACGGGTTGGCCGGAGAACACGACTCCGGTACCGTCACACCATCAACTCCTCCAGAATCAAACTATAGAACACAAGGAATCTACCCATGCAATTACTTTTAACAGATAACCCCGGAGTTGGCCGGAAAAGCTTGAAGAAATCTCGCCGATCGGTATTGTCTGTTCAAGAGACCACCACCAATCGATTCCTCTTTTCAAGCGTTACACATTCATACCAACCAATCATACTAATAACTCCTAGATCAAAAACCCCTAATTTCAATTGAAACATTCATACGAATTAAGAATCCTAATTTTGAAGATTAAACCCACTTTTAAGCATGTTATTGAACTCTAAATGACTATTATGACATACCAAAATGATCGAAATCAAATTATCTACAACATGCAATCATCAAATCATACAAATAACATCAAAATCAAAAGTTCATAATTAAACCCAAAATAATTCGAAATAAATAAAAATTATAGAAAAATACCTATGGATTCTGAAGTATTATGGATGATAGATTCTCAAAGTACGCTTCAAGACCTTTGTTTTGGTTACTTGAACTCGAAAATCCGATATCGATAACACCTTCAAATATAAGTTTGATTCTCAAGAACTATTACGAATATTATGATTTTCTCTGAAAATTATATATTTTACTATTTGCAAATGATTATCTGTACAAAAAACGGTAAGGGCTATTTATATTTACGGAATATTGGTACCCCATTGGACCATACCAAATATAAAATATAATACCTAATTGATAAAACAGATTCAATTCGGTACCGGTTTTAGGATAATTATCAAAACCAGGCTTTTTGTAAATAAAAACTTGGTCTCAGTGTTTTGGTTACATGAATTACGAGAAGATAATATAATATTTTAATCAAAAGATCTCGTTTCTCGAGAATGTGGGTTTTATCGATTTACCGAAATAAATATTGTATCGAATTTTTTTGCGTCGGGACCCGCACAGGGAAAACCGTACTCCGGATCGAAAAAGTCAAAACATGAAAAATGCTCAGAAAATTATAATTTTGTTAGAGGGGGTATTTTCCCGAGACTTCCAGGTTTTAAAAACGTAAAAACGATTGAAGTCGGTCGATTCCCGATTATACAAAATAATTTATAAATACTCAGAAATATAATTTATTAAATCCATAAATCATTTATAAAATCATATAAGAATATAAAAATTAAAAATTTATCTATACTTTATTTTGGATATATAAAAATTAAAATACTCAAATTTTATCACATTTAAACATCCAAACACGGATACCACTTAATAGATAATTCACCAAAAATTCACAGAATCATCACAGAATATTTATTTATTAAAAAATAATTACACGATATATCTCAGATATTACATCCTTCCCCCTTAAAAGAATTCTGTCCTCAGAATCTCCTAAGTAAATAAATGAGAGTACTTTTCTCGCATATCACTTTCTAGCTCCCAAGTTGATTTTTTAACCCTTGGGTTTCTCCATAATACTCTTAGGGGTCGTTTGGTTCAGAAGCCGGTATGGGTTTGGAATCAGGAATCGGGCTAGACTGATATGGGGATGAGGAATGATTACTGATATTATGTGTTTGGTTCAGTGTTGGAATGAATCTATTTTATTTTAAATATAATCGAGATCTTAGTTTTGATTTGAATATTATGTGTAAGTATACATTGTACATTGAAAGTAAGTTCTTACATAATTTACAAATGAAAAAATATTTTAAAAAAGTATTTAATTAGAAAAATATAATTTAACAAATTAAATAATAATTTAATATTTTTTAATAAATTAAATCTTATGAGTTGGCATTAAATAAATATTATTATGACTTTATTTAAAATTAAATAATATTTCAAATCTAAAATATGTATACAGAAATTGTATTTAATCGTATAAAAAAAATCTGATACCTTATACTCCTTCTTCATACCCACCTCTCCCCTTAGATATCAAATCTGATTCCTGAGAGGTTTCAGGTATGGGTTTCAGCGAATAAAAATCATGAACCAAACATGAGGTATGGGTTTGAAATGAACAAAACCCATACCTAATACCCAAATTTCCTGAACCAAACGACCCCTTACTAACTTTACAACTTTATTTCTTAACACCTTCTCTCTCTTCTCTAGAAACTCTATTGGATTCTCTACATAAGACAAATCTGCCTGAAGTTCTATCAGCTCGTATTCAATTATATGCCTAGAATCAAGATTATACTTCTTAAGCATCGATACGTGAAAGACATTATGAATGTGCTCCATATGCGGGGGTAATGCCAATTCGTATGCTACCTTGCCCTTGCCGACACGCTTCAAAATATCAAAAGGTCCAACGTATCTAGGACTCGGCTTTCCTTTCTTTCCGAACCTAGACAATCCTTTCCACGGTGATACTTTCAACAATACTAAGTCTTCATCTTCAAATTCCATATCTTTTCTTGATTGATCTGCATATTTTCTCTGACGGTCTTGGGCTGCAATTAACCTTTTCTGAATAACTTCAATAACTTCTTTTGTTTGTTGCACCAATTCAGGTCTAAGTATCTTGCGTTCTCTTACTTCATCCCAATACACTGGTGATCGACATTTATGTCCATAAAGAGCTTCATAGGGTGGCATTCCAATGCTGGCGTGATAACTATTATTGTAAGCAAATTCTACTAAGGGTAAATGCTCGTCCCAACTTCCTTTGAAATCAATAGCACAAACACGTAACATATCCTCAATTGTCTGAATTGTTATTTCACTTTGACCATCGGTCTGTGGATGATAAGATGTACTCATATTTAATCTGGTTCCCAAACATTCTTGAAAATTTCTCCAAAATCTTGAATTAAATCTTGGATCTCGATCAGATACGATAGACATAGGAACTCCATGACGAACTACAATCTCTTTCAGATACATGTGAACTAACTTGTCCAATGAAAACCTTTCATTAATAGGCAGAAAATAAGCTGATTTAGTAAGTCTGTCCACTATAACCCTAATGGCATCGTGGTTCACTTTTGTCCTTGGTAATCCAACTACGAAATCCATGGCAATATGCTCCCACTTCCATTCTGGAATCTCTAATGGTTGCAATAGTCCACTTGGTCTCTGGTGCTCTGCCTTGACCCTCTGATATGCATAACAATTACCGACCCATTCCGAAATTTCTCTTTTCATGTCTGGCCACCAATAATTTTCCTTTAAATCTCTGTACATCTTGATACTCCCATGATGGATTAAATACCTTGAATTGTGAGCTTCATGTAGAATTTCATTCTTCAACTCTGTCACTGGTGGAATCCAAATTCTGGAAGAAAATATGAGAATATCTTGATCATCCTTTTGAGTGCACAACTCTTCTCCTACCAAACGATTGATGTCCAGATCCATTACTTCCTCTTAATACTTCTTTATCTTTTCTAACAACTCTGGATGAAAAGTCATACTATACATCTTTGCTTCATTAGGCTTACAAATTCTGATCTCCAATTCCAATTTCTGAAATTCCTTATAAATCTCTTCAGGTATTGTCAACACGTTCAATCTCTCCTTTCTACTTAATGCGTCTGCCACAACATTTGCTTTTCCTGGGTGATAGTTAATCGTACAGTCGTAGTCCTTAATCAACTCCAACCACCTTCTCTGTCTCATGTTGAGTTCCTTTTGCGTGAATATGTACTTTAAACTTTTATGATCCGTATAAATATCACATTTTTCTCCATATAGATAATGTCTCCAAATCTTCAATATGAATACTATGGTCGCTAGCTCCAAGTCATGAGTAGGTTACTTCTGCTCATGAGGTTTCAGTTGTCTCGACGCATATACAATAACCTTGTTGTGCTGCATCAAAACACAACCTAATCCCTTATGAGAAGCATCACTATAAATTATAAAATTTCCTTGATCATTTGTTAGTGACAAAACAGGTGCCATGATCAATCTTTTCTTCAATTCTTGAAAACTTTTTTCACACTTCTTGTTCCATATAAACTTCTCATTTTTTCCTGGTAAGCTTCGTTAAAGGTGTCACAATCTTCGAGAAATCTTGGACAAATCTTCGATAATATCCCGCTAATCCCAAGAAATTTCTCACTTTTGTTGGTGTTTTTGGCCTTTCCCAATTTGTAATAGCTTCAATCTTTGTCGGGTCCACTTTGATTCCTTCATTAATGGCTATGTGTCCTAAGAACTGAACTTCCTGTAACCAAAATTCATTAATTTCTAAAGATATCCTAAATTGCTTCGCATGGTCTTCCATTGACTTCGAGTAAATCAAAATATTATCTATAAACACAATGACAAACTTGTCCAAATATTCCTTGAAAATTATGTTCATCAAGTCCATAAATACTGCTGGGGCATTGTTAATCTGAAAGACATCACTAAAAATTCAAAATGACAATACCTTGTTCTGAAAGCTGTCTTCGGTATATCTCTAGGTTTAATCTTCAATTGGTGATATCCGGATCTCAAATCAATCTTAGAGAAATACTTAGCTCCCTTCAATTGATCAAACAAATCATCAATTCGAGGTAATGGATACTTATTCTTGATTTTAAGCTTGTTGAGCTCCCGATATTCGATGCATAATCTCATGCTTCCTTCCTTCTTCTTAATAAATAATACCGGTGCACCCCATGAGGACACACTGGGTCTAATCATTCCTTTCTCTAACAACTCTTGTAACTGCTTCGCTAACTCCTTCATTTCAATGGGCGCCATTCTGTATGGGGCCTTGGATACTGGTTCCGTTCCAGGTGCTAAATCGATTACAAACTCAATTTCTCTATCTGGAGGAAGTTCTGGTAACTCATCTAAAAACACGTCTGGAAATTCATTAACTACTGGAATATCTTCAATTTTTGCTGGCTCATGACTTCTATCTATTACATAAGCAATAAAATGCTCATATCCTTGTCGTAGTAGCTTTTTAGCTTGAATAATCGTTAAGAACTTCTTTGCTTGCCTCTGACCTTTAAACGTCACCACTTTCTCGTCTGGGGTCCTCAAAGTTACCTTCTTATTACGACAGTCTATCTGAGCATCGTGCTTAGATAGCCAGTCCATTCCTAAAATAACGTCAAACTCTCCTAACTTAAATGGTATCAGATCTACACAAAACTTATTGCCAGAAATCTCAATCTCACAGTTCACATACACTTGATTAACAGATATACGCTCTTGATTTTCTTAATTCCACAGTCATGATCTCATTTAATAATTCAACTGGATAATTTAACTTATTAACAAAATCTTGAGAAATAAATGATCGAGTTGCTCCCAAATCTACTAGCACTTTGGCACATAAATAATTCACAGTAAGCGTACCTGCCACAACATCAGTGTCTTGAATAGCGTCCTTCGTAGACATGTCAAAAACTCTAGCTCTAGGAGGCTCATTCACTACCGGAGTAGATCCCATAATTCTCAATGCATTACTAACTGGAACTATTGTCTTGAAATCCTTTGCTATGTGTCATGGATTTCCATATTTGAAGCATGTAAATCAATTTGCTGGAACTTTGCCCGCTGGATTCCTGGTAGGTCGGTCCTTATTTACTGGCTCTCTGGCTGGCTGATTATGGCACTCCCTTGAATAGTGCCCTTTCTGGTTACACCTATAACAAACAACATTCAACTTATTACAAACTCCTCCATGTTTCTTTTCGCACACCTGACAGTCTGGTAAAGCTAGTGCTGATTTGGATGGTTCCCAGTGGCTGGACGGTTGCCTTGTCCACCGTCGCCTGCATTTTGCTTCTTAAAATTAAAATTTCTCCCTGGCTGAAACTTGCCTTTCTTCTGGTTAAAATTTGGAAACTTCCCTGCTTGTGATTGTCCTTCATTTTCTTCAAACTTCCTCTTCTTACTCTCATTCTCCTCTTGTGACATTTCACTTTCCATCTCTGCTATCATAGCCTTCTGTACAACTCCTGCATACGTGTCCAATTCACAGATGGTTACCTTTCCTCTAATCCATGGCTTAAGACCTTGCTAGAATCTCTTAGCTTTCTTCCTATCAGTATCCACATATGATTGTACAAACCTGGACAATTCCTCAAACTTACTTTCATAGTCCGCTATTATCATACTTCCCTGCTTTAACTCCAGAAACTTCAATTCCATTTGATCTTGAACAAACTGAGGAAAATACTTCTCTAAAAATAACTCCTTGAATCTTTCCCAAGTAATAACATCCGTCACTTCCAATGTCTTAACAGTTTCCCACCAGTAGGTGGCTTCATTCTTCAAATAGTAACTTGCAAACTCAACTTTCTGTTCCTCTCTCACCTTAACCAAAGCAAATGACTTCTCTATCTCCTTTACCCAAACTCTTGCATCAATCGGATCTAAATAACCTTTGAATTCCGATGGATTCACTACCTGAAAAGTCTTAAAAGTTACCTGGGGATTGGTCTGTCTTTGTTGTTGTTGAGTCAGGTTGATTGTTTATTGAGCCAAGATCTGGAGAATCTGGGCTACTGTTGGGTCTATGGGACCTGGATTTGCATTCTGGTTTTTATCATCTTGGTTGTTGTTGTTGTTGTTGTTGGTTTCTTCATTGTGGTTGGTAGAACGGGTATTTCTTCTGGAAGGCATTTTCTGTAAAGAATCAAAGAATTTATTTAGCCTTTGAATCAAATCCTTTTTATAAAAAGTTTTTATAAAACAGAAATATCTCTTTTTGAAAACATTTGTGATAGTTGAACTAAATAAATTGCATGCTTCTTTATAGTTGTAAACAGTTAAGGGGATAGGGTACATGTTATCACAAGAGTTTATAACTGGTGCAGTAAATAAAGTAATATAAAAAATGTGGAGTAAATGTAAATGATAATGCGGGAAAAGGAAAGATATTGATATATATATCAAAGTTTGGTAGTACAAGCGTGAAAATGCTTCAACAAAAGTAAAAGATACAACATGCCTATACACTAGTCAGCAAGTCTAGTCTATAAGTACAGACCAAAAATTTCTGCTGATACACACTACACATTAATGTACATATAAAAGCTGTCACAGCATCTCTGTCGTCTAACTCCTGGGAAACTCTAGTCCACCAAGTCTCGCAAGATCATCTAACACCTCTCTAGCCCAACCCATAAGAGCACCCGGGCCTGCATACTCACAAGTAGCTCCATGCAGACTAGCTTCAAGAACCCTCCAGGTCACATGAATCTCCTCCCGAAGCTCCCTCGCACTCCTGTCAATATCAATAGTCCTCATAATATGATGTAGCTCCTGAATCTATGCCAACAGGGCCTCTCGCTCCAAAAGAAGAGCCTCATACCGATGATAAAGAACATGGCATACAACTGGAAATATGAACCCGCAACTGAATGCCCAGTAGATTCAGAATCAGCAAGTGGGATCCTCGGATAGGTGGCCTCATACCAGGGGGAATAGCTCACAATGGTGCAGCTGTCACAACAGGATGTAGTATAGGTAACACCGGTGGAAGAACATGATGTGGACCAGATGATGGTCCTCTGACTGAAGGCTCAAAATGATCAGATGGTACTGGAATGATAGAATCTGCCATTGCTGCTATCTAAAAATCACATCACAAGATAAGAATCTTGAATCACAAAAACCTATTATATAGCCGCACTCAAACTCTCGACGTTCTATCTTTCTATTTCTTACTCTTAATCCTAACCCTCTACCCATTCCTGACAATCTAGGCTTGTGTCAGTGACTTATAACCATTAGTTATGATACCAAACCTGTGACTGCCCTCCAAACCCGAGTCAGAAATTTGAGGTTCACAACACACACATACCATGAAAATAATGATAATGATATGCAGTGACCCTACTTACCATATACCATGGATAGCAACAGGTTAAAGTATGCACATAAGCCACAACCACACTTATATTACAAACGTACCAAAACCCGTCTAGATTAACTCTCATCTGAATAACAAATATTCTTACAAACTTTCAAACTTAAACTATTATAAAAGTCTTCAGCTAGCTTATTTCGTCTCAACCTGGAATTCTAGCCCGCACATTTGATTGGGGATCCTCGCTACCAACAGGTTCCTTCTTAACTAGAAAAGAACCTAAACAGAATCGCATAAATGAGCTAACTAGCTCAACAAGTCACAGTGACAATATTGAGATTAAACAATGATCAAATGAAGTGATTTAGGTTATCAAGTTTCTTTATAAGTAATGATTAGAATTGGATATTCAATTTTTATTTTAAAAACCAAGGTTAGGCTGCTGATCAGTCATGCAATAACCCCGGGCAAGGCACACAACTCTGCTCTATATACTGGATCCAAGGCACACATTGGCCTAATACGACCACGAATCTGGTCTGAACACGAATATGGTCCACATTTATAAAATAATCCAATTCTATAACAATAACAGAATAAACAATGTAAATCAATAAATAGAATCATAAATAACATTTATCTTCAAGCATAAGGTGATTTGCAATCATCACAAGGGTATAACAAGATAAGTACAAATATTGGCTATTAACCGGTAAAAGAATCAGATAACAGAAGAATCAAGGTTTAATGGTTATAAGGATTAGTCTTTTGTTGTATAAGGTATAAAGGTTTGTATATTCAACAATTCTGGTTCAGTGATCGGTATATAGTTTGTATGTATTTATGGAGTAGTATCATATATTTTTGGTTTGTATCTAGGTATTCAACAATCAATGATTTACAAGGAATAGGACTTAAGGTTCAAAGATCAATAACTGGAATCAGGGTTTAGGGTTAAATACTTTAAAGCACTTTCAATATAAAACAGAACTATTCCAAAAACATATCAAGATAGTTAAAAAATTACTTGCCTTATCTCAACTCGCTAACACTTCACTTGCTCTCGTTCACCGTCTCTTATTCACCGACTATCTGCTACCCTTTCCTACATCTCGCTTCTTCTGCTTAGACATTACAAGTATCTATCAATACTTTTTCTCACTTTATTTTATTCGTTATAAGCTTCTATCTACCCTTCGTTTCACCCAAATCCGACTTACGGATTGAAAGTTATGATTAAAACAGTTAAACAGTCGGATAATATATAATACATAACACAAAAGATATTCGATAAAATACTTTTTCAAAAAATATTCTGGGTTAAAAATGATTTCTCAGATAGTTAATACAAATTTTTAAACATTTTTCGGAATTAAAACAATCATTTATAAGCAATTAACAGGGTTCGAATACCTGAATCTAACTTTAAAATCATTTTATAATAATTATCGAGCCTTGAAAATAATTTAAAATAATATTTTAAAGCTCGAAACTATTTTTCAGAATTTTTAAATCAAAAGAAATAATTAAATCTAATTAAATAATTAATTAAAATTAATTAATAATCAATTAAATCAATTAATATTTGAATTAATTGTTCAATTAAATACTTAATTATTAACTAAAATTAATTAATTAAATAATATAGATTTATTTTTGAATTAAAAATAATTTTCAGAATTAAAATAATGATTTTCAGAATTCTTAATAATTAAAAAAGAATTCATGAAATTAAAATAAATAGAAAATATGATTTTTATAAATTTTCAAAGCAGGAATCCTATTTTGAAAATTTCTGAAACTACAGGGACCTGACTATTTCTTCTTCGAAACTATAGGGACGAAAGTGCAATTTTTTGCACGCCATCGCCAGAAAACCACGGGTTCGCCGGAGAACACTCCTCCACTACCGTCACACCACCAACTCCTCCAGAATCAAACTACAGAACACAAGGAATCTATCCATGCAATTACTTTTAACAGGTAACCCCGGAGTTGGCTGGAAAAGCTTGAAGAAATCTCGCCGGTCGGCGAGATTTTCTTTGATCCGGTCAGCCCAACTACGGTATCGTCTGTTCACGAGACCACCACCAATCGATTCCTTTTTTCAAGCTCTACACATTCATACCAAACAATCATACTAATAACCCCTAGATCAAAAACCCTTAATTTCAATTGAAAACATTCATGCGAATTAAGAACCCTAGTTTTGAAATTTGAAGATTAAATCCACTTTTGAGCATGTTACTGAACTCCAAATGACTATTATGACATACCAAAATGATCAGAATCAAATTATCTATAACATGCAATCATCAAATCATACAAACAACATCAAAATCAAAAATTCATAATTAAACCCAAAATAATTCGAAATTAATAAAAATTATAGAAAATACCTATGGATTGTGCAGTATTATGGATGATAGATTCTGAAAGTACTCTTCAAGACCTTTGTTTTGGTTACTTGAACTCCAAAATCCAATATCGATAACACCTTCAAGTATAGGTTTGATTCTCAAGAACAATTATGAATATTATGATTTTCTCTCAAATTTATATATTTTTCTGTTTGCAAATGATTATCTGTACAAAATAAAATAAGGTAAGAGCTATTTATATTTACTGAATATTGGTACCCTGTTGGATCATACTGGATATAAAATATAATACCTAATTGATAAAACATATCCAATTCGGTACCAGTTTTAGGATAATTATCAAAACCGGATTTTTTGTAAATACAGACTGGTCTCAGCGCTTTGGTTACACGAATTACGAGAAGATAATATAATAGTTTAATCAAAATATCCCATTTCTCGAGAATACGGGTTTTATCGATTTACCGAAATGAATATTGTATCGAAAATTTTTTGCGCCGGGACCTATACAGGGAAAACCGTACTCCAGATTGAAAAAGTCAAAACATGGAAAATGCTCAGAATATTGCAATTAGGTTAGAAATGAGTATTTCCGAGACTTTGGGGTTGTAAGAATGTAAAAATGATTGAAGTCGATCGATTCCCGATTATACAAAATAATTTATAAATACTCAGAAATATAATTTATTAAATCCATAAATCATTTATAAAATCATATATCAACATAAAAATTAATAGAAAAATATCAGAATTATCTATACTTTATTTTGGATATATAAAAATTAATATACTCAAATTTTATCACATTTAAACATCCAAACACATATACCACTTAACAGATAATTCACCAAAAATTCACAGAATCATCACAGAATATTTATTTAATAAAAAATAATTACACGATATATCCTGGATATTACATCAGCCAATACTTGAAGACCATCTGGTTTCTTGGGAATCTTGTATGCTAACTTCATTAATCTTCTTTTCTTAGGTTTAGCAACTACAACCAAATTTTGATCTTCTTGAACACAATTGTACCATCACTGTCACTTTTAGAGTGTGATGATTCATCAACTAGTTTAGTACTAGTTTGAACTTTCTTTTTCTTGATTTCTGCAAGCTTCTTCCTGTGTGTTACTAATGAAACACTTTTCTTCCTTACTCCACCTTGTTGCTCCATGGGTGAGAGTGAAACAACCTTTAGACCTGATTATCTCTGAGACAAATCAGACTTAGCTACTGTCTTTGATTTTGCAACTAATTCCTTTTGAAAAGAACTATAGGTGATTTTGTGTTTCCATTTAAGTGAAGAAAAATGAACACTTGGGTCAGGAACAATATTGGATGTGTCCTGTTCCATAGTGTCAGGATTTGAAAACTATATTTGTCCGGCATTTTGTTAGACAAAAATACCCACAATTCTCGAAGTAAAACCATTTTTCTCCTGAAAGTATCTTTCCTTTTTGCTAAATCAGACAATGATTTAAAATTAATTTGAAAGATTATCAGTAATTCATCATTCTCAAAACTTTTACCAGGTAAAAGATATGTAAAAATCAATTGTAAGAACCTAGTGTAATCAACACCACCGGCTTTATCACTAAATCGAGCTATCAAGAATTGCATAATAGTGTTACCATAATCAAACGTATGACCAAATATCAATGAATAACCTATCTATAGTGATAATAATGGAAGAGCATCAAAATTAGATACCTTATTCAGAAAATCTCTACTTAGACAATCAAAGAATAAATTTCATTCTTTCCTGAGCTTTGTTCTGAACATCTCCCGAGCCTTAGTGAAATCAACCACATGACCAATGTCTCTGACCCATTCAAATAGTGTCGAAGTGGGAGTCACAACTAGAATCCTGCCATTCAAAACAGGAAATTTCAAAGCTGCCTCAACCATATTAGCGTTGATCTCATATTCCTGATTTTTGTGTGTGAAGATAATGACCCCTCTCTCAGCATCAATTTTCGAATTCTCCCAAATCTGCATAACATTGTCAGGATTAAATGTATCAGGATCTGACGTGTAGAGCAGAATCTGACATCTCAATTATTAGCATAGTCAACCATACCAAGCTCATGAAGTATTCAAAACATTGCTTCAGGTAAGGGCTTGGTGAAGATATCAGCTACTTGTTGATCAGTCGGAACAAAATGAAGCTCAATGGTTCCTTCGTTGACATGTTCCCTGATAAAATGATACCGAATACTGATATATTTTGTGAGTGACTGTTGAACTGGATTACCTGTTATTGCAATTGCGCTTTGATTGTCACAGAATATAGGAATCTTTATGTAAGACAAATTATGGTCCATTAGTTGATTGCGCATCCAAAGAATCTGAGCACAACAACTGCCAACAACAATATATTCAGCTTCAGCCGTTGATGTAGAGATTGATTTCTATTTTCTGCTATGCCAAGTGACCAATCTACCACCCAAATACTGACAGCCATCAGAGTTACTCTTCCTATGAATTTTACATCCAGCAAAGACTACATCAGAATAACTGACCATACTGAAATCTGATTATCTTGAATACCACAAACCAAGAGATCGAGTCCCCTTTAAGTATCTCAGAATTTTCTTTACATCAACTAAATGAGATTCTCTGGGCTTGCCCTGAAATTTTGCACACAAGCAGGTTGCATACATAATATCTGGTCTACTAGCAGTTAGATAAAGCAATGAACCAATCATACCTCGATACACAGTAACATCAGTTTTTGTACCTTGGTCTGGATCTAACTTAGTAGTAGTGGCCATTGGAGTTGCAGCAGTTGAACTTTCTTGCATATTGAATCGAGTCAATAAGTTGTTTATGTACTTAGACTGATTGATGAAAATTCCCTCATCAGTTTGTGTAACTTATAGTCTAAGAAAGTAACTCAAATCTCCCATCATACTCATTTGATACCTCGACTTCATAAGATCAAAAAATTTCATGCACAGATTATCGTTACTAGACCCAAAAATAATATTATCAACATAAATTTGCACCAAAAGCAGATCATTACCTTTATTTATATAAAACAAGGTTTTGTCAATAGTACCTCGTTTGAAACCACTTTCAATCAGAAATTTAGCAAGTGTTTCATACCAGGCCCTTAGTGCTTGTTTGAGTCCATATATAGATTTGTCAAGTCTGTACACATGATCATGAAACTTTGGATCAAATAAGTCAGGTGGTTGCTCAACATATACTTCTTCCTCTAATTCTTCATTTAGAAAGGCACTTTTAACATCCATCTGAAAGACCTTGAATTTCTTGTGAGCAACATATGCTAAGAAGATTCGAATAGCTTCCAGTCTCGCCACAGGAGCAAATGTTTCATCATAATCAATACCTTCTTATTGCAAGTAGCCCTTTGCAAGAAGTCTAGCTTTGTTCCTGACTATTGTGCCATCTGAATCTGTCTTATTTCAAAAAACCCATTTTGTGCCAACTACTAATTTATTCTTTGGCCTTGGGACAAGTTTCCACAATTCATTCCTTTCAAACTCATTCAACTCCTCCTGTATTGCTTGAATCCAATCAGCATCCTTTAGTGCGTCTTCTACTTTTTTTTGGTTCTTCCTCATAAAGGAAGTTGTGATAAAGAAATTCATGTTCAGTTGCACCTCTGGTTTGGACTCCAGCCGTAGGATCACCTATGATAAGATCAGGTGTATGATCTTTTGTCCATTTCACATCCTTTGGTAGTTCAGTCTCATTTCTTGATTCCCCCCATGCACTTGTGCTGTCATCTCTATGTGAAGCTCCCCTGTATCATTGTTTTCTGCTCCTAATTGGGATGGACTTCTATTTGAAGACTGGTTACCAGACTGATTTTGATTTTCATTTGAATGATTTCCTCCTAATGAGCTATCAACTATTTTGTTTGAGAAATTTTCAATAGATCTTGTATTTTCTGGTTCATCTTCATCATCAGAATTTGAATTACTAGTGTCGTCACTTTCTGTCTGTAGATGTTGCTCCCCCTCAACATGTGGATCTTCATGAACTAACACTAAATCAGGATTAGAGTCGTCATCAGGTTCAGACTTATTTTCAAGATATGGCTTGTCTCCAGTGTGGAGTAATTCTTCAGAATGTAAAAGTTTCCTGACTTGAGTCTGTTATTTGCAAACACAAGATCTTCATGCAAGTCTTCTTCAATTCCAGTGATCTTCTTGTCATCAAAGTAAACATGAATTGATTCAACAATTATCCTCATTCTCAGATTGAAGACTTTGTATGCTTTTGACGAAAGATACCCAACAAAAATGCCTTCATCAGCTTTTTTGTCAAATTTTCCAAGCATTTCAGGATGTGTTCTTAGAACAAAACACTTGCATCCAAAGATGTGTAGATGCTTTAAGCTTGATTTCTTTCCTTGATCATTTAATAAGGAGTTAATCCATGTCTGTTGATCAGAGTCAAATTCTAAATATAACAGGCAGTATTGACAGCTTCAATCCAAAAGTATGTGGGTAGATTAGCTTCCACTAACATAGTCCTACCAGCTTCAATAAGCGTCCTGTTTTTCCTTTCTACAACACCATTTTGTTGAGGTGCTCCAGGAGCTTAGAATTGTTGAGAGATTCCCTTGTATCTGCATATCTCATCCATCTTGCTATTTTTGAATTATGTCCCATTGTCACTTCTCAGAATTTGGACTTTGAACTTTGTGCCATTTTCAATAATTCTCAGATGATCCAGTAGAATTTCAGCTGTTTCAGTCTTACTTTGCAAGAAAAACACCCAAGTAAATCTAGTGTATTTATCAACAAACACTAAAGTATACCTTTTCTTGTTGATTGACATGACATTCGTATGACCAAAGAGATCCATGTGCAACATTTGATATGGCTTTTTGATAGATGATTCTGACTTGCTCTTGAAAGAGGTTCTTCTTTGCTTAGATTGCTGACATGCATCACATAGACCATCAGGGGAGTAGTACATGTTAGGAAAACCTCTTATTAAATCTTTCTTCACCAGTTCATTGAGATTATTGAAGTTGAGGTGAGAAAGCTTCTTGTGCCAATTCCAACTTTCATCTACTGATGCCTTGGTTACCAGACAAGTTTCTGGACCATCAGTATTTGCATAAAGTTTGGCTCCATAAATGTTTCCCTTGTCTGTAAGCTTTAAAGACCGTTTTTCTTGTGATCTTATGAACTACTTCACAGTGAGTATCAGAACACGATATAGAAACCTCTATCAGTGATTTGACTAATGCTTAATAAATTACACTTCAGTCCACCTATCATAGCTACGTTTGAGATGATGACATTTCCAATGATAATATCTCCATATCCCAGTATTTTCCCTACATTTCCATCTCCATAGGAAACCATTGGGCCAGCCTTCTCCCCATATTCTGACAACAGGAATTTATTTCCAGTCATATGTGCTGAACATCCACTATCCAAGATAAGCACATTCTTCTTGTTTCCATTAATTAGAAATATGGAAATCAGTCAGAATTTTTGAGAACCCACACTTGTTGGGTTCTTTTTGACTTTTATGCATTTTTATATTAGCCGACCTTTTGTCATGATTTGGTCCATCAGGATTTACTCCATCAGGATTTGTCTTGGCACTTTTAACTCTATAAGATGTATGCACATTCAGTTTAGCAGTTCTATTTAAAACATCAATTTTCTTGAATTTTGGCAAAGGATCATAATTGTTGTGATACACACTATGATAATCCTTACAAGTGTAAATAGAATGCCAACTGCTATCACAATAAGAACAAGGATTTTGTGGTTTGTATAATACTGATCTACCACTAATGTCAG
Organism: Apium graveolens; assembly: GCF_009905375.1. Classification (NCBI taxonomy): domain Eukaryota; kingdom Viridiplantae; phylum Streptophyta; class Magnoliopsida; order Apiales; family Apiaceae; genus Apium; species Apium graveolens. The sequence continues at coordinate 158,918,295 of NC_133649.1, read as the reverse complement.
ATTCTGGAATTTTAGAAATTTTCTTTTTAGGCTTCCTGCAATCAATCGTAATATGATTAGTATTACCACAGTTAAAACAAGCTTTCCTAGGTGCATTATGAATGTATTTATAGTTGTTTCCCTTGTTTATTCCTTGTTTTCCATTTCTACCTCTCTTACACCTAGGTTTGGGAGCCTTAGAAGTTACCTCACATATCTTCTTATCTAACTGACTCTTAGAGAGAAGTCCTATGTTTTTACCTTTCTTGTCTTGCTTTTTAGGATCTTATTTTATTTTAGCAGGGACTCTAGGTTCAGCCTTTTCTTCAGCATTGTTCTTAGAGGCAGAACCAAATTCATAGACTGGCCCAGCTCCTCTTTCATCAGTTCCAACAAAACTAACTGGAGTAGTGTTATTAATGGATTATTGATATCATCAAATTTTTTAAACTAGACATTCTTTCCAGTTTTTATCACTGATGAAATCATGAACTTTCTCTAGTCTAGCATACTTGATGTTTATCTGAGTTTCATTATGTTGTGCTTTCTTACATGCTTTTTCATGTTCATTCATGCAAACTAACTCAGCTTCTAAGAACTCATTTCTTTCTTTAAGCCTCTTATTATCAGCAATCAAAATATTACATTCAATAGTCTTGCATTTAAAAGTAACATGCAAAGTGTACAAGAAAGTTTTCAGTTCAGACACATTATCAATATCAATAGGAAATATAAATGAAGGTACCTTAACAGTTCCCGATGCATTCTCTTCATGAGCTTCCATGAGTGCATACCATTCATCATCATTGTCAGTTTCTGATGAATCCATTCAGTCTATGTTGGAGTTTGTTGTGACCAAACCTTTTCCAGTTGTCTTGGGGCACTCACTAGCCAGATATCCCCTTTCATTACAATTGTAACATGTCACCTTGGTCTTGTCAAACTTCCTTCCCCTGTTGTTCTTACCATCACTCCTTCTGGACCTGTCTTTGTCTTGACTAGAGAACCTTCTGTTGAAACCACCTTTCCTCTGTGGTTTTCTAAACCTCATCCTTCTGAATCCTTTTATTAGTATTGCAGCCATCTCAACCACTTGTGGATCATCCATATCGATCTCAGAATCCTCGTCAGTATCTGTGTCAGGATCTGATGTATCATCAGTATCTGATTCTTCCACAATGCTCCTTCTCCTTGACCTCTCACTTATATTTTCCTTGCCTTTGTGAGTCTCGGCCTTAAGAGCCACAACCTTCATCTTCTGACCTTTTCTATTCTTCCTTTGCTGGATCTCCAAGTCATTAGTCTTCAGCATCCCATATACTTCATCCCGTATCAGAGAATCAAGATCATATTGATGCCTGATTAATAAAGCCTGTGTATCCCAATCTTCTGGAAGAGCTCTCAGAAATTTGGTGTTTGAGTCTTCCCTTTCATATTTTTTTCCAACCAATGATAGATCATTCAACAACGTCAGAAATCTATCATATATGTCAGTAATCGACTCATCAACTTTGGCATCAAATTGCTCATATTCTTGCACAAGAACAACTCTTCTTTTCTTCTTTATTACTATCGTACCTTGACATTATGTTTCCAAGGCATCCCAGATTTCCTTTGCAGTCTTGCAGGCAATAACTCTGCTTGACATCACATTGTCCAAAATGTTATGCAGAATATTCTGAACTCTAGCATCTTTAATGTTGGTGAGACTGCGTAGCTGTATGAACAGTTACATGATAACTCAACACGAGAACAATACTAGAACATGACAGGTTAATAATACTACGTCTACACAAGAAATCAGAAGATATGAAGACAAGGAAAAACAAAGAATCAGAAGTTTAGAAGAAGGCTTGAAGTCTGTTTACAGGTCACTGAAAGAAGCTCATTAATATGTTCATGTCTCACTGAAGAATAAAGGTTAAAGACTTTCAGGATTTCAGAAATGATGAAGATTCAGTGTATAAGTGCTACCAGAAGATTTTAGTGTATTGACATTGATTGAAGATAGACAGTGTTCGAAGTATGGGAATCTGAAGAATTGAAGACATGGTATAGAAAGAGGTTAAAGAAGACAACTGCAGTCTTGAAGCTATACTCACTGACATGAGTTCATTTATATGTTCAAGCGTCGGTGAAGAACAGTGAATGAAGTATTCAAGATTGTAGTAGCAATGAAGACGTTGTCTATGTTGGATTTTAATCGCAGCGGAGGCATGTAATAGCACTTTTACACATACAAAATCCAAATAAAAGCATATAAATCGTGGTAAAAACATAGGGATCGATTACTAACCTTTAATATGCGATCCAAAAGCATCGATCGGAGATCCTTAGTAGCTGCTCCTCAAACGTGAAGCACTCCACCGGTATCCACCAAGAAAACGACGTTAAGGAGGAGGAGGAGGTGGTGGAGAGAATTAGGTTTTATAAAATTTTGGGGTTAGAATAAAAATAGGGTTTATAATAGTATATTTATAGGCAAAATTTTCAGCTGAAATTTTCCCATAAATATTATTATAATTATCCCATTTATTATTCTCATTAATAATTAAAACACCTTTTAATTATTAATCCTTTTTCTAAACACTTTAAAAATAATTCTCTCTCTTGATTTAATTTCCAAAAATTAAATCCTTAATTAATAATATTAAAAACATTTCTTAATTAATTTATAATCAATCAAATCTCATTTAATCAATTATTAAATTTGCCAATTAATTATTTATTTCACAAATAAATAATTATTAGCCATTATTAATTAATTCCTCCACCATTAAATCATTCTCTTTTTATGGTGTGACCCTGTAGGTTCAATATTAAGCCGGTAGTAGAAATAAATAATAATAAAACTATTTTATCATTATTTATATAAATTTTCTAATTTATTAAATATGATTAATTAAATAATCACATTTATTCTACATCGTGAGGAATACTTCTCAGCATATCGCGACTATCCGGATAATATGAATTCACTGCTTAGAATACCAAGAACCTATTCAGTAAATAGTTACCGTACAATAAACTCCTTCTACCCTACAATGTCCCGATTAAATACAAGGCATGGATCTCGTGTCAAGCCTATCTAATTTAATCACTTGCTTACCATTTACTATGCTTAGTTCTATGCAAATTAGAAACTACTTTCTAATTTCATTCACTCTGGCCAGAGATTCCTGAACTAGCATAAGTGGATCAGCCTTGAATATTCGCTTCCTTCACTGGAAGGGGTAGATCCTTTATTGATCATACACCATCTTCGTGTACAAATTCCTATACCCAGTAGAGCCCTAATAATTGTCCCTGAAGACTAAGAACTAAACCAAAGCATAGTTCAGTGTACACAAGATGACTATGATGACCTCAAGTCTAAGGATACTTGTACAACTATCACTATGTGAACAACTACTGACACGTGAGTGAACTCCATCAGTTGTTCAGCTGTGCGAGTCATGTTCAGTGAACTTATTCTATAATAAGCACCTACATACTAGCTATAGTGTCACCACACAAATGTCTATGAGAACAGACATCCTTCATAATGAAGCAAACATAGTATGTACCGATCTCTGCGGATTATTAATTACCAGTTAGTAATCCTACGACCAGGAACTATTTAAGTTTAGAGTTATCATCTTTTAGGTCTCACTATTATGATCTCATCATAATCCATAAAAAGCTTTACTCTAAACTATGGTATATCTTATTTAAACACTTAAATAGATAAAGCCCGTAATAAAAACAAAACTAGTCTTTTATTAATATCAATGAAATCAAAACAGATTACACAAGAAGTTATTCCTAAATCCTAATACATGATTGGACTTAGGACATATTCCTTTCAATCTCCCACTTGTACTAAAGCCAATCACTCTGGTATCTAATACCCATCTAGTCTTTATGACGATCAAAGTGACTTTCAGAAAGTAGCTTTGTGAGTGGGTCTGCTATGTTGTTATGTGTGTCAACTCTATTTCAATACAATACAAGAAATGTTATCGCGCTCCCACTAACCCTTTTGTAGACGCATGGTTCATCTACATTTTTGATAAAATCAAACTCTTTGATTGTCTCATCAAAACGAATGTTCCATCTTTCGAGAAGCTTGCTTTAAACCATATATGGTTCACAGCAGCTTACACACTAGGTTTTCTTTTCTCTTGGAAAGAAAACCATCTGGCTATTTGCCAGATCTCATAATCGTAGTAAGCGGCAATCGCAAGCAAAATCCGAACTGATTTTAACAGGGCTACAGGTAAAAGGTTTCATCAAAGTCAATCCATTGCCTTTGTTTGAATTCTTTTCCCAAAAGCCTGGCCTTAAAGGTCTCCACCTGGCCATCTGCTCTAATCATTCTTCTGTATCCCGTATACATAGATTTCATTTCGGATTTCATGGCACTATGCCATTTCTCTGAGTCAACACTACTCATAGCCTCATTATAGGTCACAGGGTCGTCATCATCAATGATCGACAACTCATTATCATTCTCAATGACAAGGCCATATTACCTCTCAGGTTGGTGAGACACTCTCCCTGACCTACGAATGGGCTGTTCCACAGAAGGTTGTTCAGTCAGAACAGGTGTTTCCACTTGATCCGTAGTAGTTTGTGCTTCTTGAACTTCATCAAGTTCAATTTTGCTCCCACTGTTTCCTTCAAGGATAAACTCCTTTTCCAAGAAGGTAGCATGTCTGGAGACAAACACCCGATGATCGGTGTAAAAGTAATACCCTAAAGTCTCTTTAGGATATCCCACAAAACTACATTTTACGGATCGATATTCCAGCTTATCTGGGTCAACTTTCTTGACATAAGATGGACATCCCCAATCTTAACGTGTTTAAGACTCGGTTTCCTTTCTTTCCATATCTCATACGGAGTTTGAGGAACAGATTTGGAAGGCTCCTTCTTCATTAAATATGCTGAGGTTTCCAATGCATAACCCCATAGGAATACTGGAAGATTTGCATAGCTCATCATGGACCGAACTATGTCTAACAAAGTTCGATTTCTCCTTTTAGATACCAATCTGGAGGAGTCCACTGGGAGACTATACCATTTACTTTGAGATAATCCAGAAACTCTCCATTCAAGTATTCACCACCTCGATCTAATCGAAGAATTATAATACTATGTTTGGTTGTTTCTCCACTTCATACTTATACTCTTTAAACTTTTCAAAGGCTTCAGACTTGTGTTTCATCAAACACATATCCGAATCCAGATCTATCATCTATGAAAGTAATGAAGTATGAAAATCCACCCATGGCTTGCGTAGACATTGGTCCACATACATCTGTGTGTACCATTCCTAGCAAATTTGCAGTCCTCTCTCTATGTCTACTAAATGGAGACTGCAGTGCCACAATGAAGTGAGATTTTCATCATCCCTTTTCTTTTATTAGTTTGTTCAATCTGAAGTAAATTATGTCACATTTATACAGACCATTATTTAAAGTACCACGTTCATAAAGAATATTATCTCTAAGAATAGAACATTCATTATTCTCAATAATAAATGAAAATCCAGCCAATTCTAACATGGGAATAATATTCCTCACAATCGAGGGAACAAAATAATAATTATTTAAAACAATAGTCTTGCCCGTAGGCATATGTAAATGAAATGATTCTACATCTTCAGCAGCAACTCTTGCTCCATTTCCCATCAGTAGAATCACCTCCTCTTCCTCAAGAGTCCTACTTCTCCTTAGTCCCTGCAACAAATTGCAGATTTGAGAACCACAGGAGGTATCTAATACCCAAGTAGAAATTTGATTTAATGACATATTCACTTCTATCATGAACATACCTGAATCAGAAGCGGTAGTCTCACTACCCTTCTTCTTCTTCAATTCTGCAAGGTAAACCTTGCAGTTCCTCTTCCAGTGCCCCACCTTGTTACAGTGAAAGCAAACAACTTTACTCTTGGGGTCTTCAGCTTTTGGTGGAACCGGCGTTTTCTCACCTACTTTCTTCTTCTTGGAAGGGTTCCTCTTCCTTTTCTTAGGATTGGAACCTTCACCAATTAGAAGAACAGAACTCTTCTTAGGGGGAAAATTCGATTCTGCAGTCTTCAACATGTTGTGGAGTTCAGGCAGGCTGACATCCAACTTATTCATGTGAAAGTTCACAACAAACTGCGAGAACGAACTCGGAAGCGATTGCAAGACCAAATCTTGGCTCAGCTCCCCATCCATGGCAAAACCAAGTTGTCCAAGGCGTTCAATCAAATTGATCATCTTAAGTACATGGTCATTCACAGATGATCCCTCAGACATCCTACAACCGAACAGCTCCTTCGATATCTCATATCGAGCTGTCCTCCCTGCCACATCATACAACTCTTGTAGATGCATGAGGATAGTGTGAGCATCCATATGCTCATGTTGCTTCTGTAGCTCAATGTTCATGGAAGCTAGCATGATGCATTGAGCAACATTTGCATCATCTATCCACCTACGATACATAACATGTTCATCATTATGTGCATCACTAGCAGGTTCAGTAGGCTTAGGTGAGTCAATCACGTATTCCAGCTTCTCAATCCTGAGAACAATTCTCAAGTTTCGAAGCCAGTCAACATAATTAGGACCAGTTAATTTGTGAGCATCCAGTATGCTCCTGAGTGATAGTGCAGAATACATAATGTATATTGTAAATCTGTAAATGATAAACACATAACAACACTTAGCAAATATTCGATTTCATTTTAAAACACTATATGAATCGGGTCTTTATTCATAAGTGGCTCTCACTAGTTTACCTAATTTATTCAACCCCCTACGTGAAAAATTAAGCATTCATAATGCTAGTGGGAATAGGGATCCTACATTCCATTACACAACCCCGGCTGTGGCACGAAACACCATGTAATGTTCAATAGGCAGACAACTCTTGTCAATTACATCTAATGGTATTCCCTAATCAAACTTTAGCCTCTTGAATAATTGAGTCACGACTGTGGCACGACAAACTCAATATTCTAAGTCAAGTCTAACCCAACATTCCGTACAATTGAATCAGTCCCCAAAGGCCCATGGCTATGGCACGTAACGACCTTTAGATTCTTATTCAATGTACACATCTCTATGTAATAGAAAATTATTTCTTATTTCGAAATCAAAGCCCTCGGCTGTGGCACGAAACGACAATAATTTAAAAATAAGAACTACTTTCTATCATGTTGGAAGGCTATGACCGACACAAACCCATTGTGTCATTGGCCAATTACTACTTGATATTATTTAATTTTAGAGGGATTATATTACGTTACAATCATAATCATATTATAAAGAGATTCTTCCTTTTAAATTAAATATTTCAAATCAATAATCAATAATCAGATGATTCCCAGATCGGGTGGAGCATTGTCAAGAGGCGTCACTTAATAACCCTTTCTTACAGATAGAAATCTGTTGTTGACAGAATCATCCTTTCTCTCATATCGAAAATTCATATTCAATTACGTGTTTCACAAACACAAGAATCTCATGATTGTATTCATAATATTATTATTAAGGCTATGAAACAATTTCACTATACTAGGTTGTCTAACAAACGCCTTATGTTCATTTAAGTTCACCTAAATCTATCATCGCATGATAAACTAAGCATATATCACATATATAAACATGAATAAACATCAAGGTAGGCATGTTATATCATCTAGCACATTAGTCTAAGCATTATACATCTCTATGTATCATATGAAGCATTTAAAATCAATTCAAACGATCAAAAATAGCTTTAAAACACTTCTGTTAGCTATAAACAGTTCGAAACAATTTCATAAAATATCATATAATATACCATTAGAAGCGTCTCGAAAAGACGAATCCAACGGCACCAAAATCGCCCAAATCTGAGCTAGCACGCGCCCTCACGCGCTGAAACAAGGTCCCCCACGCGCGGCCACGCGCACACGCACTCTCAGGCACGTGTCAGAACTGTTCCCCACGCGCCCCCACGCGCACACGCGCGTCACGCGCCTAACCCCCTATGTTGACGTCAGCATGACGTCATCTGATGACGTCAGCATGACGTCATCTGATGACGTCAGCATGACGTCATCAGCGCGTGTCTTCCACGCGCCGCGCGTGGCACGCCAGCGCGTGAGCCCCACGCGCGCGTGGTCGACGCGCGGTCCTTGGTTCTGTTTTCAGCAGTCGCCGTTTTCCTTCTCGGTTGTCGCGCCTGACATTCTCTGTACTCTCTCTTTTCGTGCCACCGTACTTAACTCAGCAGCACATCACATGTGCCTTTAATATTTAACAGCAGCAGATAACAGATATACAAATATATATATACATACTTACAATTCATATATATATATATATCTTTATTTAATTACGAATTTAATTGCCAGATCTTCAAAAATTCATAATAAAAAATCTATACATCATAAAATTATGAAAAAAATACCCAGACGATCTACAACACTTGTAGAACCCAGATCAACATTCAAAATTATTCTGAGAAACGATTTCTCATCAGACAAAATTAATTCAAGATATAACTTGTAAAAATCATAATTAATTCATACAAGCACATAAAATTCTGAAATTTTTACCACAGATCTATATGCATACAACCTAATCTCTGATACCAATGTTGGATTTTAATCGCAGCGGAGGCATGTAAAAGCACTTTTACACATACAAAATCCAAATAAAAGCATATAAATCGTGGTAAAAACATAGGGATCGATTACTAACCTTTAATATGCGATCCAAAAGCATCGATCGGAGATCCTTAGCAGCTGCTCCTCAAACGTGAAGCACTCCACCGGTATCCACCAAGAAAACGACATTAAGGAGGAGGAGGAGGTGGAGAGAATTAGGTTTTATATAATTTTGGGGTTAGAATAAAAATAGGGTTTATAATAGTATATTTATAGGCAAAATTTTCAGCTGAAATTTTCCCATAAATATTATTATTATTATCCCATTTATTATTCTCATTAATAATTAAAACACCTTTTAATTATTAATCCTTTTTCGAAACACTTTAGAAATAATTCTCTCTCTTGATTTAATTTCCAAAAATTAAATCCTTAATTAATAATATTAAGAACTTTTCTTAATTAATTTATAATCAATTAAATCTCATTTAATCAATTATTAAATTTGCCAATTAATTATTTATTTCACAAATAAATAATTATTAGCCATTATTAATTAATTCCTCCACCATTAAATCATTCTCTTTTTATGGTGTGACCATGTAGGTTCAATATTAAGCCGGTAGTAGAAATAAATAATAATAAAATTATTTTATCATTATTTATATAAATTCTCTAATTTATTAAATATGATTAATTAATTAATCACATTTATTCTACATCGTGAGGGATACTTCTCAGCATATCGCGACTATCCGGATAATATGAATTCACTGCTTAGAATACCAAGAACCTATTCAGTGAATAGTTACCGTACAATAAACTCCTTCTACCCTACAATGTCCCGATTAAATACAAGGCATAGATCTCGTGTCAAGCCTATCTAATTTAATCACTTGCTTACCATTTACTATGCTTAGTTCTATGCAAATTAGAAACTCCTTTCTAATTTCATTCACTCTGGCCAGAGATTCCTGAACTAGCATAAGTGGATCAGCCTTGAACATTCGCTTCCTTCACTGGAAGGGGTAGATCCTTTATTGATCATACACTATCTTCGTGTACAAATTCCTATACCCAGTAGAGCCCTAATAATTGTCCCTGGAGACTAAGAACTAAACCAAAGCATAGTTCAGTGTACACAAGATGACTATGATGATCTCAAGTCTAAGGATACTTGTACAACTATCACTATGTGAACAACTGCTGACACGTGAGTGAACTCCATCAGTTGTTCAGTTGTGCGAGTCATGTTCAGTGTCACCACACAAATGTCTATGAGAACAGACATCCTTCATAATGAAGCAAGCATAGTATGTACCGATCTCTGCGGATTATTAATTACCAGTTAGTAATCCTACAACCAGGAACTATTTAAGTTTAGAGTTTTCATTTTTTAGGTCTCACTATTATGATCTCATCATAATCCATAAAAAGCTTTACTCTAAACTATGATATATCTTATTTAAACACTTAAATAGATAAAGCCCGTAATAAAAACAAAACTAGTCTTTTATTAATATCAATGAAATCAAAACAGATTATACAGGAAGTTATTCCTAAATCCTAATACATGATTGAACTTAGGACATATTCCTTTCAGTCTAAAGTACCAGAAAGGATTCAAGTGAAAGTACATTTGTTTATTGACAGTCAGTGTTTGAAGCAATAAAGTTGTTGTAAGCTTAATAATGTAATCAAGGCTATAATACGAAGACCTGAATCGGAGTTAGTCGTCTGTGAACCAGACCAGTTGCACTAGGCGTCAACAGCTCGTGAAAGGAATCTGGGTATTATTTTTAGAAGAATTGTTAAGTTGAGGAACGTACTTGGATTGAACGTTTATCTGTTAAAGTACGAGAAGAGGTGTGCAAGGTATATAGCTAAGCGGCTCGAGGGATTGGCGAATCTCAAAGTTTAATTGTTAATTAAATAAATTTATTTAATGGACTTTAATATAATTTATTTCATAAACTTAAAATGATTTATTTTATAAACTTTAAAAAAGTTTATTTTATAAATCTAAATTAGTTTATTTATATAAATTATATTTAAGTTTATTTTATAAATTAATTTAGTTACAATTTAAAATTAAATAAATCAAAAACAAAAACAAAAGAAAAACAAAAGAAAAACAAAAAACAAAAAGCAAAACAAAAACAAAAAACAAAAGAAAAAGAAAAATGGAAAACAAGAAACCAGACCATATATGATCGCAGGTTGATTTATCAACCAAATAAAGTTAAGTACATATATTGTACTTATACTTAATTGGTCGCAGGTTACCACAATCTAGTCGCCGTTTAGCAAATTAATAAAAACCAAATAACTAGTCGCAGGTTGAGTTCCCCCTCCTGAGTCGCAGGTTGCAAATAAACGTCGCAGGTTACAAAAGAATATTCCTGATCTCAGCTCTCTCCTCAGCCACACATTATTGATATACAAGTCTACACAGCAGCAGAAGCATTCAACAACCAGATTGTATTGTTCTGTTCATCTTCTCTCCCAAGAGAGCTGGTAAAATTAGAAGCAAAGAGAGACATGAGAGATATACACCCAAATCTATATCCGTTAATATTCTCACCGGAGTAACGTTATAATGTCCGATTTAACTCTTGTATATTCATAGGGGCATTATAATCATTACCCGGTAATTAAATCCTTAGGCAAACAAAAGTTAGAACATTGTATATGATTTAAGTTGTTGATCTTTGTAGAAACTGGGAACTTTGTTGTTTTAAGATTGTAGTCGGTTAATTTATTTACCGGAGTGTAGCAACACCCCTCGCGGATTTATATACGAATATATATTTTCCCGAATATCTTGTGTTCCTCATTTTATTGTCCCAAACACTATTGACCTCAAGAACACGAAACCAGTAACCAAGCACTAAATTTTATATCCGCAAAAGATTCGAAAGAATATTTTAATTTAGTGATGATCGTATTCAACCACCCCTTCTGACGATAATTCGAGACCTAATAATTGGTACCATAACTGACTGATTGATACAGGATCCTTAAAAATAATTTATTTTATTAATTTGCATATACATAAATTTATTTTGTAAATCTGATTTAGCAAATTTATTTTATAATTTTAATTTAAATAAGTTTATTGTATGAACTTAATTTAAATAAATTTATTTTATAAATTTGATTAAATTAATTTATCATTTAAATTTTAGTAAAAAAATTATTAATTTAAATAGTTTTTTTTCAGGATTTTTTTGTGCTTTTGTTTAGCTGCCAATTTTCTTGAATAATAGCTGCCATTTCCAGTACAAAACAGACAGCACCGTAGCTTTCAATAGAATTGCCTGCCAATTCTAATCAATAACAAAACAAAAGGATTTTTGGCAGCAAGTTAACAAGTTTAGCTACCATTCCTATTTGGTTTGCAAATGGTACACGTTTTTGGCATATGGGGGGTAATGTCACCTGCGACTTAAAGAATACATGGTCGCATGTTAGCCGTTAGAAAAAAAATGCCAAGGCGAAAATCAGCCATCCTCTGTGCGCGCAAGAGTAGCCCCATTTTTTTTTTTTATTTTTTGATTTATTTATTTATTCAGAAAATTTAAATTTCTTAAATTTGAATTTTTCTTAGATAATAATTTACGCTTTATTTAATTTTTAAGAAAATTCAAAAATCTTGAAAATAAAATTTTTCGTAAATATTTATTTTTGATTAATTTATTTTTTAAGAAAATTAAAAATTTTGGAAATTTAAATTTTTCTTAAATATTAAATTAAGGGTACTCAAAATATAGGTAGACTCGAGATTTCTCCGGGATTTAAAATATGATTTTAATCTTTCAAAAAAAACGAAGATCACGTGCTATTAAGACGCAAAATTCCCGAATACGAAAATTGAAGATAATGGTTTTCTTACTACAATGGAACTGATTTCAAGACCTACATACGAAAATTGTGGAACATCCTCAAAGGTTTACTCCACAGGATACCACTGGGTTTTCAGACGCAGGAAAAGAATTGAGGTTCTACGAGTACAATTTTTCTCGTAGATTTTAAGACAACGCCATTATTCCAGATTATACAGTCACGCAGTGGTTTGTATCAATGCTACATATATCCGGAAATCACAGAGATCATATAGGCAGGAATTGTGGAGGTCAGAGAGAATAGTGGGGACATACAAACATCTCAGTTACATGCAGTAAAATTGGAACCTCGGGACAAAATGTAAGAGTTACTGATAGTTGAATCAGAGGAAGCTCAGGTAAAAGTACTTGAGGGACTGGACGCCAGGGCAGTGTTTTACTTGTCATGGAAGTTTAGTCACATCAGATTCACTAGGAGTACTTATGCTATATCCAAGGATCAAGCCTATCTATTCTGAAGCAGAGACTTTTACAGATTCAGTTTAAGAGGTGATTACAAGACTGAGATTGGGACATTAACAAGATTTGATAGCTACAGGTATGACAAGATATATGTGTCAAGTAACTATTAGGGGTTTTGCTACAACAGAACAAGAAGCTTGACAAACAAGGATGAGTAGGAATTCAGTTGAAGAGCTGTGACAAAAGTGGAATGTTTTCTTAGGGAAGCAGCCAGTCAAAACTTATAGTGCACGGGAAAGAGTTGGGATGAATCAGATGACGAGAATAATGAATATCTTGCTTTCATAGCAATCTCAGAAGATGATCCAACTCACATATCTCAGGTTTCAAATTCTTAAACCACTGTAATATTTTGCTCTCAATATTCAATGCATGATAAGATCTTAGTGTTTAAATGTTTAACACTCGCACATGCATGATAACATCACACAAAGATAATGTTGACCTAGTTCACTAGAATATTTTTCTGGTAACTAGGATTGATGTTTAACTTGTGTTTGAATATTTGTTGAACATGATTAATTGCTTTTGTTAGATGTATGTTTTTCCAGCAATTAAGACATTTGTTTATGCCTATCTCCTGTATCCTATTACATTGTGATTTATTCATCTGATCTGAATTGTTTGTTAAGATGTGTTAGTTTATAATTGGATTGAGACAGCTAGATGAGATACATCAACATGATTGGACTAGACATAATTAGTGATTTGTTTGTTAATTCTGTTTGTTCCATATCACGCCTATATTATTTAATTCTTATGCGTAATGTTTCTGAATGAATGTTATGTACTCCTATTTCAATGCTTGCTTATTTTTATGCCATGAATGCATCTCTTAGTACTTGCATTAATTATAAAAGAAGCATGTTTAGGATTATAATAGGACAAAGACTGCTAGTCATCCTTATGTAAGGTTGGAACCAATTTCCCCTAGCCTAGAGAAAATTTGTCAAGGGTATTAAAATGGAGAAAATGGTCAGTCAAAGATAAGAATTAGCATGATAAGGTTGCAGCTGTTGTTATCTCTGTTTATATTAAAATCTCTAATCCGTCTGGACCCAAACTGATAAGTTGGGTACCAAGAACTGTTAATCCATTTGTGAGTGCGGGACATAACAGGTTAATTGATTCATATGCATTCTTGGTAATTCATACTCAAGGCATATGATCAAAGAAAGAGCCTCACATGCCTCACAATCAAATGTGATTGACATAAGCTATCCTGTCGATAATTTTTAAAGATGACAGCAAAGGTTTTCAATATAGGATAAGCTACACAGAAAAAGGGATGTCATCATGAATTGAACAATTGGTATCACTGATAACAACTAATTATTGGAGTCACTGATAACAGTTGAAGCATCTTTCTTGCTGAAGAATCAAGGCACAAATCCTCTTATCAGACAGTTCTGCATCAAAGGACAAAATGTCAATTCAATGAACGATTAGTTTCTCATCTGAAGTAGGAAGGTTGAGAAGCTTGCTCTTCTTAGAGTAAGGGAAGAATATGCTCGTAGCTAAGCTGGAATCTGAAGAAAGGTGAAGTCAATAGTTTCTACTGTAAAGCTTCATATGACAAAAGTTTAGCTATAGCATTAGAAGCTCTCACCCTTGAACATCAACTTAAGGAACTCTTTTGTAAAAAGAAGTTAGTGAGAGGACTGCCTCATCTGCAATTCAGAAGGATGATAAATGTGAGGCATGTCAGGAAGAGAAGTCAAAGACAAAATCACATCAAAGTAAAGATATATCTTAGTGATGAGTGATGGCTACTCTTAAAATAAAGTTGTTGTTCATGCGTTCTCAAGACAATACACCACAAATGGTGATTGATCATATAAGAAGATCAAGCTGGAAGCAACTGTAAAAGAAATGATTTTGTGGTCAGATAATGGGACTGAATTCAAGAAGCAGTTCTGATTAATATCTGTAACATCAAGAATATTCAGAGACATATTCAGCACTAGGAACTTCGTGTCAGAATAGAGTGGTACAAAGAAAGAACCGGAACTTGATTAAAGCTATAATGGAAATATCAAGCTAATCAAGACTTTCTAAATACCAAAGGGCTGGAGCAGTCAATACAGTTTGTAACAAGTAAGATCAGGCCTTGATCAGGATGGATACATGAAGACCACTAATGATTTAATGGCCAACAGAAGCAAACAATGGATAACCTCAAAGTGTTTGGAGAGAATGTTCTACAGAAGCAAACGATGAAATGTTTTTAGTTGTTTGAAGATCTTGGCATTTGCAGCTAAGACTTGTAAGGATATTCTTCATGGCTACTCAGTAGAGTCTACAACCTACAAGGCATTTGTGGTTGATCAATAGAAGGTGATAGACATTCTAAGTGTATAGTTCAACAACTCCATGCTCCAAGCTGTTAAAGGTGATAAATGGTATTGATGATTCATATCCAAGCAGTAGAAAGGCGGTGTATAAAAAAACTCATTATTTCAATGAAGCCAGTCAGCAAGGGTAAGGATTTTCAGGAAATCCCAACAACAACTTAGGGGGAGCAAAAGAAAGATCAACTAGTCAGACACAACACCATATTGAAAATCAAGAGGACACTACAAGAACATATATGCTGAGATAAAGGGTTTGATGTCAATATTATTCCCAGAGTCTAGGTCTTAAGTGATCCAGATGGTAGAGTAATGATTAACAAGGCAACTGAGTATGAATGATTAATTCTCTAGTTTTCTATCTAAAGAAGTAACTAAGAAAGTTATAGAAGCTCTGATAGATCCTGATTGATTGGGTGATTGTAAAGCAAGATGAACTCAATCAGTCAACAAGCAAATTGTAGGGAAGCTGGTATCCAAACCAAATGACAATTTTGTAATTGGTACAAGGATAACCAGAAGTCAAAACTGGATGACTATGACATTGTTATGAGGGACAAGGCCAAATTGGATGCTGGGTTATTATCTGGAAGCAGTATTTGACAAAAAGCACCAGTGACGAGACTCGAGGATATTATGACATATCAGACACCTGATGCACATTCAAACTTGGAATTGGACTCTAGTAGATGTTTACAAGTGTACTCCTGGTTGGTGAGTCAAAAGAGGAAGTCAATGCACAACAGTTCATGGACTTTGCAGTTACAGATCTATTGGACTATGCATATCTCTTCTTCACAAGCTCACTCTAGGTTGGTATGAACTAGTATACTACTCAAGAAATCGTCAAGGACATGGTATGGCACTCTAACTGAAGCTACAATTTAATATGAATTTGTAGAGTCGTCATATTAATAACTCTCTTATCACTAGGCACAAACATAATTTTATATATGTGTAGTGATGTAATGTTCTCAAGATGCCAATGTGCAAGGTTCCAAGTGGATCCTAGAGAATCTAATCGTATAGCTATTAACAAGATTTTGAGATATCTAACAGGATTACCAACTCTTGGAGTAAAGTACCCTAAAGATATTGTGCTTAACATGTTTAGCTATATAGATATAGATTACACAGGTTGTAAGAAAGATAGGAGAAGCATCTCTGAAGCTGTCAACTTAGGTGACAGGAGAAGAATCTCAGGAAGCTGTCAACTTCGTGGAAGAAGATTGATTTCTTGTTACGATGAGAAACAACTTTAAATCCAACAACTATGTGGAACACTCTATAACAAGGCACCTTCACACCAAGTATCATTACTTTAGAGAGCATGTCTTTTAGTCAAAGAGTCGCTTGCAGAAACATTTATTAAATCACTTGTTAAAGTTAATTTTTCAAGACTGGTTTGTAAGTGTGGGATATCATTCATTGCATATTAGCTGGAAATCCCATCTGTAAGGAATTCTTAATATAAGTTCACAGGTATTAAATCTTCTATATTTAAAGGTCTTGTGAATTTATCAGTAATCTAGTACCTCGTACTTAGTGCTACTATCTTGATTATCATGATTACAATGTCATATACATTTATGGTAGTTAAGTATTATAGCATTAAGTTTGAATATTATTTTAAATGATTTAAATTATGATAACAGACAATTCCATTCCATATCAGTCTCATAATTTAAATTATGTTAAAATAATATGCATCATAGTTATTTGTATCTTGTACGAATAATTGTGGTACTTTTGGTATTAGTGATATTATTTAGAATTTTTGTTCTAAGTAATCAATGCTTATTTCTAAAATCACTAATATTGAAAGTTGAAGTATTTTCTAAGTTATGTGTATAAAACTCTCAATATTTTTATGCTTAGAAAGTATTTCTAAAATTACTAATTATCCAGAGAGTGATTGCCATGTATATAAGTCATATATCCTGTTGGTGATTATTCAAGGATAATTATAAAAATATTTAAGTGCTAGTATCTAACTCATACATATTTAGTATTTACTTGTTTAATATTTATTTTGAGTAGTTTGGATTATGGAAATTGAAGCAATTCAATGATTTTATTTGCTCCATAATTCAAACTAACTTGAAATAAATAAGCAACATGATTGATTATAACTAAATCTGTCAACAACTGATATCTAGTTTATTGATTGTAACTTATGTGTTATAAGTTAATTATGAGATTTTGGTTTTAGTGAATTTAGCAATGTTCACATCTCAAGAATTCACTGAAATCAGAATCATGATTGTAGCATGATTAGTTGTATGCTAATTTTTGACTTATATCAGCTAATGATATTTAGTTAAGATTTTAAGTACAAACTAATTGTGAAGTATCAGTATTTGTGGCATTATTTAGAACTCCCTTAGGTAATCAATGCTTATCCTCATTCACTTGTACTAATATAAAAAGTGTAAAAATCTTTCTTAAGTACAACTATGGTCAATGTGGATAATGCTTTATTATAAGTAACCATATGTTGTCCACTTAGAGTAATTTTTATACTTATTTGCAAATTCCTATGCCATACTCAATGGATCAAAGTATATGGAACTTAGAATAATTTTCTAAGATTGCAAACAAGACAATGTTGGTTACTGTTGCTTTATTTATCGAACCAATATTGTCTGAGATATTACAGTTGTTAGGAGTTAACAATTGTATAGAATATGAAATAGAATGCTAATGTCTATTTGATAGATAGTTGGTATTTAATTCATTCAGATCTTATTTTAATATATTTGAATTATGATGTTGACAATTCCATGTCAAATCAGTTTCATGATTTAAATTATATTAAAATAAGGTGCAACATAATTATTGGTATCTAAAGTACTTGACAAGTATCAGTCAATGATATATTGTTAATATTTTGTTGCAGATAATTGTAAGATTTTAAGTTCTAGTGAATTTATATGCTTTGCTATATCTGAAAGATTCACTATAATTTGAAATCAGCAGCATAGTCAGTATTATTAAGGTTATTTATCAATAAACAATCTTGTTGATTATAATATTATAAAGATAGATTATGGAGCTTTTGACATGAATGATAATTGCTTATACTTTACCCTAAGTGATCAATGCTTTTACAAAAACTTATTCATATTGAAAGACAAAATCTTTCTTTCTCTTCTTATTACTACTAGATCATGAGTCTGTGTCTTTTTCATATTAAAGGACATGAGTATTTATATCTTTATGCAGAAAAATAGACTCGTGCACTCGAACAGTTTTAAGAGAAAAATCAAACTTCTTTTTACAGTGGTGATTGCATATTTCATTAAAATCTTTTGAAATTACTATTGTACATCATTTCTCTCAAAGATGAAATGTATAATCTTCATTCATTATAAATCTTAAGTGCATTTTATCTTTATATTTCCATATGCTCTGTGATGCAGGTTCAGCCTTCAATGGCCTTCTTTTATTTGATAGTCATGAGGTTTAAAACCCATAACTTCTATCCCAGACTGTAAAGACAAACACAGAAACAGAACCAACCCACACTCTCTTACCACTAAAATGAAGTATGAATGAGCGTGAGGGAGAAAGTGCCTTAGTGCACCACATAATGAAGGTTTTGAAGTTAACCCAACAGCTCTATCTTCTACAAAGATGAGTAGTATTTAAACCGAGGCAACTGCTAGCCCCCATACATCTTCTCAAAAAGATGTAATGGCTGAAAGGGCACAAAAACAGTTACTAGATTCATCCTCTCAACATGGTACATCTATTGAAATTCGCATGTCGGCCAGGGTATCCGATGTAGTGTCACCACCTCAAACATAAACAATTCTTAATGCACAAGGAGAGGTTACACACACAAAGGAATAGTTGACAAAAACAAGAGTTTCGACCATTTTACGGTCAGATTCGATTGTTCAAGGTTCTTTAATGGACCAATTGCCTTTACAGGTGTTAGGAGAGGATACTGATCCAATAGCCATATGTCAGTAGTCAGTGTCTACCTCCCCAGGCTTAAATCCCCTAGATGCATCTGCGGATAGTGGATCTGACATAGGTGCAGATCGACAACTTTTTGATAATGATTCAGATTTACCTGATGAGTCACAAGAAAATGTCTTCACAAACATTAGAAGGGAACTTTGATCTTTATGCTAAATTCTTTGGATCATTATTTACCTTCCCAGAGTTTAAATCTGGAACCCTCAAAGGGAAACTAGCAACTTGTAGATTATGACTCAGATTCATCTGACGAGTCTAATGAGGATGGGGATTTGCGAACTCCCATTGCACCACTTGTGACCTCCTTAAGGATGGCTAAGGTGATTTTCCTTGCAGTTACAGCTGGATTTTGGAGCTATGAGATGAGTGATACACTTATGAGAATGAGTGTAAACACGAGTGGAGAGAAGAGTGAAACACTTATGAGGTACACGAAACAGAATCACACACTCACAATGAGGAAGAAAGGGAAACATCATATCTCATTCCCTATCCCTAAACATGATTCTTGATACTTCGGGTCTCGAATCTGTTTATGATTGGAACCTAACTCTTAGGGACCTAACATTTACAGATTGGATTAGAATACTTCGAGACCTAACAAGTTGGGAGCTAACAATTGGTAACAATTGGTGATCGCATAGTTGGGAGGTATAAGGAGTTGGGAAGATTGGTGAACATGATGATCAACGGTGAAGTCATTCTTGCAGCATTTAAAGGGACATGGTTGATCAGACTATGACTTGTTATTTCATTTCCAACCAAGTAAAATATGAGAACTCCTTCAGACAACAACATACATTACTTCTCTAAGGGGGAGATAAAAGCTTAAATAATAGTTTGGAGGATTCCTCAACTAAGGGGGAGAAATAACAGACAGGAGGAAAAAGGTAAAGCATATAACCACAACACCATTGTTGTTTGTAACTACGGATCCCATTGTATGGGAGAGGTGATAAACACAAAGGTGATTTCCTAGTGATCAGAAGAAGTGGTTTGGTTCATCACTATTCTTCATAAGGGGAGAAGTTGTTTTCCAAAAGGGGTGTACCATTAGTTTTTATCTACAGATCCTATTGTACGGGAGAGGTGGTAAACGAAGGTGATCTCCTTTAAGCAGTTGATTCTCATAGAGGGAGAAGCAAGAGAGATATATGCTTCTCAATAAGAAATGTGGTTGTAAAAAAGAAGCTGCGGATGATTACTTCAAGACTGAGAAGTATTATCTGGCAGAGATTTGAAGAACCAAGGAAATGAAGATGAAAATACTTGAAAATTAATTCAGTGCTAGAGGAACAAGCATCTCTCATTTCAGTTACTCAAGGAATCTGGAAATGCAAAATATGATCCAAAAAACCAGTAGCATTATTTACAAGTCCTGGTACTTTACTTTTTCTAGTTGTTAGTTGAGTTATCCTCTCTATTTAATTTGTTTGTTAGGTTTAACAATCAAATAGGGGGAGATTTTTGATGAGACTGCGTAGCTGTATGAACAGTTACGTGATAACTCAACACGATAACAACAATAGAACAGGTTAGGTTAATAATACTACGTCTACACAAGAAATCAGAAGATATGAAGACAAGGTAAATACAAAGAATAAGAATATTAGAAGAAGGCTTGAAGTCTGTTTACAGGTTACTAAAAGAAGCTCATTAATATGTTCATGTCTCAATGAAGAATAAAGGTTAAAGACTTTCAGGATTTCAGAAATGATAAAGATTCAGTTTATAAGTGCTCCCAGAAGATTTCAGTGTATTGGCATTGATTGAAGATAGACAGTGTTCGAAGTATGGGAATCTAAAAAATTGAAGACATGGTATATATAGAGGTTAAAGAAGACAACTGCAGTCTTGAAGCTATACTCACTGATAGGTGTTCATTTATATGTTCAAGCGACGGTGAAGAACAGTGAATGAAGTATTCAAGATTGTAGTAGCAATGAAGACGTTGTCTAAAGTACCGAAAAGTATTCTAGTGAAAGTACATTTGTTTATTGACAGTCAGTGTTTGAAGCAATAAAGTTATTGCAAGCTTAACAATGTAATCAAGGCTATAATACAAAGACCTGAATCGGAGTTAGTCGTCTGTGAACCAGACCAGTTGCACTAGGCGTCAACAGCTTGTGAAAGGAATCTGGGTATTATTTTTAGAAGAATTGTTAAGTTGAGGAACGTACTTGGATTGAACGTTTATCTGTTAAAGTACGAGAAGAGGTGTGCAGGGTACACAGCTAAGCGACTCGAGGGATTGGCGAAGCTCAAAGTTTAATTGTTAATTAAATAAATTTATTTAATGGACTTTAATATAATTTATTTAATAAACTTAAAATAATTTATTTTATAAACTTTAAATAAGTTTATTTAATAAATTTAAATTAGTTTATTTATATAAGTTGTATTTAAGTTTATTTTATAAATTAATTTAGTTACAATTTAAAATTAAGTAAAAGAAAAAGGAAAAGAAAAAGAAAAGAAAAAGCAAAAACAAAAAAGGAAAAGGAAAAGAAAAAGAAAAATAAAAAAAAAAAGAAAAAGAAAAATGGAAAATAAGACACCGTACCATATATAGTTGCAGGTTGATTTACCAACCAAATAAAGTTAAGTACATATATTGTACTTGTACTTAATTGGTCGCAGGTTACCACAATCTAGTCGCCAGTTAGCAAATCAATAAAAACCAAATAACTAGTCGTAGGTTGAGTTCCCCCTCCTGAGTCGCAGGTTGCAAATAAACGTCGCAGGTTATAAAAGAATATTCCTGATCTCATCCTCAGCCACACATTATTGATATACAAGTCTACATAGCAGCAGAAGCATTCAGCAATCAGATTGTATTTTTCTGTTCATCTTCTCTCCCAAGAGAGCTGGTGAAAATAGAAGCAAAGAGAGACAGGGGAGATATACACCCAAATCTATATCCGTTAATCTTCTCACAGGAGTAACGTTATAATTCCCGATTTAACTCTTGTATATTCATAGGGGCATTATAATTGTTACCCGATAATTAAATCCTTAGACAAACAAACACTAGAACATTGTATAAGATTTAATTTGTTGATCTTTGTAGAAGCTAGGAACTTTGTTGTTAGATTGTAGCCGGTTAATTTATTTACCAAAGTGTAGCAACACCCCTCGCGGATTTATATACGAATATATATGTATATATATATATATCCCCGAATATCATGTGTTCCTCGTTTTATTGTCCCAAACACTATTCACCTCAAGAACACAAAACCACTAACCGAGCACTAAATTTTATATCCGTAAAAGATTCGAAATAATTTTTTAATTTAGTGATTATCGTATTCAACCCCCCTTCTACGATAATTTGGAACCTAACATTTAAGCATAGCAACTTTTTCAACATCTGACCACTTTGATTTTTCCTTTATTGCATAGTGTTCAGGAGTATCTGTAGACATAGCTACAGTTTCCATAGGATATGGAGGTCCTGTTTTGATGATATCAACATATGCATCATCAATTGCTTCAAAAAACATTAACATCTTTACTCTCCATGTCGAGTAATCTTATTTCTTCAGGATGGGAATCTTCATGCTTTCATACTTACTTCCATACATCTTGACCTTTGCAAATTAACAGTTATTTTGACCGCTCTGATACCACTTGTTGCCCAGTAAAGTAATTGTTTAAGGGGGGTTGGATACAATTACTGAATAAATCGATGTTTATAAAAGTAAAGTAAGAAAAGATGAATCAAATAACAGTTTATATTGATCTTTAATAAACTGTTACAAAACTCTCTTAAGAACAATATTCTTAAGAACTGCTAGGTTACACGAATACTTGAGTTGTGCTCTATCACTTATATTATGATACCCTATTCTGTGTTTATATACTACACAACTACAAATTAGTCCTCTATCAATTATAAGGTATGTTACAATATAACTCTAATACTTTATATATCTAAATCAACTATGATCCTATAAATCAGCACCTTCTGATTTATCTCGCGATAATGACTTATCATCCAAGTCATTCTTCAACGGATAGCTTTGATCAACGTATAAATATTTTAGCTTCAATGGATAATCATTTATATATATCAACGGATGACTAATCAATTGTCAATGGATGATATTGAAGCTTTCAATGGATAATCATATTACAGTAGTTGATCATATCCTGATTGTGACATAAATCCTGATCTTCGACTTCGCCAATTCTCAACAAGTTTTGGACTTCTCGAGTAAGACATCTCGATAAGTCTTTGTTAGACTTCTCGTTGACATCTCAATAAGTTATTATGACTTATCGAATGGCTTCTCGAATAAGGCCATTTTTATACTTCTCGAATGAACATCTCGATAACTCACTCTATAACTTCTCGATAAGTATTATAGAGTTCTCGAGTAATCTACTTTGAGTTCTCTACAAGTTTAATTTAAACTTATATTTAACTCGGACTGAGATAATTTTATTTAATAAATTATTTTCAGAATGATACTTTTGATAAAATTTATTCTAATTTTATTTTGATTTATTCAAAAAAAATTGGAACCATATTAGTCTAGTCAGGACAAACTGGGTATTTATTTGACATCTCGACAAGTCATTTTCTAGTTCTCGATAAGAGTCAGGAAAATGAAATATCGATATGTATATATTCTCTAAATGTGACTTCTCGATAAGTAAATCCAAACGCCCATTTTTTAGTTCTCGATAAGTCATTTACCTTTTAACTATAAATATCCAGACATCTCGACATACACCTCTTTACGCCTTCGAGATCTCCAAGGGACCTAATTTTTCCAATTCTCAACCGCTCTCTCTCGTTTCATACTCTTTCTCACTAATTTTTCTTACCCACTCATTTTTACTTCTCTAAAATGGCACTAAACAATGTTAGAGATGCAATCCTTAAGGATGGAATCAAATATCTCGCTTTCACAGATGCTAATCAAGCTCCTGACAGTTTCAAGGGGTTTGTAAAATTCTTGTCTAAGTCTTATCTTGCAGGAGCTCTAACTGCTAACCCAATCCTTTATTTGGATGTTCTGCATGAATTCTGGACAACAGCTGTAGTGAGGACAGTTGTGCATGACAACTCTGTGTCCATGGTGGTGAACTGTTCAATTGGAGGCCAACAGGTGGAGTTTAATGAGCAAGATGTGAATCAAGCTTTGGGGATTCCAACTGAGAATATGGTGGAGGTTCCAACACATGATGTAATAACCCCAATTTTTGAAATTTTTTAAAACCCTGATAAATATTAAAAAAAATTCTGACTATCCTGATTAAGGAAAATTATCAGACCACGCTATATAGGAGTACTTTTAAGAAAATTCTGAAATCGTATTAGTATTCCATAAAGTAAATGAGTGTATGTAAAGGTCGTCGGAATTCGAATCCGGACACTTTGATTTTTTCCCGAAAATCCACCAGATACCGAAAGAATTGAGTATAAGATAACATGATTAAAATGATTTTTATTTAAGAATTATAGCAGAGGATCATTAAAGGAATATAAGATATTAATAAAGGTTCAGGGAAGCCCAAATAATAAGATTTCGGATATGATCCCTCAAACTATTAACGAGAACGAGAGTTAAGCGAACCGTAAAACAAATAAGAGACCAAGAGACAAGCTTGTACAAGAAGCCTGTTAGATATATTTGATAATGTCATGGCTAATATGTTTTATGTTTAGCTTTCAGAATCTTACGTGAACAGGATAAATCAGTACTTAACTGTTGATCAGTACTTATACTGGAAGTCAGGACTTAAGGATATCAGTACTTATATTATCAGGTAATAATCATCAGAAGATAGATATCAGAACTTAAGTGCTGAAGGACAATCAGATAAGGACAGTAGCTGATTAAAGGAAAGAAGATCGAGATAAACATAAGAAGGGATATGCATGAAGAAGGAATTCCGTGAAGAATGGAATACTTGGAAGAAAAGATATCTGATTGATATATTTTAGGAAGCAGAATTATATTCATATCAATTAGCGATTATCTTGTAACTGTGTAGTATATAAACACAGACATAGGGTTTACACTAAAAGTGTTATCATTATTAGAAAAGATTATTCATTGTAACCCTTGCAGCTCTCGTGATATTTGTTCATCACTGAGAGGTAACAGTTCCATACTGTAACAGAGTTTATTATTTCAATAAAGTTTGTATTCTGTTACTTAAGTTCTTAAAGTTCTATTTGAGTGTACTATACACTGTATTCACCCCCTCTACAGTGTGTGTGTGTGTGACCTAACAATTGGTATCAGAGCCTATCTGTTAACATACATACAGTTAAAGATCCAAACACAATCATGTCGGATACAGAAACTCTAACTAAGCCTACCACAACTGAGGAACCGCCAAAGACACAAATTCAGAGTCGGTATGAGACCATCAGAGTCCCCATACTGAGACCATCTGAATATCCCATATGGAAGGTAAGGATGACCATGTTCCTGGAAGTAACAGATCCAGAATACCTTGATAGAATCAAGGAAGGTCCTCACAAACCAACCAAACTCGTTGTTGCAGTTGCAGGTGAAGCAGCAAAGACCGTACCAAAGGAGAAGAGTGATTATACCGCTGAGGACATAGCATCAATTGCTAAGGATGCTAAGGTACGACACTTACTGCATAGTGCCATTGATAATGTAATGTCAAACAGGGTAATCAACTGCAAGACTGCTAAGGAGATATGGGATGCTCTGGAAACAAGGTGTGAGGGAACTGACACAATTAAGAAGAACAGGAAGACAATACTCACTCAAGAGTATGAACACTTTGACTCAAAGACTAATGAGTCATTGAATGATTTATATGATAGATTTGTCAAACTTTTGAATGATTTGTCATTGGTTGATAAAGAGTATGATCTTGAAGATTCAAACCTTAAGTTCCTGTTAGCTCTTCCTGAATGCTGGGATTTGAAGGCAACGACAATAAGAGACAACTACAATCTTGATGAAACAACTCTTGACGAAATCTATGGAATGCTCAAGACTCATGAGCTGGAGATGGAACAAAGAAGCAAGAGGAAAGGAGGAAAGACAAGGACAGTTGCTCTTAAGGCTGAAGAAGAATTCCCCAAAGCAGCTTCCTCAAAGAAAGACAAGGGTAAAGCTCTTTTCATAAAGTCTGATACTGAGTCATCAAGTTCTGAGAGTGATGATGACTCAGATTCTGAAAGCTTGCCTGAGACTGATGCTGATGAGGAGATGATGAAGCTGTGTGCTCTTATGGTTAAAGGAATCACAAAGATTGCATACAGGAAGTTCAGGAAGGGAAAGAAGTTTTCCAGGAAAAGCATAAGTTCTGATAAGAAGAATTTCAGAAGATCTGAAGGCAGAGGAGGAAAGTCTGACAGAGGAGATTACACCAATGTTAAATGCTATAACTGTGGTGAGAAAGGCCACATATCTTCTGACTGCAAGAAGGTAAAGGGTGACAAAGGCAAGGCTCTTGTCACAAAGCAGAAAAGCTGGACAGACACCTCAGACTCTGAAAGTGAGGAGAACTATGCATTGATGGCAAATGCTGATAAAGAAAGTGCTGAGAGCAGTTCTGAAGCTGCTGAAATAAAGGTACCTCAAACTACTTATGTTTTTCATACTGATGATATTAATGAGTTGAGAAGATATCTTAAAACCATGTTTGTTAGCTATAGAGATCAAACTTTAACATGTGAAAGATTAACTTCTGAAAATCTTGCATTTAAGAAAAGGAATGATTTCTTAGAAAAAGAGTTAGTCATGTTCCATCAAACTCAGAAGGATAGAGATGATGCTTTTTATGTTAGGAATGAAGTGCTAAAATTAAATGAATCTCTAAAAACTGAGTTAGAAAAGGAAAGAGAGATTATCAGGACTTGGACTAACTCTGGCAAAACAACTCAAAATTTGCTAAGTAGTGGAAACTGGAAAGAGGGCTTAGGTTATGGAGAAGATAAGAATGATAAAGGAACTGAAGAAATTAAGCCTGTTGTTAAGCAAAAGCCAAAGTTTAAACCTGTAAGTTTGTAACTGTAAAGTCTGAAAATGTGAAATCAGAAGTTAAAGAGGAATTAACTTCTGACAAACTAAAACAGGAAAAGGCAGTTGAAGTGAACATAGGCTTAATGACAAAGAAGCAGCTTAAGCATAAGCTGAAAGATGTCAAGAATGCAAACAAGGTAAAATCACCTAGGAAAAATAGGAATGGAAAGGAAGGTGTGAATAAAAGCAATGATTATAAACCTGTTCCTGATGCTCCTAGGAAAACATGTCATAACTGTGGAAGTTCTAACCATCTGGCTTCTTTTTGCAGGAAGAATAAGAATATTAACTCCTTACCTTCAAAATCAGGAGTTAAGAGTCAGTCTGTTAGATACAAACCACAAAATTCTTGTTTTCATTGTGGTAGTTTATGGCATTCCATTTATACTTGTAAGGAATATCATAGTTTGTACTATGATTATTATCAAATAAAACCTTCTTTGAAGAAAGTTTCCATTGTTCCTTCTAGTGTAAATTCTGATTCAAAGTCTGATAGTGTAAGTTCTGATAAGAAAAATGTTAACATAAACTCTGATGCTAAATCCGCTGCAAATGTTAACAAACTTAATAAGGCCAAAGGATCCAAGCAAGTCTGGGTCCTTAAAACTAATAATTAGTGGTCTTTGTGATTGCAGGGCAACAGGAAAAATATTCTAGTTCTGGACAGTGGATGTTCAGGACATATGACTGGAAATAAGCTGCTATCAGACTTTGTGGAGAAAGCTGGCCCAAGTGTTTCTTATGGAGATGGCAACATTGGAAAAACATTGGGATATGGCAATATCAATCTTGGAAATGTCATAATTAAACAAGTAGCTCTGGTCTCAGGATTTAAACACAACCTACTGAGTATAAGTCAAATCTGTGACAGAGGTTATCATGTTGATTTCTTTGAAGAACACTGTGAAATTGTGAGTAAATCTAAAGGCAAAGTTGTTCTGAAAGGATACAGACGTGGTAACATTTATGAAGCTAAGCTTTCAACAAGTACTGATGGTTCTGCAATCTGTCTGTTAAGTAGAGCATCAATTGAAGAAAGCTGGAATTGGCATAAGAAACTCTCTCATTTAAATTTCAACAATATAAATGAACTGGTCAAGAAAGATCTTGTGAGAGGATTGCCAAACACAGTATTTGCTCCTGATGGTCTTTGTGATTCATGTCAGAAAGCCAAACAAAGAAAATCTTCATTCAAGAGCAAGACTGAGTCATCAATTCTTGAGCCTTATCATCTTATACATGTTGATCTATTTGGTCCAGTAAATGTCATGTCTATTGCAAAGAAGAAGTATGCGTTGGTCATAGTGGATGAGTTCACCAGATACACATGGGTGTATTTCTTGCACACAAAAAGTGAAACTGCATCTATCTTGATTGATCATGTCAAACAGCTGGATAAAATGGTCAAAGATTCTGTGAAAATTTTAAGGAGTGATAATGGCACTGAGTTCAAGAATTTGATAATGGAAGAGTTCTGCAAAAGCCATGGAATAAAGCAGGAATTTTTTGCTCCTGGAACTCCACAGCAAAATGGAGTTGTTGAAAGGAAGAATAGAACTCTCATTGAAGCTGCACGTATAATGCTTGAAGAAGCAAAGCTTCCAACCTATTTCTGGGCTGAAGCTGTGCAGACTGCTTGTTTTACTCAAAATGCAACACTCATTAACAAGCATGGAAAAACACCATATGAGATGGTGAAGAAAAAGAAGCCAAATCTGAAATATTTTCATGTATTTGGATGCAAGTGTTTTGTTCTCAAGACTCATCCTGAACAGCTATCAAAGTTTGATCTAAAAGCTGATGAAGGAATCTTTGTTGGATATCCACTTTCCACAAAAGCCTTCAGAGTCTATAATTTGAGAACAAAAGTGGTCATGGAATCTATCAATGTCTCTTTTGATGACAAGAAGATCACTGGTCTTAAAGATTTCATTGACCATGATCAGCTGAGATTTGAAAATGAAGACTCATATTCTGATACTGAAAATCCTGACAGTCTAAGTCCTGATACTGCAAACTCTGATGGATTAAACTCTGATGTTATTGAAACTGTGGTGACTACGTTAAAGGAAGATGCACCTATGCAGGGGGAGCATATTCAAGATCCTACCACATCTCAAGAAACATCAGAACATGCATCTGGCTCTTCAAGTTCTGATTCGTCAAGTTCTGATAAGCCAAGTTCTGATAGTGCTGAAAATCTAAATACTGAAGAATCCAACTCAGAGAACATAGTTTCAGGGGGAGCATCAAAAAATGAAAATGAAGATAGCATGGATCATGGGGGAGCATCCAGTTCTAGAGAAAACCTTCCATCTGCAAGGAAGTGGACAAAATCACATACACCTGATTTGATAATTGGAAATCCTGATGCAGGTGTCAGAACTAGAACAGGTACTTCAAATGAGTGTCTTTACAATTCTTTTCTCTCTCAGACTGAGCCAAAGAAAGTGGAAGAAGCTCTTCAAGATGCTGATTGGGTGCAAGCAATGCAGGAAGAGTTGAATGAATTTGAAAGAAACAAAGTCTGGACCCTAGTGCCAAGAGCAAAGAATAGATCTGTTGTTGGTACAAAGTGGGTATTCAGAAACAAAACTGACAGTGATGGCATAATTACAAGGAATAAGGCAAGGCTGGTTGCAAAAGGATATTCTCAACAGGAGGGAATTGATTATGATGAAACATTTGCACCAGTTGCTAGGTTAGAAGCCATAAGGATATTTTTGGCTTATGCTGCTCACAAAAAGTTTACTGTCTTTCAAATGGATGTGAAAAGTGCTTTTCTCAATGGAGAATTGGAGGAAGAGGTATATGTTGAACAACCTCCGGGTTTTGTAGATACCAAACATCCAGATTATGTCTACAGACTTGACAAAGCACTTTATGGACTTAAGCAAGCTCCTAGAGCATGGTATGAGACTTTAGCTCAGTTTCTTCTGGAAAAGTGGATTCAACAGAGGGACAATAGACAAAACACTGTTCTACCTCAACCATGGAAAGGACTTACTTCTGGTCCAGATTTATGTTGATGATATCATTTTTGGATCTACAAATGACAAACTTTGCAAGAAGTTTGCCAAACTAATGCAGTCAAGATATCAGATGAGTATGATGGGGGAACTTAGCTATTTTCTGGGCCTTCAAGTCAAGCAGAATGAGGAAGGCACTTTTATTTGTCAAACCAAGTACACCAGAAACTTGCTAAAGAAATTTGGAATGCAAGATTGTTCAAGTGCATCCACTCCAATGGCCACTGCAACAAAACTGGATAAGGATACCGGTAAATCAGTAGATATTACTGACTACAGAGGTATGATTGGCTCTCTACTCTATCTAACTTCTAGTAGACCTGATATCATGTATGCTACCTGTCTTTGTGCAAGATTTCAAGCAGATCCAAGAGAACCTCACTTAACAGCTGTAAAAAGAATCTTTAAGTATCTTAAAGGAATAGCTGCTCTGGGATTATGGTATCCTAGAGAATCAGATTTTAAACTAATAGGTTACTCAGATGCAGATTTTGCAGGTTACAAAATTGACAGGAAAAGCACAAGTGGAAGCTGCCAATTTCTTGGAGGCAGATTGGTTTCTTGGTACAGCAAGAAACAAAAGTCAATTTCCACATCAACTGCAGAAGCAGAGTATATTGCTGCAGGAAGCTGTTGTGCACAGATTCTTTGGATGAAGAATCAGTTACTGGATTATGGGTTAACATATTTCAAAATCCCTATTTACTGTGATAATTAAAGTGCTATTGCTATGACAGGTAATCCAGTTCAACACTCAATGACAAAGCACATCAGCATCAGGTACCACTTCATCAGGGAACATGTGGATGAAGGTACAGTGGAATTGCATTTTGTTCCCACAGATCAACAATTGGCAGATATCTTCACAAAACCATTATGTGAAGCTACTTTTACAAGATTGGTAAATGAACTTGGAATGGTTTCAGGTTCTTTCTCTAAATCTGCTTAGACTTGTTCTATGTTATCAGACTTTATGCTCAGTATTTATAGAATTAATCTCATTGTATATTTTGTGCTTAATTGATAAATGTCTTTAAGTACTGACTGTTGTCTGATATATGTTTCTAAACTCTGATAAGTGATATGTTTGTTCTAGTACCTATTCAATCCTATGAGGATAACTGTGCTAGATAACTGACCTAATAGTCTTTAATAAACAAATGATTCCATGTAAGAAGTAATTATTTTGGTGGAAATCTTATGACACTAGCAAATTCTGATTATTGAGCTTAGTTAAGTTTACTTTGTATATCTTATTACTAAGTCACAAATTAGAATAATGCTACTCATCTGTTAAGTTCTGATACTAGTAAAACTGCTGAATGTACTAAGTGCTGATAAACCTCACTTATCAAAAGAAAAAGCAAAAAGATCAAAGAATAAAATCAGGTACTCCTTTGAGATCTAGAGTAAAAATGTGGAAGGGACGACCCAAGTGCATTGCTGGTATTAAGTAAATATGCATTAGAAAAGCAAAATATTTTCTTGGTGACTTTTCACACTCTATGATTACTGGAGAAATACTCTGATAATAGAATAAATTCTGATAAACAGTCGTGACTCACTTACACTGAGAAGCCACTGTAAAATAGAATTGCAAAAGATGCATAAAATTAGCACAAAATAGTTGAGATGGACTCAAGCATGAACTCATTCATCAGTAGGTTTCAGGATAATGACAGATCTTTAGCAAAATTTTAGTTATGCCTTATTTTTAAGATGTACTGAAGTGAATCAGACTTTACTCTTTGTCTGTTTTTAGCTTAATGCACACACTAATCACTCCATCTGAATGATGAAAATTTCTATGGTGGTCTATGTTATTTTAGATAAACAGTCATTGTGTCATTATTGCACAAATTCTGAGGACAAGTTCTAAGTTACACGTTCTGATGATTAAGTTCTGACGTCCATAACTCAGAAGTTGTATGAGTATTTACTAAGATGGGCATTCCTTTCTCAAGTTAAGAAATTATGTTCTGATGACTGTTAAGTTCTGGTATAGGTCTAAGTTCTGATTTCTCAGTCTAATCCTTTACTTGGCTTATCTGTGAATAAAATTTGATAACAGTCTCAGTTCGAACTAGAATATGTTGAAGTGGAAGATTAATAGTCACTATGATTAGGATTAATGGTATTCGTACTTGAACAGTCCACTGTTTCTTGTGTCTTGTGCGGTCTAGACCATGATTCCTCTTTCCAATGTCTGTTATTCTTTTTCAAAGTCTAGGGAGATGAGGTAGAATTAATTCTACCTGTCAGCATTAAATATCTTTGCGTCTCTTGGCATTCTCTTGCCTATATAAGCAACCACTTCACATCAGTCTTTCCATCACATTCTTCTCACACACTTATCCTCCTTCTTTTTTCTGTCAAAAACACAATGGTCCGATACAACATGTTTTTGAACCACCAAACCTTCAATATGGAGCTAAGTTGTGCCGAGTGGCAGCAGGAGTGGCATGTAACAGCCATTCCTGAGGAGATCTGGGATTCTGTCCCACAGGAGGTGCTGACTCACCTTCTATTCTTCTATATGGATTACCATCGCCATCTGGAGCGATTGGAGGAGGAAAGGCAGGAAGCTATCCGTTAGCAAGAGTGAATCATACGACTCACCATCTTGTTCGTCGAAGATAGGAAGAGGAAGATGACTTAATCTTGTCTTCTTCCTGTTCTTCTTCATCCTCAGCTTTGTCAGGCTTCTTAGCTAGGACTAAAGCTGTTGATGTTAGGATTAGGAGCTTAGGGAAAATCTTGTATAAGTATTGATGTAATTTCCATTTCATAAATGTATTGTCTTGATATATTAATGAAAGTTGTTTTTACTTCAAGATTTTGTCTCTGAGTTATTTCATCTTGTGTTGATAAATCCTGATTGATGTTCTGATGACCATATATATTTTGTTTTATATTAAGTTCTGATTCATTTTCAGCACTTACTCATCTAAATTATCTTGGTCATTTTCATGTGATGTATTTTCAGAATATCAATGATGCAGTGAAAAATAATTCAATCAGTACTAATGGTTTAAATTTTGAATTAAAATTGTTTCTCTTGATTAATGGAACGGTTTTTCCTTGAAACTAGGCAACTGGGTAAGTAATGATTCCTGTTTTCTCGAGCCCAGTAACTGACCGTTATTACTGCATGTTTGACAGGTGTCCAACGGTAACATTTTTTGTTCAGAGTATAAGTACAACAGAGAGAAGATTTCTTTAATCTTTTATTTTCTTTCTACTTTATCTCTCTCCTTACTTTTACTCTCTTTCTCCTTCTTTCTCACGTTGGTTTTTCATACAGACATTATCTCAAACACCTAACAGGCATACTTGAATCTCAATATTTTTTCACATGGCACCAAAGGATTTAATCATTGATGGAGCAAAGTTTGTTCCAAACAACTATGCTGCAATTCTTGATCATGCTGAAGCTCCATCTGAATTGCACTTTGTGCAAGATCTTCTTGCACATAGTGAGGTTGGGTACTCCTTAACTCAGCCTGAATTATTTTCAAGTCAATAAGTTCTGAGGTTCTGGAGGACTGGAGTTTTTGATGATGGTGGTAAACGAGGAACTCCCAGTATTATCTTCCAAGTGGGTGATTCATCCTATGTAGTCACTCCTGGTACAGTACGAAGAGCATTACATCTTCCAGAAGATTGTACTTTCTCTATACCAGAGGAATCAGAACTTCGGGAGTTAATGACTGATTTGGGATATGAAAAGAGTCTGATAAAACTAGGACAATTGAAACGGGCTCATATCAGAAGAGAATGGAGTTTCTTCTTCGATTGCATCACCAAGGCTTTTGGCAACAAGTGTTCAAACTTTGATGCTATCCCAATCATGAGTCAGCACATCGGGTATTCACTTATCAATCAAACTCACTTTGATTTTGCACCTGCTTTAATTGGTTTTATTGGGGATAGGATGACAGAGGATAGAACTGTTGTTTACTTTGCTTGATTCTGTCAACTTATTTATACGTATTGTACTGATGAACCCCAGTTAGTCAGCACTCAAACCCCACCTTTTAAGGTTGCAAAAAGGTACTTTAACGACCTGATAAATGCTGACACAAAGAAATCAATGGTGAGACCATTACAGATTCCTCAGTCTGTGAAACAGATTCTGGTAAATGCTGATCCTGCTACTTACCAATCTGTTTACTCCAATGTTCAACCAACTCACCATAACCAAAATTCATCATTTTCAGTCCCTACCACTCAGGGTATATCTCAGCCTACCCTCAGAACTTATCTCAAATCCTATCTCTCCACTTCACAGACTGCTCAACCTTCTTCTTCAGCACCTACTGTGAAGCCTACATCCTCTAAGCCAAAGAGAACAAAGACTGTTCCTCAAACACCTCAAAAGAGGAGAAGAATTACTTTGAGAGATGAATCAGATTCTGAGGAACAGATTCCTTCTTCAGAACCTGTGGTAAATGAAGCTGAGAAAGCAACTTCTCAGAAGGATTCTGAAATTGGGGGTTCTAGGCTTCTCAAGAGGCTTAGACGAATGGTAGTTCCTGAAACTCCCAAGGAATCCAAATCAACAAGGAAGTACAAGAAACAGAGGGCACAAAGGCCAGTTTCAGATGATGAGGAGGAAACAGCTAAGGAAGGGGATCAGGAATCTCTGATCTCACAAGACAAGGAATTTGCTCCAGTCACTTCTTCTCCATCAACTCCATCTCAGGAAGCTATATCTGACAAGGCTAACTCACCATCTGTGTCTCTTGTTGACACAGGCACAAGTGCTGAAATTGATATTCAGAACCTGGTTGTGCCTGACATACTTTTCTTAGAAGCTCCAACAGCAAATAATCCTTCCACAACACCTGTTACTGATGCTGTTCAAACTCCAGAGTTATCAACAACACCTTATCTGCATCAAGATGCTGATGATCAAATTTTAGGTGAGCATCAGGATATGGCTGTTGATCAGAACTTAGTATCAGATCAGCAATTAGAGGATGCTGAAGCCTCCATAGTTACTCACACTGTTGTCTTATCAGAAGATACTGATTCGTTAAGTTCTGATGCTGCAAATGTTGGAGATACTGGTGAAGCTGCTCCAACTGTCGATGCTGATGAAGCAGGTCCTTCAGGACATACTCCACCACCGACTCTTCCTAAGTCTGAACTGGTAAAGGAGTTTGTTATCATGGATGCACCAGTGCCTTGGAGTGAAACTCCTGCAGGTCAGGAGTGGACTAAGGAATGGAACTCAGTTTCATGTGTTCCAAATGCTTTACATCTTGCTGAGCACTTGACTAAAGCTGATGAAATGTTAAATTCTGATGATTTTAAAACCCAGCTTAGAGTCACTGCATTGGGTACTAAACATCTACAAGGTCTTCATTCAACTACTCATGCAGAGCTACACAAGATTCAGGAGAACTTTATCAAACAGGAACAAGTTTGGAAAATTGATAAGAAAAAGTTCTTTCAACCTACCATTGACAGGATTGCTTATATTGAGAAAACTCAAGAGAAACAACAAGCTCAGATTGATCAAATTCTGACAAATCAAGCTTCTCAGCAATCGCAACTTACTGAAATCCAGACCTCAGTGGAACTACTTATCTCTCTTTTACTACCTGCTGATGCCAAAAAGGGGGAGAAGGTAATTAAGTCCAAATGCAAAACCAACAAGACACTACAAGGAAAGGATGATGGAAAAGATGACCAAGGAAACTCTGGAATGGGTAGCGGTCATAGTCAAGGTAGAAGGTTTACATCAAGACAAGCTAGTCACAGAACAAGTTCTGATACTGGGAAAAGAATAAGTTCTGCTGCTGGTAAAAGGATAAGTTCTAATGAACTTCTAGATCTTGATGAGGAAATGTCAAGACAGTTATTTCTTCAAGAAAATCCAGGAATGGACTTGGAAAGTTTAAATCAGATAAAGTCACATCTAAATCTGAAGCTTCTGGTAAAAAGTCACTTCCAAAACTTAAAGGCATTGTGATCAAAGAAAGGACACATACTGAAGCAACATTGGCTAGATCACAACCACAGATAGATCCAAGATCCAAGGGTAAAGAAAAGGTTGGTGAACCTATCAAGGGTTATGTACCTCCTGAGGAAGAAGAAATTGCTGATGAAAAAGATGATCTTGCTCCGACTTCAAGAAAAGTTCTTAAAACAACCTCTGACATGGCTCAAGTTGTTCAGAGTCAAGAAATTGTAAGTTCTGATATTCAAAAGAAGCAAGTAACCTCTGACAGAGCTCAAGTTAACTTGATATCAGAAAATAGATCAAAGACACTCCTACCAGGATTCACTAAAGCAAAACAGACTCAATCTTTGAAGACTACTGCAAGTGGTTTTGAAGCAAGAGTAGTTACTGGAAAGGAAGCTAAAGATAAAACTGGATTGGGAAGTGCTGATGAAAGAAGAGTACACAACACTACCAATGATCCAACTTCCTTGAGTGAACCAGGTATTGGAGCAACTCCTGAGAGATTGAATCAACTGGAATCTGTACAGATGGTTTACCATACCTACTTGAAAGAATACATCATGTTGTATTTCATGACAGATGGTAGGGTTTATCATATAAGACAAAATGCCATTCCTTTGAAGTATTTTGAAGAGTTGGAGCATGTACTTTTCTTACTTCAAGTGGATGACAGAATAACAGAGACTGCTGCAAACTACTTAAAAGAACAGATTCAGAGACAGAAAAGGCTTTATTCTGTTAAGTCTGACAGCATATATGTTCCAAAGTACAGAGATCACAATGGTGATATTGTTGATATGAAGCCTAATACTGCACAGATCAGAAAGTATCTTGGTATTAAGGGACTTGAATTCAATCTTGAGTCTGACAAAGCTTATGTCATAAGACTAGATCAGGAGTTGAGAAAAGCAAAGATTAATGATCTCAGAGCTGCAATCTTTCAAACTGGTGAAGATACTGCAGAGCTTAAAGATGTTAAAAGGAGAATGATTGATGAACTAAGATATGCTGAGAAATGTTTGTTGAAGAACTATCTCAGAACAACTCCTGACATCAGAGAGATCAGAAAATGAAGAAGCCAAGTCGAAGATCTACAACTGCTTAAATTCTGATATTTATACAGATTGAAGTTGTTATCAGAAGTTGAAATTGGTAAAAACTTTAAGGACTGTAAGTTGTAGTTATCTAGTCTATTTCTCATGCATTTGTACTTAATGTTTTTGACATCATCAAATATCTGTTAAACTTGTATATTTTGTTAATTTACAAGTTGGGGGAGATTGTTAGATATATTTGATAATATCATGGCTAATATGTTTTATGTTTAGCTTTCAGAATCTTTCGTGAACATGATAAATCAGTACTTAACTGTTGATCAGTACTTATACTGGAAGTCAGGACTTAAGGATATCAGTACTTATATTATCAGGAGATAATCATCAGAAGATAGATATCAGAACTTAAGTGCTGAAGGACAATCAGATAAGGACAGTAGCTGATTAAAGGAAAGAAGATCGAGATAAACATAAGAAGAGATATGCATGAAGAAGGAATTCCGTGAAGAATGGAATACTTGGAAGAAAAGATATCTGATTGATATATTTTAGGAAGCAGAATTATATTCCATATCAATTAGCATTTATCTTGTAACTGTGTAGTATATAAACACAGACATAGGGTTTACACTAAAAGTGTTATCATTATTAGAAAAGATTATTCATTGTAACCCTTGCAGCTCTCGTGATATTTGTTCATCACTGAGAGGTAACAGTTCCATACTGTAACAGAGTTTATTGTTTCAATAAAGTTTGTTTTCTGTTACTTAAGTTCTTAAAGTTCGATTTGAGTGTACTATACACTGTATTCACCCCCTCTACAGTGTGTGTGTGTGACCTAACAAAGCCAATGATTATGACATCATCAAACCACAAGGGATTGACACATGGCAAGAAAGTGATGCATGATGTATGATGTCATCAACGGAGAAGATATTTATGCAAGGAAATCAAAGAAGCTTTTTCATTTTTTTTCATTTCATCATTTTGCTCTCGGCCAAAATGATACCAGCAACTTCAAGCTGCCATATCTCCTTCAATACTCACTCAAATATTGTAATCTATAGCTTACTGGAAAGGTATTGAGATGGCCTACAGCTCTTGTTCACAAGTCTCGTCCAAATAATCAGGGTAAGACCTTAAATTTTACAGTTCTTTAAATCGGACTTTTAGAAACTTCAAAATCTAACTTTGTGTTTTCTTGATGGTTTGTGAGATCCAAGATTGTATAAGGATTGATCAAGGTTTTAAGGCTCCCTAGAAACTTTTCACTCACAAATCAAGGTATAAAAACTTCTTGACCTTTAGTACTAAGCTTGATTGTTTGAGTTTTTAGATGAATTGGTAAATGTATAGTTAGATCCACGTTTAGTAGTGATTTTTGTGAAGTTGTGTTGATTTTGAATGGTGAATTTGTAGTGATTGAATCAGTTGGTAAAACCTTGGAGTGTGGACTGACTTTTCAGTGGTTTAAGTTGTATTTGTTTTGTTATTGATTGTTGGAGGATGGGAGTGAATTGATGAGGATTTAGAGTGGTAATTATTTTGGGAATCGCGTAAACATAGCCGTCGTAATGCCCGGTTAACTTTATATGTTCTTAACTTTAAGACCCGTGAACTCACTGTAAGATTCTAAAATTTGCCATGTTTATCTATATCATGTCGTAAGCTTCGTTTTGGTATGTGGTTCGCTTAGATCCGATGTACGGTTTAGGAGAAACGACCGTTTTAAGTAACGGCGTTTCGTGAATGAACCATTACCCCTCGCTTTACTTTGAAACCTTGGTTAAGGTCCTTAAATGACTAATTGGAGTATGAAACAATTATGTAAGGTGGGTTAGGCAGTTGGTAAAGTACTCGGGAAAGAGTCTCCTTAAAATTCGTAACGGTTAATTTACTAAAATTAGTGGAGCCGAGGGTACGCGAGCGATTAATGCAAATCATTAAGCGTATAAGCGACCGTTAGGGAATGAGTGAGTTTTGACTAGTTTCTTAAGTGAGTGTTATTCATAGGTTATCAGACCCACTTTAAGCTTAAGTCTATCCCGGAACACTCAGGCAAATTTTCTACCCGTTATACTGTTGTTGTGATGTAAATATATATGTGCATTATCTTGTGATAAGTGCATGATTGTTATTAGAAAATATTGCGGTATATTGAAGAATGTCGATATGATTTATTTATATATATGTATATATATATGCCTGTTTTGAGATTTTGATATTTCATTGTCAATTCACTTGCTTATAAACTGCATAATACCTATGCTAGAGATAAGCAATACTTGTGTATACCCTTAGTATAGGGGACCCAGAGTTGAACATTTTTCTAAACCGGGAGGCGATGTTCCCGAGTATATTATATATATATAAATAATTTTCAAAACTATTAATCGAATAAGGTTTATTCGATAGTTTTATATTATAAATGAATATTATTTTGAATATTCATTCGAGGACTTATGACCCCGCTTATTTTATTTAATGAATATTATTTTGAATATTCATTCAAGGACTTATGACTCCGCTTATTTTATTTAATTAATATTATTTTGAATATTCATTCGAGGACTTATGACTCTGCTTATTTTATTAAATAATATTCTTTATTTTCCTAAAGAATAATGTTTCAATATTCGCCAAGTATTCAGAAAATGATTGATACTATCAAATCATTCTTACTTTAAATATTTCCAGAGATTATTTTCAAACTTTATTAAAACTATTTTGAAAGTTAGAGCGGATCCCAAAACTCGTTTTCATATTTGAGATCTTCCTTTTGAAGGGGATTCAAATACTCGCTTAAAAATCTAAGGGATCCGGCTCCGTGACGTGTTTTTATATTCGCAACGAGGTTGCTGATTTGATAAAAGAGTTTTTGATTACTTACCCAACACTCGGGAAGTAAAATTCTTGGAATGAGTTTAACCCATTAACAGGCATCACCTGGAAAATATCGGTGAATTTTCCTTTCCAACTAGATACTACTTATTGGTGGAGCCGTATCAACAAGTTTCTACTAGGGGAAAGGGGGACGAGCTTTATGTTTCAGAGTCATGGATTTCAGCTGAACTAGGAGTGGCATAAGTGGTCGAGTGGCGCCGGCCCATCCTTATTTATTGGCCCAAATGGCCCGGAAGTTCCGCTAAAATAGTCCATTATTTGGAATCCAGCATTCGGTCGATATGTAAATCTGACTGTTCTCCTCTACATGTAGAAAATGGTGGGGTTGCACTACTGCGACTGATCATCGTGAGCGGTCTTCTTTGCGCGGCAAACTCCCGTAATGAGTTCATCATCCAGTTGGATATTTCTGCAACACTACCCAGAACACTTCGATAGAAAAGCTACGGCTGGGCGATTGTTGAGTGTTGGCAGGGTCAAGTTTTCAAAATGATGTTTTCATCAAATGAAGTATCTCGTAACTTCATTTCATTTTGATGATATTTCAAAGATTGATTTTATACAAGTTTTGTCTTGTAGCTTCATTTATGGGATGAACTATTTATACCTTGCACGATGGTAGTTCAAGTAGTATTCAGAAAAAAATATAAGCATATTGGAGTATCTTGTAACTTCATCTTTTCAACTTATATCTAGTAAATGATTATCTTATGCATGACAAAGATTTTCATAAAAACGTTGGGACAAGATTAGATATATTAGATCACCTTGCAACGATATTTTTATACAGTTATAAACTAGAACTCTGTGTATAATATACATGTTAGAGGATTTCAAAGGTTTTGAAAAGTATATATGTATATATATGCTGAATATTTTACGACTTTGTCGCATTAAGATATCAAACTTGCTTCATGTCTGCTTGACCAAGACTTTCATGAGTACTATGAGAAGGCTCATATATTGTTAATTACAATACATGTTATTTTGGTGGGCTTGTTGCTCACCCTTGCTTTCTTCTTTCATCACAAAACAACAGATAGACAAGATGAACAGGATCAAGCTCCCAATTCACGAGCGGATAGGAAATGTTCCGCAGTTTCCTGTAGGCGTTGATGCCGTTGTAGCTTAGGTAGGAACTACCAATAGGCTAGGCTTTCAACTTTTGATATACTAGACTTATGTATATTATGAATTGTAATAATGGCAAAGAAATGAGAATTTATTCAGAAACCCTTTTTGAGGTGTAATGACTTATAATTATGGAATAAAATGACTTGTGTTATTTTGGTATAATCTCTGAGACTATAACTTGTGGTGTGTGTGTTTATTGTGAGGTCACAGTACGCAGTAGTTGGTTGTTTATTAAAAAATAGTGTTATTAAGGGAAATGGAACTCGTGACAACCCGGATCCCCGACCCCGGATTTGGGGGTGTTACAGAAATAGTATCAGAGCTAAGCATTATAAACCTCAGAGATGATGCGTCGTTAAAATGATAAAGTTCACTAAGATAATAAGAACTCTTTCCAAGTTCATAGTCGGACTACCTAACATAGTACTGACAATTAAAACCCTTACGGGAACCCTTATAAATATCATGATAGTAACATAGATCGTTATCGTATATGGTAGTGAGACTCCGAACCCTGAAGTTCAAAAGCAATAACACGATGATGTTTTACTATATATTGGGGATCGGATTGTGGATCCAATGGAGCACCCTAACGAGGGACCAGATGATGTTCATATTAAGGATGTAGCGGTTGAAGATGTTATCCCAGAAGGGATTAATGCTGAAGAGGATCCCGTGGGAGATCCTGACAAGAATGAAGAAAGGACCGTTGAGGAATCGATGACCGTGGTTAGGGCGACTACCAGAGGTAGGATTGGCCAGTTATTACCGTAGGTTCGTTCAAGTTTGCAAAGATAACAGCCCCTTTAACGTGGCTTACTCGTAAGACTAAGAAGTTCGAATGGACAGAGAAATGCGAGAACAACTTTCAAGAACTGAAGCAAAGTTCGGTGACGGCCCCTATGTTGGCGTTGTCGGATGGAAAAGGAGATTTTATGAATTGTAGTGACGCTTCGCATAAGGAATTAGGGTGCTTCTTATACAGCACGGCAAGGTAATCGCATACGCGTCAAGACAATTAATGGAATATAAAATTCGATATCCCCCCATGATCTTGAGCTCACGGCAATAGTTTTACCCTAAATATTAGAGGCACTACTTGTATGGAGAGAAGTGCGAGGTTTACGCAAACCCCAAGAGCTCAAGTATATTTTTACGCAGAAAGAGCTCAATATGCGCTAGAGGAGGTGGTTAGAGCTAATCAAGGATTATGATTATGAGATTATTTATCAGCCAGGTAAAGCCAATGTGGTGGCTGACGCCCTTAGTAGAAATGAGAGACTCAAGATGATAATGTCTTCGGGAGAGTAGATAAAAGATTTCGAAAAAATGGAAATAGAAGTGAAGGTAACCGGAGCTGGTATTGAAAGGCTGTTTGAGGTTGTAATGCAGCCTGAATAATGGGAAAAGATCATATTGTGCCAAGAAAAAGCGATGAATGAAGGCAGAGAGCCAATGACTGGAGAAGAGTTTAATACCGAGAAAGATGATAAGTGAATAACGAGGTATTCCAACTAAATTTGGGTCCCAAACGTTTAAGAGCTTAAGGACCGGATCTTAGATGAAATCCATAGTTCGAGGAATAATATTTATGGCAAAACCTGAATGTGATAGTCAGGGAGGTCGCCATCAAGAAAGAAGGAACCCATAACATAATAAAGTGTAAATAAGGATTTTAACGTATAAGATAACCCTAGTTATGGGAGAAGGATGAAATATTTCATACTGAGAATACAGAAGTCGAGCAAGATAGGGGGAATCAGGACGGTACTCCTATGGGGCAATTCATGGACCTGCCTAAACAAAACTTATACTTTTACCCCCAACCACCACCCTGAGGAAACAATGCGGTGGGAAATTCTTTCAGGACCTTTAAGTCGCTAAGCTCTCAGAGTTCCAAGGAACAATTTAACCCAGTCGAGGTAAGAGCCTGGCTAAAAGAAATAGAGGAATCATTTGAGATTCTTAATGATTGACGAAGCACAAAAGACTATTTTGCCACTTCCCTTCCTAAGAGAGAGGCCACCCGCTGGTGGAAGGCTAAGGAAGCTAGAGAGATAGTGTTTAAAACCAGGCCAGAGGCGGACAAGTATGATGAATCATGAATCTAGGTTTTGAAAGTTGTCAAGGTTCGTCTGAAGGACACGAATCCAGAATGACGGGATGTTTGAAATCAATGCTTATGTTGTGTTGGTTCATGAAATGGTTGTAATGTAAACGAAAATAAAAGACTGAAAGGGGAAGGAGTATAAAGGGATATAAAGGAAATAGAGTTGAGAAGTGATAAGGGAGTTAGGTATGGGAAACCCTAAGAAACCCTTGCAATAAATACAGAGAAGTGTGTCATCATCAGCGCGATGGTGACTGATCATGAGATAAATTCAAGGTTGAAGGCGTAAGCGATATGTATAATTAATCCCCTTTAAGTTGAGAGTATTCGATGAAACTTTGAGATAGACCGATGGATTAATAAGGAAACACAGATGGGCTGAGGAGACGGGATAACAAGATATTAGGAAAATGGGATGAAGGAAGTGACCTTCAAGAATGGGAAGTGTATGTAAGATCTGTGACTTGATGCCCAAAATGGGAGACACCAAGTATAAAAGATATTCCAACATTGAGATGACGGTTGAGATAAATAATGGAGATAAATGAATAGTTAGAACTAAAAAGTTCACATTGAACACGACCAATATCTTCCAGAACATCCCTATTATCATTACCAAATCAGGAAAGAAAAGCGGATAACCATTGTTATCTTTTGGAGGCTATATGGATTGACCTCAGCTTGAATAAGGATGTTATTATGAAATTTGGTATAGACTATCGAAGTGGAAATGATTGAATAAGATAATCTGTCAAGGATATATGACTTGATTTATCCATGGAAGGATGCATG
This sequence comes from Apium graveolens, assembly GCF_009905375.1. NCBI lineage: Eukaryota > Viridiplantae > Streptophyta > Magnoliopsida > Apiales > Apiaceae > Apium > Apium graveolens. The sequence goes on along the minus strand of NC_133649.1, from coordinate 158,873,957 downwards.
TACCTTTTTAAAGATCGAATTAAGGATAGAATCTCGATAACTTGAGATGAATCCTAGGGGAATGCATAAAGGTTGGCATTTCACCCTTAATAGGGACAGTATGAGTTTTGGCAGTATAAATTGGAAAGGATTTAGGTAACAACAACCTTTAAGGATCAGTGGAGAAATTTTTAGAAGTATATAGACAATGGTCCTAGTATTAGTAAATGATATTTTGATATGCCCTGTATCTAGGGAATACAGGAGGAACGATTCAAGGATAACCTTAGAGGTCTTACAAGGAGAAAGGTAATATTCAAAGTTCTGAAGAATAGAAATTTTGATAAAGGAAATATGACGTAATTATAATAATGCCAGGTAGGCACGTGTTGAACCATAAAAAAGTATAGATCGACTCAATGAAGGTCGAGATTGGTGAAAACAAGAAGGACCCAAGATAAGAGACGTCCTAAGTATGATCGAGAATCAGTCGTGACAATGTTAACTTCTAAAGACCGAGGCAATAACTTATGGAAAAATGGTGATATTTTTTTTCTCACCAAAGCTTAAGGAAGAGCATTTTCACACAAGCAGTGATTGGAAATGAGGTAGAAAATTTAGTTGGAGATCGTTCAAAAGACATTGATTATGAGGAACTACTATCAGGAAAGGCTAATGAGGTGGCCGACACTCTAAGTATAAGAGAGCAATTATAGGCGCTCGTGCTAGAGGCTTACAGTGATGATGGTTAAATCCGTAAAGGTTGTATTATGGTGTGGAAGATTGACATTCCTTCTGATGATTGTGCGATACTCAACCGTAATAGTATTTTGGTAAAGATTTAATTCATGTAATCGCCGTGAGCAGGCTATCTATCTTAGAAGGTCCTATCTTGAGATTAGCCAGGACCATGTTACGAAAGGACTAAATGAACCTTTGAGCTTCATGTCTCCTAATAAAGGCATATGGTTAATAATGGTATTAACCTGGTATCGTTGCTTTTATTGAAACTCTTCTGCAATTTTATCTGCTTCATGTCATATGTACGTCAAGTTCAGGAGTGTTCTTCATGTATTATGAATGGTGATTATGTTACCTCCTTAGAGGAATTCGATATGGTAGGTATGGACTCTGTATGGTTAGATATTAAGATTTCATGAAAAACGAATGACTACAGTAGGTCAACGGTGGACCATAGTAATGCAGCAATGATTCTGCGAGGAATGAGCTGATTACAACCGTGAGAGTTGTATTGGAATGGATGTTGAGATTGAGTACCACTAATCGGGTCGTGGTGATGTATAAGTTATTATTGATAGACCAACTAAGCCAAACATTTACCTATGATATATCTATTCCTTCTTATCGATAAAGAGTAGTATTACTATATGAAGAAGGTTGTGGTATAGCAATGGATTCTAGTAACGATGATGTCTAGAATGAAATCCCAGATTTGATTTTCGCTGTCGAGGGAGTTTCAAAGGTGATTATTTATAAGCTCGTGCAAGAGCATGGGTCCATAGAACGATGGACGGAATAGTAAATATTTAGGCATGTGAAATACGATGCGATAATACTTAATGTTGATATATATACATCTATATGTATTTTGTTCTCCGGTGATAAACCTCTATAGTTCAGAGGTAGATTTCAAGCCACATATTTTGTGACCATATAGTTTTATATATAATTCTCTTAAATACGTTCTTTTCTCTTCTTTTCATTTTCGTGTAAACTGAGAAGAACAACCCTTCCAAAAGGGGAGGTATAGCCGAATGACTATCTATCTGTGTGATAGAAGCCTAGTAGGATACCACATGTTGTTTAATTGTTTTTCAAGTACTAAAGGTTGGCCACCTTCTGTACTAACTATGCCATAGAACAAGTGTTCGTGATCATAGTGATCTCACAACAAATTCTTTTACTTCTATATGATTGATTAAACTTTGGAAGATAGAAGCAGCTAGAAAAGGAGTAGTATAAGTATGGTGGTATTCAGAATGAAAACGCGTTCGTGATACTAAGGTTGACGCATTTATTAAAAGGTTATAAAACTCTAGCGAGTAAAGGTATATCTAGAATAGTATTCTGTACGGAAGATAGTAACGATTACGAACTGGAAAAGAGTGGGTATTGAGAAGCAAAATCTATAATGTTAGAAGCTATGATGAGAGTCTGTTCAATAGACTTAGAAAGAATTTGGAATGATCACTTAACGCGGATTGAGTTTTCTTACGACAATAGATCGAATGTCAGTATCGAGATGTCGCCTTATGAGATCCTTGAGGAAAGACAATGTCGATCTCCCTTATGTTAGGATGAAGTAGTAGAGCGCAAGATGCTCAGACCAGCAGTGGTCAAAAGGACCAAGGATATGATAGATTTAACCAGAGGACGGCTGGTAGCAGCCCAAGATCGACTATAGAAGTATGTCAGTTTGGCCCCAAAGGACAAAGAGTATGAAGTAGGGAATCTAGTATTGTTAAAGGTATTCCCTTGGAAATGATTGATGAGGTTCGGAAATAAAGGAAAGCTAAGTCCATGATTTGGTGGACCCTTGGATATATTAAGACGTATTGGGAAGTTATCAAATGAACTAGCCCTACCCCCGAACCTGCAACAAATTCGCAATGAGTTCCAAGTATCAATGTTAAGGAAGTATGATCCATAGGCGAGACACATAGGGGAATATGAACACGTAAACCTCCGACCAGACTTAACCTATGTGGAGCAACCAGTGAGGGTTATGAATCAAAAAGGAACAAATGATCAGAGTTTTGTAATAGAATCACAATATGGGAAAATTGACTTGAGTTAGAAAGCGCAATGCTAGAAAAGCATTCCCAACTGTTTTCTATCTGATTCCGGGACAGAATCCTTTTAAGGAGGGAAGACTGTAATAACCCCAATTTTTGAAAAATTTTGAAACCCTGATGAATAGTAATTTTTTTTCTGACTATGCTGATTAAGGAAAATTATCAGACCACGCTATATAGGAGTATTGTTATGGTAATTCTGAGATCGTATTAGTATTTCATAAAGTAAATGAGTGTATGTAAAGGTCGTCATAATTCGAATCCGGGCACTTTGATTTTTTCCCGAAAATCCACCAGATACCGAAAGAATTGAGTATAAGGTAACATGATTAAAAGGATTTTTATTTAATAATTATAGCAGAGGATCATTAAAGGAATATAAGATATTAATAAAGATTCAGGGAAGCCCAAATAATAAGATCCTGGATATGATCCCTCAAACTATTAACGAGAACGAGAGTTAAGCGAACCGTAAAACAAATAAGAGACCAAGAGACAAGCTTGTACAAGAAGCCAAGGATTATGACATCATCAAACCACAAGGGATTGACACATGGCAAGAAAGTGATGCATGATGTATGATGTCATCAAGGGAGAAGATATTTATGCAAGGAAATCAAAGAAGTTTTTTCATTTTTTTTCATTTCATCATTTTGCTCTCGGCCAAAATGATACCAGCAACTTCAGACTGCCATATCTCCTTCACTACTCACTCAAATATTGTGTTCTATAGCTCATTGGAAATTTATTGAGATGGCCTACAACTCTTGTTCAATTAATCATGGTAAGACCTTCATTTTTACAGTTCTTTAAATCGGACTTTTAGAAACTTCAAAATCTAACTTTGTGTTTTCTTGATGGTTTGTGAGATCCAAGCTTGTATAAGGATTGATCAAGGTTTTAAGGCTCCCTAGAAACTTTTCACTCACAAATCAAGGTATAAAAACTTCTTGACCTTTAGTACTAAGCTTGATTGTTTGAGTTTTTAGATGAATTGGTAAATGTATAGTTAGATCCACGCTTAGTAGTGATTTTTATGAAGTTGTGTTGATTTTGAATGGTAAATTTGTAGTGATTGAATCAGTTGGTAAAACCTTGGAGTGTGGACTTATTTTTCAGTGGTTTAAGTTTTATTTGTTGTGTTATTGATTGTTGGAGGATGGGAGTGAATTGATGAGGATTTAGAGTGGTAATTATTTTGGAAATCGCGTAAACATTGCCGTTATAATGCCCGATTAACTTTTTCTGTGCTTAACTTTAGGACCCGTGAGTCACTTTAAGAGTCTGAACTTTGCCATTTTTAGCTAGATCATGTCGTAAGCTTCGTTTTGGTATGTGGTTCGCTTAGATCCGATGTACGGTTTAGGAGAAACGACCGTTTTAAGTAACAGCGTTTCGTGAGCAAACCATTACCCCTCGCTTTACTATGAAACCTTGGTTAAGGTCCTTAAATGACTAATTGGAGTATGAAACAATTATTTAAGGTGGTTTAAGCAGTTGGTAAAGTACTCGGGAAAGAGTCGCCTTAAAATTCGTAACGGTTAATTTATTAAAATTAGTGGAGTCGAGGGTACGCGAGTGATTAATACAAATCGTTAAGCGTATAAGCGACCGTAAGCGACAGTTAGGGTATAAGTGAGTTTTGACTAGTTTCTTAAGTGACCGTGGTCTAATTACGGCTTATGTTGTTGTTCATAGGTTATCAGACCCACTCTAAGCTTAAGTCTATCCCGGAACACTCAGGCAAATTTTCTACCCGTTATACTGTTGTTGTGATGTATATATATATGTGCATTATCTTGTGATAAGTGCATGATTGTTATTAGCAAATATTGCAATATATTGAAGCATGTTGATATGATTTATTTATATATATGTATATATATGCCTGTTTTGAGATTTTGATATTTCATTGTCAATTCACTTGCTTATAAACTGCATAATACCTATGCTAGAGATAAGTAATACTTGCGTATACCCTTAGTATAGGGGACCCAGAGTTGAACATTTTTCTAAACCGGGAGGTGATGTTCCTGAGTATATTTTATATATATATATATATATAATTTCTAAAACTATTAATCGAATATGGTTTATTCGATAGTTTTATATTATAAATAAATATTATTTTGAATATTCATTCGAGGACTTATGACCCCGCTTATTTTATTTAATGAATATTATTTTGAATATTCATTCGAGGACTTATGACTCCGCTTATTTTATTCAATTAATATAATTTTGAATATTCATTCGAGGACTTATGACCCCGCTTATTTTATTAAATAATATTCTTTATTTTCCTAAAGAATAATGTTTCAATATTCGCCAAGTATTCGGAAAATGATTGATACTATCAAATCATTCTTACTTTAAATATTTCCAGAGATTATTTTCAAACTTTATTAAAACTATTTTGAAAGTTAGAGCGGATCCCAAAACTCGTTTTCATATTTGAGATCTTCCTTTTAAAGGGGATTCAAATACTCGCTTAAAAATCTAAGGGATCCGGCTCTGTGACGTATTTTTATATTCGCAACGAGGTTGCTGATTTGATAAAAGAGTTTTTGATTACTTATCCAACACTCGGGAAGTAAAATTCTTGGAATGAGTTTAACCCATTAACAGGCATCGCCTAGGAAATATCGGTGAGTTTTCCTTTCCAACTAGATACGACTTCTTGGTGGAGCCGTATCAACAAGTTTCTACTCGGGGAAAGGGGGACGAGCTTTACGTTACAGAGTCATGGATTTCAGCTGAATTAGGAGTGGCATAAGTGGTCGAGTGGCGCCGGCCCATCCTTATTTATTGGCCCAAATAGCCCGGAAGTTCCGCTAAGACGGTCCATTCCTTAGGAGTCTAGCGTTCGGTCGATATGTAAATCTGACTGTTCTCCTCTACATGTTGAAAATGGTGGGGTTGCACTACTGCGACTGATCATCGTGAGTGGTCTTCCTGGCGCGGTAAACTCCCGTAATGAGTTCATCATCCAGTTGGATATTTCTGCAACACTACCCAGAACACTTCGATAGAAAAGCTACGGCTGGGCGATTGTTGAGCGTTGGCAGGGTCAAGTTTTCAAAATGATGTTTTCATCAAATGAAGTATCTCGTAACTTCATTTCATTTTGATGATATTTCAAAGATTGATTTTATACAAGTTTTGTCTTGTAGCTTCATTTATGGGATGAACTATTTATATCTTGAAAGATGGTAGTTCAAGTAGTATTCGGAAAAAAATATAAGTATATTGGAGTATCTTGTAACTTCATCTTTTCAACTTATATCTAGTAAATGATTATCTTATGCATGACAAAGATTTTCAGAAAAACGTTGGGACAAGATTAGATATATTAGATCACCTTGCAACGATATTTTTATACAGTTATAAACTAGAACTCTGTGTTTAATATACATGTTAGAGGATTTCAAAGGTTTTGAAAAGTATATATGTATATATATGCTGAATATTTTACGACTTCGTCGCATTTAGATATCAAACTTGGTTCATATTTGCTTGACCAAGACTTTCATGAGTACTATGAGAAGGTTCATATATTGTTAATTATAATACATGTTATTTTGATGGGCTCGTTGCTCACCCTTGCTTTCTTCTTTCATCACAAAATAATAGATAGACAAGATGAACAGGACCAAGCTCCCAATTCACGAGCGGATAGGAAATGTTCCGCTGTTTCCTATAGGCATTGATGTCGTTGTAGCTGAGGTAGGAACTACCAATAGGCTAGGCTTTCAACTTTTGACATACCAGCCTTATGTATATTATGAATTGTAATAATGGCAAAGAAATGTAAATTTATTCAGAAACCCTTTTGAGGTGTAATGACTTATAATTGTGTAATAAAATGACTTGTGTTATTTTGGTATTTATCTCTGAGACTATAACTTGTGGTGTGTGTGTTTATTGTGGGTTCACAGTATGCAGTAGTTGGTTGTTTATTAAAAAAATAGTGTTATTAAGGGAAATGGAACTCATGACAACCCGGATCCCCGACCCCGGATTTGGGGGTGTTACACAGGATATGCGAGCTGAGTTCATGGACTTCATCAACTATAGTGAAAGAATCAATCTAGCTAGTCTGAACAAGAAGTTCACAAGGAAGGAATGGTCTTTCTTGTTTGATTTTATTGTGAGGGCCTTCACTTGCAGAAAGACAGGATATGACAACATATCAAGTGTGGTCCAGAAGTCGGTGTTCTCCATAGCTCATAACAGACACCTGAATGTTGGTCTATCGATCTAGGAAGAACTTAGCACCAGGCTCACAATGCCCCTAGCTACCAGAGGTAAGGAAATATTTTTTCCCCGGGTTTATAATGTCTACTTTAAATCGTAAAGTTCAAGACATTCATTTACTTAATGGTATAGATAGGATTAAAATAGGAAATTGTAAGCCAGTGTCCAAAATTTTATTTGGCTCACTTACTACAAAGGACAAGGTATCTTTAAGTCTCAAAATCACTCCATTTATGTTAGAGAGATTTAGGACTTACCCTTACCCCATGCCTGACATGAGGTCTACTATTACATCTAGTGCAATAATGGTTCCTGTACCTGTGGAAGAACAAGCACAGGAACACCAACAGGGACCTTCCCATACTGAGACCCTTTCTTCTTTACCATTAAAAGTTAGGAAACCAACCACTTCATCCTCTCAAAAGGGTGAAGTGAGTAAAAAGAAGAGAAAGCAGGCGCCTTTAGTAATAATAAATGAGAGTGGTGAAGACCAAACAGAACAAGAGTCACCCTTGGTCAAGAAAACTAAGAAGGTGAAACAAACTGAGTTGACCACTCAAGCCACCTATGCATCCTCCCAAAAGTATGTAGTTGTAAAACAGGGACTTAAACAGACTCTAGAGGCATCCTCTCAACATGGTGTCTCTATTGAAATAAGCATCCACCCTAATGCATCCTGTACAGAGTCTGCACCATCACTTGAACAAATTCAAATTTATAAAAGGAGAAATAAGGATGGCACACACAAAGAGAGCACATCTCTTGAAGCTCCCTCATCCATTCAGGGGGAGCTGCCAACACTCAATTCTGAAATCCAAACTCTAGTTTCTCAAATTTTTTCTTCATACAATGAAGTACTTGAATCTGATTCTCAAGTGTTGCCAACTTCAAGTGACATGGTTCAAGAAACTATGCTCACCACCCATGAACCAAATTTAGTTGTGAGAGGCTACATGTTGGGGTAAACTTTGATGATACCAACAAAACCACAGGGGTTTTATCAGTTTTTACTGAAGATCCTGTGGTGGTTACAAATGCACCTTCATGTGCAAGTTAACCTTCACAGGTTGTAAGGTTTGAGGGTAGTACTCCTGAGGATGAGCTATCTAAATCCTCTCCAATTCAATTGAAGTTTCCTCTTGTGGGAACAACTCCCCTCAAAACCTTAGCTGAGATTACACTTACAATTGAAACTAGGAGTTCAATTGTCAATGATCCTGCTATGGGGGAGGCAAGTACAGCACTTTCAAGTGACAGTGTTTTGAAAAAAACACAAGGATTTGAGACTATAGTACATGACAGTAACCTAGTTAACTCCCCTCCAATTCCAATAGAGGTTCCCACCACAAGTGGTGAACAACAAACTGTCACAACCACAGTTCAACCTGTGAGTCAAACTGTGACATCTGTCATAGGTGGTTCTATAACAGATCAACCCTCCACTCACAACCCACATATATTTCTTCAACATCCAATCATTCACAACAACCATCTCACCCAATCCAACAGTGGTTAGAAAATACTCAATTCCAACCAACCACAGTAGATGACCTTCTGGTTGATCAACTTTCAGACCTTGCAAACATCACACAGCACCTGCTCACTACAGACATGACAAATCAAGACTATTAGACAATTATGTTCAGTTATAATGAAGATGTTGAAAAGTAAAAGGAGAAGATAGTGAATGAAGCTGAGCAGAATGGCAATGTGGATGCCAGGCTCTCTAAGGATTTCACCTTAGAGATGGATGAGGTCTTGATAAGGTTTAGAGAAGAATATGTTTCCATTTTGGGGAGTAATGCCAAGGTCCTCACTCCATAGGAAGTGTATGATGCAGTCAATGAAGTCTACAAGGCTCAAATCAAGGTTTTTCACCTCTTTGGTAAAGTACTTCAAGTGACATTGACTGCATCAGGACAAGATCATAAAATTAGTGAGAGATAAGTTGGATGAAATTATTCCTTCACAAGTCAAGATCCAATCAAAATTCCAACATTTTGCTGACCAGATGGCAAGATTTGATCTGAATTTAGTAGATACAAATGTCAAAAATCTAAGGAAATCTTTTGTGGCTTTGCATGAGGTGGTTCAATAGCACATTGCAAATTCAAATGACACCAAAATCAAGTTAAATCAACTTCATTAAAGCAGATATGAGCCTTCAGCACTTTTGATGGAAGGCATAAAGGAAACTGTGCAGGCCATTTTTGGCACCTCTCTCCCTTCAAGCTCTCAACAACCCATCTCTACATCCACAAACTTGTATATTCAAGCTCTCCAAACTAAAGTTTCTACCTTACAGTCAACAAATGAGTCTCTCACAACTCAAGTCTCTCAACTTACAGCAATGGTAGCAAGTCAACAGGCTGATATCCAGACCCTGGTGGACTCTCACAAGCATCTCCAAATGCAAAATTCAGTATCTTTGGGAGCATCATGGGTGCACTCAACATTCCCCTGCCTGCACTTCTAGAAGCTGTGAGGTCTGAAATCCCTACACTTATTATCCTGCCTGCTAACAATCTAAAGGGGGGGATTGAGGCTAGGTTACTAAGATCATCTTAAACATCTACATTTGTTCAAGCTCAAGCTCAATCTGCTAATAAAGGCAAATCTCAAATAGTTAAAGTTAATGTTGGAATGGAGAGGCTTATTAAAGCAGCTGAGGGACCTAGTCTGAGCAAGGAATTTGAAGATTTGCTAAAGGCTCTCAGGGCTTCTCTCAACAACAATTTCATCACCTACAAAAGGGCTTTGAATAAGACCATAAACTTTATAAGGGTGATTTTAGTGACCAAGGTTAATTTTTAGGGGAAGAGAGTTATGATAAACATCACTCAGGTGTAGACAGATGTATGCAAGTGTCCCTGAATTTTCTTAAATCAAGAAGGGCATCTGAATTGGAAATCTTCATTGAAAAAGTCAATAAAGTAATCAATAAAGACACTCTCTTGCTTAGGGAAGTACAAAAGGCTCAAGAAGCTACTTTTCCAGAAGCATATCTATATCCACACAAGGGAGTGGCTTACATCTTTCCAAACACCAAGGAACTCAAGAACTTTCTTATTCCCAGAAATTGTGCCATGGAACACAAAAAGCTTATAATGACTCGGGAAACTGGATTGAAGACCAAGAAGAACAAGACAGATGAAGATATAGAGATGATAAAGATTTGGGGAGATACTTGAGAGATCCTGAAGCCAAGTTACCCAAAACACAATTCAATAAGGATGACTTGGATGATGATGAACAGAAGAAAGATGATAAAAAACCTTCTGGCTCAAATCCAAGTCAATCCTTCAAGGTAATTGGCAACAAAGAAAAGAAGCAAGATGAGAATAAGGGAGATGATAATAAGAGAGGTGATGAGAGAAGAAGAAAGAAGAAGGAGGATGATTCAAGAACCAAGTAAAATATCCAATCAACTCAAATCCAACTTGCTCAACCCTCTAAGCCAATAAAATCAAACACTATGCCACCTCTAACCTCTAAGCCTAAATTTCTCTACAAACACACTGCAAACACCATACGGAAAATACCAATCACCTCAAGCCAAACTTCTCTAAATAAAATTTCAAACCTATCTTCATTTAAGCCACCAACCAAAATTCATTTCAAATATGTTGGAAGAAAATCAAAGAAACTGTAAGTTACTGAGAGGGCCATCTGGAACTGTTTTAATCAAAATGATTTTCTACCTCTAAACTGGTGCATCACAGATGATGATTATTTTCAACAACTATCTGAAAAAATAGTATCAAAGTTTGGGCTGTATCACTGAGGGAAGTAAGAATCTACTATTAGGATGGTTCCTACACTTTACTTGGTAGAAATTTAATGGACGCATTTTCAACCACAAAGAATAAAAGGGTGATCATCTTACTGAAGGATAAGGATACTGGAACAATGGCATGGAGGTCTGTATTGGTTGTATGGTTGGTAGTAAGGGAATAAAGAAGAACAAAAGAAAAGGCTAAAAGAGAAGAGAGGGAAAGGAAATATGTTGAAGAGATAGAAATATTTCAGCAAAGATCTGAAGAACTCAAGGCAAAGGGGATGAGCAGAATTTCCAAGGATGAACATTTTCTGAACATGAAAGTTGGAAGATTCTCAAGAGTTAGAGTTGGTTACTTGAATAGTTATTCATTAGATAATTGGATCAAGCTTGTGGAAGCTCTAAGAGGGACTCAAATTATAGAAGAATTGCAAGTACTTGTAGACTTAAAGGACCTCATTAGACAGGAAATAGGCCATGAGAAATTTGTGTGATGAGTGTATCTTTCAAACTCTTGTAATAACTTAATGTATAAAAGTTGTACTTCTGTCAATTTTATATGTAATGTTTTACTGTTCATTGAAACTTGGGGTTAGTCTTGTTACCAGGCATGAATTTGTGATAAGCAATCTTCTCACAAATTGGGGGAGATTGTTGTGCAAGACATGCAGGTACTATAACAAGACTAAGTCAAATTGACAGCCCTAAGAATTAGTTATATGATAATCTAAATTTGTATTCTGTACTGTATTATTTGAGTCTGTAAAAATGTCAAAGATTAGACTGGAGTATTTTTCTGTACACAGTCTCAAGCCTAAGAATAAACTCTGGAAGAAGATCAAAAAGATCATGCCTCATAGAAATTGTGAAGAAGCTCGGAGTTGAATAAATCTGTTTTGGGGAAAACATTCTAAGTGAAGATATCTACAAGTCAAATATCAAGTCATATAGAGAAGTCATTCGAGAACTCCAGAATCACTTATCGAGAAGTCCAAATTGACCTATCAAGAAGTCTCGGAGATATCGACAAGTCAAATGAAGATATGAAGATTGGAGATATCGACAAGTCATTTCTGCATATCGAGAACTAAGAGATATCGACAAGGCAAATGAAGATGTGAAGATCAGAGATATTGACAAGTTATTTCTACATGTAGAGATTTGGAGACTTCGACAAGCCAAGTTCACTTATAGAGAACTCAAAGATATCGACAAGCCAAAGTTACCTATCGAAAACTCAGAGACCTCGACAAGCCAAATTTACTTATAGAGAACTTGGAGACCTCGACAAGTCAAAACACTTATAGAGAACTAAGAGATCTCGATAAGCAATTATACTTATCGAGATGTCAGTTCTCTATACACCAAACTGGAGATCTTGATATGAAGCTCAAGTACATAATGCATACAAGTTAAATATTCAAGATTATCAAATAATAAACGATCTAATCATTTAGATTGAAAAGTCTATAAAAGCAGCTTGAAGAGTACAAGATCAAAGGCCAAGATTAACTAACAAAGGATAGTCACAGATTCATAGAATTTGCAAAGATAAAATAAGCCAGAAATGGAAAGCTTTAGAGATAACTTAAAGTAGGATTTAGTTCATTCTATTGTATGTTGTATAAACCTGTGTTTACTAATCTATAAAGTAAACATTGTTCCTTAATTTTAAAATATATCAAACAGATCTAAAATTTCTTGTAACTCTATCAAGGAAGAAGTTGAGTTCTTTACTTACAAAGAACCCAGGATTTGTAGCAAAACACTAGCTTGATTTTAATATAAAATTTTATGAGTTTTGAAATATTGTGTGCACTGTTTATTTTCAGTTAACATAATATTGCTGTATTTCTAATCTGCTTTGTTCACCAACTTACAAACATTCAAAAAGCTTTAAAAATAACCAAAATACATTCACCCCCTTGTGTTGTATTCATTACCTAACACAAACCTACTTCATCTAAAGGTTATGAAACAGGTTCATTGAACAACAGAGATATAACATCCTTAACAACATACGGTACCTTTTCAGGGACAAGTTTATTTGTCTCTAATGCACCAACATGTTCCTTGCCTACTAACTTAGAATAGCCAAGTCCTATGGCTATCTTAGAATTAAATCTTTGACTATCTATTATCTCCTTCTGAGTCACAACTGCATTCTTAAAGGCATGTAACTTCTATCTAGGTTAGCAACTTAGGTTCTAAGAATTTCCTCTATGTTTGTGTTGCACTTAACCTTATTCTTTAAATATTCATTCTTCTGCTTAAGGTCATCTAAGGCAACTACAAACAATTCTAATTCTTCATTCCTTAAGGTCGGATTCTCAATTTTAAGAACTAACTTATCATTTTCAAGTTTATATGCAAGCATGCTTATATGAACAATATACAATTCTAAAGTAAATCCATGCACAGTAAATTTGTATTCAGATTCAGACATGTCAATAGTGGTAAGATCAAAAACCTAAGATGATTATGGTGATTCCTCTGCAGAGTCTGCCATAAGAGCAAAATTTACATACTTTTCATCTGAATCAGTATCATCCCAGCTTTTTCCTTTAGCATTGTATGCTCTTCCTTTCTCTTTGACCACATAATCATTCATCTTCTCTTTCAGCTTCTCATTTTGTTTCTTCAGATCTTCGTAAGTTTCTTTTCTTTCATAGGAATCATTTCCTCTTGTTGTCTTGGGCTTTCTGCATTCAGATGCAAAGTGCCCCAATTTATTACAGTTGAAGCATATTGTTTTACTTTTATCCACACAGCTTGACTTGTGCCCTCCTCTGGAACCAGATCCTGATACGTAGATTCCTTTCTGAAATTCGCCAGATGAACCTCTTGACTTGTAGTTGGGATTTTTTTCTAAATCTAACATGACTAAATTTTGAATCCATGTAAGCCATTGATTTGTCTTCCAGCTCTTCAAGTTCCACTTGAGTATAAAACTCACTTTCATCTTCTAGCTCATCTTGGGCAATATCAGCTACCATAATTTTCTTGATAGTTAAGGAGTGTGCAACCTTAACTTCTGAAGTTTCAGGTTCACGAGCAACAAGTGCGGTAGTCTTTGCAAGTGTCGTACTCTTGCTTTCGACAGAATCAGGGCCATAGATTATGGCTCTCTGCTCTTATTCCAATCCATGGGTTCTCAATTTTCTATAAATCACATCCAAGGCATAGTGATAAAGTCAACCTCTCTCTGATGGATGTGTTCTTTAGTTCCAAGTGGATTGGTAGAGTCATCATGAACTTTCTGTTTGACTCATGCATCGGATAATTTTTGCCCTACAATCTCAATTCACTTAACAACCTTGCATATCTCTCAAAAAGTGAATATAATATTTTTCCGGGTGTTAGTTTAAATGCTGCATATTGAGTCATTTGTATATCCATTCTGTTTTTCTTTGACTTCGGCAGTACCTTCCACTAACAGCTCAATTGTTTCTCACATTTCCTTTGCACTATTACTTCCCAGTAGTTGATGACTCATATCCTTTTCGGTCGATTCCACTATTATGAGTTGAAAGTTTGTGTCCAAATTAATGAAATCCTTGTCACTATCTGTATATTTGGATAGATCTCTGGGAGTGGATGTAAAAGGAATTCTCACACTAGTAGTGTTTGATGATTCAAAAACTACTTCCATTGGAACATAAGGACCGTTCAGTAATATCTTAACGTATAATGAAATTGAAGCTTTCATGAGCAAAACCATCTTTTTCTTCCATAGGATGTAATTTTCTCGATCAAATGGGGGAACCTTGATAATTCCAATCATTTGGTTGTTCTACATCTTGGCGGGATAAAAATATTTAAGATTAAAAAAATTCAAGATTGAAGTTTTTTGAAAAATAAAAAATATTCAATAATTTTTTCAAGAACTTGTTAGCTTTGGCTTCTTTCTACGGATATTGTTTTGTATATCGAAAAATAAGCTTCGATACCAATTTTAGTTCCGAAGTATCATAAAAGGGGGGCTGAATACTATACCTACAATTTTTTTGATTCATTTTAAGTTCTTCGTCAAATATACGGAATCAAAAGTGCACAAAATAATTCACGAAATATATTATTTTATTAGTATAAACCTTGAGGTTGCTACACTCTAGTCGATTAAGATTAGCCGCAATAAATTCAGCAGCATAACAATACAGATACAAGCGTTTTAATATAAATTGCCTTGAATGAGCTCTCGTATTTGTTGCAGTTGGTTGCTGGAGAAGATGATTACCAGTAAATTCAATTTGCTCCTTTTGTGTGGACTTTTCATAAACTCAATTACGTGGTTTCATTACAGCCAAATTAATTTGTTGTGCTGCTGTAACAAAAAATTAACCAAGGCATGTGTTGGCGCTAAGAGTGATCTCATTCAAATCTACTTGGGCCTAGAGTGAAAGAAGCCAAGACGGAATCATGTCTCCATATGGCGCCTAGAGGGGAAACATTCATGACTTAGAATGTTATCTTCTTTTGGCGCCTAGAGGGGAACCATTTTTGACTTGGTGATTTCTTCTTCTAGCGCCTAGAGGGGAAACACTCTGATTTAATGATTTCTTCTTCTGGATCCTAGAGGGGAAACACTCTTGACTTGGAGTATTTTCTTCTTCTGGCGCCTAGAGGGGAAAATACCCTTGAATCAGAGTATTTTCTTCTTCTGGCGCCTTGAAGGGATAATTAAAGGCTTAATTATTTTTCTGATCTTCTTCAATACAGCTCATATTTTTCCTATCTTTGATCCACTCTATCATGTATCAACTTGATTTTTTCTGCATGATTAAGTTAATCCTTTTATAATGTGCTGACACTTAGTGCACTGGTTTGGTTCACAAACGACTGATACTGAATTGGATTCACTCAATCTCTTTACAATTCTGAGTTGATATTGCCTAATGGTCATTTATTGCTTCATCCATTAAATCCCTATGATCTTCGATACTCAAACCAATACACTTCCTTATCACTTAGTCCTTTGTTCTTTTATTCTTTCATGAAGGCTTGGACATGTTACTGAATTTATTTTCATGACCTGGTTACGGACTTAGTTCATTAATTTCATGATTTGATTTTTGTATCTATCCAATCTTCGTCTTTTGGATTCTTGTGATTCACAGTTAATATTATTTATCTGTTTATGTTTCATGTTGAGTTATATTTCCTCGTTTACTTATTACGTTACATTATGCTTTACATTAGTTACCACTGTCTACAAGTTATATAGTTATCAAATATAAAAATATTATTTACTTACCAAATATAACCACATGACTTTTAGTTGTATTGTAATAAACAAAATGCATATAATTTAATTATCTTAAAACTTTTAATTATAACTTAGTTACAAGCTACATGTAAATTAAAGTTTTTATGTAATCACATAATTAACGAAATAAACCAGGCCAAAATGTGTTTTAGCTAGAGAAACAATAACGGGACATACTTATTCTCACATTGGTTATTTCTTATTCTACCTAGTTATTTAATATGTTGTTGACATTATTTGAACATTAGATTTAGTAGATAACAAATTCTATGTATAAATTTAATTATTCTCAATTATTTACTAAAAATTTAATAGTCATTATTATTGAAATGATGATAACCAAACTATAAATCATTGCACATTTAATTATTATAATTTAGTTAATTCCAAATCAAATTTATCTAATTCAAATCAAATTCGACCTAAAATAAGAAAATTTTGAAATATTTAACTGAATTTAATCCGATTTTTTTTCGATTTGAATTCGAACAAAATATGACATGATCAGAACCATAATCAATTAAAGTTATGCAAAATCTGAATTAGACTCAAATTAAACAAAATTTAACTTAGACTCAATGTAGATTATTAATTATAGAGAAATTACCAAAAATACTAATTTTTCTATGTTTTTTTTGCAATTTTACCATCTTCTGATTTTTTTGCAAAAATACGGAATCAACCAAAATCAAACAGATATGCAACTAGTTGAATGGAGTTGCAGAAACTTGTCAAATGTTGCATGTCCAGTTGGCAAAAATCATATTTTTACAAAACAAATTGAAAAATAGTATTTTTACAAATTAAAAAATATTTTTTTGCAAATTTTTTTAAAATATGACAATATTTTTGCAAAAATATTTTTAGATATGAGTATTTTTCAAAAAACCTTAAATAATTATATATATATCATTAGGGGGAGCGCGGGTCGGATCGGGGCGGATTTTAGTTAAAACTGAAACCGCATACCCTCGGTTTTTGAAATTTAAAACTCGACCGCAACCAAAGTCATCGATTCAGTTTCGGTTTTAAAAACCTTGTCTAGGATTTTACGGGATCCGTTCGGTTATAAATCCGTCTCCAATAAAATTGACAAATTAAATACGAAGTACTACAAAGTGACAAATAAAATACAAAGTAAAAAGTACGTTTGTTTGCAAATAAGAATACAAAGTCATAACAAATTAAAACAATCTAACGTTAATCCATGATTAAAATCAAACAAAAATTTTAAATGAATTCTTGATAGAAGAAGCTAGCAGCAGTGATCGATCACCGCCACGTCCAACATTAAAGAAAATCCCAAAAATTTCAAGTCCATGAAAGTATTTTCAATTTCTAATATATTTCAGCTTTGTTGCAATGTATTTATATTAGTTCAAAAACAAGAGCTGACACTCTGCAAAAGTAACCCAAGGGGACACTTATTCCCTGATTTCGGCATGGATAAAACTCGATCCAAAAGATGAAAATTCTTTTTACTTGCTCTAGCAGCTTTCATCATAAAGGTAAATAGTCTTGACCGGCTTAAAGATGATCCAACCGCAAATAGAATAATAATTACTTAAGAGTAAGTTATGGTTAACAAACTAACAGATGTTGTCTAACCTAATATTACACGAGTATTGTGACAAAGAAAAAATACATGATCCAGAGGTTGAATTATAATTTGTTTTTGCCATGTGCATACAATCATTAAGGTTGTTGAATAAGGCAGTGTCGCTATATATTGGAGAGTCGGTATATATGAGAAATAAACTCCAATTTTGATATACAATAAGCTTACAGCATGTACATTAGAACAGAGGCTCCAAACGAAAATAGAAGGTATCATAACCAGATGTTTCCAGAGCTTTTTTCTCTAGATTTATGACACAACAAGATGCAAGCATCATAAAAATCTATATGCACTTATTTATATACCCACAACAATATGTTATTCATAAATAACACAATAATAACCAATTTTAAGAGCATATGAGCAATATGACAGAACACAATAAAGGATTTCACCAAAAAAAATCTTTGTATTTTTTGTATAGTAGCAAACTTGCAGCAATATGCAGAAGGGTTTGTGTAGTTGCGTCCCTTTAGCATATTTACATTATCATTTACAAATGTTGCAGAATTTGATGCATACGATTCTTTCAAACTTGTGCAAGTCGACAAGAAAATTTAGCTTATATCAGCCATGAATAAATATACAAGCAAATACCAATTACGTAACTCGATAATATGATTAAACTAGGGTTTGACATAAACATACATGAAGGTCCCGAGATTTATCTTATGAAAATAAATGAGAATTGTCAGTTGCTATTGTTAACACATGAACATTATGTTCAGGTAAAGATTAAGCAGTGATTTTTAACTCATCTAGTCATTGATGTCCAGGTAGTTAAATGAGTGTGCAATAACTTTTATCTCTTATGTGAAATAGCAAATAGAGATCAAATATATTTTATAAAACTGGATGACAAAAAATAGCATATGGAGATCTGCAGCTATCTGAATGGCAACTCAGTTGCTTTAGTCGAATCTAAAAGAAATTTTAGATTAACAATACAACTTAAAGATAGTTTCTATGCTCAAACTAGAGATCAGATAGCAACTCTAACATGTAAATAAAACTCTAAAAATGCTTAATAATATAAAATTCTGACACAGTTCATATACTCCACACACAACTTAAGAAATCAATTATCAGCAAGACATTAACATCAAAATGTGCACATTTAAGATTTAAGTCATGATAAGCAATGTGCGATACATATAAGATTTTGTTAGGACGTTAACACGCGCTAATAATACACGCAAGTATACGCGTTCACAAGTAGTATAAGATTTAGATCAAATTCGTTCCCACAGAGACTCTTTGGTTAATTTAAGAATATGCACCTATGCAACAATGATATGGTTATTATCCAATGCTAAGACAAATAACAAGTTGAGATTGTTTATAACTAAGAATTAAACTAACAATTATAACTAAGAGAACAAGAATGGTTGAATTAATATATATGACAAACATGGGATCCTAACTTTATTAAATACATCATTCAATAGCCTTTTTGTTCTTAACCTTAGCATGTAATGGTGATGATACCAATCAGATAACACGAAACTAGTAAATGCCAACTTTCGTTGTACGAATACCCTACTACCAAGCATCCACAAAAGAGATGGAAGTTAAATAGATACCAATTATGCTTAGTCCTTATATGTATGTAAGAATTGAAAACATAACGGTTTAATGCACAAGTTATCTATCGTGATTACATAGGGCAAGTAAGATGGTTAAAATTACCTACGAATCATGCATAACAATAACACATGAACATATGCTAGCATGGCAGTTCTAAACCTCTATATTCACTTTCACTTCAATAGAGATTAACACGCTATTTTATATGTTAGCTATGCACATAAGACGAATAAGCACAACCAATACTAGGATGTCAATCAATCACCACACACCAAGATATTGAAACAAATTAACTAAAGAAATCCATAAATAAATTCGCTAGAACAACACGATAACAATTAGTTCATAATCGAACTCATCATCACCATGGGTTCCAATGAAAGCATGATAACAAACAATATAAGAGTACTAGGGTTCAAAGACAAATCAAAAACAAGTATCCAAGTATCGCCTAAATCAAAGAAAACAAAAGTCTTCTTCTTCGTAGCCTTTTTGTGCTCTCTAGGTCTTCTTATTGCTCTCCCAGGTCTCCTTGTTGTTAAAAACATCTTTTTATTGGTATATATAGGCTCCAGGATGACCAGGACTATCAAAATCTTCAATTTCGACTAAAATCATGATTCTGGGGCAGAAACAGGGCATGGGCGTGCTGTTTTCGGGCGCGACCGCGCTGGAATAGTGTTTTCAGCGGCGCGGGCGCGCTGGTTCTAACGCGGCCGCGCCGACCTTCTGGAAAAATTCTGACATTTCTTCTTTTTGCCGTATCTTGAGTTGTGCTTGTCAAAATTAGGCAATTCAACTGCCAATGCGAAGCTAACGAGATTCTCTACAATTTGAGAATGGCCTAGGCTTCCAATTCTGATATCTTTTCAGTATATTTCCTTGAAAATCTCCTTTCTTCATTTAACTGATGCCTGAAATGCAATAACACAAAAACACATCAAAAAATCCAACAACTTGAGTCCAAAACACCAATTAAATCCTGTAATGAAGCATCCCAAGTAGATATAAAATTCACTCATCACACCCCCAAACTTGAATCGATGTTTGTCCTTAAGCATAAACAGACTCAAAAACTACAAAATAAACCTAATGCATGAATGCAACTACGCGAATGCAATTAATGATAATGCAATCGATCCCCTCAGAATAACCATAACTAAATGAATAAGCCAATGTCTCTAAGAATGTAACGACTCAAAATAGAGTTTGAATAAATCCCACAAACCAGAAGTGTACGTGTGTGGATGCTTACTAGAAATACTCTTGATACTAGATAAATAATCATAACTTATCTATCATCAAAACAATCACCAGTTTATAACTAGAATAGACGTTAAACGCATAATGACTTACAACACCTCCTTTCTACTAGAGTTATACAAGGATTCATACTATTATTGAACACATAACAAAGATGCTTATTTGACCGTGTAATGAATGAGGTCCCCAAAAGACTTATACAATAATACCCATATAGCGAGCGTTAGGTTAGCGGATCGCAGACTATCAAAGCCATAGGTCACTAGGCACAAAGTCCCCTAGAACTTAATAACTCGAGTATTAAAGAGCTCACTCTTGATCAATTATGCATAAACACATATTCTTTTCTTTTTCTTTTCTTTCTTTTTTTCTTCTCTTTTTTTTCAACAATTTCTGAATGAGTGCGTTTCGCTCCATCTCATTCAACCCTAGACTACTCATAAAAATATGAGTCGGCTACTAGCCATTTGACGCATAGCTTATTCACAACTAACAATGAAATCCAAGTTTTTCTCCAGTTTAAAAATCCAGTGTTCTTTTTGTCATTACGAGAATATTACAAATTCTAAATATAACCAGGTGATTAAATCTCAATAACAAACAAGTATGATCATGATCTAGATCAAAAGCTACCCTATAAGACTTTGTGAAAATATTTGTTTCTAGTATACAAATCAATTCATTAGGACTTAAATATCCCTCTATTCGTCATCACTACACTCACATCAATATCAACCAATCAATCAGAAATAGCTCAACCTAAGGGATCATGTTATATGCATTGCATGTAACTATATGGACTCACATAATAACATAAACAAATATGTCCTATATGAACAATCATGCTAAAATATGAATGAAATGTAACTAAACATGCAATATGAATCTATATGAATCTATATGGACATACGCACTACTAATCCTTACATTATCACCCCAAACTTAAAATTTTCAATATCCTCACTGAAGGTAATAATAAGAATTTCAGGCATACCTAGTTATTAGGAGGATCACCCTCCTCGGGTGGAGGATCAGGTGGCCAATCAACCTCGACACCAGTGTCTCGGGAAAAAGTACCGAGAGCGTGTGTCAAATCTTCAGCAAAATATCGGTGGATGTCATGCAAGGCCTCAATACGTCGAATCAACCTTTTATATTACGCATCACCAAGACCAAACCTATCAACTGTAAGTGATGCACGAGAGGGACCATCTGTAAACACGGGAGGAACCGGTCGGTCACCTAAGAATGCATAACTCAAGTAATCTGGAAGTGGGTTGAGCTCAAGTGTGGGAGCTTCTTCAATAAATGGTTGAAAACGCTTGTGATAAATTTTCAGCTCTGTTAACCCAATAAAATCGAATGGCATATCCAACTTCCTCTTCCACAGAGGTGCATTCAAAACCTGCAGTTCCTCTGCTCCTTCTTCATCTTCAATAACTGATTCCCCTATTAAGGATCTCTCTAAAGTATCTGACTTTGGCAATTGCTCAGGCTTTAAATTCATGACAGAGTCAACCCACTCTACTTTAAAGCATTCCTTTTTAGCTGTGGTAACTTTATTTCCTTGAACATATTAAAGTGATCTTCTGATCATGAACCTTCATCGTAAGCTCTCCTTTTTACACATCGATCATAGTTCGGCCTGTAGCTAAGAATGGTCTCCCCAAGATAATGGGAATCTTCTTATCTTCCTCAAAATCAAGAATTACAAAGTCAGCAGGGAAGATGAGTTTATCCACCTTAACCAATACATCCTCCACTATTCCTCGCGGATAAGCGATGGAACGATCAGCTAGTTATAGTGATATGTATGTAGGCTTCGAATCAGGTAATCCCAACTTCTTAAAGATAGACAAGGGCATCAGATTGATGCTAGCTCCCAAATCACATAAAAATTTGTCGAATGACATATTTCCAATAGTGCAAGGAAAAGTGAAACTTCCAGGATCTTTAAGCTTCGAAGGCAACTTCTGTTGCAGCACAGCACTACATTCCTTCGTAAGAGCAACAGTCTCTAAGTCATCGAGCTTCACTTTTCGAGAGAGAATACCTTTTATAAACCTCGCATAGCTAGTCATATGTTCAAGAGCTTCAGCGAAAGGTATGTTGATATGAAGTTTCTTGAACACCTCCAGAAACTTCTCAAACTGCTTATCCAGTTTTTTCTTTTGCAGCCTCTTAGGAAAAGGAGGTGGAGGATAGATCTGTTTCTCCCCTGTATTACCCTCAGTTGGAGTGTGTCCCACAATTTTCTTCCTTGATTCCACTTCTGCTTCCTTCTGCACATCTTCTTCAGCCAAAACTTCAGATTCTGGAACTTGAGATTTTTCAGGGCTTGCAACCTTCCCAGACCTCAATGTAATTGCCTTAACCTGCTCTTCTGCTTCCCTCTTGCCTGAAACTTCTATATCACTAGAAAGCGTTCCTGATAGTCGATTCAGTAAGGTGTTAGCAATTTGTCCTATCTGGTTCTCCAGAGTCTTGATAGAAATAGCCTGGCTTTGGCATATAAGATCCTGGTTTTTGCACATATGTCTCAACTCTTCCAATTCAGATTTTTCATTCGAAGATTGACCTGCATCATGAGTTTGTTGTTGAAGTTGGAGTTGTTGTATTGGTGCAAATTGTTGCTGAAAACCAGGAGGGTTGAATTGTTTTTCTCTAAACTGCTGGAACGGCTGTTGCATCACATTCTGATTGTTGCTCCGTCTAAAGTTAGGATGATTCCAATTGTCAGGATGATAAGTGTCTGGAACTGGTTTCTGCGATCTCTGAAAGTTGCTCACAAACTGAGCTGATTCACTGGATATAGCGCATTGCTCCGTCACATGTGAACCTGTACACAACTCATAAACACTGATTATCTGATTAACGCCATAGTTAGCCAGAGAATCGATCTTCATAGACAACGCCTTTAGTTGAGCAGTAATAGTCGTAGCTGTATCCACTTCAAGAACTCCTGCTACCTTGCCATGTGGCAATCTCTGGGTTGGATACTGATATTCATTAGCAACCATCAGTTCAATTAGATCATAAGCTTCCTCATAGCTCTTTGCCCATAATGCTCCACCTGATGTTGCGTCGAGCATGGGTCTTGACTGTGCTCCCAACCCATTATAGAAGCAATTGATGATCATCCAATCAGGCATTCCATGATAAGCACACTTCCTAAGCATCTCCTTGTAGCGCTCCCAAGCTTCACATAGATATTCTCCCGATTTCTCCGCAAATTGAGTAAGAGCGTTTCTGATTGCAGCTGTCTTCACCATAGAAAAGAATTTAGTAAGAAACTTCTGAGTAAGATCCTCCCAAGTGGTGATAGAACCTGCTGGTAGAGAATGTAACCAGCACATAGCTTTATCCCTCAGCGAGAATGGGAAAAGCCTCAGCTTTATAGCATCTTCAGAAACACCATTGAACCTGAAGGTGTCGCAGATCTCTATGAAATCCCTAATATGCATATTTGGATCTTCCATTGGAGAACCCCCAAACTGGACTGAATTATGTACCCATTGAATTATGCCAGGCTTGATCTCAAAGGTACTAGCTGCGATAGCTGGCCTGACAATGCTAGATTGAATGTCATTGATCTTTGGTTGAGAATAATCCATCAACGCTTTTGTTACTGCTGCTGGATCTCCCATTGTCATGAGTACCTGAAACACAAATAAGTAAACCGTGAAAGTAAAAGAATCTGAGTCAGTGAACTTTAACAACCACTGATGACAAGCACATAAACTAAAAATTAATACCGAGTCCCCGGCAGCGGCGCCAAAAACTTGTTAGGACGTTAACATGCGCTAATAATACACGCAAATATACGCGTTCGCAAGTAGTATAAGATTTAGATCAAATTCGTTCCCACAGAGACTCTTTGGTTAATTTAAGAATATGCACCTATGTAACAATGATATGGTTATTATCCAATGCTAAGACAAATAACAAGTTAAGATTGTTTATAACTAAGAATTAAACTAAAAATTATAACTATAAGAACAAGAATGGTTGAATTAATATATATGACAAACATGGGATCTTAACTTCATTAAATACTTCATTCAATAGCCTTTTTGTTCTTAACCTTAGCATGTAATGGTGATGACACTAATCAGATAACACCAAACTAGTAAATGCCAACTTTCGTTGTACGAATACCCTACTACCAAGCATCCATAAAAGAGATAGAAGTTGAATAGACACCAATTATGCTTAGTCCTTATATGTCTATAAGAATTGAAAACATAACGGTGTAATACACAAGTTATCTCTCGTGATTACATAGGGCAAGTAAGATGGTTAAAATTACCTACGAATCATGCATAATAATAACACATGAACCTATGCTAGCATGGCAAGTTCTAAACCTCTATATTCAATTTCACTTCAATAGAGATTAACACGCTATCTTATATGTTAGCTACGCACATAAGACGAATAAGCACAACCAATACTAGAATGTCAATCAATCACTGCACACCAAGATATTGAAATAAATTAACTAAATAAATTCATAAATAAATCCGCTAGAACCCCACGATAACGATTAGTTTATAATCGAACTCACCATCATCATGGATTCCAATGTAAGCATGATACAAAACAATATAAGAGTACTAGGGTTCAAAGACAAATCAAAAACAAGCATCCAAGTATCGCCTAAATCAAAGAAAACAAAAGTCTTTTTCTCTGTAGCCTTCTCGTACTCTCTAGGTCTTCTTATTTCTCCCACAGGTCTCCTTGTTGTTAAAAACGTCTTTTTATTGGTATATATAGGCTCCAGGATGACCAGAACTCTCAAAATCTTCAATTTCGACTAAAATCAGGATTCTATGGCAGAAACAGGGCGCGGGCGCGCTGTTTTCGGGTGCGGCCACGCTGGAATAGTGTTTTCAGCGGCGCGGGCGCGCTGGTTCTGGCGCGGCCGCACCGACCTTCTTAAAAAATTTTGACATTTCTTTTTTTGGTCGTATCTTGAGTTCTGCTCGTCAGAATTAGGTGATTCAACTGCCCACACGAAACTAACGAGATTCTGTACAACTTGAAAATGGCCTAGGCTTCCATTTCTGATCTCTTTTCAGCATATTTCCTTAAAAAGCTCCTTTCTTCAATTAACCGATGCCTGAAATATAATAACACAAAAACACGTCAAAAATTCCAACAACTTGAGTCCAAAACTCCAATTTAAGCCTTTAATGAAGCGTCCCAAGTAGATATAAAATCCAATCATTAGATTTATCGATGAACTGCGGCAAGTATAGCTGATAAAAGTCCAGAAAAATAGAGAACAGACTCACTGCCATCTCAGTGAATACATGACTCAGACTCACTGCCAAATTCAGTATGGCACCAGAGAACAGAAACCGGAACGGAATGACTCATGTAAAAGACAACATAGGTAGCAAGCTGGAATAGAAATAGAAACAGAAACAGAAACTGGAACAGAAGTAGCAGATTTACCATTTTCCAGTTTCTCATGCTGCAAATACTCCTTTGGTTCCGCTCTAAGGTCAGTGACACACTCAGAACTTCTTAGCCAATCTTGGCTATAAACTAAAGCTTCAGGTGTCTTTGGTGAAAGGGAACTTCGATATGCATCGATAGTTCTTCCACCGGTGCTAAAAGCGGCTTCCGAGGCAACAGAAGAAACCTTCTTGCCCAACACATGCTTAGCTAATTCCGAAAGTATCGGGAATCTCGTGGAATTCACCTTCCACTATGTTAATATGTCAAAGCCCTCACCTTTTCTTTCCCTTGCATCAAGTAAGTAAACATCAAGTTCCGATTTCCCCATCCCTCGTTCATCATAATCTTCCATATACTTTTCAAAATCATTTTTCCATGAGAAATTCGGTTGATTTGTTTTAGGCGTAGAAGAAGAATTTGCATGGCTTTTCGAGTTCATGTAATAGTCAAAAAGTTCTTGCAATGACTTCAATACTTTTTCACGCATTAGAACATTTTTAGTAGATCCTTTCCCATTAATTTTGGCAAAGCAAAAATCTATGTAACTCATCTTATTTTTTTGATCTAACACAACCGCCACATACAATAAGAAATTTGTATTATCCATATTGTCCCAATACTTATCGTACTTATCCTTCATTCTTTTAGCTATATCTCTCATTAATATATCTTCACATGAACACAATCTTATAATGGCCTCTTAAACCTTTACAAGCTCAATAAAAAAGATATTGGAAGTGCAATACTTGGAACCCGATAATTTTAAGGTAACATCATAAAAGATTTCTAAGAATTTCATGAAAAGATTGACATTACCAAAATCATCATGAAGAGGAGCACCTTCTACAACTTTTTTCTTCTTCTTCTTTGAACTTTCACCGACAACCTCAAGATCACTCCCCTTAAAGAAATCTTCATGGTCGTTATCTTCAACAACCATTCTTATAAAAGCTCCCTCATATTTTACCGCAACCTCCAACATTGTGTAAGTTGAATTCCACCTAGTATCAACATCAAGGCACACCATCTTATCACATTTTATCTTCTCTCTTTTTACACATTTTCTAAATTTTTCAAGCCTTGTTGGAGAAGACCTAACATATCTAGTTGCATTTCGAATTCTAGAAATTGAATTGTATTGTTCTTTCAAACCATCTTTGACTATTAAATTCAAAATATGAGCACAACATCGCAAATGGAGAAATTTATTCTCCAATATAGCATCCGGTCCTCTAAGAAATTTCTTTATATGTGAGATTGCTTTATCGCTGGAAGATGCATTATCTAAAGTGATAGAGAATATACGATCTATCCCCCATTGTGCAAATAAATCAATTAACATCTTCCCGATTGCAACCCCTTTATGGCTTCCAATTTGAGGAAAGTTTAGAATTCTTTTGCACGTCTTCCAATCATCATTAATCCAATGAGCCATGAGGCACATATAATTAACGTTTTGTACGAATGTTGTGACGGCCTCAACCCCGGGGTCAGGAGTTGACGTCACGAACAACAACCATAATTTAATATAATCAAACTCATAAACACGACCCTTTTCTTTCCAAAATCTTTGCCAGTTTTAAGTATGACTTAGGTTACAACTATTACAAAACCAAACAAATCTGACACACTAACTTATTACAGCAACTCAACAGACCACATCTGGTATGACACTACCTTAAAAGGAGCCTGGTACGGAAGGAACTGGAACTCTTCCCTAACTATAACGAAAAGATCTTCTAAGCATCTGCAATGTACATATACAAAACATTCTGCAAAGGTGAGCAATCAATTGCTCAGCAGTACCACTATATGAATAACAAATAAACAATTTATGATAAAACAGTTATAGGAACAGAAATTATAACTCGTTCACAAGTAAAATAGATATAAACTGGATATCAATAACTAGCATGCTCTGTAAAATAATAACATCAGTCAGGTACTGTGTATAAATACCAGAGTCCAATTTTAGCATGCTATTTTCATTTATAACTCAACTGTATAAATCACTTGTTCCTTTACGCGAATCACAAAACCAAATCAGATACGTGTTGGATATGTCAAGACGGCTTATCAGGCTATCAACACCAGACGGCTCCATCTGCCATCCCATAAACCTGTTCCGGAACTCAGAGACTAGCTAAGTCTCTGACCTGCTGGACTAATCGGTTAAATAGTACGCGCAACCGAGTTAGCCGCTTACGCAACCTCAATAGGCCATTCTTGTAACGTCTCGGAAATATTATGTAATTATTTTTATCAATAAATAATTATTATATGATTTTACGTGAATTTTGGTGAATTATTTGAGGGTTGATATTAATATTTGGATGTTTATTTTGTGATAAAATTAGGATATTTTAATTTTTAATTATCCAGAATTAAATATAGATAATTTTGGTATTTTTTTTTGGATTATTATATGATCTTATAAGAATTTATAGAATTATTAATGATTATTTTTACATAATTATAAAATTACTCCCACTTCAATTGTTTTTGCGTTTTTACAACCTGAAACTCTTCCGAAAACTCCTTCCTAACCTAATCTGATAATTCTGAACACTTTTCATGTTTTGACTTTTTCGATCCGGGGTACGGTTGACCTGTACGAGTCCCGATGTGAAATTTTCGATACGCAGATCATTTTATAGATCGATAAACTCCATAATTTCAAAAGGCGAGATATTATCACCTTATTTTCGTATAAAGTGTTTTATAGGAAGCTCTGTTTTGATAATTATCCAATTCTGATATTAAAATCGTATCGTCTTTTTAGTTACTTAGCGGCTAAGAAACTTATTTTCGGATCCGATATGTAAATGTAATTATTGAATTATTAATAAATAAAATGCGTGATGGTTCTGTCAGATATGGGTTGCTGTATTATTAATTGTTTGTGATTTGTTGAATGCGGAGATTAATTTTGTAATTAATTATCGAGTGGTATGAACTTAATTCATTTTTAAAGTGATTATATTGAATATTTATTCTTATAAATGTTAAAATTGGTTTATAAAATTTAGAAAACAATATTTTATTAATTATTTATCTTTAAATGATTTTCTGATTTCATTAAATCGTAAAATCAGTATTTAATTCCAAAATATTTCCAAAATCCTGAAAATTTTATTTTATTAACTTTTAAATATTTCGAGAATTTTAAAATTGTTTTGAGAAATTTCTAGTTTTTATTCACCCGCGCATTTGTTAGTTAATACGTTAAATGCGGGTTTGATGCGCGTTCCAGATTTATTTAAAAAGAAAATTTTGAAAACTTTATTTTGATAATTTTTGAATATTCTGATATTTCTGGAATATAATTGTAAATTTTTCCGACAAATTTTAGGCACACAATTACTTCGTTAATTTACGAAAAATGAGTCGGAAATTAATAAAAACGGGATACAACGAAAATAAAATATAAAACAAAACCCCTGCATCCCCTTCCCCGTATATTACTTTCTCTCTCGGGTTCAATCTCTCGGGTAATCCCTTCCCTTCGATCTCCCTCTCTAATCTCTCCTCTCAGACTCTCATCTATCTTCTATGTATCTCTCTTATTCGATTAATCTCTCCTTTCTCTCCTATTTTCTTTTCATGTGGCGTCCTGTGATTTATTCCACTGTTCTCTTCCTTTTGTTTCGGTAATTCCACTATGCCGCCTTCATTTCTTCTCCGGCCGCCGCCGGATTTTTCCTTAGGCTAGGTGGCCCGTGTACGTGTTGTACTGTGTGTGTATCTGTGTATTGATTGTGTGTGTGTTTGTATTGACTATGTGTGTGTGTGTGTGTTATTGTGGTCTGTGTGTGTGTCATGCTGTATTCCCCCTTGTTCTATGCTGCCTGAGTTCCTGGTTAGTCCGTTCTGGTTCGACTGCGGCGCGTATGCGTATTATGGCTGTGTTTGTGAGTTCTGATTCAACTGTGTTGCTTTGCTGTGTATTTGCTCAATTCCAAGTAATTAGAATTGAATTTTTGGTTTTGGAAAATTTCATTCATTTAATTCCTTTAATTTTCTGCAGAAATTATTGATTGCGATTCGTGAAATAAAAATTCATGCGTGAAATGATTGAAATTATCGGTGGAATTTATTTGGAAACCCGAATTTTATCGGGCACCAATAAATTTTATCACTGTTGACGATGACTTTTAACGACTCAACAGTGGACCGTGATGAATTAATTTTGAGTCCTAAATTATAAATAAATAAAATTAGTTAAGAAATTAATTTCGAAACGAAATGAAAAATAAGATAAGAATAACAGTAAATAATGATTGAATTCATATCGGTGGTTGGAATTGGTAATTGGATTGTGGATTGGATTGTGTTGTGGTTGTTATTGTGATTTGACGTCGATTTGATTTCGACAGGTAGGCCGATAAACAAAGGAGACGCTGCTCGATTTTCGGGAAATTAATTCCGAAATTACGGGAACGTAACCTATAATTATCGGAGACGTCTAATAACCATATATATATATATATAGTTATATTATACGAACTTAAGTGTGATTGAGACAAAATAATTTACAAATAATCGATTACACTGTTTTTTCAAAATGACGAATATATATATATATATATATTCCGAAAATAAATACTGAACCGAGTTTCAAAGATGTGAACCATAATTGCTATGTGTATTTCAATAATACATATAAATATGAGTTTGGTTATGAAATCGTATGGGTAGAATAGGATAGCGATTTGATGTTAAGCTTAAGCGGTTATCTGAATAAGGGCATTTCAACCCTGTAGGTCCTAGAGGGAAAACCCGAGTATCGACATCGGACTAGGAATGATCTAGTGATTAGACGTCGAGATCAATGAAGTTCCAATTGAAGGGCCTGAGTGTTGGGATCGTATCCAAAATGGGATAGTAGTTTGACGGTAAAGCCGAACGTTCAAGTCGAACCAAAGTCAACCAGTTTTAGCGATTAAAGTTTATTGAGGCAAGTATTCCTGATTTTCCTTTTTAAAATACTGCAACTATTTCTTCGTTCATATTCTAAGTTCAGAATAGTTAAATGTTTTACATTTCACTACAATTACTCTGATTATGCATATTCCATTCATTATTATTCCTGTAATTCGATTGCTCTCTTGAGAAAATATCCATTCTTTCGGGTTATTTGCGAACCCTGAATTGGGATGTTTCGAATTCAAAATGATTTGATATCAAAATACTCCACGGGCTGGATAGTGATATTTTGGGGATTGAGTTTTACTTAATCCTAAGGGCCAGGACATGACCGGTGCCTTGAGATGGGTCGTAGAGCCTAGGGACCCGACTGGATCTATACAGGTAGGTATAGATCTGCACTGTATCCTAACTGATCAGCAGGATATAGATGCGAACTAGTGTCCAGTCTAATTTGTTGTTGATCGCCATTAACGACATTCTCTCTCGAAAGGTTTTCATGATTCCAAAACCGGACAAAACCCTGATTCTGGAGAAGAATCTAAGAATCTATTGTCACTTTTGGATTTATAGTTAGAGGCTGGTGACAGCCAATGTTTATTCGTGCAACTCACTCAAATAAATAGAATTGTTTAAAATTGTTTTGAGATTTTGTCCGGAAGTTTTTCCTTTGGTATTAATGCTTGAAACTCAAATTATATACTCGTTGGGCATTTTTGGCTCACTCTTCCTTTGTAAATTCTTATTTCTTCCAGAAACAGATAAGGATAAAAGTTAATAGCTTTGATAGACAGCAGAAGTTAGAGAAATCTCCACTGCGAGAAGTTGAAGAAGTTAGAAGCAAATGACAGGAGCATTAAGACAAAGGTATTTTCACTTGTATTCTAGTTATTGTAAGTTGTAGAAGGTTAGATTCTTATTTCATACCAAAACCTGTAAACGATCCGGATTCAAGGGGTTAATTGAATATTCTTTTATTTTATGTAAAAATTGTTTCGTGACACCAAATCTTGACCCCGGATTTGGGTTGTTACAAGTTGGCATCAGAGCTGCAGGTTATTGGTCACTGAAATAAGAATAGGTGAGAGTAAGATAGGAATGGTAGGCCGTACAAGATAGGAAAGACCCTAGGCATACTCATGTTAAGATGAGTTGAGTGTGAATTAGGGTTAGTAGATCCGATATGGAGTTGGTAAGATAGGATTGTTGAGAAAGTGTAAAGCAGATATCGCAACGCTATAGGTATATTGAGTTCTCGGATCCTACAGTAATGAGGAATCGACAGATCGACGGAGATTGGGTATGTTACCCTATTTTCATATGGTTTTAAAGAAAATGCGATTGAGTCTTGTAAGAACTTCGTGACTTTTAGGTACGATTTAACTTAGAATTAGGTAATATGACGAGCTCCACATCAGAGGCAACCAGTTGATGGAAGCTGATGAAGAACCAACGTTGCACATTTCGAAGGCATCATCATTGCAAGAAGATTCTTATCACATATCGGGCGCTGCGCGAGGAATAATATCTACCTTCCTAGATATAGGAAAGTCTAGTAAGGAAGTGCGACCCTATCTACAGACAGAACGTCGAATCGCATGCGTGGTTGTAAGCATAACGTCAAGGACGACGACAAGAATGTCAAAGACAGTACTAGATGTCAGCGTTACGGTGGAATTGCGAATAAAATGATATATAACGGTAAATGAAGTTTCGTCGACTAATAAATATGAACGAAACCCAAGGAAAAGTGGAAAAGGTACCAAAGTGGAGAGACCCTTATATAGGCATTCTTTTAATTAGACATTTCATTGGTAAATCAGGAAAATAGCAAGTAACTCATATAGTAATGACGAACAAATATTTGATTTTCAAAATTTTAAAATGAGTTTTCGAAAAGGATTTTCTTAATAAACTTTCAGAAAATTTTTGCACGAAATAAGTTTTACAATTTGGTTGTCGAATTACTATTTATGTTCTTGTTATTAAAAACAGAAAATGACCTAAAAAGATAATGGATTTAGACTCAGTGTTGTTATTTCGGAGGACCAAGTAGACCCATTGGCAGGAAGAACGTTTCAAGTTTTTGTGAAGGATGAAAGTGAACATTGTTGAATAATATCAATAATTAAATCAACATGTTAAAACATTATTTACTCTATTCATAGAAATTGTTAAAAATTTAACGAAATTCGTGATTCGAGCGGTTAGAGGGTGATTGAAGAAAATGAAAGAATCTTCTAGATAGTTGGAGAATAATCGTATTTCTATCGACGAAATTGAGGTGTTATGTGATCGATGGGTATTTTACGTGACATAAATAAGATCTAAAGCAGTGATTTTAGATCTCGGAACGACGCGATTAAGATCAAATTATTGAAGCATTTGGTGTGAAGGCATTTCCATACATCATTTCGAAGCAATGATACGACTTGAATCGTGAACCTCTATTCGAACGATCCTGAAGGCAGATGTAGGCGGAGCGTGGAAGGTGATCAACATTGACATTCCTTCTTCTAATACGATAGTATATGTTTTTCTTGATTCTTGAATACGTATGAGCTTCTTCTGTTGATAAATTATATGAGGCGGAAATGAAAGAAAAATTCATGTATTCCTTCTGAATTGTTTCTCTTCTCAAATTCTTGATTCCTGATTCCTGATTGAGACAACAGTGTTGTGATATGACACTTTGTCGAAATGATGAAGAGTCGGGTGGGATGCCACCTAATCATGTGTTGTATGCCATATAGTAGGAAAGACTGGCCATCTTGAGTACGAATATGGTTGTCTCATTCTTCACTCATTTTTCTTCCTTCAGTTTTCTGATTTACAAATTCTTCCAATCGGTTGTTGCATTGTTATTCCTTATTCCGTTTTTCAATCAAAATCATGTTCACAAACTCTCCTCTTGCATCGAGTATGTTCTCTGACGATTACAAAAGAAATAGAATAGTCCCGTGCGACAGGTAGAGTTATGTGTCGAAGGAGTATATGATTGCAAGCCGATAAGTGGGGGACATTTGCGAGCAAGGAAGAATGGATACACCGACAACGCGGTCATAGCAAAGACATCAAATCAGACAGTTGTTCATGTTACGAGGATCTCATCAGTATGGTAGGTTACATTAACGTGATGCACTTCAAATCAGAGGATTTTGATGTGAAATGAATGGTTAACGAACCGTAACAAATAAATTAGTAACAAAATAAGGAAGTAAAGTTGTGTGCATCAGACGGAGCAAACGAGTATCGGGACGACGATCAAAGATCAAGGAAATTCTGAACAATGATTCAGACATGTAATTACTACGTGAAACATCCCTTCATCGTGGGAAGATATTTGCCGTGAAGATTCAGGATGGAAGAAATCTTAAATGTAATTGAACTTCAAACATGTTCTTCAAGAAATTATGAAGTTCTCAAACTTGAGTAAATAAGTGATGGTAAATTTAATACCCACAACCGGATCAATGACGAAAATTCGATACGGGAACATAAGTGAAAATGAAGTAATAATGATTCGACTTTGGAATCTTTTAAGGAATAATGATCTGACGACTGAGTTTCCTTCAGATTGCGACAATAATAATGAAAACCATGCGTGGTTGTTAGAAGATAAACAGAATAATTAAGAAACTTAAGAGGGTAGCATCAAAGATAAAAGATTGGATGCTGCATAATCCTTGAAAGTAACTATATACAATGGGTAATGACAAGAGATAAGTTAAAAGAATCACAAAATAAAATCCTTGAAAAACAACAAGATAAATCAATTAATGACATTTTGTAATATTCTAAAATATATATATATATATATTAATCCTTGTTGGTTCAAGACCTTAGTTCAGTTCAAAAGATAGATGATATGTCAGTTAATAGTACAGGTGTTGATCAAAATGTTACAGTTTGAGTTATGGTGAATGGATGAATTTGGTTGATAAAAGTGGATGGGTATGATTGTGAATGCTTTGATTGATTGATGGTGTCGGCCTGAGTCCGACTGGTAGTCAATGATATAGGGGAAGTGCTGCCCAAATTTTCAGAAATTACCCTACATTTATGGAGAAAGAAGTATATTGTCGTTCTCGTCAGTACTCCAAATGATTGCAATCTCGGTTCTTGAGAAAGTGTTATGACCAAATCGACTTTATATAATTGGTCTTTGATTCTAGTTAGCTAATCAGCACTTGGTTTAAGTGGTCAGTTAAAAGAATTAATCGATCAACTTTACCAACTAATGATCAGTTAAATGAAAATCAATTCCAATTAGATTAAGTCAAATTCTGACTTGATTTTCAGATCCGAAAGCAAAGCAATTAGCAATTTGGAGGAAGTAATGGCATCAGCAGAAGTGGAAATTAGTAAAAGTAATGTAATATTGCTGCAAGCCTGTGCGAGATTTTATCTAGATGAATACGCCTTTTCAATAGACAAAAGGAACACAAAGTTATTAGTTCATGCTAGTGAGAAGAATATTTTCAAGAACTGAAGGTACGAGATAAAGCAAAGAGATTCTATTATCCGTAATAGCGTTCCAAGAAGGACTCGGATGTATACCCATATCGAATGACGAGTTAATGGAAGCTACTGTAAAGTAGTGGAGAGAACGTTTGCAATAACTGAAGATCCAAAATAGGGCAAAGAAATGTTACCATCTATAATAATACTCCATGAAGGATGTGAATGTACATCAATATCGAATTACGATTTAATGGAAGATGCTGTGAAATACTGGGAAACTCGCAAATTCAAGCATCTAATGTAAGACGGAGACTGATGAAGTCCGCATGTGAACTCAGGGAAAAGAGATGTTGGTCAATGAGGAGAAGTCAAATACGCAATCTGTGATGAGTTAACCAAGGCTAAGAAAATAGCTACTAATGAAATTCGATAATTCTGTTAGTAAGAATTTAAATATTATAAATAAAAGTCTTCATTCCAGTGTGAAATCCAGAAATGACCTATCCAATAATAAACATATTAATATTACTAAGAAAAAGATTTTTATTATGTTTAAAAGAGATAATGAATAATGAGAATGGAGAAATTATGAAGAAAAGAAGTGGAATCAAAAGGATGATAAAGAAATTTTGTAAAATAATCCAGAAAATATGCAAGTTGGGAACGTCGGTTGTGTCAGAATTGTTAGGAGAATGAGGTGAAATGTCGATAGTTGGAGATAGGAATTCGTTCCAAAAATGCGTGTAAACAGGAATGATTAAACAAAGGTATTGATGGTGAACTGCTAGAGAAAAACGTTACAATGAATCTCACATCGGAATTCTCCAGAATGAAGCCCCGAAGGTTTTAACGGATGATTTACCAAGGTTACCTCAAAACATAACTGTGAAATTTCTCATTGGTTACTGAACAGAGTCAAGCGAGTGACAAAGGCCCCATATCGTATGGCTAAATTGGGATTAAGTAATTAGTGAAGGAAACTTCAGGAATGTGGAATGAAAGAATAATAAAATAAAGAATGTTTCACGCTATATACAAAAGTGGTCGTGACGAAAAGAGAATGGAGGTATGAAGTTATGCATCGATTATCAGAAATTGTAAGTCTGAAGATTAAATGAACATAATGTACTAGGAGTATTTGGATAGTGTAATTGTATTTATTGATAGCATCCTCGCTAATTCAATGACTAAGGAAGACCAAGTTAAGCATTGG
The DNA here is from genome assembly GCF_009905375.1 of Apium graveolens. NCBI lineage: Eukaryota > Viridiplantae > Streptophyta > Magnoliopsida > Apiales > Apiaceae > Apium > Apium graveolens. The sequence continues at coordinate 158,837,324 of NC_133649.1, read as the reverse complement.
AAGATATACCTGCGGAGGGTTGAAGAGTAGCAACTGCATTCTAAGCTTCAAAGGTGTGAATTCTGGTCATAATAGATTATGAGCTACGAAAGTATGGTTAATTACCAACCAAGTAAGATCCATTTAGAGACAGGTGTTTAGAGTAGAAAAGAAAGAATGAATGTTACTAAGATTGTTGGAAAATGGATAAAGGAATTGGAAAAGTTAGAAATTGAAGAATATGCTTTGATCTGTCTTTTGGGTTATGCTGATACTTACTTTGTTGTTAGATATCAAAGGTGGTATTAATATAGATGATTGATGTTGACTTCAGTATGGGACGTTGTGAGCATCAAAGTTCGTATTGACATCTAATTTGATATGACGACAAAATAAGTATTAGTACCAAGAGATCGGGTTTTGAATAAAGTTATGATTCATTCCGTTCCAAATTAATATTTCCTTTCAAATAGTAACAGATTCTCGCTCAATGAATATACTTGATGGTGATAGAAAAGAAATTGAAGTATACCACAGAGTGGTGAGTTAAATGCAATTGTCGAGATTTTTCCTTTACTTTTTAGTTTTTTTAAATAGATTTAGAACGTTTCTAAGTATAAGACACCATAAGCTCAGCATATCGGGCGCAGACGAATAGAAAGTGTAAGAGACCGATTAGAGATTCTTGAATACGATTGAAAACGATCATAGGTTAGGCTAGCCGAACGGAAGGAGACATGGAAAGTAGAGTAGAACAGTCAGTGAAAATAGAAAGTTCATGAAAATGAAATATTAAAATTATAAAAAAAAGATTGGTGTAAATTAAGTTAGTCCTTTGAAACAGTGAGATAGATAGAATGATTGTGAATGAGTTGGTCTCGTTGTCACAGGCATAACGAGTTCATAAGACGTTCATAGGTATATGACCAGGAAGAGTTATTTAGCTCCATATGTATGAAATGGAGATGTGATTCGGGTTACGTGAGTAACTAAGATTTGATGCCATAAGAGATCGTTGAGTTGTGATTAAAGTGAGGAAACCTGAGAAATTATAAGGATACTTGGAACTTATCATGGTTTGTTCCTTAGCATGATTCTGAGGACAGAATCCTTTTAAGGGGGGGATGTAACGCCTGGGAAATATTATGTAATCATTTTTATCAATAAATAATTATTATGTGATTTTACGTGAATTTTGGTGAATTATTTGAGGGTTGATATTAATATTTGGATGTTTATTTCTGATAAAATTAGAATATTTTAATTTTTAATTATCCAGAATTAAATATAGATAATTTTGGTACTTTTCCGGTAATTTTTGGATTATTATATGATCTTATAAGAATTTATAGAATTATTAATGATTATTTTTACATAATTATAAAATTACTTTTTAGAATCAGAAATCGTCCCACTTCAATTGTTTTTGTGTTTTTACAACCTGAAACTCTTCCGAAAACTCCTTCCTAACCTAATCTGATAATTCTGAACACTTTTCATATTTTGACTTTTTCGATCCGGGGTACGGTTTGACCTGTACGAGTCCCGGTGTGAAATTTTCGATACGCAAATCATTTTGTAGATCGATAAACTCCATAATTTCAAAAGGCGAGATATTATCACCTTATTTTCGTATAAAGTGTTTTATAGGAAGCTCTGTTTTGATTATTATCCAATTGTAGTATTAAATCGTATCGTCTTTTTATTTACTTAGCGGCTAAGAAACCTATTTTCGGATCCGATATGTAAATGTAATTATTGAATTATTAATAAATAAAATGTGTGATGGTTCTATCAGATATGGGTTGTTGTATTATTAATTGTTTGTGATTTGTTGAATGCGGAGATTAATTTTGTAATTAATTATCGAGTTGTATGAACTTAATTCATTTTTAAAGTAATTATATTGAATATTTGTTCTTATAAATGTTAAAATTGTCTCTAAAATTATTTTTGTTATTCCATAATTTTATTAATTATTTTTAGGGGTTTATAAAATTTAGAAATCAATATTTTATTAATTATTTATCTTTAAATGATTTTCTGATTTCTTTAAATCATAAAATCAGTATTTAATTCCAAAATATTTCACAAATCCTGAAAATTTTATTTTATTAACTTTTAAATATTTCAAGAATTTTAAAATTGTTTCGAGAAATTTCTAGTTTTTATTCACCCGCGCATTTATTCGTTAATACATTAAATGCGGGTTTGATACGCGTTCCAAATTTATTTAAAAAGAAAATTTTGAAAACTTTATTTTGATAACTTTTCAATATTCTGATATTTCTGGAATATAATTGTAATTTTTTCCGACAAATTTTAGGTACACAATTACTTCGTTAATTTGCGAAAAACGAGTCGGAAATTAATAAAAACGGGATACAACGAAAATAAAATATAAAACAAAACCCCTGCACCCCCTTCCCCGCATATTACTTTCTCTCTCGGGTTCAATCTCTCGGGTAATCTCTTCCCTTTGATCTCCCTCTCTAATCTCTCCTCTCAAACTCTCATCTCTCTTCTCTGTATCTCTCTTATTCGATTAATCTCTCCTTTCTCTCCTATTTTCTTTTCCTGTGGCGTTCTGTGATTTATTCCGCTGTTCTCTTCCTTTTGTTTCGGTAATTCCACTATGCCGCCTTGATTTCTTCTCCCGCCGCCACCGGATTTTTCCTTCGGCTAGGTGGCCCGTGTACGTGTTGTACTGTGTGTGTATCTGTGTATCGATTGTGTGTGTGTCTGTGTATCGACTGTATGTGTGTGTTATTGTGGTCTGTGTGTGTGTGTCATGGTGTATTCCCCCTGTTCTGTGCTGCCTGCGTTCCTGGTTAGTCCGTTCTGGTTCGGCTGCTGCGCGTGTGCGCGTTGTGGCTGTCTTTGTGAGTTCTAATTCAACTGTGTTGCTTTGCTGTATATTTGCTCAAATCCAAGTAATTCGAATTGAATTTTTGGTTTTGGAAAATTTCATTCATTTAATTCCTTTAATTTTCTCTAGAAATTATTGATTGCGATTCGTGAAATAAAAATTCATGCGGGAAATGATTAAAATTATCGGTGGAATTTATTTGGAAACCCGAATTTTATCGGGCACCAATAAATTTTGTCACTGTTGACGATGACTTTTAACGACTCAACAGTGGACCGTGATGAATTAATTCTGAGTCCTAAATTATAAATAAATAAAATTAGTTGAGAAATTAATTTCGAAACGAAATGAAAAATAAGATAAGAATAACAGTAAATAATGATTGAATTCATATCGGTGGTTGGAATTGGTAATTGGATTGTGGATTGGATTGTGTTGTGGTTGTTGTTGTGATTTGACGTCGATTTGATTTCGACGGGTAGGCCGATAAACAAAGGAGACACTGCTCGATTTTCGGGAAATTAATTCTGAAATTACGGGAACGTAACCTATAATTATCGGAGACGTCTAATAACCATATATATATATAGTTATATTATACGAACTTAAGTGTGATTGAGACAAAATAATTTACAAATAATCGATTACACTATTTTTTCAAAATGACGAATATATATATATTTATATATATTCCGAAAATAAATACCGAACCGAGTCGAAGATGTGAACCATAATTGCTATGTGTATTTCAATAATACATATAAATATGAGTTCGGTTATGAAATCGTATGGGTAGAATAGGATAGCGATTTGATGTTAAGCTTAAACGGTTATCTGAATAAGGGCATTTCAACCCTGTAGGTCCTAGACGGAAAACCCGAGTATCGACATCGGACTAGAAATGATCTAGTGATTAGACGTCGAGATTAATGAAGTTTCAATTGAAGGGCTTGAGTGTTGGGATCGTATCCAAAATGGGATAGTAGTTTGACGGTAAAGCCGAACGTTCAAGTCGAACCAAAGTCAACCAGTTTTAGCGATTAAAGTTTATTGGGACAAGTATTCCTGATTTTCCTTTTTAAAATACTGCAATTATTTCTTCATTCATATTCTTAGTTCAGAATAGTTAAATGTTTTACATTTCGCTACAATTACTCTGATTATGCATATTCCATTCATTATTATTCCTGTAATTCGATTGCTCTCTTGAGAAAATACCCATTCTTTCGGGTTATTTGCGAACCCTGAATTGGGATGTTTTGAATTCAAAATGATTTGATATCAAAATACTCCACGGGCTGGATAGTGATATTTTGGGGATTGAGTTTTACTTAATCCTAAGGGCCGGGACATGACCGGTGCCTTGAGATGGGTCGTAGAGCCTGGGGACCCGACTGGATCTATACAGGTAGGTATAGATCTGCACTGTATCCTGACTGATCAGCAGGATATAGATGCGAACTAGTGTACAGTCTAATTTGTTGTTGATCGCCATTAACGGCATTCTCTCTCGAAAGGTTTTCATGATTTCAAAACCGGACAAAACCCTGATTCTGGAGAAGAATCTGGGAATCGCTTGTCACTTTTGGATTTATAGTTAGAGGCTGGTGACAGCCAACGTTTATTCGCGCAACTCACTCAAATAAATAGAATTGTTTAAAATTATTTTGAGATTTTGTCCAGAAGTTTTTCCTTTGGTATTAATGCTTGAAACTCAAATTATATACTTGCTGGGCATTTTTGGCTCACTCTTCCTTTGTAAATTCTTATTTCTACCAGAAACAGATAAGGATAAAAGTGAATAGCTTTGATAGACAGCAGAAGTTAGAGAAATCTCTGCTGCGAGAAGTTGAAGAAGTTAGAAGCATATGACAGGAGCATTGGGACAAAGATATTTTCACTTGTATTCTAGTTATTGTAAGTTGTAGAAGGTTAGATTCTTGTTTCATACCATAACCTGTAAACGATCCGGATTCAAGGGGTTAATTGAATATTCTTTTATTTTATGTAAAGATTGTTTCGTGACACCAAATCTTGACCCCGGATTTGGGTTGTTACAACTCTGGCCCCTATGTATCCAATATCTGATAGTTTTTATCCAGTTTCAAATCACTTGTACCTATCTCAGTTTAAAACCGTTCATGTAACAACACACATAAATTTTGTTTGCAAAATCATTTTTCATTCGGAGATAGGTACCTTTTCGAAGTTACTTTTCCCTAAAATAGATTTTTAAACCAATATTTATAACTACAGGGGATACGTAACTTAAAATATTTCTGCTCCTGTTCGAAAATAAAGCAACAGTTTATTCATATATACTGAACCATAAAAGTATGGTCAGGGGTACTTGTCTCGCAGAGTTTTACAACTATTCCAGGTTGACCTTGGACTGACTTGGACGCTCGGGCTTTATCGCCTTACTATTAGATTATCCTGGATCCGACTTCAACACTCAGACCCTTCGATTGGAACCTTGCTGAGCTTTTCGACTGACCATTAGGCTATCTTTAGTCCGACGTCAACTCTCGAGTCCTCTGACTAGAACCTACAGAGTCAAAATACCCTATGTGAGACAACCATGCTTGACATATCATCGCTATCAATTCTACCCAAACGATACCAAAACCCGATTCCTAATTATACGTATTATTATAATACACATAACAGTTAGTGTCCATATACTCGAAACTTGGTTAGGTATTTGTTTCCAGAAAGTACATATACCCGTCGCTTCGGAGAAATAGGGTTGTCAGATATTTTACAAAATATTTTATCACAATATGCAAGAATGTTTCGTAAAATACTTATAATTATATAGTTATATACGTTCGACTAGTAATCCCGATAATCTCAGGGTATGTCCCCGTATTTTTGAATTTAATTTCCCAAATATCGGGCAGCATCTCCTACGTTTATTGGCCTACCTGTCGAAACATAATCGATTTCATAACCCCAACCAAATCAATTACGCAATCTAACAATCACAATCATAATCCAATTAATGATACGACTTTTAAAAATAATTAATTATTTTTGTTCCGAACTAATTTATTATTTTATAAATTTAGGACTCGGAATAATTCATCGCGGTCCACCGTTAGCTCGCAGAGGCTCATCGCCGACGGTGGCAAAATTCGCGGGTACCCGATTAATTCGAGTTTCCGACATGAATCCCACCGATTGAATTTCATAATAATCGGAAATTAATACAGAGAAAATTTGAATAATCAAGAATGTTTCATTCGAAGTTTTCACCAAAAATCAAATCGATAATTCGAATTTCCAAAGAAATACGATAATTGAATTACCAAATTCAACAACCAACAATAACACAACAACAATTGGATAGCACAGCAACACGACTGCGAAGTGAAACAAACTAGGAAATAAGATAAACGCAACACAGCAATCATATCACAGCAATCACCGAATAAATACAGGTGGCCGAAGCAATTACCGGGAACCGCACGCGAGGGGCGAGGAAGAGAGGCGGAGAAACACAAGGGAATGGGGGAAACAAAACAAAAAAAATATAAGAGAAAGTGATAGAGAGATGGGAGGAAGAGATGGGAGATTGAGAGAGACTGTGAGATTTTCAGGAGAGAGACAACAGAAATGGGGAGGGTGGGGCGTAGGGATGTAATTCGAGTCGAGTTTGTGCTTATTAAATTCGAGTTCGAGCTTTTTTTAATCGAGTCGAGTCGAGCCAAAAAAAATTGAGCCCGGAAATTATGTCCGAGCTCCACCCGGATAATAAACGAGTCGAGTTCGAGCTACTCGCGAGTTTTCGAGCTTTTCGAGTTTTTTAATCAAGTTTTCGAGTTTTCTAGTTTTCGAGTTTTTAAACGAGTTTTCGAACTTATTCCATTTGTACCGTATTTTTGCAAAAAAATTATAACTTAGGTATTTTTGATAAAACCCCTAAAATTAATTTTGTTAACGAAAAGGAAGTTATTAAGTTATTATTTTATTTTAAAATTTAGGTAGCACTTATCGTATATTTAAACTAATTAGAGTTGAATTTTTCAAAAATAAATAAATTAAGCTCATATTTTTCAACATTTAACTATAAAAAATGATTAAATATATTTTTAAAAAAATAATTCAATTCAAAATTTTTACCTAATATAATAAAACGTAATAATGCCGATATATTATGAAAAACTAGTAAATTAGTCTGTAAAACTAATTTTATTAGACAATTTAATGACACATATATTAGCAAACACATAAATATTTATAAAAAAAATAATCGAGCTCGAGTTCGAGCAGAGTCGAGTTTGAGTTTATCGAGTCGATCTCGAGTCCAGCTCATAAAAACTCGACTCGACTCGAGTTTTTTATCGAGCCAAAAAATGTGTTTGAGCTCGAGCTCGATAACGAGTTCGAGTCGAGTCAGGCTCAATTTATCGAGTCGAGTTCGAGCCGGCTCGGTTCGAATTACACCCCTAGGTGGGGAAACAGGGTTGTGTATGTGAGTTTGTGTTGTTTTTTTTCCTTTTAAAATCACAAATGCTGACACATATCAAGTGATTTCCTGAAACAATAACACGTATCCTGAATTGCCCCTTGCCTCCTATTTCAGTCCAATTTTGTTTCGTATTTCATTATTTAACGAACTAATTTACGGGTAAAAATAACCCGTAAAATTACCAAAATAATTTAAAATTCCCAAAATAAGTAAAACTAATAAAAAAAATTATAATTTTTAAATCATTTTTGAATCGCACATCACACCCGCATTTTACAATATAGCGAACAAACGTGCGGGTGAATTTGATCCCAAAAAATTTCAAAATAATTTTAAAATTCTCGTAATATTAAAAACTTAAGAAAATATGAGTTTCATAATTTTTGAAGCATTTGGGAATTTAATACTGAATTTTACACTTAAATATAATCAGAAAATCATCTTGGAATAAATAATTGATAAAATATTGGATTCTAAATTTTATAAATCCCCAAAATAATTAATAATATTATAAAGCAATAAAAATAATTTTATAGATAATCTCAATCTTTATAGAAATAAATTCTCAATAAAAACACTTTTAAAAAGAAATAAATAAAACACTACGACTTAGCAGTTAACCACACAAATAATTTTCGTACACCAATAAGTCACACATACTTAGTATTAATATAACACACTACTGACAGAACCATAATATATTTTATTTATTTAATTATTCAATAATTACACATTTAATAATACAGAAATACGAGTCGTTATAGATGTCCAAGTATGCGTTGTGGAAGAAACTCTTTGAAAAGGCAAACTCTTTTTCAAGTTTACTAATTCTTCTCCATATATTTTAAGACAATCCCTAGCAACGGTCCACCTACTTGAAATCTTAAATCTTGGTTCCGCTTCATTTAGTAACTCCCTAAACCCTTCATGTTCTACAATCCTAAAAGGTTGATTGTCTTTTATACACATTAAGGCAATTTTTTTCCTTAACCTCTCTTGATTAAAGGTGTGAGTTTTAACGGTGCTTAGTTCCTTTGATATCTTTTCAAATTGCAATGTCTTTTGCAATTTATCAAGATTGTTCCTAAGTGGTGATTTAGGACATGCGGTTTTCAAATGACTCAACATTGTCGATGTCCTATTTCGTGAATAACATCCAATTGTTACACGACATAATCGACACTCAGCTTTCTCTTTACCAACCGGAAGGCCTTTAATTTTATCAAAATAATCTCATACAACTGAAATCTTTTTACTTTCACAAGTTTCATCTTTTTTATCATCACATTTTACTTCTTCATCTTCTAAGTTCACATGTATGTACAAACAAAGAAATATATATCTAAAATTTAGAGAACTAGTAAGTACATAGAATATTATGAATTGTAGTTTGGAATACATACCACATCATTTGTTTGGTGTTGGTGTTGAGCCGGAGCAGACCCTTGAACGACCCCAGCCCGAGATACTTCTTCCTGCGGCTGAGTTAGATTTATCTCGGATGGTTCCATCAGAGCTCAATATATCCAATTGAAATTGAATCTTCTTAATCTGAAACTATTAGCAGTTAGGTCTTGGCAGTCTGAAACTGAATTTCAACAAATCGGTGATAAAGATTTAGGTTGAGGACTGGTCAGGAGATCGTAAAACTAAAAGAGACTAAGAAGAGAAAAAGAGTGACTGACTGAGATGAAACCCTTGTTCAGAAGCCCAATCCCCATTATAACCCCAGCCCAATCCCCTAATTTATAACTATTTTTTAACTTCTGTTAAAAATTATTTGTATTTATTAATTTTTAAAATATATATATATATATATATTATTTTTAATTATCAGTTCGGGTCGGGTTTTCTTGGTTCGGTTTTCACCTATAACCGAACCCGGATAATCGTTTCAGGTTCGGTTTTAATTTTACGGTTTTGGATCGGATTTTTGCGGTTCGGATTTTAACGGTTTTTAGCGGTTTCGAATTCGGATTTTTTTGATTTTCTGCTCAGCCCTATATATCATAATAAAAAACTTGACCAGATTCTAAGCCAATTTGATTATCCAAGACTAGGGGTGGATGCCGTCCCAATTAATGGTTGTTTACCAAGTCCATAGAGCCTTCCTGTAATATAATTTACAAATAAAGAAACAATAATAACATTACAAACAGGAAAAGGGACTCAAGAGGAAAGTACATGGGGGGATATGCTAATAAACCTAAACCTTTCCATCTTCTTTACAAATCATTCTAAGAAACGGATATTGCTTGTTTCTCCCTCGCTCTCATCATCTTAATATATACTCCTTATCTTAAAATTATATCGTGTGCACGTGCAATGCCAGATGTTCATTCGAAACCGAGGGCTAGTTACTTTTGTGGCATGCATGTACATCGTTTAGCCAATGTTGGTAAATCATGCAAATCTTTTTTATTATTCAGCCTCAAAAAATCATCAAATCTTAACAAACTTGATGCCGCCAGCAAGAAGAAAAATCACAATTTAGAGCACCTTAAATCTTCCCAGGTACTTGTATCATATATTGCACCTGCTGTCTCAAATTTTAGGGTATATAATTGTATGTAAATTAATGTAAGATTCTTGGTGATTGATAAAATCTGCCCATATAATTGTATAATTATATGTTGTGGAAGTTTAATTACGTGTAATCAAGATGATGTCCTACATAACATGGCTAATGTTTTAATCAAGTTTTTTATTTGACGGTCTGCAAATACGGTGGCTCGTTAAATCGTTTGTGCCTAATGTTCTTTAGTTGATCTAGTTTCCGGGTTTATCCCCTGTGATTTGCATTCTCTTTGTGTAGAGAGATGTTTATTGAGATTTCACAAAGTTGTAAGATTCTTTTTGACTAACAATTATTCTTATATCTGCTTCTTAAGAAAGCTGCCAGTGAAATATGTTGATTCAATTAATGTTGATTTGTTGTGTATTGTGGAGTATTCTGATAGTTGTGTAATCAGTGACTTGGTCTAAATTAGTCCATCATATTTCTAAGCAAATTAATTAATCATATTAACAAGTCCAATTTTGTTGCATATAATGATTCTTGATTATGCAATATTTTCAGCTCAATAGCAATAAGAATGAACACAACAAAACTAAGACCCCTCATCGGATGATGACTGATCCGGTGGAACATCGTGGCACTGACACTGGTACTCCACGAGGATTCAGCGGGAATTTGTCCAACCGCAAGGGACATCATGTGTCTTTGCCTTCTCGTTTTTCTAGTTATTCGCAACCACTCGGACCTGCAAGAATGAGCATGTCAGGAAACCTAGCATCCCTCAAGAGAAGTACCAGCCAGAATAATTCTAGGCGGAGGAGTGTGGATGGAACACGGAAACTGCCACACTCACTGTCTAGAAATATAAGCACCAACATCATGTATTCTAACTCCACGGGGGTAATCAAACCCCCTGTGGTTGAAAAAAAGCTTGTTTGCACTCTCGAGGAGTTATGCTTCGGGTGCATTAAGAAGGTCAAAATCACAAGGGATGTTATGACATACGACAGGTGAGCAATATATTACATACTCTTTTCTTCTCTTTATATGTCTTTGGTTAATCTTCTGCATTTTTTATGCATAAAGAAATGGTATAGATGATTCGGACCTTCAAGTTATGTCTAAAATTGCATATGCTGGTTTAGAAAGTAGATAAAGTAACAAATCAAACACTATGACATGGATTTGTCCAAAAGCTTATTTAGTCTCTAATGCCTTCTCTTCATAAATTAGTTTACCTCCCTTTACTAGTTCCATTGTTTCCTGAGCATTTACCGATCAATATTTTTCTTTTTGTCAAATGGTATATTGTAAACTTTCTTCGATAATGTGTGTGTGTGTTAGATTATAAGGATTTTGTTTTTACTCATCTTATCTGTACACATATAACAGGGAGATAGTGCAAGAAACCGAAGTGCTAACAATAGAAGTGAAGCCTGGATGGAGAAATGGCACAAAGATTACTTTTGAGGGTAAGGGAAATGAGATACCAGGAGGTCAAACAGGAGATGTTACCTTTGTGATTGTAGAGAACAAGCACCTTTTGTTTACAAAAGATGGTGATGATTTGGTGTTCGATATAGATATTCCTTTGGTAGAAGCTCTCACGGGTTGCACAGTTACAGTACCTCTATTAGACGGAGAGAACATGGTGATAAAGATAGAAGATGTTATATATCATGGCTATCAAAAGATAGTTGCAGGACAGGGCATGCCAAAGTCCAAGGAGCCAGGGGAAAGAGGTAACCTGATAGTTAAATTTGAAGTAGAGTTTCCTACGCAACTTACAGATGAACAAAGATCAGACGTTTACAACATTTTACACGACTCTTGTTGATCACATACGTAGAGCTAAATTAGTTGTCATACCAGCAGGAATCAGGAACAGTCATTTGAGACAGTTAGCAAATGTAGTATGTTTTTTTTCACACCGAAATAACCTGCTAGAATTCGACATGTGAGGAAATTATTATTATTAAGAGTTAATTGCACTTTGCAACCCCTGCCTTTCATTTAAAATCAAAACAGTATACCTACTTTGCAAATTACAGTTTGTAACCCTTAACTTTTAATATCAATTACAACGTGCATCCCTTGCGGTTATAAAATTGAAATTGAGTTGTTAATATTAATAATTAAAATTTCAAATTAATTAAAATATTTATTTTAATGCATTTTTTACATGAAAAAAATTATAGCTATTTTCTTTTAGTAATATTCTAAATTAATCATAATGCTTAATACTTAAAATATATTTATTAAGCAAAATATATGTTTATATATATAATCATAAAGTTTCTAAATACATCTAAATTTTAAAATTTTAAAAATTATACTGAGTAATAAAATAATTGATATCAATATTATTTTTATAATTTGAAATTCTAAATTTTAGTTTAATTTAAAATTATTATTTAAATATTTTACTGAATTTCAATTTTACTCTCCACAATATAAATATTTTTAACAAAATGGTTAAAAGGATGCATATTGTATTTGATATCTAAAATTAGAGGTTGCAAACTATAATTTTAAAAGTAAGTATATAATTTTGTTATTAAATGAAAGGTTGGGGTTGAAAAGTGCAATTAACTATATTATTAAAGCCATGGGCGTTTTTGCTTTTTTTGTGGCCTCAACTTTACTTCCAAGTATCAAACTACTTTAATACACAAGTATATTAGGCTTCAAAGTGGGGCAAAAGAACCCTCAGAGAAGCAAGTATATTAGGATTTGAAGTGGGGCAAAAAAAAAATAACCCTCGGAGTAGCTACAATGCATGTCAAATACTCAAAAATTTTAGTTATGATTCAATTGAATCGAAATATAGTACACCAAAACTAGGCGCAAAAAACCAACAAGATTACCCTTGTGCATAAATGGGGAGAATGGGGGGTAACAATTATTAAGAAGAAAAGTTACCTTCAAATTTTAATCATACATAAATTTCAGTTGGAAAATTTCATAGGAACAAATTATTACGAAGTTGACCAATGGAAATTAATAGTAACATTCATACTCTTCTTCCTGATAATGGCACAGAATTTGAATAAGTTGTAGCCACAAACAATAGGTTTGTGACTTTCTTATTAAGGTTTCGGTCATGTAGCCATAAAAAATAGCTCTGATAATTTCCTAGTAAGAAATAGCTCTCTGATAATTTCCTAGTAAGAAATTATCATTCTGACAAAAAAATAGAAAAATGAAAAGTTCATCCTCCCATTTATTGAAGTTTCTACCAAGAATTTGCAACCAGAATCTGTAATGGTTAAACATAAGCAATTGTAAAGGAGTAAAAACAGCGAAATAATAAAAAGGAATCAAAACTGATACGAATTAGTATAGCAATAGCAAAGTAACAAAATCATGATGAAACTAAGAACCAAAAAAAGGAAGCAACACAATAGCTCTTTTAAACAGAGTTCTGAATACAAAATACTAGGTAAAAGGCAATAAAACTTGAACTGTTACAAGTTTTCAATCGACTTTCAGCAAAGGTAAATTCAATCATTCTGATAACGTCCATTTTGAATATGATTCTCTAGGTAGCAACGGCATCAATAAATGCTCTACCAGGCTGGCGTCTTGCAAGAGGTCCATGACAACCCAAAAGCTGCGTGAATAAAGCAAAAGTTAAAACCCATAATTTATCGCATTCAGATTATAATTCGAAATGACAAATAAGCTTGTGTTTAATACAAACTAGCTGACCAAGCTAACATTTACTATTCGTCTTGGAAAATGTCAATGGAAATATACTCCCATAAACTGTAAAATGAAATTTGGACAAGGCTAAAATAACACAAACCTTAGCATTGACACCATCAGGAAGAATGCGGTTTTCTGCCTTCCACTTGACATAATCAGTGCGGCTAAACTTGGTGAATCCCCTGAAGAAAATAAAACAATTAAAGCAACTAAAAATTTAGATACCACACCATCAAAAATACTACTAGAACAATCAAATGACAAGAATTCAATATTAACAAGAGAAGACAATAAATAAACATAGATAATTAATCATGAATTCAAGCAATTCCACACTGATATGATATTCTCCAATATGATAAATTTCTGGATAACAATGATGGCATATACTTCGTAACATATTCAGAAGCTACAATTATTTAATTTGGCTGCTGGATCCTAAGAGATGCACATATAAGCTTGTACACTAATGTGAATTCAAAAAATTAGAAATTATAATTATTTGATGCAATTATAACTTTGGACTACACACCTACTGCAATTGCTACTATGACTAGAAAACAACAAGAATTATATTAAAATTGCTAAAAACAACAGATAAACACAGAAAACTAATCATACCATTTGCGGCTAACAATGATCTTTTGACGACCAGGAAACTTAAACTTAGCACGACGCAGCGCCTCCTGAGCATGGGGACTATTATTATCCTTGCACCGAACAGACAATAGCACCTGACCAATACTAACACGAGCACAAGTACCCAACGGCTTGCCAAAAGCACCTCTCATACCAGTCTGAAGCCTATCAGCCCCAGCACACGACAACATCTTATTGATACGCAACACATGGAAGGGGTGAACCCTGACCCTGAGATGGAATGCGTCTTTACCAGCAAACTTAGTCATATACTTATTGCAAGCAATACGAGCAGCTTCCAATGCCTCACTCGACACATTCTCTTTCTCCCAGGAAACCAAATGAACACAGAATGGGAATTCATCGACACCCTTCTTTTTCATACCGACATCGTAAATCCTGATTTTAGGATCAGGAACACCACGGCAGAAACGAGATTTGGGGTAGGGTTTGTTTTTAATCTGACGATAACATCTTGCAGGTCCTGAATACAAACATCATATCAAAAATTTAAAACTATCCCATTCTTTCAATAATATTAATATCCAATTAAATAATTGATTCAAAAGGAAAAGATTAATCAATTTATAGGAGCTGTAAACTAAATGTTATATGAACAAATTACACATATACATTTACAAACTGATGGAATAGAACAACGATAATTGCCTTTAAATATAGCAATTAAGCAACAGATACTTAAAAAAACACAATATATTTTAGCAGTAAAAGATTTCATAAAAGGACAATCGAGAGAGAGAGGGGGGGTACGTACTTCTTCCCATGGCGACGAGGTAGTTTGGAATAGCAGTGCTGCTGCGGCTTCTTCTACAAAATGAAACCCTAGGGTTGTTAAACTGAGCAGCTTATATATACGGGGTTCAGTACATGCTGGCCCAGTTTTAGGTCTTTCACACTTTGGGCCTATTAAGATCACAGCCCGTTAAGGATTAACTCTGTTTTTAATGCATTTTGTACCCAAAACTTGCAGTTTGGTCATCCAACTCAAAAAAAATCAGCTATATCATTTTTTTAGAAAAAAATCATCCAGAAAAAAAAATCAGTTATATCATTTTATTTTTAAAAAAATTTATCCAGATCACTCGTTGTTACATTCCGTTAAAAAGTTGAGGGAATGCTGACTAAGGCTGTGTTTGGAATTAATATTAAAAATTGTTGTGCTGTTAGAAAAAATACTGCTGAAAAAAGTGCTTTTATAAAAATCAGATAATTGTTTGGTGATTTTTTTTATATGTATATGTTTTAATGCAAAAAATTAAAATAATATAAATAATAATGTTTTTGGTAAAGTTTGATGGTGAAATCAGCATCTGCTTCCTGTAAAAGCTGCAAAGCAGCTTTTTCTAAAAGTATGGGGGACTTATTTTTTCTAACAGCAGCTTTTAGGCCAAAAGCACTTTTTCGAAAAGCAGCTTTTGAATTTTACCAAACAGTTTTTAATTATTTTTTAGCGAAAAACTGTTGTTGTTGTCAACAACAACAATACCAAACACACCCTAAGCTTGGTGACTTCCTTTAAATAAATTCATCGAGGCATGTACAGTCAACTGAAGCGGCATTTTGGTCACTCAACGGGCTTTAAAACTTGCAATTTGGTCATCAAACTGAAAATCATTTAGACCACTAACTATTATGTCCATTAAAAATTGAAAAGAAAACTGAACGAATACGTCTCCTACAACAACGTTAAGGACTCTCATACCACACCCATTTACAACAAATACACAGATATCATCAATGATTTTACTCACAGAAACTAGAGGTGCACATGGTAGGGTTGGCCAAGTTAAATGTATTTTAGCAACCCGATTTAGAGTTTGAAATTTTATAACCCGACCCATAAAAAATAAAAATGCAACCCGATGTAGATGAAGAAGAATGCAATGATCCAACATCACTGAAAACCTCTTCATCGCTGGTATCTTCTGAGGCCACTAGTTAGGTATGAAATGAACACATAGGGAGTGCAGGGCTGAGCAAAACCGAAGCGTACAATTTCGGTTTGGTTCGGTTAAATTTTTTTCAAAATTTTGGTTACTTCGGTTTTTCGGTTTGAACCGAAATAATATTAGTTCGGTTCGGTTTGTCTGGAAATTAATTAGTTTAACCGAAATAACCGAAGTATGCATATATATATATTTGAATTATATTTTTTATCTATATAATATAATATAATAAATATATGTAAAAGAACATACTATATCAAGCCTTGTTGTTCTAGTTCTGCCAATCTGGGATGCACCTAGCAAGCGAGTTTCAGGTATAATTCTATCAGCTCTGCAATACAATAGCAGTGCGCAAACAACCATGGATGTTTCTTTGACCACCTGTAATTTTACAATTGCAACTGACTTTTCATATTTTTCTACATTACATTACTGAAATATATATAATGGCAATTATATATTATTCAATCTACAGAAGAGATTTGGTTGTGTCATGTGTGAACTTCAAATAATCTTTAAACCCCTTGTCATTCCTCCTACTTATTGTGAGTAGATAATTGTGGGATTCTGGGTACACCAAATCATTGTTATTATTTTTTTTCAAGACCAAATAACTCTGTTGATTCTGGGGGAATCTCTGATATCCAAATTATACAAGATAAAGGAAAATGAACTAGGACACGACTTATGAGAATGCGTCAGAAAAATAAATGCACTATAAGAACCTAAGAAGTTAAGCTAATACAATAGTTTACTTTGAGGCATCAGTAGGATAGGCAGAATCATGTACGTTGGTCATTGAATTAATAAACTAGTCCATGGTTTTCTTCCTTACATTTGTGAGTGCAAAGTAGAAGTAATCAGAGTATCGGATTTTTGTAAAAAAAATTGCATGTTCATTTTTGTTGCAGAAACAAAAAAATTCAATTATTTTAGTTTTCATAAACCGAACCGAATAAACCGAAATAATTCGGTTCAGTTTTCGGTTCGGTTTATGCGTAAGTCGGTTCGGTCAGGAAAAAATTATCATTTCGGTTTTCGGTTAATTTGGCTTGGTTCGGTTACCGAACCGACCGAATGCTCAGCTCTAGGGGTGAATGTGTTTTCGTGATTTTCAAATAAATGTTAAGGTGTTTGGCTATTTGGAACAAAGCATATATATGAACTTGCAGTGATAAAATGCTTAAATGTAAAAACACGGGCAAATTATCAAAAAACTCACTTGATTTATTAAAATAAAATTTGTTTTGTTATAGATCTGTGTTCTTAAAAGTAAGAACTCAGCTATAATTCTTGAGAAAAAATACAAGATATATCCTAGGTCTGTTTGGTTGCGTCTAAATAAAGGACCATGACATGCTTTATAGATCAACATGCATGGGATTACAAAACTTGCACTAAAATGGACTAACACAGTTTCTAAAGCTACTTTGTATATTTTCCATTTCCAGTGTTAGCAAATCTATGCAGAATCTAATAGGTTTGTGACCCTCCTTTGTCCAGTGAATCTTAGCCCTTGATCTTTTATTCTTAAAGTTGCGTTTACAGTCTTTCCAATTCAGTGATAGAATTGTTTGTTGACTGATAATCTTGAATCTTCATTTTGTCTACATTCTGAATTATGAAGTAGTTTGTCGAGATCTCTTTTATTCTATAGAGATGTCATATTTCGATATGTAAAATGACTTATCGATATCTTGAGTTCTCCACATGTGTTAATGACTTGTCGAGGTCTCCAGTTGTCTACAGGTAGAATGACTTGTCGATATCTCCAGTTCTCTACATAGGCTTTTGACTTGTCGACATATCTAGTTCTCTCCATAAAGATTTGACTTGTCGATATCTCTAGATCTCTACATGAATAAATGACTTGTCCATATCTCCAATTCTCTACATGGACTTTTTGACTTGTCAATATCTGAGATCTCTACATGCAGATTGACTTATCGATATCTCTTGAGACTTCTCTATAAGTCATTTGGGACTTCTCGACATACTTCTCGATATTCCTTAATCTGTGACTTGTCGATATTTGACTTAGAACATTTTTCCTAGAACAACTTTATTCAACTCCAAGCTGCTACACTTCTCTCTGAGGCATGATCAGGATTTGATCTTCTTACAGAGTCTATTTCCTTAGCTTGATAGTTGTTCATAGAAAAATTCTCCAGTCTAATCTACTTAACATATTCACAGACTAAAGAAATACAATTACAGAATACAAAATTAGATTATCATACAACTTATCCTTAGGGTTGTCAAGATGACTTAGTATTGTTATGTACATGCATGTTTTGCATAACACCACTACTAATCTATCTTGGCATGATCACACATAGTGTGCTAAAGATAGAGGAGTAAAATTGTTATAAGTTCATGTTAGCAAGTCTAGTATTAAGAAAAATTAATAGAATTTTGTTTGCTAAAAATGAACAACTATGTGTCATGAGTTGTATTAGATAATCTTAAGAAACGTAATGGATGCCTAGAGAACTTGGTCTATACCAGTAAGAAATTAGATGATTTTCGTAGGGGTAAGATAGCTGAGTTAAAATCTAAATTGAAAGAGTATCATAACTCTGCTATTAGTGTAAAAGAAATTATTGACAACCAAATCAGTGGAGCCATAATTGGCATTTTGGATCCAGTGATTTTGGATAGAAACATGTGGTAGAATCAGAGAGTTTTGACAATGTTAAATCAAACTCTTCATATACATCACAATCTTCTCAAAAAGTCAACAATTTGTTATGCAAAAAAGCTGCTCTTGATTTCAATGAAGATAACATGATTGTTGAGGATTATGTCTCAAGTGAGGAAAAATCAAATGTAGAGTCATCTAAAGAGTCTATTTCTAGTGATGAATCTAAAACTCACTTAGATGATATAGATGTTCACAGAGCTAAAAAATGGAACAGAAGCAATAAAAATGGGAAGTTAGGTGTTAGTAACACAAATAAAAATTCCTTTAATCTTAACTCTTCTAGGAAGTTTTGCTTTAAATGTAATTCTGTTTCGCATCTTGTATATGCATGTAACATGAGTATAATAGACAATATCAAGATTTATAAAAAGCATAACATGCCAACTATGCCTAGTTCTCATTCATCATGTCATAAATCTGAATGTATGCCATATACTTTTAATACCTTGTCTTCTTATCTTAACTTGATACATTTTTCATCTATTACTTGCAATCATAATGATAAGACCATGAGTAGAAACCATGTTAGGGCAAAGAATGTCAGTCCTCCTAACGTTAGAAAGGAAACTCCTACTTGAAAACCTAAAGTAATTCTTAGGGCTTCTAAAGAGAAGAAGGAGTCAGTCGATGAGAAGCAAAAGCATGTCAAATTTGCATATGATATTGTTCATACTGTGAACTACTCTAAGTCCCCTAGGCCCAACTTAATTTTGGTACCAAAGAAAACTTGATCCATAATGCATACATGGCAAGTAAAAGTGAAGCAAACCATGTGGAGTGTGAACATTTGATGTTTAATACACAAGAGTTCGAGGACAGAGCCTTGCTATCAGAAGTGGACAAATAAGCTGGCATGTTAGTAACCTTTAGAGATGAAAGCAAATGAATGACTACGAGATATGGCGTGAAATCACGAATGACATCTTTTCCTCAATATGTAAATGCATATAATTGTTGAATATTTGTTACATTTATTTATTGTGTCTCTTGCTTTAATAGTTTAATTTAGAGACCTTGAAGCAATTCAACTTTTTATTTATTCCATAAGTCAAATTATTAAAGTAATTGCAACATCACACTTCCGAAAACTTGTTTCAGTGGTTAACAAAGAGATTTGTAGCATCACACATCTGATAATTTATTTCAGTGGTTAGTAATGAGATTGGTAGCACCATAAACTCTTGATATCCATATCATTAGCTGTTGGTGATATTTGTAGCACTATAATGTTTGATAAATTTTGTAAAAATTCTTGTTATTGACTTTATCGGTAGTTCATGATGAGTTGTGTAGCACTACATACTTGAACAAATTTATTGACAATTTTTATTAATATTTTTATCACATGATAGTGGTGAGATTTTGATTATAATGAATTCTTTTAAATTGCTTTTTCTAAAAAAACTCACTAAGGTCAAAATCATGTGTGTAGCATAGTTGAACATAATTTACTACTAGAAACAGGTCAATAGACATCACCCCTTTAACATCAGTTGAGAAAAAAAATGATGTGAAAAATATTTTTTACATTGGTTGTTCCAAAACTGATGTTAACTGCTTTTATTCACATTAGTTCTCTAAAGAACCGTTGCTAGTTATATTTTTCAAAAAATAAAAAATTTCTTATCACATTAGTTTTTAACTAACTGATGTCATAGTCTGTTATTCATATCAATTCAAAATAAACTGTTGTCTATTGAAAATTTTAGATTACGAAAAAAAAACACGAGGGTTATTCCCTCACTTTTATTTGACAAAAATTTTGTACTTAAAAAATATTTAGTTTTATCAAAATATTTCCCCTTATCTCTGATATTTATTCCCTCATCTCTCTCCCCGACTCTCACCTCACCGCTCTCACCCTCCCGTCAGCGTCTTTACCTCACAGCTCTCACCTCACCTTTATCTCTCCTCTCTCTCTCTCTCTCTCTCCCTATCTCTACTAGTTTACTTCCCTTTCCCTTTTCTAATATTTTTTAATCGATTGAGCCCTAATCTGAATCGGTCGAGCCCTGATCGATTTGTGCATTACTTTATTCGAGTTCTACAAGTCTTTAGCTTCAATTGAGTCTTTACAAGTTAAGATCGAGTCTGGACAAGCTTCAACCGAGTCTCTAGAAGTCCTAATTTGTAAGTGTTATTCAATTTATTTTTCAATTTTATGTTAGAAGAAATTGATGATATCAGCTTATAAACTATCCGAGTTTATTATAAGCATTTGATATCAAAGTTTAGCAGGAGGTGACGTCATTAGCATTTGTCATCAGCATTTGCTAATCAGTAATTAATATCAGTATTTAGTTACTTCAGCTAAAAGTCAAGAGATATCAAAGAAGGAAAGGATTTGCAGAATACAAGTCGGTGAAGGACTTTACTTCTAGTAGCAATCAAATTAACGATATGTTTAATGATTCCTTATTATAATCGAATAGGATTCCTTATTTGATTGTGTAGATGTGCAGTATATAAGCACAGATTAGGCTAACACTTTATTTGTCGCGTATTGATATATCTTTTTGTGTAACCTAACAGCTCTCAAGGATATCTGTTCATCCTTTTAGAGATTAGTTTGTAATCAGTTTTCATCAATCAATACAAAACTTTTTATCCTGTTGAGTATTTAATTCAATTTATCTGCATAAACTGTATTTACCCCCTCTACAGTTGTATTAAGGACCTAAAAATTGGTATCATAGCTTGCTGTTGATATACAAATAGCTTAAGATCTAAAATCAATTTTATAATGGTAGATAAAGAACCTCAACAAAATCCCCCACCTCCTCCACCAGCCAATCAACCTATCAGTCATAATATGAGAAGATATAAGGCTATCAAGGTTCTCATCCTGAAGATTCATGAATATCCAATCTGGAAGGTGAAGATGGCTATGTGTATGGAAGTAACAGGTGCTGAATATCTGAGAAGGATTTATGATGGTCCTCATAGACCAATGAATCTAGTTGTTATTGTTGCTGGCCAAGTAGAAAAGATGGTTGATAAGGACAAAAAAGACTATTCTCCTGAAGATATTTCATCCATTATGAAAGATGTAAAAGTAATACATATTCTGCATAGCAGTCTTGACAGTGTTATGTCTAACAGAGTTATTGGATGTAAAACTGCCAAAGAAATTTGGAATACTTTGGAAGTCAAGTATCAAGGAACCACTTCTATTAAGAAGCACATGAGGACTATACTAACTCAGGAGTATGAACACTTTGACTCAAAATCTGATGAGTCCTTGACTGAAATCTATGACAGATTTCAAAAGCTGATCAATGACTTGTCTCTGGTTGATAAAGATACCCCTAGTCATATGATCACATGTAACTCTTCTCATCCACCTCTTTTTCTATAGGACAAGATTATCCGAGCCTTTCATGTGAGAATGAGAGAAAAGATTTAGAAAAAAACAGAATTAAAGAGAGTCAGGATCCTTACCTGGCAAAAGGAGAGGTAGATGAGTGACAGGATTTAGTTAATCCTTGTAAGGAAACTCTGTCTATTAAAAGTCATGAGATGAGTGGTGTGAGAGGTACCGAGACTACTTTATAAGAAAGTAGAGATTTAAGTGTTTTATTGAAAATTTTACAAGTGCACAGAGTATTAAAGATACAGCTGCTAAACAACAGTCTGTAGACCCTCGGTTAAACTCTGATGTACCAAGTACTTATATTCTCCCTGCAGATCTAAGTATTGATACTTTCCTGCAGTCCATGTGACGCCCTCCAAATCCGAGGTCTAGATTTGGGAGTCACTGACCGGTAAACCACAATATAATAGGCACATCGGAAAAATATAATAAATATGACCCCTTGCATGCAACTGGATCGGTAACAGGTTATAGTATGAAACAGGAACTAAAACAACCAAATGTTATTACAACCCATAAATTTAATTAGTTTTACAAATTATTCAAATTTTATTACAAACCTCTAGACTAGTCAAGCATCCCAAACAGTCTACCTGGAAAACATACCAAACTATTTACCAGCACACAATTCTTGGTAAAACCTGGAACTCAGGCCTGCTCTGGCCTAGCTGAAAGAATCATAATAATAAACAAGTATAAGTGAAAGAAATGATCAGCAAGCAATATATAACTTAAGATTTAAGACAACAACAACAACAATATATCTGAAGAACAAAACCAAACAACAATACCTGGGCAGTATCAAAAATTGATATAAGTTTTGATAATAAACAACACTTTTATATATATTTTGGATTGGAATCCTTGAACGATGGTGTGTTGCCGCCTGTGATCAGCCGAGGAGCAACACTGGTTTACCGAAGCATATCCAATTAAACAAAGGGTACCCAAGGCACATATCGGCCTAGCAAGGTATTATATCCTGTATAATACATAGCTCACACTGGACCACCGCCACGACCTCTTACGCAACCATCCAATTCATAAAAACATTTTCTTAGCCAAAGGAGTCAAATCAAACGACATCCTTAACAATATAACTCCCCATTTCACATGGTCCGGAGTCATCTCAACAATTGATGGCAAAATAACTAGAACAATTAGTTATTCGCTAATCTCAACTCAACGTTCCACTGTATAGAGTATTTTTTAGCGAAAAGTAAAAATGTTTAACTATTCTGAACTTAGAATATGGAAACAGTACTTGTAATATAATACCAGGAGGTTCGAGAATTACTTGCATGATATAATCGAAAATCTGATAGTAGAATGATAAATTATTCTGAATTTAGAATAGTACAGAAAACTTGCAATATATCATAAGAAAGTTCAGGAATACTTGCTTGATATAAGAATAAACAAAGTAATTCACTATTCTGAATTTAAAATATGGGAGAAAACTTGTCTGGTATACTCGATAACTTCTTACTATAACTCTGGCTTATAACTGTTCGCTACTAACCCCGTCTAACACTTGATTGCACTCTATGCTACTCGATTCTATAAATAAAAGGACGATCTTAATTGACAGAACCAAACTCAATCGACGTAACTATACGTCTTGACGTCTACCCGATCGTTTATAACTAATCGTGGCATTTTAAAACTGTAAACAGATAGCATGCATATCACTTAACACGTGATCATGTTATTCATATAGCACGTAGTCACATTTTTCATGTCGTACATAAGTTAGGTCATCAAAACATAGGTCTCAATACGTTTAGAATTGAAATCAGGTCAATAACAGTGTTTAGCGATCAGATACCGACTCGGAATGACTCGCAAATCAAATGACCTTGCATACAAAAGAAATTAGGTCTCAAAAGTATTTTTATTGAAAGCAGAATATTTTTCTGAGTCTATACGCGTTCATTTCGTATTAAACGGACGGACGATTTAAATATTACGAATAAAATAAGATTTAAGTAGGAGTAAATCAATTAATAATACTATTAATTGATTTTTAAATACCAAAGTATAATTTTTTTAAAAGCTTAAAAGTAATTTTTAGTAATTATTTGAATTAATTATAAATAATTTTACTTTATTTAACTATTTATAAATAAAATTAATTGATTAATTGAATTAGTCAATTAATTAAATTCATAAATAATTATTTAAAATAAATTATAAATAATTAAATCAAATTTTGAATTTGAAAATAATAAAAGAAATAATTTTTAGAATTTAAAATAATTAAGTAAATAATTTTTAGAATTTTAAAATAATAACCAAATCATTTTTAGAATTAATAGAAAAGATTTTTAGAAAAATAGAAATGAATTTTGAATTAAATTTTTATAAAAAAAGACAGAAACACGTTTTTGGAAAATCAGTCGAACAAAACAGGATCGAAGGGCGGGGGTTAGGGTTGAGCTTCGCCGGAAATTGAAGAACAGCCGCCAGAATCTGGAATACCCAAAAACCGATCGACGGACGTCAAACTCCGGCCGAAGTTCATTCTCGGCCAAAAATCCACCAGTTTAACCCGGTTTTTGCACCTATAAAATCCTTTTGAAATCCAGAACTCAACAACATCAATAACCACAACAATCAAACACAACTTCGAATAAAAATCCGTTCAAACCAATCATTTTCCGGCAATCTAATCGGAAAAACACGAATCGCAGCAATACATCAACAAATTCAACAAATTAGATATCAATTTAAAGCTCTGAAGTTACACGATCGATTCCAACGATCAAAACCTGCAGATATAACATTAATAACTCCGAAAAATCAAAATTAAAAACCATAAAACCCAAGAACTCGACTTATACGAAATCGAACAACAACAATCAATAATTATGCATAAATCAATTGTAAACAACCTGGTAAAGCTACTAATACTATAAAAAACAACTGACAATCAACAAAATTCATGGTCCTAATCTAATCGATTATACTCGAAATCGGAATTATAAATTCGATTACCCTTAGATAAAACTGATGGTGGAACTAGATTGTATGAGTCACAAGATTCATTTCGGATATCTGAGCGTGAAAAACGAAGATCCCCATTACCTTGAACGATCGATTTGATCTTTGGGAGGGTTCAAGAACAAGAACAGGGAAATTATAAGGTTAACTGGTATTATCTACTAAATTATATGTTTTTTATAAAATTAAAATAAAAATGTGGGGCTATTTATACTTTACAGAAAATAATTACCCCAAAAATCAAATAAGGGTGTTTTTATGCCTAAATTAAATTAATTAGGCCCAAAAATAATAATTATGGGGAATAATTTATAAAACAATAAAATATATAATTTATATCAAAATTTCCCAAAAATTATGAATAATTCAAAAATACAAAAACAAAGGGTATTTGAAATACGTATAATTCTATAAAAATAAAAACATGAATTTTGTGGGCCTTGACGTCCCGGTGGGGTCCCGGTTCGTTTATTTTTTAGAAACCAAAATGTTTCCTAAATTAACAGAAAACCCCGAAGACACATAAAATACATTCAAACACACATAAAATGAGATAAAAACAAGTACCTCGATAAAGACGCAAATAAATACGAGTCCAAATTGCAGATCGATTCATATAAATGCAGTTTAAACACATATTATTTAATCAAAAAAATTTCTGGTCCTTGCGGGGCCACATATAACAACTATAATATGTAATATTATGGCAAATGAACATTTTAAACTTATTTAAACACTTAATATTTATTTATTTAACATAAACTATTCACATAATTTTCCCGGATATTACAGTCCACTCACATATCTATGCCATCCACTACAACAATCTATGTTCTTGATGAAGGAAAGTCCACTCGATCTATTATTCCACCATTTATTATTCTCCATATTACTGCAGTTGATGTAGATGCGGAATAGTCCACTCAAAATGAACCCATCATTGCAGAATCACCACAACATTCCACTGGTACTAAGGTTTTGGAGATTAATACTGAAGTTCCACCTCATATGGCCGCTATTCTTGGAGATTTGGTGTTAAATACTGAGGACATGGCAGTTTCTGAAGCAGCTGATTCTCACACAGCTCCAATTCCTGATGATTTGCTAAATACTGATGCTGGAGATGAAGTAGCTCAGTTAGTATAAGAGCTAGTTGGTGATGAAGAATCTGTGCATGAAAGTGAGTCTAATGATGGAGAAGATATCGATGCAGAATTAAATCCTGATGAGGATGAGATTTTCTTTCCTGAAGATATGCCTAAACATGAAAAGAAAAGGAGATTAGCCGAGCTTGATGCTAAAAAAAGTAGAGAGTTTTCTGATGCAGAATGGAATTCTAAGTGGAAGGATGTTTCATATCTTATCTCTGTTGTTACTGCTTCTAAACATCTGATGTGGAGAGCATTGCAAATCCCGATATTCTGACTCATCTAAAAGCTTCTATAATGTTGATCAATTCAGTTCAGCATACTCAGTCTCAGGCTAATTCTCAAATTGATAAACTCAAGAAATCTTTTCTTGAAACCAGGATGACCACAACCAAGGAGAGCCAAAAGCAATTAGCACATATCCTTGCTAGACAGGACAATTGGAAGCCAACCAAGTTAAGTTGGAAGCTATTCAAGCTAAGATGTCTAGTCAATTGGATGAGGTACACCATTCAATGGAGCTTATAGTTTCCCTCCTGCTTGGTGATGATGCTAAAAAGGGGGAGAAAATATTGAAATCTAAATGTAAAGAACTCCAACTGAAAGATGTTGATGACAAGGATGGTCCTGGTGGTGGTGATCGTAAAGGAAGGTAGCAAGAAGGAGTTAGTTTTGAAGAAACAAAGTGGAGATCTGATTGGTTCTAGTGGTACATCTAAAACCCCTGGTCAATCTAGATAAGGTGGAGAAAGGAGGAGATCTGGAAGACAAGTCTCAAAGACTGTGCAAAGTAAAGAATTGACTGTGACTAAATCTCAACAAACTCTGAAAGTCATAAATGCTGATGAAGACCAATGCATTCAGGAGATAGAAGCTGGTGCTGAAGCAAGTTAGTATCTACAAACTCTGAAAGTGAAATGGAAGAAAACAACTTTGTTCTACAAGGATTCAAATATTCAAGCATTTGATTCTGAGGTGAGTAGAAATTTTTTTAAAAGAGAGAATCCTGGAGTTGATATGGAACATCTTAGGCTTTTGGAGGAAGAATACAAATCTTTGAAGTAAGCAAATACTAATGTCGTCTTACCTTATGATGATATTCCTGGTAGCATACCTACAAAAGGTGTAGTGATCAAGGAGGTCAGTCAAACTGATGTCGAAGGGCTTTTAAGGTCTCAAGCAATTTTAAGTACTGACAGGAGTTAGGGGAAAGAGAAGATTGATGAGAAATCAAAGCCAAAGTCTAAAGCATAGTCTAAGAAGAAATCAACATCTAAGGCTTCAAAATCTCAAACACTGATAAATCCAATTTATTCAGTAGTTGTAGCTCATGATGATGCTGATGAACAAAAGACTCAAGAAGATGAAGTCAATCAGTTCTACAAAAGAAGAAAGATGATTCTTGGAGCTGATTGGGATGAGAAATTAAAGATGATAACAACCTCTGACAATGCTCAAGTTGAAGAAGAAACAATTGTTGAATCTCAACCAGTCACAACTTCTGATACTACTCAAGTTGTTGACAGTTCAAGTAAAATACAAGTTGATGTCACAAATCATGTTTCAGAGGACTTAAACTTTGATATGTCAGAATTAACATTAGAAGAAAAGAAAAAAGTTAATATGGGGAAGCAAGACACGTGCACCAGTAAGAGATTATTCTGAGACTATAAACAAGATCTATAGTGGAAATTCTCAGTCTAGAAGAGCCGGTAGAAGAAGTGGCTTGGGACTTCCAAATGCTGATTCTTATGTTGCTGATGCTTTGATTCTAAGAAAGCCTAAAAATCTGACAGAAATTGGTGATAATAAAAAGCTTGAAGATTTGCAGAAAATTAAATCTACAAATTGTAAATGATCTAGTTGGATAAAAGCTGATTTATTTTCTGGAGTCTGGAAGATGGTTGAGGCTTACTCAAGAGCACTTGAAGAATAAACCATGGAAGGAGTTGGAATTTGTCACTACTTTACTCAGGGTAATCAACTCTACTACTGCTATATGGACTGAATTTTTGAAGAGCTTTGTACACATGAAGCAGAGAGGAATGACATACAATTCCAATTATATTCCAAAATATATTCATGAATCTGGATATATTGTTGATATGCCTACTGGAGGAGCCAAAATGCTTAAATCTTTCGGAAGAGAAGTTCTTACTTTCAATCCAGATGGAAAGAAAATTAAATTTCTAGAACTGGATGATTTGGCACTTGGAGAATCAAATCTACATGACCTTAGAGATGATGTTTATCAAAATGATGAATCTACAAAGGAGCTTAAGGATATCAGACAGAGAATGGAAATGTATGTAAATGTTCTTGAAGGTCAACTACTCAAGAAATTCCTTGATGAACCTACTGACTGTACTGAAGTTCAAGACTGAAGATAAAGTTTGAAACACTGATTATAAGATAGATTATTAGTTTGAATTTCTGTATTTAGATAGTTTTTGAAAGGTTTCGAGTACATAAACGCAACGGAAACGATGTAAAATTAAATTAAAACCAGAAAAAACCAAACCCTACGCAGGATCCATGCAAAAATAGATATTTAATTTGTAGTAAGAATATTTACCTTAAAGAAGCTTTAAGAGTTCATTAATGGAGGATTAATGGAGTTCCAAATCTTGTTGAATCACTACGTATCCCGCTCTCGTGATCTACGCTCTATGGTATCCACACGAACACTTTTCTTGAAGGATTGATGTGTACTAGCACCCAAAAACTCCATCTCTACCTCTCTTCCTCTTTCTCTTTGAACGGTTAGAGTTTTGTAAACCATGTATCCTTATATATAAATCAGCCTTCAAAGAGTTTATATAGAGAGAAGACTGAGTTTTCTAATTATAATCTAATTATAATTAATACTAATCTGAAATCCTAATTTATTATTTAATTTAGTCACCCTTAATTAGTTAATAACTTATTTAGGAATTAGTTTAAGTAATTTCTCTATTTATTTATTTATTTAATTAAGTTATACTTAATTTAATATCATAGATAAAACAAGTTACTTATTTAATTTAAATTCATTTCTGTTATGGATTAAAAACTAAGGTGTATAACTGTTGTATTTATTACTAAGGAACGTGAGCTTCGAGGCTCGATTTGACTGCTCATGTGTTTCGTGACTCAATCTGCCTTAACAAGATGCCTACGTACCTTGCTGATTGCTAAGGATCAAGTCAAAAAATGTAGTTCTGATTTGTGGGGTGAGGACCCTTATATAGATGTTGGGAGTCCTTGAATTGGACTTGGGTTTGGAGACTTGGTGGACAAGTCTCTGAATTAGAATGGACTTTGGAGTCATAGGAAGTAGGAAGCTAATTCCTTATCCCATGAGGTTCCTTGGAGGCCAATCTACAAGGATTTATATTCCCACCAGGACTCATCCTAATAGTTGTTTTTCTCCCTTATTAATTTATTACAAAATTAATTAATATTCAGGGTTTTGGGCCTTCTTTATTCCATCAGGCCTGATCTGGTCCATCAGGTCTGATCAATGTGTTAACCTTTTTGGTCTGAATATCATACATCTTCTTATTGGGCCTTGCATCCCAAATCATGTGTAATTAATACAGTATTAACTATGTAATCAGGATTTATTTATTCCCTATCATTTGTCTCCCCAACTTCTGGGAAACAGTGACTAGGTTTCGTAGAAGTTAAGTTCATTCGTTCCCTTGCAGGGTATTGTTTTGTGTAAAGTGTGGAGCAACCTACACATTTACAATAATTTAATTTAATCCCTTTTATTTAGGAATTAACTTAATTTCCAGGAATTTTTTCCTTAATTCTGGGATTTTTCCTTAATTTTCAGGATTTTTTTCTTTAATTCTGGGACTTTTCCTTAATTTTCTTGATTTTTCCCTTAATTCTGGGATTTTTCCTTAATTTTCAGGAATTTTCCCTTAATTCTGGGATTTATTCTTAATTTTCAGGAATTTTCCCTTAATTCTGGGATTTATTCTTAATTTTCAGGAATTTTCCCCTTAATTCTGGGATTTTCCTTAATTTTCTGGATTTATTCTTTATTTTCTGAAAATATTTTTATTTCCAGGAAATATTTTAAGGAATTTCCTTTAATTATTATGTTTTTCCAGGATTTTTCTTCCCTCTTTTTTTCTTTCTTTTTCTTCTCTTTTTTTTAATACCTGGTTCGACCAGGAATCCTGTTCGACCAGGATCCTGGTCGAATTAGGCCTCTAATTGCCCTGGTCGAATTAGGCCTCTAATTGCCCTGGTCGACAGAAATTCGAGCAAGATCCATTCGACCTCACTTCCTGGTCGAATTTCGACCAGGATTTTATATCATATATATATATTTTTTAATTTTCGAGCAGGAAACTTTTGGTCAGGATTTCGGTCAGAATTCCTTGTCTTGACCGAATTAGCCATCCTTTTAAGCCCTGATCGAAGCAAATTTCGAGGAAAGGTTTTCGACCATAAATTAAACTGAGATCCTGGTCGAATTGGGCCTATTTCTAGTCGATTTAATCCTTTTTCAAGTCCTGGTCGAAGGTATTTCGACCTCAACTCACTCGACTAGGGACATAATGTAAGTCCTGATCGAATTGGGTCAGGAATTTGGCATATATATATTTTTTTAACTCCATATATTTGATTTGGGCCCTTAAATCTGGGCTGGATTTCTTCCAACTCAAATTTGGGCCTAAATTTTGGGCCTGGATTCTTTTATGGGTACTTAGTACTGACCCTGGGCCTTTTTCTGAACTGGGCCTTTATCTTGGGCCACCCCTCTTTTTTGACTGGATTTTCCTTTAAAATATTTGGGGCCCAATTCCTGGGCTTTTTGTATTTGGGCCTTGACACTGGGCCTCTTGAGCCCTATAAACCTTTTGATCCCTAAACCTCTCGGGTTTTCTAGATTTTTCTAGAATTGGGCCTTATCCCTGAGCCCAAATTCTAGATTTTTCTATAAGGTTTTTCTGGATTCTTCCAGAATTTTCAAAAGATTTACTTTACTTTTTTTTAGAAATCTTCCAAAGTCTTCTGGAACTTTCCAGATGTCTCTATTTTTGGGCCGAAATGGGCTTTCTGAGGCCCAATTTGGCTTTCAGGTGCCTATATAAGAGTTGAGGGGGGGGGAGTGTGTTTCTTCACACTTCTCATTCCAATCCTCAAACTCTCAAACACTCTCCTTTTCTCCCTCCTTCCTCATTTCTAGAAAATTTCCGGCCAAGTCCCTTCCAAGGTTTCAAGGTTTTTCCAAGCTTCATTAATGGCTGATAAGAATTCCGAGAGAGCGGCCAAGATAGCCTCGGCTTCAAAACTAGGTAAGGATATCGAGATCCGCTCTTCCTACATGTCTTTGATTGATATGATTAACACTAGGGGGGATGAGTATCCCTCCACTGCACATCTTGACTCTTTTAATCATTGTAACACTTGGCACAACATAGATTACGATAAATTAAATGCATGTTATAATGTTCTTCCTCCCCTTAGATTAGTTCGAGTTTCTAGTGGCGATCGTACTTGCCACTGGAAACCCGACACTCTTTTTATCTACACAGATGCCCTCGATGCTGGGCTTAGGTTCCTTTTTTATCCCTTCATTCCTCATCTTCTAGCTGATTTACAAATTAACCCATGTCAGCTTCCTCCAAACACTTGGAGGAACATTTTATGTTTTATGGTTTGCTGCCTTAGGGAAGGTTTTCCCTTATCTGTAGCTGTTTTTAGGAAAGTTTTTCAATGTTACAATAGTTTTTCTGGTAACTGTGACCGGGTCTATGTTAAACAAAGGCCCAAGTGTAAGCATATCTTTAACAGTGCCTCTATTCCTGATAATAACCAAAATTGGAGGAATAGTTTTATCTGGTTAAGGTGGGAGAATGGCGACTGGGGCACACTCTTCAGATCTTCCTTCGGGAAGGTTAGTGATGGTAGCCTCAAATCCATTCACTTAACCCCCAAGGAAACTATCATTTATAATGAGCTTACTCGGGATGACGGTACTACTACCAGCTGGACTCTCTTAGAGGAGTTTTCCCTCATCCATGTGGGGCTATCCTCTGTTTCTCAACAGGATATTTTTCTTCCCTTCTCAATTTTATTTCATTTCATGCATTATTGACACCACTTATTTTGTTTTTTATCTTGTCTTGCAGCTGCCAAGGAGATCAACGAGGATAACGTGCCCCTCGTTGAAGAAACTTCTAGAATGAAGAAGGCTCGTCTTGCGGGCCTAGATACTAGAGGAAAGGCAACGGAGCCTAGCTTCCTACGAAAGCACAAGGAACCCATGGTGGAGGTTCCAGCTGAGGGAGTTAAGGGCCATAGTGCCCCTATCACTACTACTGCTCCTGTCCCTACTGCCACGTGCGCCTTTCAGCCTCTCTGGGGATTCCACCTAGGGGATACCGTGGTTGGATCCACGAAACATGCCTGGGATTGGTCTTACCACGACGTAACTCCCAAAGACTTCACGGATGTGGTAGCTACTCCTGACTTAGAGAGGATCAAGCTCACGGGAGCCTAGTCCTTAGCCTCGGTATGACTATTTCTTGGAATTTATCTTTTTTATTTGTAGCATTCACTTGCCTTACACATTTGTCTATTGTTTCATTTCAGTGCCTATTTTCAAGGTGCTGTGAGGTAACCCGAATCATGGAAGAGGTTTCTGACAAAGCTGACAATGCCCTCAGAAGGCAGCAGAAGAAGTATGCTGCTCTAGAGAAGAAGTTCAAGCATAAGGAGGAAGAGCTCGGGGAGTCCAACGCTGAGCTGGTGGTGCTGCGGGCCGAGAAAGATAAAGCAATTGATAACTATCTGGACTCGGATGAGTTTACTCAGTCCATGAGAGTGAGGGACGACTCAGCCTTCCCTGGGTTTTTTAGGACTGGTTGGGACACGACCCTTGGGACCGTGAATGAGGCCTGCCCTGATATTAACCCGGCAGACTATGTCTGTCCTGATGATGAGACTTTGCTGCAGAGGTTTCATACCCGAGTAGTTGTCTCGGATCATATACCTCAGGACCCGCTTCTTCCTCCTCCCGAGTCTTCTTCCAGGCATGTTACGGATGATAGCTCTTCCTCCTCCTCCGAGACGACAGAGACTTCTAGCGAGAGTGGAGGGGATGACGATATGGATGTCGAGGGCACCTCAGCTCCTTAGAGCTTTTCCAGCCCTGCGTGGCTTATTTTATCTTATTTTCGAGACTTTATTTATGAAACTTTATAATATTTACTTGATCCATTTCTATTTATCTGATTTTATGCATGCACTTAGTTTACTTGTCTTGCCATAGAGATTCAAACATATTTCGAAAACTTTCTAAACTTCATAAATTATTGGGATTCATCCCTTACACAAGTCTTAATAAACCTCAAAATAAAGCTAAAACATGCAAATCCTAAGCAAACAAAGCTTCAAGGTGATTTTTAACCTACTTGTCACCTTGACAAGTGAGAATCATGTTCAATTTCTTCACACATAGTAAACCTTCAGGTTTTGTGCATGCCAAGTTCTCGGGACTTCAAAACCATTCATAGTCTCCAGCTTGTAGGTTCCTCTACCTTGAACACTCTTGACCTTGTATGGCCCTTCCCAATTTGGGGCAAGCTTTCCTTTCTGCCCTATACCAGAAGCTTCCACCTTCCTCAAGACTAAGTCACCTTATTTGAAGAACCTTTCTTTAACCCTTAGGTTGTAGTAGAACGAAGTCTTTTTCTGATACTCCACTATCTTCACATGTGCCTCATCTCGTACCTCATCAATCAGATCCAGGGCTAACCATTGCCCTTCCTCATTCTTCTCGGCATTGAAAGCTTGAATCCTGGGAGAGGAATGTGATATCTCCACAGGAACAACTGCTTCTACCCCATATGCTAACATGAAGGGAGTTGCTCCAGTCGTGACTCTACAGGTAGTCCTATAGGCCCATAGTATTGGGAGTATTTCATTCACCCAGTTATTCCTCGACTTCTCGATCCTCTTTTTAAGTCCATCCAGGATTATTCGATTCGCCACTTCCGCTTGCCCATTGGCTTGCGGGTGAGCCACAGAGGTGAATCATAATTCAATTTCATTCTCCTCACAATATTTCTTGAATTCCTCATTGTTGAACTGTGTTCCATTGTCAGTGACCAGGATGCGAGAAATTCCATACCGGCACATGATATTTTCCCACAGGAATTGTGCAACCTGCTTAGTTGTGATTTTGGCCAAAGACTTGGCTTCAATCCACTTGGTAAAATAATCAATGGCTACAATCATGAACTTCCTTTTTGTCGTGGCCATGGGGAAAGGCCCAAGTATATCCATTCCCCACATAGCAAATGGGACGGGTGAGTTGATGGAGGTCAGCATCTCGGGGGGCTGTCTAACTACAGGTGCATGCTTCTGATAGCGGTCACACTTTTTCACATATTCTTTAGCATCAACCATCATTTATGGCCAATAGAAGCCTAAACGGGTTATCTTATGTGCTAAGGCCCTGCCCCCCAAGTGTTGCCCACAAATACCTTCATGTACTTCTTCAAGAGCCAAGCGTGCCTCATCGGGCTTGTGACATCTTAAGTAAGGAACCACGAAAGATCTTTTATACAGAATCCCATCTATCAAAGAGTACCTTAGTGCTCGAACTGAAAGAGATATGTCCTAAGTCTAATCATGTATGAGGATTTAGGAATAACTTTTATGTAATCTATTTTGATTTCATTGATATTAATAAAAGGCTTGTTTTGTTTTTATTGCAGGCTCTATCAATTTACATGTTTAAATAAGATATACCACAGTTTAGAGTAAAGCTTTTTATGGATTGTGATGAGATCATAATAATGAGACCTAAAATATGATAACTCTAAACTTAAATAGTTCCTGGTCGTAGGATTACTAACTGGTAATTAATAATCCGCAAAGATCGGTACATACTATGCTTGCTTCATTATGAAGGATGTCTGTTCTCACAGACATTTGTGTGGTGACACTATAGCTAGTATGTAGGTGCTTATTATAGAATAAGTTCACTGAACATGACTCACACAGCTGAACAACTGATGGAGTTCACTCACGTGTCAGCAGTTGTTCACATAGTGATAGTTGTACAAGTATCCTTAGACTTGAGGTCATCATAGTCATTTTGTGTACACTGAACTATGCTTTGGTTTAGTTCTTAGTCTCAAGGGACAATTATAAGGGCTCTACTGGGTATAGGAATTTGTACACGAAGAAATGTATGATCAATAAAGGATATACCCCTTCCAGTGTAGGAAGAGAATGTTCAATGCTGATCCACTTATGTTAGTTCAGGAATCTCTGGCCAGAGTGAATGAAATTAAAAATGAGTTCCTAATTTACATTAAATAGAACTAAGCATAGTGAATGGGAAAGCAAGTGATTAAATAAGATAGGCTTGACACAAGTTGTGGCGCCCTCCAAACCCGGGTCAGAAGTTTGGGGTCCACAACACATATATAATATATGAACCTGAATAAGAAATATTATTTGCTATGACCCTGCTTTACATAACCACGGATCGCAACAGGTTAAAGTATGAAAACAAGCCACAATCTTAATCTTTATTACAACGTACCAAATCCCAACTAATTTAACTTACAATTGATAATAAAATCATTCTTACAATCTGACTATCTCTATACCGCATGAAGCTTCTGCTAGCTCGATTCAACTCAACTGGAACCTTAGCCCGCACTTTGGACTGAGAAACTTCATCATCATCCATATTCTTTTCAACTGTAAAATATATAAAAGAATCGCAAGGGTGAGCTAACTAGCTCAGCAAGTCATAATAGTGATAACTGAGGTTAAATAATGACCAAATGGGATGATTGAAAGGAATCAAGTTTCTTTTTAACTAATCATTAGAATTGGATATTCATTTTAAGTTTTAAAGCCAAGGTTAGGCTGCTGATCAGTCACGCACTAACCCCGAGCAAGCACACATCACTGCTCTAATTACTGGATCCAAGGCACTCATTGGTCTAACTTGACCATGTGTATGGTCTGACCACGAATCTGGTCCATATATATAAAAACTATCCAATCCTAAAGCAGTTCAATATGATAACAATAAGATTCAATAAAACAAGATCATAATCAATGATAGTTAAACATTTGCATAAAAACGTAAGGAAACTCATGGATATCTCCAGGGTATATCAGGGTATGTATAAGAAATGGTTTTCAATTTGTACAAGCATCAGGTATAAGTTCAGTAATGATTTTTCAAGGTATAGTTCTTTGGTGTTATATGGATTGGTTGGGATATAAAAGTTTCTGTGTTTTCAAACAATTTTTCTTCCAGTGTTTGGAGTTTGGTAGTTATACATTTGAGGTGTAGTATCATGTTTGTGTAGTTTGGTGTCTGAGGATCAACAAAGGATGGTTTACAAAGAATAAAGCTTACGACTCAAGATCAAGAAAGATCAGAGTTCCAAGGGTAAGTAGTTTAAAGCATTTGCAATATAAAACAGGAGGTATTTTGAATAATAGCGACATGTTATGAAAAAGTTCAAAAATATTTGTGATATATCTTGAAATAAAGTTCAGAAGTACTTGCCTTACAAGGCTTTTCAACTATTGCTGATCAATTCTGAGCCGACTCTGCTGCTCAGGCTCTAACGTCCAATCACTAGATCCCCTTTGGATTCGATTTCGACACTCAGGTCTTTCTGTTGAAACTCTACTGAGCTTGTCACCTGACTACTAGGTCATCTCTAGTCCCTCCTCCATTTTCAGGTTCCTGATTATAACCTACAGGGTCGAAATATCCTACGTTAGACGTCTAGGTATGCTTGACATATCCTCGATACTAATTCTTACCCAACGATATTCAAACCCGACTCATAATTATGAATATTATAATAACACACACAATAAATAGGGTTCACAATCTCGAAGATCGGTTCGGTGTTTGTTTTCGAAATATATATATATATACTCTTTATTTTACGAAATCAGGGTTATCGATTTGGCAAAATATTTCGTTACATCGTACAACCAAGTTTCGTATATAACACATACACATATACATATAGTCACTCGACGTCCCGATAATCATTGGATACGTTCCCATATTTGCATAATTCAGTCTCCCAGAAATCGGGCAGCATCTCCTTTATTTACCGGACTACCCGTCGAAACATCAATCGACGTCAAACCACAAAGTTCACAACAATAACAACTACAGTAATTCACCACTCCATTCTAACATTCCCAATCACCGATACAATTCAATAATCACGACTAACTCAACCATCCCGATTTAATATTTACTAATTAACTAATTTGATTCAGAATAAAAACACAACACGAATTTTATTTATTAAAAATATTAGGACTCAGAATCGTGTCATCACAGTCCACCGTCGGCTCGCCGAGGCTCATCGCCGACGGCGGCGAAAATTCGTGGGTGCCCGTGTTCGTCGGGTTTCTATCACAAATTTTCACCGATAAATTCTCAAGTAATTACGGTAAACAATTAATTAATCATCAAAATTCATACGAGAAATCCCATAATTCAGTTAAACATTTCAAATAACCCAAAAATTTAGGCTTCGAATTACCACGGGGAACCATCCCCATCACAGGCGAAACAATCTGCACAAACGGAGCAGGCAACGCGCGCACGCGCTACCAGAGACACAGGGTCACCATGCCGGAATCAAGCCGGCGGCAACCAAAAAAAAATCAGAGAAAAGAAACAGCAGCCCAGCAATTACTAGCTACCACACATACATATAAACACACATATATATTTGTATACATAGCAATCAGCAA
Organism: Apium graveolens; assembly: GCF_009905375.1. Lineage (NCBI taxonomy): Eukaryota > Viridiplantae > Streptophyta > Magnoliopsida > Apiales > Apiaceae > Apium > Apium graveolens. The sequence continues at coordinate 158,799,173 of NC_133649.1, read as the reverse complement.
AAACAGAGCCGAGATGAATCGCTACCGGAGATATGATCGGAAACCACCAACAACCTGAAGTTCAGGCGATAGTTTACCAAAATAAGGGAGAAACAACCGCAATGAACCCAAAGCCGGGGTAAGGGAATAAAAAAAAGAACATGAAGAATTCAACGTGCCAGAGAGAAGAGACATGTGAGAAATAGAGAAGAGAGATTGGGGCCAGGAGGAAGAAAAAGAATAATTGATGTTTCAATTTACAAAATGCTACTGCAATGCCACGTATCTGTGACTCAGGACACGTGTCAATAAAATAGACACATAACTTTTGCGATAATTACGAAGATTTAAAGGTCTATTTTTGCCCCAAAATTTGAAATTAACGAAACGAGGTGCGAATAAAACAGCCGCCGAAAATTACGAAAATAATTTTAAAATGTCATAAATATTCCGGAGTTTACAAAAACATAAATTTTGTAATTTTAAAATAATTTCTGAAAGGCAGTTTATACCCGCTTTTAGCAATTAAACGAATCGACGCGCGGGTGAAATTAATCCCGAAAATTTTCAAAATAATTTTAAAATTCTCGGAATATTCCAAACTTAAATAAATATGAGTTTCATAATTTTTGAAGAATTCTAGAATTAAATAAGGATTTTACAAATAAAAGCATTCAGAAAATCATTTAAAGATAAATAATTAATAAAATATTGATTTCTCAATTTTGTAAAATCCTAAAAATAAATATTGTAATTGAAAAATTACAAAGACAATTTTAGAGACATTCCAAATATTTATGCAAATAAATTTGCACTAAATTCACTTTTAAAAGTACAAATAATTCAATATACTCAATAATTAACTACACGAACCACCTTGTACACCATAAATCACACATAAATAATAATAAAACAACATCGAGCTAACAAAAACTATACACATACTTTATTTATTTAACATTTCCACAGTTACATAATTAAATAATTTAAAAATGCACGGGTCGTTATATCCTTCCCCCCTTAAAAAGATTATGTCCTCAGAATCTGGTCTGATTACACAAGTGAGGATATTTGTCAAGCATATCTGACTCTAATTTCTAAGTAGACCCTTTTACTTGAGGGTTCAAACGTACTCAGAATAGGTATGCGCTCATTTCTAAGGACTTGCCTTTGACGATCAAGAATTTGGATCGATCACTATATGTAGAATAACTTGGACAAGAGCCCCATTGGCTTCTGATCAATCACTTAATTCAAACTCAATACTTATCACTTTAACATTGACAAGTAAAATACATTAGGTGTACACACAGGTGTGACGGTCATATCATTTATGAACAACTTTATCTATGTTTATCAATACCTTGAATGGTTCACTAATTTTAGGACTTAACCTGTCCCTTCTACTTAGACTTATCCAATTTCTTATAAGACGACACTTTTACTAACACTACCGGTCCTATTTCTATATTCATATTCTCTCTCAATATAATTTCTCCTTCTTTCTTTGTCTACTCCGAGCTGCTGCAATCAATATCACTACACTCTTGGTGTGCCAATTTAGCTTAGAATTTGACAACTTTCTTCCTCCCACTTTATCTTAATAGAAATAGGAACCTACACTCGCGTCCACATGAAGCTTGATACAGGGGCATTCCAAAGCTGATATTGCTGATAAATGATCGTTCCAGTGTTTCTTTAAAACTTCACCTCTCAACATATCTTACATTTCCTAAATCATTTCCGTACTCTGACTCTCCGCATAAAGATGTTAGACGGTGCTCATTTTCCACTTGGTTTCTAAATGTTTAAGCATCTCTTATCATTTTTTCATCAGTTAAGGCTGAAAAGTAGTCTTATATATTCACATATTATCACCTTTAAGTATTTAAGCTTCAGATTCCACTCTTTCCCATTCGTCTATTAACTCCTCGGTAGTCTTAATTACATCCGATCTTTCCAGTTGGCATAATGCATCTATTACCATACAGCTCTGCTTAGGTAGTTGTTAATGGATTAATTCAGAATCTTTTGTTAACCTTCGTCAAAATTTCATTCTTGAAGACTCAACGCATAGTTGATTTCCTTCTAATCTTTGGAGGAAAATCCTTGAGCATTCCACGCAAACTTTCTTATTCTTTGAGTAGCTGAAGATGTTATCAATAAATACAGTTTGCTTATCTAAGCACTCCCTATACACCATGATTCCTTAATTTCTTATAATCGTCTGATACACTTGTTATTTCACATAATATCATTCGAGCTTGTAGTTCTCATAACTCATTTGAACCATAATCTCATAAGTTCATTTCTTTTCTTCAACAATATCACTGATACATTTTATGATTCGCTTATTGTAAAACCACTTCTTGGTCTGCCTTGTCTACTAGGCCTCCAATATTTCGCCTTAATCCTTTGACATATCCACACTTCTTAATCCATCTTGAAATTTCTTTCTTATACCTGTTATCACTATTTTTCTTTAAATTTTCGTATATCTTGGCATTTCTTCAATAAATTAAATACTTTATATTGTGAATTCCCGGTAGGATCTCATTTCTTAATTCTTTCACTTGTAGCATCTAACTGCTGGAAGAAAACCTAGGAACATCGTGATCGTTCTTCTAGGTGCATAATCTTCCTCTTACTAACTGTTAACATTCTGATCCCTTATCTTCCCTCGGCATCTCCTTATCTTTTCTTAACAATTCTGACTGAAAGGTCGTACTACCCATCCTTGTTTCCTTGGGATTATATATCTGACTTCCAACTCCAACTTCTAAAATTCCATAGATAATTTTTCTGGTGCAGTCTCTATGTTTGTCCTCTCTCCTTTTTACTTATCTCTTGCCACTACATTTGCTTTTCCTCGTGAATTCAAACTCTGATGGTCCGTATAGATCTTACACCTTTCTCCATACATATCATGTTTCCCAATCTTTCAAAATAAATATTATTACTGTTAGTCCCACTTATGAGTAGGATACTTCTGCTCATAAGGTTTCGGTTGTCTGGGTGCATATACAATAACTTTATTGTGCTGCATCAACACACATCCTACTCCCTTATGAGAAGTATCACTATAAACTACAAAATCTCCTTGATACTTTCAAAGTGATAATGCAGGTGCTGTAACCATTCCTTCATTTAATTCCACAAAACTTTCTTCACCCTTCATCCTTCTCCATTTCACAAAACTTCTTGCTTTTCCCGGTTAGCTTCGTCCAAGGTATTGCAACTTTCACGAAATCTTGCACAAATTTTCAATAGTAACCGCCCCATGATAAAACTTCTTACTTTTATTGGTGTTTCTGGTCTCCTTTCATTCATAGTAATTTTAACTTCTGCTGAATTTCTTTTGATCTTCTCTACATTGACTATTTATGCTAAGAACTATATTTCATACAACTTCTTTCTTCTCCAACTTCCCAGTCATCATTAAATGCTTTGCATGGTCCTCCGTTGACTTTAAGTATCACAATTATAGTTTACTCGAATATTCCTTAAAGGTGCTGTCCATCCAGTTCAAATATTACTGGTATATTGGTTAATGACAATACGAGAACAGTACTTAGTTCTGAAAATTATCCTTGATACATCCATAGGTTTAATCTTCAATTGGTGAAATACCAAGTCTTAAATCAGTCTTATAAAAGTACTTTGCTTCCTTCCTTTGATCGAACAAATCATTGGGTCAAGGTAATAGATACTTGCTCTTGATAGTAAACTTGTTAAGCTTTCGCTAGTCGACGCATAATCTCATACTTCCATTTTCTTATTAACAATTAGTACTGGTACACCTTATGGGATATGTTGGGTCTAATCGCTTCTTCTTCAAATATCTCTTGCGTCTACTTTGCTAACTTCCTCATTTTAACTGGTGCCATTTTGGGTAAGGCCATAGTCACTGGCTTCGTCTCAGGCGTTAAATCAATCGCGAGCTTCCTTTCTCTATCGGGAAGAAATGTTGATAACTCATCTAAAACATATCTTGAAATTCCTTAATTGCTATTAAATCTTCAAATTTTGTTTGCTTCTGACTTCTATTCATAATCACCATAGTGCTTATCTCTTGGTCACCGTAACTTCTTAGCTTACGTCATCGTTAACAAATTCTTTACCTTCTTTCATCCTCTGAACCTCACCACCTTTTCATTTGGCGTCCTCAGAACTATCTGTTCATCACGACAATCTATCTGGGCATCACGCTTAAACAGTTAATTCATTCCTTAGAATAATATCAAATTCTCGCAAACTTATTGTCAGAAATCTCACTTTCACCATTGGTACTCACTTACTTAACAAATACACGTTCTTGAATTTGCTAGTCTTTAATCATAGTCTTACCAATTCAACGAGGTAAATCCTCTTATCAACAATACCTTAGGGAATAAACAATCAAGTTGCTTCCACCTCTTCCCATACTTTAGCGCATAAGGTATTCACCATAATCATCCATGTCCTCACGTCCGTATTCTGAATAACATATTTTACAGGAAAATCACAATTTCTCGTTCTCGGAGACGTATTCCTCATTGGAGTAGATTCCCTTGACTCTTAGTGTATCCCTGACTGGGTTAGTGATTTGCAATTCTCGCCATCTGCCCTTGTTTGCTTCTCGTGTGTGAGAGGTAGATGGAACTTTGCCCGCTTGGTCCATAGTACGTTGATTTCTTTTTGAAAAACTCTTGCAAAGAATGACAGTACAACGAAGCAACTAGAAGGATTCACAATTCAACAAAAATTAGAGTTGGAAAGAAAGAAGAAATAAGGATTTGAATATGAATGAGACAACCACATTGGTATTTAAGATGGCCAGTCTTTCATACCATTTGGCATACAACACATGATTAGGTGGCGTCCCACCCGACTCTTCGTCATTCCGACAAAATGTCTCTCCATAACACTGTTTGTCCCAATCAGAAAGCAAAACTTGAGGAAATAATTAAATTTGAAAGGAATACAATATCCTCCTTTTTGATGTCATAGCAAAGAGTTTATTTAAGAAAAGAAGTTCATACATTTTTAGGGATTAAATAGGAATATATGTTGTAATATTGAAGGCAAGTACGATATCATTGGTCATCATTCATATTTTATTTATATTTATCTTTCGAGCTCGTTCGATCATATCCCAATCGCGTCATATAACAACTTTAGGAAGTTCGCTGAAATGTCTTCGCAAACCAAGCATTATAGTGAATTCTTACTTGCTAAGTTTTGCGTCTTCAACATCGCACTTACACGTATAATACCTTAACAATTCGATCATAATGGCGTTCTTATCTGATAACTTCAGGCTTCCTCTTTCAATTTAGAATAACCACGAACCATTCAACATAACGATCCTTTTGTTAATAATATTCTTCTTTTAGAGAGATCTGGAAATCTTTCCAATCTTCTTCGATCACGCTCCGGCTTCTGTTAAATCAATAAATTCTTCGAACTCTGATAGTCCTAGTAATTGAATGTATAGTTATTCCGTATGCTGTTTCTGTTGTAAATTTTATCAAACGATATGTGCATCTTATTGTTAGGAATCATCAACTCATTCATAATCGCAGGTTACTTTATCCTCTGAACTAACAACACTAAGTCTGGAACAACATCCTTCTAGGTAATCCGGGTCTTTCAAGAAACTTAAGTAATAACTTGACAACCAAGGTTTAAAACTTATTTTATTAAAAAAGGCTTTTAGAAATTTTGAGAGGAAAAATCTTTTTCGAAAACTTGTTAAGAATTTTGAAAATTTTGAAAATCACACCTCCGGTTGTCCTTACTGTATGAGTTGGTTGTTGTCCTTCTTATGACCAGATACCAAGTTAAAGAAATGATCACTCAAAGGTCCATTCACTTCCATTTATCTCCTCTCCTTCATTGGATCTATTACTTTCCTTAATTACTGAAAACTTCCGCTGTCATTGCACGTCATCTTATTCGTAGCTTCACATTAAGGCTCACATACTGTTAGTACTCCCGTTAACCACTTTGCAATCATTAAGTGGAACAGACTATCCAATAGTCAACAAGTCACCTAATATCACATCATCTTGTTAAAATATATATCACATCATTACAACACCATTTTCTAATTTCAAGAAATCTTCAGATCCCTAATCTTCTCTGATTCTCTCTTCAACACTTATCTACTTCATTCCATAAACTAGTCATGAGTGGCCTAATTACTAATAGCTTTATGTAACCTGATAACAGCCATCCTCCAGAACACTTGAATAACTCCTTCTCACCTTAATTTGTATCTCAATACTCACCATTTACTACCGCTCCCGAATCCATCCTCATAAATACCATTGTTTCCTAGAACAGATTTTGAACTGGGATATAAAATAGGGTGTAGGGTAAATTGAAAGGACACACTCACCACCGATGTCTAGTAAAACAAGAATAAACAGATGGATGTTTCTTAAATAGGTCGTCTCATATCAAGAGATAATAGAATAGCGTTAAATAACTTGGAGAGGCACAACTGTCATAATAAAAGGTGATACTATTAATACTGATGGAGGAACAAGGCACAATTCGAATCTGAGAGAAGATGACGATCCTTAAACGGAAAGCTCCAAATGATCAATTGATGCAGGGAAATCAGGATCTGCCATTGTCGTTGCCTGAATATCACGTCGCTAGTTAAGAATCCCGAATCGCAACACAAACCGTGCCGGAGACCTACTATACAGTCGCACTCAACCTCACGATGACCTATCTTTCTATTTCCTATTCCTATTCCTAACCCTCTACCCAATCCTGACAATCTAGGCTTGTTTCAGTGACTTATAACCTGTAGCTCTGATACCAACCTGTGGCGCCCTCCAAACCCGGGTCAGAAGTTTGGGGTCCACAACACATATACAATATATGAACTTGAATAAGAAATATTATTTGCTATGACCCTGCTTTACATAACCACGGATCGCAACAGGTTAAAGTATGAAAACAAGCCACAATCTTAATCTTTATTACAACATACCAAATCCCAACTAATTTAACTTACAATTGATAATAAAATCATTCTTACAATCCGACTATCTCTATACCGCATGAAGCTTCTGCTAGCTCGATTCAACTCAACTGGAACCTTAGCCCGCACTTTGGACTGAGGAACTTCATTATCATCCATATTCTTTTCAACTGTAAAATATATAAAAGAATCGCAAGGGTGAGCTAACTAGCTCAGCAAGTCAAAATAGTGATAACTGAGGTTAAACAATGACCAAATGAGATGATTCAAAGGAATCAAGTTTCTTTTTAACTAATCATTAGAATTGGATATTCATTTTAAGTTTTAAAACCAAGGTTAGGCTGCTGATCAGTGACGCACTAACCCCGAGCAAGCACACAACACTGCTCTAATTACTGGATCCAAGGCACTCATTGGCCTAACTTGACCATTTGTATGGTCTGACCACGAATCTGGTCCACATATACAAAAACTATCCAATCCTAAAGCAGTTCAATATGATAACAATAAGATTCAATAAAACAAGATCATAATCAATGATAGTTAAACATTTGCATAAAAACGTAAGGAAACTCATGGATATCTCCAGGGTATATCAGGGTATGTATAAGAAACGGTTTTCAATTTGTACAAGCATCAAGTATTAGTTCAGTAATGATTTTTCAAGGTATAGTTCTTTGGTGTTATATGGATTGGTTGGGATATAAAAGTTTATGTGTTTTCAAACAATTTTTCTTCCAGTGTTTGGAGTTTGGTAGTTATACATTTGAGGTGTAGTATCATATTTGTGTAGTTTGGTGTCTGAGGATCAACAAAGGATGGTTTACAAAGAATAAAACTTACGGCTCAAGATCAAGAAAGATCAGGGTTCCAAGGGTAAGTAGTTTAAAGCATTTGCAATATAAAACAAGAGTTATTTTGAATAATAGCGACATGTTATGAAACAGTTCAAAAATATTTGTGATATATCTTGAAACAAAGTTCAGAAGTACTTGCCTTACAAGGCTTTTCAACTATTACTGATCAATTCTGAGCCGACTCTGCTGCTCAGGCTTTAACGTCCATTCACTAGATCCCCTTTGGATTCGACTTCGACACTCAGGTCTTTCTGTTGAAACTCTACTGAGCTTGTCAACTGACTACTAGGTCATCTCTAGTCCCTCGTCCATTTTCAGGTTCCTGATTATAACCTACAGGGTCGAAATACCCTACGTTAGACGTCTAGGTATGCTTGACATATCCTCGATACTAATTCTTACCCAACGATATTCAAACCCGACTCGTAATTATGAATATTATAATAACACACGCAATAAATAGGGTTCACAATCTCGAAGATCGGTTCGGTGTTTGTTTTCGAAATATATATATATATACTCTTTATTTAACGAAATCAGTGTTATCAATTTGGCAAAATATTTCGTTACATCGTACAACCAAGTTCGTATATAACACATAAAGATATACATATAGTCACTCGACGTCCCGATAATCATTGAATACGTTCCCATATTTACATAATTCAGTCTCCCGGAAATCGGGCAGCGTCTCCTTTGTTTACCGGACTACCCGTCGAAATATCAATCGACGTCAAACCACAAAGTTCACAACAATAACAACTACAGTAATTCACCACTCCATTCTAACATTCCCAATCACCGATACAATTCAATAATCACGACTAACTCAACCATCCCGATTCAATATTTACTAATTAACTAATTTGATTCAGAATAAAAACACAGCACGAATTTTATTTATTAAAAATATTAGGACTCAGAATCGTGTCATCACAGTCCACCGTCGGCTCGCCGAGGCTCATCGCCGACGGCGGCGAAAATTCGTGGGTGCCCGTGTTCGTCGGGTTTCCATAACAAATTTTCACCGATAAATTCTCAAGTAATTACGGTAAACAATTAATTAATCATCAAAATTCATTCGAGAAATCCCATATTTCAGTTAAACATTTTGAATAACCCAAAAATTTAGGCTTCGAATTACCACGGGGAACCATCCCCATCACAGGCGAAACAATCTGCACAAACGGAGCAGGCAACGCGCGCACGCGCTACCAGAGACACAGGGTCACCATGCCGGAATCAAGCCGGCGGCAACTAAAAAAAAAATCAGAGAAAAGAAATAACAGCCCAGCAATTACTAGCTACTAGACATACATATAAACACACACATATATATATATATGTATACATAGCAATCAGCAAAAACAGAGCCGAGATGAATCGTTACCGGAGAAATGATCGGAAACCACCAACAACCTGAAGTTCAGGCGATAGTTTACCAAAATAAGGGAGAAACAACCGCAATGAACCCAAAGCCGGGGTAAGGGAATAAAAAAAAACATAAAGAATTCAACGTGCCAGAGAGAAGAGACATGTGAGAAATAGAGAAGAGAGATTGGGGCCAGGAGGAAGAAAAAGAATAATTGATGTTTCAATTTACAAAATGCTACTGCAATGCCACGTATCTGTGACTCAGGACACGTGTCAATAAAATAAACACGTAACTTTTGCGATAATTACGAAGATTTAAAGGTCTATTTTTGCCCCAAAATTCAAAATTAACGAAATGAGGTGCGAATAAAACAGCCGCCGAAAATTACGAAAATAATTTTAAAATGTCATAAATATCCCGGAGTTTACAAAAACATAAATTTTGTAATTTTAAAATAATTTCTGAAAGACAGTTTATACCCTCTTTTAGCAATTAAACGAATCGACGCGCGGGTGAAATTAATCCCGAAAATTTTCAAAATAATTTTAAAATTCTCGGAATATTCCAAACTTAAATAAATATGAGTTTCATAATTTTTGAAGAATTCTAGAATTAAATAAGGATTTTACAAATAAAAGCATTCAGAAAATCATTTAAAGATAAATAATTAATAAAATATTGATTTCTCAATTTTATAAAATCCTAAAAATAAATATTGTAATTGAAAAATCACAAAGACAATTTTAGAGACATTCCAAATATTTATGCAAATAAATTTACACTAAATTCACTTTTAAAAGTGCAAATAATTCAATATACTCAATAATTAACTACACGAACCACCTTGTACACCATAAATCACACATAAATAATAATAAAACAACATCGAGCTGACAAAAACTATACACATACTTTATTTATTTAATACTTCCACAGTTACATAATTAAATAATTCAAAAATGCACGGGTCGTTATACAAGTTCCATGCCTTGTATTTAATCGTGACATTGCAGGGTAGAAATAATTAATTGTACGGTAACTACTCACTGAATAGGTCCTTGGTATTCTAAGCAGTGAATTCGTATTATCCGGATAGTCGTGATATGCTGAGAAGTATCCTTCACGATGTAGAATAAATATGATTAATTAATTAATCATATTTACATATTTAATGAATTAGAGAATTTATATAAATAATGATAAAATAGTTTTATTATTATTTATTTCTACTACCGGTTTAATATTGAACCTACAGGGTCACACCATAAAAGAGAATGATTTAATGGTGGAGAAATTAATTAATAATGGCTGATAATTATTTATTTATGAAATAAATAATTAATTGGCAAATTTAATAATTGATTAAATGAGATTTAATTAATTATAAAATAATTAAGAAAAAGTTATTATTATTATTAATTAAGAATTTAATTTTTGGAAATTAAATCAAGTGAGAGAATTATTTCTAAAGAGTTTAGAAAAAAGATTAATAATTAAAAGGTGTTTTAATTATTAGTGAGAATAATAAAGGGTTAATAATAATAATATTTTATGGGAAAATTTTCAGCTGAAAATTTTGCCTATAAATATACTATTATAAACCCTATTTTTGCCTCAACCAAAAAGATTTACAAAATCCTAATTCTCTCCATCTCCTCCTCCTCCTTCATTACATCGTTTTCTTGGTGGATACCGGTGGAGTGCTTCACACTTGAGGAGCAGCTGCTAAGGATCTCCGTTCATCGTTCTTGGATCGCTATTAAAGATCTCCATCTTTCCATTAATGTAAAGCTTCTTAAGGTAAACATATTGAACTACGGATTAAATATTATTTTTCGCATGGATCCTGCGGAGGGTTTCGGTTTTTTTAAGATTAAATTTACGTTTTCGCTGCTTTTATGTGCTAAAAACCCTTCAATGGCATCATAGCTACGTGATTCGTTTATGTGTTTAACTGTTTTCGATATATGAGCATGTACGTGATTCGCCATTATTTGATGTTGATATAATATGCTTATATATGTATGGTTTTGAATATATGATATTTATATGAGTTGTATAATCATAAGATGATTATGTAATCTGTATATATACTGATATATACATGATTTATGTTTGTTCTAATTATGAGAATCATATTAGATACGGATTCTGAATTGGCTGCTGCAGATTTGCTGAAATCTGGGTCTGGTGTCCGATTTACGCAAACGAATACCCTATTCCATAGGTAAACGAGCGTCTGAACAAAACTGATAGCTAAAGCTATCGACGACTCGTCTGTAAGGCGTTTGACGTCATTTACTGCCCGTAAACAGTGATTCTTGTTTTTCTGATTTGATTCTGATTTTTCTGATTTTTGTCATATTTTCTTTTTATGATTAGATCATGGATAATATGATATGTTAAGATCAGATTATGTGTTTTAACATGCTTTTATGTGTTGTATGAGCATGGTGGATGGTTATGGCCTTTCGACCTTAGTGTAATGGTTTTGGTTTTGGTTTTGGTTTTAAATACGACTTGCATGTCGTCAATCTTTGTAATCATAAATCTCGAATGTAACTCGAGTTATTCTTGTAAGTTCATTAGATTAGTTTTACTTTCAATCATGTAATGTAATTGAAGACTCAAGAAGGCTATCCAATGGAGGTGATACAAAGAAGAAGACGAGGCATACAAGAAGTCTAATCAAAGAAGAAGACTTATGTAATAAGTAGTTGTATTTATTTCCATCACCATATTAGATTGACCTTGATCTTTATCATGAGCTTGATAAAGATCACATAGGATGGGGCCATAACCAAACACATTTACTTTATTGCACTTTATATTTACTTGTTAATTAATTTTATATATGAGATATATGCCTATATTTACCATGCAATGATAGATTTAGGTGAACTTAAATCATTATAAGGCGTGCTCTAGAAAATCTAGAATAGGAATCGTTTCTTGCCTTAACAATAAATATTATGAATACGATCATGAGATTCTTGTGTTTATGAAACACGTAATTGAATATGAATTTTCAATATTGAGAGAAAGGATGATTCTGTCAACAACAGATTTCTATCTGTAAGAAAGGGTTATTAAGTGACGCCTCTTGACAATGCTCCACCCGATCTGGGAATCATCTGATTATCGATTATTGATTTGAAATATTTAATTTAAAAGGAAGAATCTCTTTATAATATGATTATGATTGTAACGTAATATAATCCCTCTAAAATTAAATAATATCAAGTAGTAATTGGCCAATGACACAACGGGCTTGTGTCGGTCATAACCTTCCAACATGGTAGAAAATGGTTCTTATTTTTAAATCATTGTCATTTCGTTCTATAGCCGATGGCTTTGATTTCGAAATAAGAAATACTTGTCTATTACATAGGGATGTGTACATTGAATTAGAATCTAAAGGTCGGTACGTGCTACAGCCGTGGGTCGTTGGAGACTGATTCAATTGTACGAAATGTTGGGTTAGACTTGAATTAGAATATTGAGTTTGTCGTGCCACAGCCGTGACTCAATTATTCAAGAGGCTAAACTTATATTAGGGAATAACATAAGATGTAATTGACAAGAGTTGTCTGCCTATTGAACATCACATGACGTTTCGTGCCACAGCCGAGGTTGTGTGATGGAATGTAGGATCCATATTCCCACTAGCATTATGAATGCTTAATTTTCACTTAGGGGGTTGAAAAAAATTAGATAAACTAGTGGGAGACACTTATGAATAAAGACCCGATTCATATAGTGTTTTGAAATGAAATTGAATATTTGCTAAGTGTTGTTATGTGTTTATCATTTACAGATTTACTATATTCGTCATGTCTTCTGCACTTTCACTCCGGAGCATACTAGATGCTCACAAGTTGACTGGTCCTAATTTAGCTGTTTGTTTTCACTGTAACAAGTTGGGGCACTGGAAGAGGAACTGCAAGGTTTACCTTGCAGAATTGAAGAAGAAGAAAGGTAGTAAGACTACCCCTTCTGATTCAGGCATGTTCATGATCGAAGTTAATATGTCACTAGGTCAAATTTCTACTTGGGTATTAGATACCGCCCGTGGTTCTCATATTTGTAATTCGTTGCAAGGACTAAAGGGAAGTAGGACTCTTGAAAAAGATGAGGTGATTCTACGTATGGGCAATGGAGCAAGGGTTGCGGCCATATCTGAAGGATCATTTAGTTTACATATGCCTACGGGCAAGACTATTATTTTGAATAATTGTTATTACGTTCCCTCTATTGTGAGGAATATTGTTTTTATTCCTATGTTGGATGTGGATGGTTTTTCATTTATTATTAAGAATAATGAATGTTCTATCCTTAGAGATAATGTTCTTTTTGGATGTGGCATTTTAAATAATGGTCTGTATGTATGTGACGTAGAGCATGATTTACTTCAGATTGAACAAACTAATAAAAGAAAATGAGATGATGAAAATCTGACCTATTTATAGCACTGTAGGCTAGGTCATATTAGTGAAAATAGACTGCGGACATTGCATAAGGAAGGGTTACTTGACCCCTTTAATTTTGAATCATATCCTACATGCGAGTATTGTCTATTGGGTAAAATAACCTTATCTCCATTTAGTGGACATGGAGAGAGGGCTGCAGATTTGCTATGATTGGTACACACAGATGTATGTGGACCAATGTCTACGCAAGCCATGGGCGGATTTTCGTACTTCATTACTTTCATAGATGATAGATCTAGATTCGGATATGTGTATTTGATGAAACACAAGTCTGAAGCCTTTGAAAAGTTCAAAGAATATAAACATGAAGTGGAGAAACAAACCAAACACAATATTATAACTCTTCGATCAGATCGAGGTGGTGAATACTTGAATGGAGAGTTTCTAGATTATCTCAAAGAAAATAGTATAGTCTCCCAGTGGACTCCTCCATATACTCCACAGTTAAATGGGGTATCTGAAAGGAGAAATCGAACTTTGTTAGACATGGTTCGGTCCATGATGAGCTATGCGAATCTTCCAGTATTTCTATGGGGTTATGCATTGGAAACCTCAGCATATTTACTGAATAAGGTGCCTTCCAAATCTGTTCCTCAAACACCATATGAGATATGGAAAGAAAGGAAACCGAGTCTTAAACACGTTAAGATTTGGGGATGTCCAGCTTATGTCAAGAAAGTTGACCCAGATAAGCTGGAATCTCGATCCGTAAAATGTAATTTTGTGGGATATCCTAAAGAGACTTTGGGGTATTACTTTTACACCGATCATCGGGTGTTTGTCTCCAGACATGCTACCTTCTTGGAAAAGGAATTTATCCTTGAAGGAAACAGTGGGAGCAAAATTGAACTTGATGAAGTTCAAGAAGCACAAACTACTACGGATCAAGTGGAAACACCTGTTCAGACTGAACAACCTTCTGTGGAACAGCCCATTCGTAGGACAGGGAGAGTGTCTCGCAAACCTGAGAGGTATTATGGCCTTGTCATTGAGAATGACAATGAGTTGTCAATCATTGATGATGACAACCCTGTGACCTATAATGAGGCTATGAGTAGTGTTGACTCAGAGAAATGACATAGTGCCATGAAATCCGAAATGTAATCTATGTATACCAACCAAGTATGGACTCTGGTTGAGGCGCCTGAAGGTGTTAAGCCTATTGGGTGCAAGTGGGTATATAAAAGAAAGATTGGAACAGATGGACTGGTGGAGACCTATAAGGCCAGGCTCGTGGCAAAAGGATTCAAACAAAGGCAAGGGATTGACTTTGATGAAACTTTTTTGCCTGTAGCCCTGTTAAAATCAATTCGGATTTTGCTTGCGATTGCTGCTTACTACGACTATGAGATCTGGCAAATGGACGTGAAAACGGCCTTCCTCAATGGGGAACTTGAGGAGGAAGTGTATATGACACAGCCAGAGGGTTTTCTTTCCGAGGGTAATGAACACCTAGTGTGTAAGCTGCTGCGAACCATATATGGTTTAAGGCAAGCTTCTCGTAGATGGAACATCCATTTTGATGAGACAACCAAAGAGTTTGGTTTTATCAAAAACATAGATGAACCATGTGTCTACAAGAAGGTTAGTGGGAGTGCGGTAACATTTCTTATATTGTATGTGGATGACATACTTCTTATAGGAAATGATATACCGATGCTACAATCAGTCAAAGTATGGCTATCAAAGAACTTCACCATGAAGGACTTTGGGGAAGCATCCTACATTCTCGGTATGAAGATCTATAGAGATAGATCTAGAAGAATGATAGGTCTTACCCAGGGTACATACATCTAGAAAGTGCTTAAAAGGTTTAGCATGGAAAACTCCAAAAGAGGTCTCATACCGATGAGCCATGGAGTGTCCCTTTCCGAAAAAATGTCTCCTAAGACACCTGAGGAAAGAGAGCGTATGAGTAAGATTCTTTATGCTTCAGCAATAGGATCTATCATGTACGCGATGTTGTGTACAAGGCCTGATGTTGCTTATTCAATTAGTGTGACGAGCAGATATCAGTGCAATCCAGGTGAAGACCACTGGAAAGCAGTGAAAAACATCCTTAAGTACTTGCGAAGGACTCAGGAAATTTTTCTTGTTTTTGGTGGTGAATCTGAGTTGAAAATAGAGGGTTATACTGACTCTAGTTTTTAATCAGAAAGTGAGAGCAAATCCATGTCAGGGTACGTGTTTACTCTGAATGGTGGTGCAATTCAGATTGTTGAAAGAGGAGATGTCAACGTCGAGAGAGTTGACACACATAACAACGTAGCAGACCCACTCACAAAGCCACATTCTCAGAGTCACTTTGATCGTCATAAAGACAAGATGGGTATTAGATACCAGAGTGATTGGCTTTAGTACAAGTGGGAGATTGAAAGAGATATGTCCTAAATCCAATCATGTATGAGGATTTAGGAATAACTTTTATGTAATCTGTTTTGATTTCATTGATATTAATAAAAGACTTGTTTTGTCCTTATTGCGGGCTCTATCTATTTAAATGTTTAAATAAGATATACCACAGTTTAGAGTAAAGCTTTTTATGGATTGTGATGAGATCATAATAATGAGACCTAAAAGATGATAACTCTAAACTTAAATAGTTCCTGGTCGTAGGATTACTAAATGGTAATTAATAATCCGCAAAGATCGGTACATACTATGCTTGCTTCATTATGAAGGATGTCTGTTCTCATAGACATTTGTGTGGTGACACTATAGCTAGTATGTAGGTGCTTATTATAGAATAAGTTCACTGAACATGACTTACACAGCTGAACAACTGATGGAGTTCACTCACGTGTCAGCAGTTGTTCACATAGTGATAGTTGTACAAGTATCCTTAGACTTGAGGTCATCATAGTCATCTTGTGTACACTGAACTATGTTTTGGTTTAGTTCTTAGTCTCAAGGGACAATTATAAGGGCTCTACTGGGTATAGGAATTTGTACACGAAGATAGTGTATGATCAATAAAGGATCTACCCCTTCCAGTGTAGGAAGAGAATGTTCAATGCTGATCCACTTATGTTAGTTCAGGAATCTCTGGCCAGAGTGAATGAAATTAGAAAGGAGTTTCTAATTTACATTAAATAGAACTAAGCATAGTGAATGGGAAAACAAGTGATTAAATAAGATAGGTTTGACACAAGTTCCATGCCTTGTATTTAATCGTGACATTGCAGGGTAGAAGGAATTAATTGTACGGTAACTACTCACTGAATAGGTTCTTGGTATTCTAAGCAGTGAATTCGTATTATCCGGATAGTCGCGATATGCTGAGAAGTATCCCTCACGATGTAGAATAAATATGATTAATTAATTAATCATATTTAATGAATTAGAGAATTTATATAAATAATGATAAAATAGTTTTATTATTATTTATTTCTACTACCGGCTTAATATTGAACCTACAGGGTCACACCATAAAAGAGAATGATTTAATGGTGGAGGAATTAATTAATAATGGCTGATAATTATTTATTTATGAAATAAATAATTAATTGGCAAATTTAATAATTGATTAAATGAGATTTAATTGATTATAAATTAATTAAGAAAAGGTTCTTAATATTATTAATTAAGAATTTAATTTTTGGAAATTAAATCAAGTGAGAGAATTATTTCTAAAGAGTTTAGAAAAAGGATTAATAATTAAAAGTTGTTTTAATTATTAGTGAGAATAATAAAGGGTTAATAATAATAATATTTTATGGGAAAATTTTCAGCTGAAAATTTTGCCTATAAATATACTATTATAAACCCTATTTTTGCCTCAACCAAAAAGATTTACAAAACCCTAATTCTCTCCATTTCCTCCTCCATTACATCGTTTTCTTGGTGGATACCGGTGGAGTGCTTCACACTTGAGGAGCAGCTGCTAAGGATCTCCGTTCATCATTCTTGGATCGCTATTAAAGACCTCCATCTTTCCATTAACGTAAAGCTTCTTAAGGTAAACATAATGAACTACGAATTAAATATTATTTTTCGCATGGATCCTGCGGAGGGTTTCAGTTTTTTTAAGATTAAATTTACGTTTTCGCTGCGTTTATGTGCTAAAAACCCTTCACGAACAACTAACTTCCGTGCTTCAGTAGCATCGTTTGGCAACCAACCGGTTTGAATGTGGGCCTTAATGGGATCTATCCATGACGTCCCCGGGCCTATAGGAGCTACAAGCTTAACATCGATGCTCTGTGTCTTCAAAACGCGGAAGTATACACTTTCCGAACTTTCTTTTATCTCAGATGAAGCAAACTTTGATAATGCATCTGCCTTAGCATTTTACTCCCTTGGAATGTGCTCAACATGGCATTCATCGAATTGGGTCATCACAGCCCTTACTAGGTGGACATACTTAGCCATCGTGTCATCCCTTGCCTCAAACTCTCCCTTTACCTGGGATATGACCAGCTTCGAGTCTCCACGGACTTTTAAGTTCTTGACTCTATGTGTCCCTGCTAGGCCGAGGTCAGCTATCAGAGCTTTATATTCTGCCTCATTATTCGTGGTTGGGAAGTTTAACTTCATGGCATACTCAATCAAGAACCCATCGGGGCTTTGTAAAACCAAACCTGCTCCACTTGAATTTGTTTTTGATGCTCCATCAAAATAGAGAACCCAATATTCTTTCTCCTTATCATCCTTTTCTTCGTCCCCCTTATCAACTTCCTTGTCTTGAGGTATGGTATCTTCCTGCCCCCCGACTTCTTGGTTAGGTATGGTACATTCTACCACGAAGTCAGCTCATGCCTGGGCTTTTATTGCCGTTCATGGCTTATACTTGATGTCGAATTCTCCCAACTCTATTGCCCACTTGATCAACCTCCCACTAGCCTTGGGACTATGAATGATATTTTTCAGGGGCTGATTTGTTAGCACCTCAATTTGATAAGCCTAAAAGTAAGGACATAACTTTCTTGAAGCCATCACCAAGGCTAAAGCAAATTTCTCAATAGTTAAATAATTCAACTCAGCTCCATGCAGAATTTTGCTGACATAATATACGGGTTTCTGGATTTTCAGTTCCTCCTTAACCAATACAGCGCTCAAGGCACCCTCTGAAATGGCTAAGTACAAGTATAAAAATTCATTCAAAGCTGGCTTGGCCAACAATGGGGTCTGGGCCATATATTTCTTTAATTCCTCGAATGCCTTCTGGCCTTCCTCACTCCATACAAAATCCTTAACCTTTTTTAAGGACTTAAAGAACGACAAACACTTGTCCCCAGACTTTGAGATGAATCGTCCCAATGCAGCAACCCTTCCGGCGAGCTTTTGAACATCTTTGATAGTTTTTGGGGGTTCCATGTCCAGGATTTCTTTTATTTTATCAGGATTGGCCTCGATTCCTCTCTTGGAGACCATCAATCCCAAAAACTTTCCAGACCCTACTCCGAAAGCACACTTCGTAGGATTTAACATCATCTTATGATATCTCAGGACCTCAAAAGCTTCCCTCAAATGGGTTATATGGTCAGTCTTCACTAGACTCTTGACTAACATGTCATCAACATAAACTTCCATGGTCTTACCAATAAGATCCTTAAAAATTTTATTTACCAACCTTTGATAGGTGGCTCCTGCATTCTTGAGACCAAATACCATAACAAAATAACAATAAACACCAAAGTCAGTGATAAATGATACCTTTGGAATATCGCCCTTGTGCATCTTGATCTGATTATATCCACTAAATCCATCCATAAAGCTCAGCATCTCATGCCCAGCAGTGGCATCTATCAAAGTACCTATCCTTGGCAACGGGAAACAGTCCTTAGGGCATGCGTCATTCAGATCAGTGAAGTCTACACACATCCTCCATTTTCCATTGGCCTTCTTCACCATTACAGGGTTTGCTAACCATTCTGGAAATTGTATCTCCTCTATGAATCCAGACTCTAAAAGCTTCTCTACTTCCTGTTTTATAGCTTCTTGCCTCTCTGGGGCAAACCTTCTTTTCTTTTGCTTCACCGTCTTCTGACTCAGATCCACATTCAGCTTGTGAGTAATTAGTTCTAGGTCTATACCTGGCATATCAGCTGCCGACCATGCAAACACATCACTATTTTCTTGCAAAAATTTCACTAACTTCCCTCTAAGGGGTTCCTCTAGTGTAGCTCCAACGAAAGTAACTTTCTCAGGATCCTCAGGAGCTAAAGGAATCGAAACCAAGTCTTCAGCTGGTTTCCCTCTTTTCTCATCATTCTCTCGTAATATCCAGATCTTCAATAGGCAGAACTTGCCCCCCCAACTCCATCTGCCCTCAAAGAGGCTACATAATAACTTCTAGCCATTTTTTGATCTCCTCTCTCTTCTCCAATCCCATTCCGGGTGGGAAACTTCATAACTGAATGGTAGGAAGAAGGGACTGCCTTGAAGGCATGTATCCCTGTTCTCCCCATGATAGCATTATAAGTTGAACTAGCCTTTACCACCACAAAGTCCAACAGTTATGTTGCTTGCCTTGATTCCTGACCTATGGTGGTTGGTAACTTGATTATCCCTTCAACGGGGCACTCTACTCCCGCAAATCCATATATCGGCATATCGGTCGGGGTTAGTTGAGAATCATTATAACCCATCCTTAAAAAGGTGTCATGGAACAAGATATCCACTAAAGCACCATTATCCACAAGGACCCTCTTAACCGGGCTGTTTCCTATTATAGGTTTTATGACCAACGGGTCATCATGAGGAAATTTCACACCCTCTAGGTCAGAATCATCAAAAGCCATTGTTACTCCTGTCCTGGCCCTCTTCGGGGCTTCTCCAACAATATGCATAACCTCCCTGGCATAAGCTTTCCCGGAGTTCTTGGATAATCCAGCAGCAGTCGGTCCTCCAAAAATCGTGTTTATTACAGGTTCTCGGGGTCGTGGTCCTCCAAAGATTATATTTATCACCGGTCCCCTAGGTTGGGGATTCCGCCCCTGATCATCTTGGTCCCTCCTACGATCTTCGAAGTTCTTTCTTCCATTGTTATTCCTATCTCTTCCTTCCCTAGTGTAATTGTTCAATCTTCCTTTTTGAATGAGGAACTCTATTTCATCTTTCATTTGCCTACACTCATCGGTGTCATGACCAGCATCTTTGTGAAATCTACAATATTTGCTCTTGTCTAGCTTGGCTGGATCTGCCTTCAAGGGTTTAGGCCAACGAATATCTTGGTCTTTCTCAATTTCCATCAAGATCTGGCTTCTAGGAGCGTTCAACTTAGCATATTCAACGAATTTTTATCCAGGTCTCCCTTCTTGGGGGTTGAATCAGGGTTTTGCTCAGTTCTAGGATACTTGTCCTTAGCGATATATTCCAGGTCAGTTTTCCGCTTCTTGCCTTCAGCGGCCTCATTACTCACTACGGTCTTCCTCATGCTCTCTTTCACCTTGATGTACTTCCCGGCCCTATCTTGGAGCTGCAACATGCTTTCAGGGGGGCATTTGGCCAAGGACATCTTGAAGAATTCATCCCTAGTTCCCTGTTGCAGTGCTATCATGGCTACCTTGTCATCAAGGTCCGGGACTTTTAAAGCCTCCTTTGTGAAACGATTCAGGTATTCTCTCAAGGATTCCTTTGCTCCCTGTACAATGCTCATGAGGGATGCTGAACTTTTCTCATGCATTCTCCCGCTGATGAAATGCTTAATAAAAGCCTGACTTAATTCTCTGAAGGATTCAATAGAGTTTGGGGGCAAACGACTATACCATCTATGAGCCATACCCGACAGGGTTTGAGGAAATGCCCGACACTTAATAGCGTCATTCACGGGCTGCAAGAATAGTGCATTAGAGATTGTCCTAACATGATTAGTGGGATCTCCCGTGCCATCATAAGCTTTGATAGTGGGCATCTTGAACTTTCTTGAGATATGGGCATTCATTATCTCTTCAGTGAATGGCGGAGTATGATCATCAGGATCTCCAAGGGGAAGGAGATTGCTTGGATCAGCCCTTGGGACAACAACCCTTCTCTGTATTGGACCATCCAGGTCTATGATAGGAGGAGGATTTCTCCCCCTAGGAGGTAGTGGGGGTCTGGTGGTCTGTGCGCCTCCAAATCGCGCTTCAGCCTTTGAATCTCAGCCTCGTGAGCCTTGATCCTTTCCTGCACTTCTTGGGGATTCGTCCCTTGGGTGCTCCTAGGACGTTGGCTACCATCAGCCATCGGCTCTTTGCCAGCACGTCTCCTTCTTGGGGCCACTTCATCATTCGAAGATTCAGAGTCTCTCTCAGTGTAAGGACCAGAAAATTCATGATCCTCAGGGATAAGAGCCAAACCTCGTATGTAGGGGGCGATCGCCCTCGTGCTTCACTCCGTCCAGCATGTCCACTTCCTCCAACCTCGGGGTAAAGGGGCATCCCATAAAGGGGGGTTAGTAGTCACAACAGTTGAATACTCGTACCCAATGGGTCGATAATTCACAGGTGCATGTAGTTTTTGAACTTGAGGATTCGTACCTTGAGTAGCCGAGGGAATCGTCCCTTGTGGCTGAGGTTCAGTTACCCCTATCTGGGCTTCTCCTTGGGTGGCTGCTTAAGTTGAATTGGGAGGTACCTCCATGGTTGACGAAATCACTTGGGTTGTCCCCGATGGTGTTCCTTCTTCAAGAGCTCTAATTGTTCTCCGTGTTCTCGCCGTGGTTGTTGTTGTGCTGTCCCACAGACGGCGCCAAATGTTATGGATTAAAAACTAAAGTATATAACTGCTGTATTTATTACTAAGGAACATGAGCTTCGAGGCTCGATTTGACTGCTCTTGTGTTTCGTGACTCAATCTGCCTTAACAAGATGCCTACGTACCTTGCTGATTGCTAAGGATTAAGTCATAAAACGTAGTTCTGATTTGTGGGGTGAGGCCCCTTATATAGATGTTGGGAGTCCTTGAATTGGACTTGGGTTTGGAGACTTGGTGAACAAGTCTATAAATTAGAATGGACTTTGGAGTCCTAGGAAGTAGGAAGCTGATTCCTTATCCCATGAGGTTCCTTGGAGGCCAATCTACAAGGATTTATATTCCCACCAGGACTAATCCTAATAGCTGTTTCTCTCCCTTATTAATTAATTATAAAATTAATTAATATTCAGGGTTTTGGGCCTTCTTTGTTCCATCAGGCCTGATCTGGTCCATCAGGCCTGATCAATGTGTTAACCTTTTTGGTGTGAATATCATACATCTTCTTATTGGGCCTTACAGCCCAAATCATGTGTAATTAATACATTATTAACTATGTTATCAGGATTTATTTATTCCCTATCAATTTCCCCTTAATTTATTTCTCCTTCAAGCGTTCTTTGTGTGTGACCCTGTAGGTTATTACGTTGATAATAATTTTAATATCGCATATTAAAATTATAAACAATGAGTGGCATCTAGTAATACATCATTGCTACCAAGTAATAATAATTAAATTTGTGATTCGATTAAACCTTTCGTGATAATGTACAATGTAATATAATCCCTTTAACCAAATATTATAGATTAAACTAAAGGCATATAAAGTGTCATCCTCATCATAGTTTAATCCAAGTTTCCTTGATCAATGAGTACACTATCATATCAAATTAATATTTGAGCGTGACCACGCATTTCACACAAGAGGCCAATAATATCTCTCGTAAAATAGGAGGGTTAAATCCCATCTAGATCATTCATATTTCTTTTACGATTCATAGGATACCCAATGTCCACTTTTATCATTACCCGGTCAAGAATAACTTTTAATGGAATCAAAGTATATAAATTCTTGTATAGAAATATAATGACTTCATGTCTAAGGACCATTACATCATTATCACTGTGAGAATAACTTATGACACTATAAACATGTAGAATCTCACATTGGGTTTATCCAGCACCATGTATCTAATACATGTGTCTGTGTTTTGACTTTAGTATCACCATACCTATTATCAATGAGATGTGATCATCAGTCAACAAACATACTTGTCTTAATGCATTATCATTATCCCTATAATAATACTCGACTAGGGACCTTTAGGAACATTGATACTATTCTCATAATCTCATTTCTAAGTCACGTACTTAGAGATATAAAATTGCATATCATATTCCAAGGACATTTATTAATCTAAAATTATATCACGGTAAATTAAGAATTAATGAATTATAAAAGGAATAATCGATAAAACATAAATATTAATAATCCAAATGTCTTAAACTAAAACATTGTCACACCCCAAACCAACAACACACACACACAGAACAAAAGTGAACCATAATTATATTACAAACTTATAAGTCCAAAAGATGACAATAATACGAATACAAACCCAACCAAAAATAATAACAATCCCAAGATCTTTATAAGTTCAGAGTTTGGAATAGCCCTTCTAACTAATACCACAATTACATACTGGCGGATTTCGCCTAATCTATATATATTCTACCTGGCGCCCTCAAATGGTCTTCACCCTGCCTACCAGTTGACTTACGGGCGGTCTGCATGGTACGAACCATGATTGCTAGCTGTAGAACATGGTTAAATACAAGAAAATAAGCTAAAATGCTCAACAAGTACTATCAGTTCTACTATACAAGGCATTATCTCAAAATCACGAGTTCATGAATCAAGAGGTTATAGATACTTGTAAAAATGACAATAAGAAACATGAAGTTATAATATAATGACATGGTAGAATCATAACAATCGAAACATGGCATATGGTATCATGGCATCGGGGCAACATGTTATAATCATTTAAATATCAAATCATCAAAATTCATTTTAGGACGCTACAGATTACAGCCAGTGATTAGCCGCGAAGTAATCCTGAACCGCGCTGGGTTCTCAAATATAATGGGATCCCTAGGCTATATGTGAGCCTATCATTAATGTGAAAAGGACTTGTGTCTAGGTCCAATCCACTAAGATAAGAAAACATTTATTTTATTTTTAATGATTTATAACATGGATGCTAGGGAAAGATTTGGTATCATCTTAATTGAATTAGATTCAAGGGAAGAAAACATTCGAAGGTAAACTATTAACCAGGTTAAGAGTGATTAACGAAGTATTTGAAATAATTATTGACATGGTGGTTATTATGACTAAGCATTCACGGAAAGTGTATATACGTGCAATAATTATAAGAATAAGGATGTAAGTAACTTTCCTTTCAAAGTTTAAAGATTATTCGATCTTGATGGCACGAGTCTTCCCCTTCGCTTCGGAACCTACACATTATATTAACCTCATTACTATTCACCCTTTATCGCCTTATAAGCCTATAAGCTCCTAGGACTATCTTTTACCCTTATCATAGCTACTATTACACAAGAAATTATAATTATAAGAATACACATAACTTAATCATATGCAATTCAAGTAATCCACATAGTCACATAATCACATAATGGCATGGCATATGATACTTAGTTATTATTACCTAAATCCCTAGGCACATAAGCAAGTAACACATAAGAACTATTACTAATACTTCAATCTATCTACTCTGACCTTAACTTAAACTTAAAGACGTTATGCAACGCTCAGACTCTTCACCTCTAAGTCCCAATTACAACGAACACCACTAAAGCTTCCTAATGCCACTCGAAGGGTGCTCCTCGGGTGCCTTGGTGGAAATAGGATGTTTCCACCTTGGGCCTTCACTCCAAACCACTTTCCAAAGGTTGTTAAAACTTTTTAACTAACTTCTAAAGTTGTTAAGACTCAGGGGCCTCACTCCTATAGGCTTACAAAGATCAATACTCTCACTGAAGTTCCCTGCTATCACCAGTTTGCACTACCTGTGTTCTTCGACAAGAATCTTAATTTCTACATTGGGCCTTCTAAAAAAACCAAATCCTATGGATTCTTAAGATCTAAACCTAACTCTAAGACTTGGTTTCATGCCAATGCCTCACCTAGGCTTCTCCAGGCCTCTGCTCAAAGTTGAAACTGCCCAGCCCCCTTTTATTTCCCTCTGCTCGATTTTACTTACTTAAAACTCACTTTTCTCACTCAATTTTTAACTCTAATGATTTTTTAAACCTCATAAGGATGAATTACACTTATTTAAGCCAAGGCCCCATGAAGGCCTAGCCTATGACATGGTTATAATCGACCAGACTTCATGTTACGCAGCCTTGCCCTGTTCTGAGTTGCTCTCGGTTATGAGGGTGTGCACCTACCTAAATGCAAGTTTCTCACTGAATCAAGGCTACTGGAATCAAGTACAACTCAAGTCCTGACTCCAGTAAATGCAGGCCTAGCAAGTCCTCACCAAAACTCACCTAAAACAGCCTATACTTATGGTGGAAAAATCTGCTACTTAGTGCCTATTGTACCTCCTTCCACCTTAACTCCCAACTCAACACCAAAACTAACAATCAAGCCAACAAATCTAACCTACAATATACACAAAGCTATTGACTATCATTTTATGGGAATTATGAGCATAAATCTAGCTATATAAGTCATTTACCAAGGCAAAAACAGAGAGCATAACAAGGCAGATTTTTACATATACGATTTTAAGCAAAAATCTGAACCAAAAGTCCATGGTATCAACTTGATGGCTACTAGATTTGATTATGACTTATCAATACACATAGCATACTAGCATTTCAGAGCAAAAACCATGGCATGCATTGCACAAAAACTCAAATTTAAGTCACATAGCACATTCGTGCGAAATATCACTTATACTACGACATGCAAGTATTAACTTCAACTTTTATTGTAAAAATCATGGCATGCAAGGATGGAAACTTTGAAAAATACATTTTAAAATATTATAAGTTCTTTTAAAGCCAAATTCAAAGTCTCTTCCTTTTTGAAAACAAATAAAACTAACACACAAACCACAAAATCCATTCGGCTCCTTGGGAGTCATTGCAGAATGCTTGAGGCCAAGATCATGGCTTGAAAATAGAAGCAAAAAACTTCATCAAGACCATCTCTTGGTCAATTTTTATGAGCCACATTAAGTTCAAATCTAGATTCACAAGAATCAAAGTTAAACTCTTGTCTTTAACTACATGCAACTAAGAAACTAACCTTAAATGATGATATAGAACCAAGTGTGGTTGACCCTTTCTTAGAGGAGTTGAAAGGTGTAAGAAAATGAAGAAATTAGGAAGAAAATGAGAGGGGTGGGGAGGGTTTAGGCATGGACGAGAGGGAGTATGGAGAGGAGAGAGAGGAATGATGTGAGGTTAAGTGTTTTAATTAGTTTTTGTCTCATCCAAGTGGTAGTGGAACTTGTTCTTACCATTCTATCCTTCACCCACTAATAGAAAGATTTTGCATGCAAGGTTTTATGGGTCATTTAGTTGGTCAAATGGAGTTAGTGGAGGGTGAAAGGTCGGTCTTACCCTTGATCTCAATTTTGGTGGAATTTGCTTGCAATGGTACACTTGTAATTCAATAACTATTAAAAGTATAATTAAAAAAATGAGTTTTATTAATTAAAATATAAATCCATAAATCACAAAATTAATACCTTAAATACTTTGAGATTTTAGAAGTTAAATAAAAAAAATTTCAAAAAATTTTGGACAAAAATTTTATTAAAAGAATTTTCTAACATTATCACACTAATAAATAAGTCATGAAAAATATAATTAACACATTATAAATCCCACAAGAAATTGCAAGTAAATTGACTATATTCCATAATATTAAAATAAAAATTTATCGCCTAATCGTAACTTATTCAAATATCACTAAATCACAAGAATCTCAATTATTACTTAATCGCGTAGTCACAACTATTCGTATATTATCAAATCGCGCTACTTATTTAATCGCGTAGCGAAAATCTTACTCGCGTATGAGAGTTTCATGCTTAAAAATATTCCAGCAACACTCGCAATACCATATGACAAAATTATACATAATATATAATGAATCCGGATAATCGGCCTTATAACACAGAATATTTATGAATATATATCGCACTTATAAAAATAGCTCCAATATTTACCGGTTGTCACATCCTCTCCCCCTTATAGGATTCTGTCCTCAGAATCAAGGAAAATAATTGAGGATATCGATTCCGTATTTCAGATTCTAACTCCCGCGTTGCCCCTTCAATTTTAGAATTCCTCCACAATACTTTCACGAAACTTACTGCTTTATTTCTAAGAGTTCTCTCTTGTCGATCCAGTACGTGTATAAGTTGCTCTTCATATGATAAATCAGCTTGAATTTCCACTGGCTCAATCTCTATCACTTGATTGGCATCCGGATTATACTTCTTTAGCAATGAGACATGAAATACATTATGCACGTGCTGATATTGTGGTGGCAAGGCTAGATCATAAGCAACTTTCCCTACTTGGTTCAAGATTTCAAAAGGTCCAATGTAACTTGGAGCTAATTTCCCTTTCTTACCGAATCGGGTCAATCCCTTTCATGGTGATACTTTTAGCAATATAGCTTCCCCAATTTCGAATTTCACATTCTTTCGGGCGGGGTCCGCATATTTTTTTGTCTATCCTGAGCAACAATGAGTCTCTTCTTGATCACAGTGATGGTGCCCTTCATTTGCTGAATCAATTCAGGTCCAAAAATCTTTCCTTCCCCAACTTCATCTCAACTTGTCGGTGTTCTACACTTTCGCCCATATAAAGCTTCGTATGGTGGCATGCCAATACTTGAATGGTAACTATTGTTATATGAGAATTCTATGAGTGGTAGATGATCGTCCCAACTTCCCGAAAAATCAAATGTACAGCTTCGCAACATATCTTCAATGGTTTGGATTGTTCATTCGCTTTGGCCATCGATTTGTGGATGATATGCCGTACTCATGTTTAATTTCATTCCAAGATTTTCTTGAAATTGCCTCCAGAATCTCGAATTGAATAGCGGGTCTTGATCCGAAACTATCGATATAGGTACACCATGACGTAACATGATTTCGCGTATGTACATATGAACTTGTCTGTCTAACGAAGACTTCTCATTGATTAAAAGAAAATGTGCTGACTTCGTAAGGTGGTCAACTATCACCGGAATTGCATCATGTCCAAACGTGTTCGCGGTAAACCCATAAAAAAATCCATGGCAATATTTTCCCACTTCCATTCTGGAATCTTCAATGGTTAAATCAAACCACTTGGTTTCTGATGTTATGCTTTCACTCTTTAGCATGTGTCGCATTTTGAAACCCATTTCGCAATCTCTCTTTTCATGTTCGGCCATCAGAAACTCTTCTTCAAATCATGGTACATTTTGGTACTTCCCGGATGAATCGAAAATCTCGAGTTGTGTGCTTCTTGCAAAATATCATTCTTCAATTCAGTCATATTTGGGATCCAAATTCTTGTTGAAAATCTCAACACACCTTGTTCGTCTTTTTGTGTACATATCTCTTCTCCTGTCAACTGATTATTCTCTTGATTCATTACTTCATCTTGGCATTTCTTTATCATCTTTAGTAGTGTTAGTTAAAAAGTAATGGCATAACACATTTCTTCCGCTCCTCCATGATCACAAAGCTCTAATTGCAATTTTTCAACTTCATCAGATAATTCCTTCGGCATTGTTATCATACTTAGCTTTTCCTTCCTACTCAAAGCGTCTGCTACCACGTTGGCCTTTCCCGAATAATATTGTATCGAACAATCGTAGTCTTTGATCAATTCCAACCATCAGCATTCTCTCATATTTAGCTCCTTCTGAGTAAAGAGGTACTTCAGACTTTTGTGATCCGTGTATATCTCGCACTTTTCCCCATATAAGTAGTGTCTCCATAGCTTCAAAGCAAACACTATCGCAACTAATTCTAAGTCATGAGTCATGTACCTCTGTTCATGTGGTTTAAGTTGTCTCGAAGCATACGCTATCACTTTTTCGTGTTGCATCAATACGCATCCAAGTCCTTTATAAGAGGTATCACTGTATATCACAAAATCTCCATTATCATCTGGTAATGCTAAAACCAGAGCAGTTACCAATCTCTGCTTTAATTCTTGAAAACTATTTTCGCACTTCTCCATGCATTCAAACTTTTCATTCTTCCTTGTCAATTTGGTCAGTGGTACGATAATCTTCGAAAAATCCTTTATAAATCTTCTGTAGTATCCCACTAGTCCCATAAAACTTCTCACTTCTGTTGGCATCTTCGGTCTCTCCCAATTCATTACAGCCTCGATCTTTTCAGGATCTACTCTAATTCCTTCACTTGTAACAACGTGTCCTAGAAATCTTACTTCAGTTAACCAAAATTCACATTTCGAGAACTTGGCATACAATCTCTCCTTTTGCAATATTTCCAAGACTATTCTTAGATGTTCCGCGTGCTCAGCTTTTGTCTTTGAATATACTAGAATATCATCGATGAAAACTATGACAAACTTGTCCAATTACTCCTTGAATACTTGATTCATTAAATCCATGAAAGCAGTTGGTGCATTCGTCAACCCAAAAGCCATAACGAGAAATTCGTAATGTCCATATCTTGTTCGAAAAGCTATTTTTGGTATATCTTCAGACTTAATCTTCAATTGGTGGTATCCCGATCGCAGATCAATCTTCGAAAAACATGAGGCTCCTTTGAGTTGGTCAAACAGATCATCAAACCTAGGCAAAGGGTATCTATTCTTAATCGTCAACTTGTTCAATTCTCGATAATCTATACAAAGTCTCATGCTTTCGTCCTTCTTCTTCACAAACAAAACTGGCGCGCCCCACGGTGAAACACTTGGTCTTATAAATCCCCTGTCTAGTAGTTTTTGTATTTGCTTTGCTAATTCCTTCATCTCCGTTGGTGCCATCCTATATGGAGCTTTCGAAACGGGTTCGGTACCGGGTGCAAGGTCTATTATAAATTCAATTTACCAGTCCGGGGGTAATCCAGGAAGCTCTTCAGGAAAAACATCTAGAAAATCTCTTACTACTGGAATGTCTTCCGGATTAGAAACTTCTCTACTCTTATCAGCTACATATGCCAAATATGCCTCGCATCCTTTCCAAATCAACTTCTTTGCTTGCATCGAGGTGAGAAATGTCTGAGTTTGACTTTGGCCCTTGAATGTTACTTTCTTACGTTGAGGTGTACTTAATACTACCCTTTTATCCTTACAGTCTATTTGAGCACTGAAACTCGTAAGCCAATCCATCCCTAAGATCACGTCAAATTCGCCTAATTGGAAAGGAATAAGGTTCGTAGGAAAAACGTGCCCGGCTATCTCTATTGCACAATAAGGGCAAATATGATTTACATATACTCTATCTTGATTAGCTAAGATAATAGATAAGGGTTCCTGCATCAATTGGGTTTCAAAATTCAACTTATCAACAAAAGATTTCGAAATAAATGATCTAGTGGCTCCCGAGTCAATTAGTACTTTAGCACTAGCAGCATTCACAAAAAGCATACCTGACACCATATAGGAACTTTGAATTGCATCCGTCACGTTCATGTTGAAAGTTCTTGCTTGAGCTGGATAAGTCAAAGCTGGATGATTTGAAGCTGATGCTATTTGAGGTTGATTGAAAGACATTGGGAATGATGGGGTTGGCATAGGAGTTGCTTGATTCACTGGGTAGGGTACAGTAGTCATTTGCAGCAATTGATTGTTACCCACTCCTTTGCACTCTCGTGACACATGTCCTACTTTCCCACACTTATAACACATGATATTGGCCTTCTGATTCTTAATTCTTACATTCATGAGCATAAATGCCCTTCGTATGACACTTGAAACAAACTACATTCGCCTTATTGCAGATTCCCGTATGTCGCCTATTATAAATCTTACATTCCGGAACTGATCCTTGCGAGGGTTTCTGTCCACTAGTTGATTGAGATCTTGTTTCATGTGATTTTTCCCAAATTCTTTCTTCTTGAAGTTCCCGGGTCCACTCTAAGGTCTAAGCTTTTGATTAGTTCTCTGATTCTGGCCTTTGTAACTTGAGCCTTCTTCTCCCAATTCAAATCTTCTTTTCTTGTTGCCTTTCTCCTTCTGATTTTGCTCAATCTCACCTTCAATTACCATCGCCTTCTAAACCACATCAACATAAGTAGTTAACTCAAATGCTGCCACACGACTCTTTAACCAAGGCTTCAATCCCTGTTGGAACCTTTTTGCCCTTTTCTCTTCAGAATCGATATACTCTCCCATAAACATAGAAAGTTCTGTAAACTTCTTCTCATATTCTCCAACTGTTATATTGTCTTGCTTCAAATCGAAGAACTTTATATCCATTTGTGTTTGCATATAGCGAGGAAAATACTTATCCAAAAACATTCTCTTAAACCTATCCCAAGTAATAACTTCAACAGCTTCTAAAGCTTTTGTTGTCTCCCACCAATAGTTCGATTCGCCTTTAAGAAAGTAAGTAGCATACTCCACCTTCTGATTATCTCCAACATTTGTTATAGCAAAGGCCATTTCCATTTCCTTGAGCCAAGCATGAGCTTCTACTGGATCTTGTGTTCCTCTAAATTCTGGGGGTTTTACGGATTGGAATGTTTTGAAAGTAATGACGTTTACTGGGGGTGGTTAAGGTGGATGCATTTGTTGAATAAGTTGTTGCTGTTGGGATATAGTAGCAGTTTGTTGGCATACTAATTCCATAAGTTGTGCTATATCGGGGTTTTGGTTTTCTCCTTCATTTTCTTGATTATTTGCAGGTCTTCCTCGGGCTCTCCTAGGTGCCATTTTCTGAAATAAGAGTTATACAGTTTGAGTGATGCAAAAACTAGGGTATTATTTGCAGTCATCATGGTATACAGTTTTCAATACAATAATAAAGGTGATGCATGGTGATAAGCAAGAAATTTAAAAGAGAAAATATAGGAATCAAGGAAAGTGCATAACTGAATTTAACATGGTTCAAGTCGAAAGGTACGAATCACAAGGTACAAATACGAATACAGATCCGAATTAAAATAGTACGAGAGTCTAGAAATGGAAACAAAGAACATGGTAATAAAAGGAGCAGCCTAATCCAAGCAACTAAAAGTCAAGTCCCTTAGACTCGTCCTAAGCCTCCTCCTCAGACTCCTCCTCACGGGTCCTTGCGGTGTCGGGGGTAGTGTCCTCACATAGCATCTTGACCACGCTCCCAAGCTCATCCACTATCATCTGCACAGTAATCTGACTGGTCCGGTAGTGATGCATGGGTATCTCCTCCAATCTTGATGTGGCTACCTGGATCAGTGACTCAAGCCTTGAAATGGTTTTCGCCTTAGGTCCATTACCCATCACTTTCTTACTTTCATAGACCTCTTCAAGTCGTTCCATCAGCCTAAAATACTTTCCCTGGAGAGTGTCATGATGCAGCCTTAAGTCAGCATAGACTGAAAAAGCAATTGTGTCGCTCTACGGGGTCGAAGATGATGAGTGTGCACGTTGCTGTCAAGTAATATATATATACAAAGGTTAGATACAGTTTATTCGAATGTCGCGTATTAGTACTCCCGATATTATATTATATACTCATACTTCCTATAGTCCTAGTTGGATTATCCAGGGACTCTAAACCTAGGCTCTGATACCAACTCTGTCACACCCCAAACCAACAACACACACACGGAATAAAAGCAAACCATAATTATATTACAAACTTATAAGTCCAAAAGATGATAATAATACGAATACAAACCCAACCAAAAATAATAACAATCCCAAGATCCTTACAAGTTCAGAGTTTGGAACAACCCTTCTAACCAATACCATAATTACATACTGGTGGATTTCACCTAATATATATATATTCTATCTGCGCCCTCAAATGGTCTTCACCCTGCCTACCGGTTGACTTACGGGTGGTCTGCTTGGTATGAACCATGATTGCTAGCTGTAGAATAGAGTTAAATATAAGAAAATGAGCTAAAATGCTCAGCAAGTACTATCAGTTCTATTATATAAGGCATTATCTCAAAATCACGAGTTCATGAATCAAGAGGTTATAGATACTTGTAAAAATGACAATAAGAAACATGAAGTTATAATATAAAGACATGGTAGAATCATAACAATCGAAACATGGCATACGGTATCATGGCATCGGGGCAACATGTTATAATCATTTAAATATCAAATCATCAAAATTCATTTTAGGACGCTACGGATTACAGCCGGTGATCAGCCGCGAAATAATTCCGAACCGCGCTGGGGTTTCAAATATAATGGGATCCCTAGGTTATATGTAAGCCTATCAATAACGTGAAAAGGACTTGCGTCTAGGTCCAATCCACAAAGATAAGTATTTTTTTTTATTTTTAATGATTTATAACATGGATGCCAGGGAAATATTTGGTATCATCTTAATTGAATTAGATTCAAGGGAAGAAAACATTCGAAGGTAAAGTATTAACCAGGTTAAGAGTGATTAACGGAAGTATTTGAAATAATTATTAGCATGGTGGTTATTATGACTAAGCATTCACGAAAAGTGTATATACGTGCAACAATTATAAGAATAAGGATGTAAGTAACTTGCCTTTCAAAGTTCTAAGATTATTCGATCTTGATGGCACGAGTCTTTCCCTTCGCTTCGGAACCTACACAATATATTAAACTCACAACTATTCACCCTTTATCACCCTATAAGCCTATAAGCTCCTAGGACTATCTTTTACCCTTATCATAACTACTATTACACAAGAACTTATAATTATAAGAATACACATAACTTAATCATATGCAATTCAAGTAATCCACATAGTCACATAATCACATAATAACATGGCATATGATACTTAGTTATTATTACCTAAATCCCTAGGCACATAAGCAAGTAACATATAAGAACTATTACTAATGCTTCAATCTATCTACTCTGACCTTAACTTAAACCTAAAGATGCTATGCAGCACTCAGACTCTTCACCTCTAAGTCCCAATTACAACGAACACCACTAAAGCTTCCTAATGCAACTCGAAGGGTGCTCCTCGGGTTCTTTGGTGGAAATGGGATGTTTCCACCTTGGGCCTTCATTCCAAACCACTTCCCAAAGGTTGTTAAGACTTTAAACTAATTTCTAAAGTTGGTAAGACTCATGGGCCTCACTCCTATAGGCTTACAAAGATCAATACTTACACTGAAGTTCCCTGCTAGCACCAGTTTGCAATACCTGTGTTCTTTGGCAGAAATCTTAATTTCTACATTGGGCCTTCTAACTAAAACAACTCCCATGGATTCTTAAGACCTAAACCTAACTCTCAGAATTGGTTTCATGCCAATGCCTCACCTAGGCTTCTCCAGGCCTCTGCTAAAAGTTGACACTGCCCAACCCCTTTTTATTTCCCTCTGCTCGGTTTTTACTTACTTAAAACTCACTTTTCTCACTCAATTTTTAAATATAATGGTTTGTTAAACTTCCTAAGGATGCATTACACTTATTTAAGCCAAGTACCCATGAAGGCCTAGCCTATGACATGGTTATAATCGACCAGAATTCATGTTTACGCAGCCCTGCCCTGTTCAGAGTTGCCCTCGGTTATGAGGGTGTGCACCTACCTAAATGCAAGTTTTTCACTGAATCAAGGCTACTGGACTCAAGTAAAACTCAAGTTCTAACTCCAGTAAACGCATTCCTAGCAAAGCCTCACCAAAACGCACCTAAAACAGCCTATACTTATGGTGGAAAAATCTGCTACTTAGTGCCTACTGTACCTCCTTCCACCTTAACTCCCAACTCAACATCAAAACTAACAATCAATCCAACAAATCTAACCTACAATATACACAAAACTATTGAATATCATTTTATTGGAATTATGAGCATAAATCTAGCTATATAAGTCATTTACCAAGGCAAAAACAGAGAGCATAACAAGGCAGATTTTTACATATGCGATTTTAAGCAAAAATCTGAACCAAAAATACAGGGTATCAACTTGATGGCTACTAGATTTGATTATGACTTATCAAGGCACATAGCATACTAGAATTTCAGAGTAAAAACCATGGCATGCATTGCACAAAAACTTAAATTTAAGTCACATAGCACATTCGTCCGAAATATCACTTATACTACGACATGCAAGTATTAACTTCAACTTTTATTGTAAAAATCATGGCATGAAAGGATGGAAACTTTGAAAAAAACATTTTAAAATATCATAACTTCTTTGAAAGCCACATGGAAAGTCTCTTCCTTTTTGAAAACAAATAAAACTTACACACAAACCACAAAATCCATTCGGCTCCTTGAGAGTCATTGCAGAATGCTTGAGGCCAAAATTATGGCTTGAAAATAGAAGCAAAACACTTCATCAAGACCATCTCTTGCTCAAGTTTTATGAGCCACATTAAGTTCAACTCTAGATTCACAAGAATCAAAGTTAAACTCTTGTCTTTAACTACATGCAACTAAGAAACTAACCTTAAATGATGATATAGAACCAAGTGTAGTTTTCCCTTGCTTAGAGGAGTTGAAAGGTGTAAGAAAATGAAGAAATGAGGAAGAAAATGAGAGGGGTGGGGAGGGTTTAGGCGCGGCCGAGAGGGAGTATGGAGAGGAGAGAGTGGAGTGCTGTGTTGGTGAAGAAAATGATGTGAGGTTGAGTATTTTAATTAGTTTTTGTCTCATCCAAGTGGTAGTGGAACTTGTTTTTACCATTCTATTCTTCACCCACTAATAGAAAGATTTTGCATGCAAGGTTTTATGGGTCATTTAGTTGGTCAAATGGAGTTAGTGGAGGGTGAAAGGTCGGTCTTACCCTTGATCTCAATTTGGATGGAATTTGCATGCAAGTGTACACTTGTAATTCAATAACTATTAAAAGTATAATTAAAAAGAATGAGTGTTAGTAATTAAAATATAAATCCATAAATCACAAAATCAATACCATAAATACTTTAAGATTTTAGAAGTTAAATAAAATTGTTTTCAAAAAATTTCGGACAAAAATTTATATTAAAAGAATTTTCTAATATTATCACACTAATAAATAAGTCATGAAAAATATAATTAACACATTATAAATCCCACAAGAAATTGCAAGTAAATTGACTATATTCCACAATATTAAATTAAAAATTTATCGCCTAATCACAACTTATTCAAATATCACTAAATCACGAGAATCTCAATTATCACTTAATCGCGTAGTCGCAACTATTCGTATATTATCAAATCGTGCTACTTATTTAATCGCGTAGCGAAAATCTTATTCGCGTACGAGAGTTACATGCTTAAAAATATTCCAGCAATACTCGCAATGCCTACGATAAAATTATACACAATATATAACAAATCCGCATAATCGGTCTTATAACATAGAATATTTATGAATATATATCGCACTTATAAAAATAGCTCCAATATTTACCGTTTGTTACAAATATCATAGTGTTGTCTCTAGGACACAAACAATAACAGTTTTGACATCATCAATTTAGAACTTGTCCATATTTCATAATGCACAAGTTGGGGGAGATTGTTAGAAGAAATTGATGATATCGGCTTAAAAACTATCAGAGTTT
Organism: Apium graveolens; assembly: GCF_009905375.1. Taxonomy (NCBI): domain Eukaryota; kingdom Viridiplantae; phylum Streptophyta; class Magnoliopsida; order Apiales; family Apiaceae; genus Apium; species Apium graveolens. The sequence continues at coordinate 158,762,078 of NC_133649.1, read as the reverse complement.
ATTATCAGCATTTGATATCAGAGTTTAGCTGGAAGTGACGTCATCAGCATTTGTCATCGACATTTGCTGATCAGTAATTAATCAGTAAATGGTTACTTCAGCTAAAGTCAAGAGATATCAAAGAAGGAAATGATTTGCAGAATACAAGTTGGTGAAGGACTTTACTTCTAGTAGCAATCAAATTAAGGATATGTTTAATGATTCCTTCTTGTAATCAAATAGGATTCCTTATTTGATTGTGTAGATGTGCATTATATAAGCACAGATTAGGTTAACACTTTGTGTGTCACGTATTGATATATCTTTTTGTGTAACCTAACAGCTCTCAAGGATATCTGTTCATCCTTTGAGAGATTAGTTTGTAATCAGTTTTCATCAATCAATACAAAACTGTTTATCCTGTTGAGTACTTAATTTAATTTATCTATATAAATTGTATTTACCCCATCTATAGTTGTATTAAGGACCTAAAAATTGGTATCAGAGCTTGCTATTGATATACAAACAGTTTAAGATCTAAAATTAATTTTATAATGGCAGATAAAGAACCTCAACAGAATCCCCCACCTCCTCTACCAGCCAATCAACCTATCAGTCATAATATGAGAAGATATGAGGCTATCAAGGTTCCCATCCTGAAGATTCATGAATATCCAATATGGGAGGTGAAGATGGCCATGTGTCTAGAAGCAACAGATGCTGAATATCTGAGCAGAATTTATGATGGTCCTCATAGATCAATGAATCTAGTTGTTGCTGTTGCTGTTGCTGGCCAAGTAGAAACGATGGTTGATAAGGACAAAAAGGACTATTCTCTTGAAGATCTTTCATCCATTATGAAAGATGCAAAAGTAAAACATATCCCCCATAACAGTCTTGACAGTGTTATGTCTAATGGAGTTACTGTATGTAAAACTGCTAAAGAAATTTGGGATACCTTGGAAGTCAAATGTCAAGGAACCATTTCTATTAAGAAGAACATGAGGACTATACCAACTCAGGAGTATGAACACTTTGACTCAAAATCTAATGAGTCCTTGACTGAAATCTATAAAAGATTTCAAAAGCTGATCAATGACTTGTCTCTGGTTGATAAAGAATATGAGTCAATTTTCTAGTTGTATTAAGGACCTAATATTTTATTTCTTTCTAACACTTGATTCTTAGAATTAGCTCAATTTTCTGCAATATCGATGGTGTTACATCTTACATGTCATTTTTTCACAATATTGTATGGTTGCTAACTGTAGCACACTTATACTGTATAACTCTGTATAAACTAACTAAACTGCCTTTTTATTTCAAGTGTTACACTATTTTATTTATTTCAATGTGTGGTTACAGGTTAAATTACTTTGTTGTTTCGATTTCAGCTAATGCTTTCACTGACGTATGTTAGTTTCATCGAGTTGGTGAAGAATTAGGACTCCAGGCCTAGTGAAAATATATACATGCGGGCCTTGTGCGTTTTACTTATAATCGATGTAACTATGTGTTGCATATGTACTAATTTCTGTCAGAATTTACTATCTAAGAGCTCTTCTGTAGGTTGAATTTACTATCTAATTTTGGAATAAAGTATGTTCTTTAATAATATTTCTTTTCTATTTCGGAACTGGTATTACTTTTCAAAAACAGAAACCGAATCAGAGGCTTGGGACGAGTCTTTTAACTATATGTCAAAACCTTGTTTTGTGGCCAATGCTGCAGTCCACAGTAAATGCTATTATATTCATTATAATCTTGGTTCAATTGTTAGCATCATTAGCAAAAAGAAAAAGAAAAATATACATTTGTGATCCTCACATTAGTGAACATTTTTATCAATTTACCATTTTTTTGTAGGTATCTAGAACTGAAGTAACTATTCAGGTGTTGAAAAAATCATTTATGGGAGATATCTAGATATGATATGGAGCAGATCGAGATATTATGTGGATGCAAAGGGATTTTAGCATATACGTAAGCAATATGTTTGACACTGGACATATTCTTATCTCACACATAATTATTTTGATTGATTATGGCGACTTGAAATAAACTAAGGCATGGCACCTTGTACTAACTCTAGGCGCCACATCACTCCTCTTGACACTCGTAGGCGCCACATGATGTAATGGATGTAGAAACTAAGTCAAAAAACACCCTCTTGGACACTCTAGGTGCCATTTACTCCTTAATGGCCCCTAGGAGGCGCCACATGCTATTATGGCATGAATATTTTAAGTCCTTAGCACCCTATAGGCGCCACCTTGCAGCTTTAAGTGCTAGGATACTGTTAGGAATCGCATATGCCCTTGATGAACAAAACATATAACATAATGTTTCATTAAGTAGGAAGTAACTATCAATGGCTAAATTATTTTTATCTGATAGCCATTGATAAAGTAGTTTATCTGTGATAAAAATTTGTAGCATTTTTCATGTAGATTGTAACTTATAGTCATTGTTGTAATTGTTCATTCCATAGTCATTACTGACTCAATGAATAAATAGAATATGATGATTAATTGTAAATACTCGATGCCATGTAATTCTAGTTAAATGAAGTGGGCTTTCAATGGCTAAGGAGGACAGACTTTCAATGGCCAACAGATCTGCCCATCAATGTTTAAGAAGATATCACTATCAATGGCTAAGGTAACAAATAACAGTTGACAGTGACTTGACAGAGCACAGATACCAAATCTGGCAGAGCACATGGGCTGATAAAAGTTCTCAGTTTGAAAAATGGAAGCCAAGACAAAACTAGCATGTGATCTTGGATAGAAGAAGAAGAAGAAGAAGAAGAAGAAGAAACATTCCATTTTCATGCATAACAAATTGAAGGGATATTCAAAGCAATATATCAAGATAAAATCTAGCCTCATTTGTAAAGGCTCACAGAAAAGAGAATGAAGAAGCAATCTTTTTGGACCTCAAAGACTTGTTATATATTGTCTAGTAAGCATTGTAACTTGGTGATATATAAACCTAGTAGCAGTGTATTCTCTAAGAAATAAGAAACTTGGATTTTCAATAGTTAGTCGAGAGCACAGTCTCTTAGAAAAACACTGTAAAACGCAACTGTGATGTGACAGACCCAAACTACTAACTAGCAATAATAATGAAAGTAAAGCAATAAAAGACTTATATTACATAATTAAAGCTACATAGCCATAACCAAATCTTGGAAACCATGGGAAAGAGTTTAAATAACATCTAAACAACTAAAGTCATACAAATTCATATTTTCTGAATTTAGTTACATCTACCAGTTTTTTCCTAAAAAATTTCTAAACATTAGGGAAATACTCGTTCCCTACCTGTTCCAACATCCCGCGATAAGCACGACCTAAACCACCACAAGTCTTACACATGGCCTGGATAGTCCTTACCATCTTCAATCTTAACTATACGGTTAGAAAAGAAGTAATAATTGAGCTAAAAGCCCAACAAGTGCATAACTATAAACAATATAAATCAAATGGCAGTAAAAATTAAGGCATGATATAGAAATCTGTAAAAGATAGTCAATACAATAGTGGTAAACATGATTCAGGTTAATTGGAATTGGAAACATGATAAGATGCTACGAGCTAAGCTGGGTGATCAACCCACGATATAGCTCCAAGCCACATATCCAATATGATTCTCAAATATAAAAGGATCCTTAGGCACACATTGGCCTTTAATAAAATAATATAATTGGATTGGTGCCTCGACCAAAATAATTTTCATCCAATTCCATATGAAGATAATAATAAAAAAAGGAATAGATTTTAGTTTCAGTTGTTGGTGGTCAGGGTGAAACAACAACATGTATATTATGCAGTTTTTTATGCAATCATGGGTACATGGTGAAGAAATTTCTATTCAAGTTTATCTCTAAAGGTTTGGGTTATATATTAGGAGATGAGATTTTGTTTAGTAGAATATGGTCGAGGTATCAAGTTTTAAGTATAAGTTTGTTGGTAATATTTGATAAAAAAGGGGAACAAGTATAAAGACAAGTACATATAATACTGGGTTATTGGTATCAAGTTAAATATACAAGAATTATGGCTAAGCATGGTATTCATATGGTATCGGGTCGCATGATTTCAAAAGCAAAATATTTACATGACCAAGTGGCTAGAAGACATGCAAGAATAAAGATGTAAATGAAATAAGGGGGGTTTATACACTTGCCTTACAATAAACTTGAATATAACCAAATCTACTCCACCACTATTCAACTTTTGCTTTCCCTTTTGCTTGAGCTACCTTCCTCAACGATCATTCCTAACATAAGTAAAAAGATACTAATTTAGTTTCTATTTAAAACATATCATCCTAACTCTACCCCATCGGCATATATACAACATAATATAGCATTTACCATGTAGCACTTAAGATGTTTGCATGTATCGACTAATTATATCATTATATTATTAATATAAGACCAACATTAACTAAGTACGAATAATATACTATAACACATATGTACAATCACATATACCTTAAATATATAGTAAACAATTATAGAGACTAGCGCACTTATCACACACTAATTATTTACGTGCATAGAACCTAATAATCTAAAACTCAATCTGATCAGCAGGAAAGAATATTATTTTAGGGTACCTCGATGGATTCTAATGGAAAAATTTAAAACATAAGAATGAATAATCTTTTCAAGATCTTTCCAGAATGGTAAGGCTCACTGAAAACAAGTAAGAAATAAATTCAGAAAATGCATAAACGTGGAATGTTGTTACAAAATTAGACCAAATTACTATAAAATGTGCATTTTAAATAACTAGATTACAAAATATTACACTAAGTTGTGAATATAAAATACAGATATCAAAAAGAGCTTTTCAAATTGGTATCATGTAAATTTTTTAGATAAATTTTTAATTTACTATGAATTTCCTAAGTCAGCTTGTAAATTTCGAAAGTATTATAGCCAATCATAAAAATTGAAGAAATCATATTCTTAAGAGAACAATCTAGAAAAACTTAAAGAATCAAAGTTGTAGGAAATTAAATTATCTTTCCAATGACTCTGAAATCATAAAAATCAGAAAATTAATCAATTTTTATACGAATTTACTAAGAACGCAGGCTAGAACTCAAGATTTTTAACAAGAAAGTTAGGAATCATTTGAAGTACTTAAAAACTCATAAAATTAAAGGTTTAACAATTTTAATTCTTGTACTCCATGAACCATAATTAAAACTTAAATTTCAGTAAATTAAAATTATTTAACCTTGCCACTTCAGCATATAATTTTCAAAATATCATCATATGTAACTAGCTTTTATTTCATTTTTAACTTGTAAAAAACCTTAAGTAAACATATTGATTAAATTATGAGAATTAAAAGTCACATACACATATAATACTCCAGAAACTCATATTTAACAATTTAAAAGCTTTCTACCACAAAAAATTATAATCATCGGGCACAACATAAGTTCAACATCTAATTCAAGAATTTGACATGCAAAATTAACAACAAATATCTACACTTTTTAATTCCAACAACTAAAATCAAATATCCATATAGTTATGAATACACATCATATTCATATAAGGCCAAATTAAAATAAGTTCACCCCTTGTTAGATATATTTGAGATGTCATGTCTAATATGATTCATGTTTAGTTTTCAGATCTTAACAAATAGGACATATCAGGACTTACTGAAATCAGGACTTACTAGAAGTCAGAACTTAATATCAGAACTTAAGGTCATATCAGAACTTAAGTGCGGGAAGACTTTCATATAAGGAAGGAAGCTAATTTAAAGTAGAAGATCGAGACTTAAACAAAAGAAGATATGCATGGAAAGAGTTAGAAGACTGGAAGACTTGTAGAAGATATCTGATTGATATATTTTAGGAGACAGAATTATATTCCATATCAATTAGAAGTTATCTTGTAACTGTGTACTATATAAACACAGACTTTGGGTTTACACTATATGTATTATCATTATCGAGAAGATTATACATTGTAACCTAGCAACTCTTAGTGATATTTGTTCATCATTGAGAGAGAACAATTCCATTGTAACAGAGTTTATCTTATTGAATATATCTGTTTACTGTTACTTGTGTTTAAAATCAATTTGATTGTATAAACACTGTATTCAACCCCTTTCTACAATATTGTGTGACCTAACAAGTGGTATCAGAGCTTTTCTGTTAACACACATACTGTAAAGATCCAAACAATCATGTCTGAAGAAGCACAAACTCCAACCAAGCCCACCAAAACTAAAGAAACTCAAAAAACTCAAACCCACAGTCGATATGAGACTATTAGGGTTCCCATACTGAGAACTTCTGAGTATCCCATATGGAAAGTGAAGATGGCTATGTTTCTGGAAACTACAGATCTAGAATACTTTGACAGAATTAATGAAGGACCACATAAGCCTACCAAGCTCTCTATTGTAGTTGTTGATCAACCAGCAAAGACCATATCAAAGGAGAAAGGTGAGTACACACCTGAAGACATCTCATCTATTGCCAAGGATGCAAATGTAAGTCATTTGCTGCATAGTGCCATTGATAATGTCATGTCAAACATGGTAATACATTGCAAGACTGCAAAGAAGATATGGGAAGCTCTGGAGACAAGATGCCAGGGAACTGATGCAATCAAGAAGAACATGATGACTATACTTACTCAAGAGTATGAGCACTTTGCCTCAAAAGCTGATGAGTCATTAACTGACTTATATGACAGGTTTGTCAAACTCTTGAATGATCTGTCACTGGTGGACAATGAATATGATCTTGAAGATTCAAATCTAAAATTCCTTTCAGCCCTTCCTGAAAATTGGGATTTGAAGTCTACTACCATAAGAGACAACTATGACCTTAGTGAAACTACTCTTGATGAAATTTATGGTATGCTCAAGACTTATGAACTTGAGATGGATCAAAGGAGAAAGAGGCATGGAAGAAAGTCAAGGACAGTTGCTCTTAAGGCTGAGGAGGAATCTCCTAAAATGGCTACCTCAAAAAGGGGCAAAGGAAAGGCTCTCATCATAAAGTCTGATTCAGAATCATCATATTCTGATGATGATGATTCAGAAAATGAAAGTTTATCAGAAATAGATGCTGATGAAGAGATGATGAAATTGTGTGCTCTTATGGTGAAGGCTATCACAAAGATAGCCTACAGGAAATTCAGAAAGGGAAAAAAGTTTTCCAGGAAAGGTGTAAGTTCTGATAAGAAAGGGTTCAGAAAGTCTGACAAAGGAGACAACTCAAATGTCAAATACTACAATTGTGGTGAAAGAGGCCACATATCTCCTGATTGCAAGAAAGGAAAAGTGACAAAGGCAAGACACTTGTCACAAAGAAGAAAAGCTGGACAGAAACTTCAGATTCTGAAGATGAGGTGAACTATGCCTTGATGGCAAATGCTGATAGCAGCCCTGAAACTGCTGAATTGAAGGTACCTCAAACAACTTATGCTTTTCATACTGATGATATTACTGAGTTGAGATTATATCTTAAAACCATGTTTATTAGTTATAGAGATCAGACTTTAAAATGTGAAAGATTAACATCTGAAAACCTTTCTTATAAAAAGAGAAATGATTATTTAGAAAATGAGTTAGTTGTTCTTCATCAAACTAAGAAAGAAAAAGATGATGCTTTATATGTTAGAAATGAAGTGTAAAATTGAATGAATCTCTAAAAGCTGACTTAGAAAAAGAAAGAGAGATTATCATAACTTGGACTAACTCTGGCAGAACAACTCAGAATTTATTAAGTAGTGGAAACTGGAAAGAGGGCTTAGGTTATGGAGATGATAAAAGTGAAAAAGGAACTGAACAAATTGAGTCAATTGTTGTTAAACAGACTGATAAGACTAAGGTAAATCCTATTAAGTTTGTAGCTAAAACTGTAAAGTCTGATTCTGAAAAGATGAAAGAGTCTGTGACAGAAGTTAAGGAGAAGTCAACTTCTGACAAATTGAAACAGGATAAACCAGCTAAAGTAAACATAGGCTTAATGACAAAGAAGCAGCTTAAGTATAAGCTGAAAGAGATTAGGAATGTCAACAAGGTAAAGGAAGCTAGGAAAAATAGGAATGGAAAGGAAGGTGTGAATAAAAGCAATAATTATATGCCTGTTCCTAATGCTCCTAGAAATAAATACTATAATTATGGAAACTCTAACCATCTTGCTTCTTTTTGCAGGAAGAATAAGAATATAAACTCTTTACCTCCTAGTTCAGGAGTTAAGAGTCAGTCTGTTAGGTTTAAGCCACAAAATCCTTGTTTTCATTGTGGTAGTTTATGGCATTCCATTTATACTTGTAAGGAATATCATAGTTTGTACTATGATTATTATCAAATAAAACCTTCTTTGAAGAAAGTTAGTGTTATTCCTTCTAGTGTAAAGTCTGATGTAAATCTGAAACAAGTTCTGATAAACAACATGTTAGCATAAACTCTGAAATTAAATCCGCTGCAAATGCTAACAAACTTAAAAAAGCCAAAGGATCCAAGCAAGTCTGGGTCCTTAAAACTAACCATTAGTGGTCTTTGTGATTGCAGGGCAACAGGAAAGATATAGGGATAAATAAATCCTGATTGTATAATTAAATATTGCATTAATTGTACAAGGTATGGGCTGCTAGGCCCAATAAGAAGATGTATGACATTCAGACCAGAAAGGTTAACATGTCGATCAGGACTGATGGACCAGATCAGGCCTGATGGAACAAAGAAGGCCCAAAAACCCTGATTATTTATTAATTTCATAATTAATAAATAAGGGAGAAAAACAGCTATTAAGATAATTCCTAGTGAGGATATAAATCCTTGTAGATTGGCCTCCAAGGAACCTCATGGGATAAGGAATCAGCTTCCTACTCCCTAGGACTCCTAAGTCTATCCTAATTCAGAGACTTAACCACCAAGTCTCCTATACCAAGTCCAATTCAAAGACTCCCAACATCTATATAAAGGGCCTCACCCCACATATCAGAACTACGTTTTTTGACTTGATCCTTGGAAATCAGCAAGGTACGTAGGCATCTTGTTAAGGCAGATTGAGTCACGAAACACAAGAGCAGTCAAAATCGAGCCTTGAAGCTCACGTTCCTTAGTATTAAATACAACAATTATATATATTAGTTTTAATCCATAACATTTGGCGCCGTCTTTGGGAAAGCACAACAACAACCATGGTGAGAACACGGAGAACAACTAGAGCTCTGGAGGAAGGAACACCATCGGGAACAACCCAGATGATTTCGTCCACCGTGGAGATACCTCCCCACTCAACTTATGCATCTACTCAAGCGGAAACCCAGATAGGGGCAACTCAACCTCATCCACAAGGGACGACTCCCCCGACTATTCAAGGTACGAATCCTCAAGTTCAACAAGTACATATACCTGTGAATTCTCGACCCGTCGGGTATGAATATTCAACTGTTGTTACTACTAACCCCCCTTATGGGATGCCCCTTCACCCCGAGGTTGGAGGAAGTGGATATGCTGGGCGAAGTGAAGCATGAGGGCAATCGCCCCCCTATATACGAGGTTTGGCTCCTATCCCCGAGGATCGGGAATTTTCTGGTCCTTACACTGAGAGAGACTCCGAATCTTCGGATGATGAAGTGGCCCCAAGAAGGAGGCGTCCTGGCAATGAGCCAATGGCCGATGGAAGACAACGCCCTCAAAGCACCCAAGGGGCGAATCCCCAAGAAGTGCAGGAAAGGATCAGGGCTCATGAGGCTGAGATCCAAAGGCTGAGGCGTGATTTGGAGGCTCACCAGGCCACCAGACCCCAGATACCTCATAGGGGGAGAAATCCTCCTCCTGTCATAGACCTGGATGGTCCGGTATGAAGAAGGGTTGTCGTCCCAAGAACTGATCCAAGCAATCTCCTTCCCCTTGGAGATCCTGATGATCCAACTCCACCCTTCACAGAAGAGATAATGAATGCCCATATCTCAAGGAAATTCAAGATGCCCACTATCAAAGCCTATGATGGCACGGGAGACCCCGCTAATCATGTTAGGACATTCTCTAATGCACTGCTGCTGCAACCCGTGAATGATGCTATAAAGTGTCGGGCCTTCCCTCAAACCCTATCGGGTATGGCTCAAAGATGGTACAGTCGCTTGCCCCCAAACTCTATTGGATCGTTCAGAGAGTTAAGTCAGGCTTTTATTAAGCAGTTCATCAGTGGGAGAGTCCATGAGAAAAGTTCAGCATCTCTTATGAGTATTGTACAGGGAGCTAAGGAATCTTTGAGAGATTACCTGAATCTGTTTACAAAGGAGGCTTTAAAAGTCCCAGACCTTGATGATAAGGTAGCCATGATAGCACTGCAACAAGGAACTAGGGATGAGTTTTTCAAGATGTCCTTGGCCAAACGTCCCCCTGAAAGCATGTTGCAGCTCCAAGAGAGGGCAGGGAAGTATATCAAGGTTGAAGAAAGCATGAGGAAGACCGTAGTAAGTAATGAGCCCACTGGAGGCAAGAAGAGAAAAACTGATCTGGAGTATATCGCTAAGGACAAGTATCCTAGAACCGAACAAAACCCTGATTCAACCCCCAAGAAGGGAGGACCTGGGCAAAAGTTCACCGAATATGCTAAGCTGAATGCTCCTAGAAGCCAGATCTTGATGGAAATCGAGAAAGATCGAGATATTCGTTGGCCTAAGCCCTTGAAGGCTGATCCTGCCAAGCTAGATAAGAGCAAGTATTGCAAATTCCACAAAGATGTTGGCCATGACACCGATGAGTGTAGGCAATTGAAAGACGAAATTGAGTTTTTGATTCGAAAAGGAAGATTGAACAAGTATACTGGAGAAGGAGGGGACAGGAATAATAATGGAAGAACTTTGAAGATCGTAGGAGGGACCAAGACGATCAGGGGCAGAATCCCCAAGCTAGAGGGCCGGATATAATGCAATTTTTGGAGGGCCGCGACCTCGAGGGCCTGTGATAAACACGATCTTTGGAGGTCCAACTGCTGGTGGATTGTCCAAAAATTCTAGAATGGCATATACTAGAGAGGTTATGCATATTGTTGGAGAAGCCCCGAAGAGGGCCAGGACAGAAGTAACATTGGCTTTTGATGATTCTGACCTAGAGGGTGTAAAGTTTCCTCATGACGACCCGCTGGTTATACCACCAATAATAGGAAATAGCCCGGTTAAGAGGGTCCTTGTGGATAATGGTGCTTCTGTGGATATATTGCTCCACGACGCCTTTCTAAGGATGGGGTATAACGACTCCCAGTTGACACCAACCGACATGCCGATATATGGATTTGCTGGAGTAGAATGTCCTGTGGAAGGGATAATCAAATTGCCAACCACCATAGGTACGGAACCAAGGCAAGCAACGCAGATGTTGGATTTCGTGGTGGTAAAGGCTAGTTCAACTTATAATGCCATCATGGGGAGAACAGGGATACATGCCTTTAAGGCAGTCCCCTCTTCCTACCATTCAGTTATGAAGTTTCCCACCCGAAATGGGATTGGAGAAGAAAGAGGAGATCAAAAAATGGCTAGAAGCTGTTATGTGGCCTCTTTGAGGGCAGATGGAGTCGGGGGACAGGTTCTTCCTATTGAAGATATGGATGTTCGAGAAAATGACGAGAAGAGAGGAAAGCCAGCAGAAGACTTGATTTCGGTTCCTTTAGACCCCGAGAATCCTGAGAGGATGACTTTCATTGGAACCACATTAGAGGAGCCCCTTAGAGGGAAGTTGGTGAAATTTTTGCAAGAAAATAGTGATGTATTTGCATGGTCAGCAACTGATATGCCAGGCATAGACCCGGAGCTGATTACTCACAAGCTAAACGTGGATCCAAGCCGGAAGACATTGAAATAAAAGAAAAGAAATTTTGCCCCGAGAGGCTATAAAACAGGAAGTAGAAAAGCTCTTAGAGGCTGGTTTCATTGAGGAGATTCAATTTCCGGAGTGGTTAGCAAACCCTGTAATGGTGAAGAAGGCTAATGGAAAGTGGAGGATGTGTATAGACTTCACTGATCTGAATGATGTATGCCCTAAAGACTGTTTTCCATTGCCAAGGATTGATACTTTGATTGATGCCACTGCTGGGCATGAGATGCTGAGTTTCATGGATGGATTTAGCGGATATAATCAGATTAAGATGCACAAGGATGACATTCCAAAGGTATCATTTATCACTGACTTTGGTGTTTATTATTATCTTGTTATGGCGTTTGGTCTTAAGAATGCGGGAGCCACCTATCAAAGGTTGGTAAATAAAATTTTTAAGGATCTTATTGGTAAGACTATGGAAGTCTATGTTGATGACATGTTAGTCAAGAGTCTAGTAAAGACTGATCATATAACCCATTTAAGGGAAGCTTTTGAGGTCCTGACGTACCACAAGATGATGTTGAATCCTACGAAGTGTGCTTTCGGAGTAGGATCTGGAAAATTCTTGGGATTGATGGTCTCAAAGAGAGGAATTGAGGCTAACCCCGATAAAATAAAGGCAATCCTGGACATGGAACCACCAAAAACTGTCAAGGATGTTCAGAAGCTCACAGGAAGGGGCGCTGCGCTAGGACGATTCATCTCCAAGTCAGGAGACAAGTGCTTGTCATTCTTCAAGTCACTAAAGAACATCAAAGACTTTGTATAGAATGAGGAAAACCAGAAGGCATTCAAAGAGTTAAAGAAGTATATGGCTCAGGCCCCGTTGTTGGCAAAACCATCTTTGAATGAAGTTTTATTCTTGTACTTGGCTATTTCAGAGAGCGGCTTGAGCGCGGTGTTGGTTAAGGAGGAGCTAAAAGTCCAGAAACCCGTATATTATGTCAGAAAAATTCTGCATGGTACTGAATTGAATTATTCAACTATTGAGAAATTTGCTCTAGCCTTGGTAACAGCTTCGAGAAAACTGCGTCCTTACTTTCAGGCTCATCAGATTGAGGTGCTAACGAATCAGCCACTGAGAAATATCATTCACAGTCCCAAGGCAAGTGGGAGATTGATTAAGTGGGCAATAAAGTTGGGAGAGTTTGATCTCAAGTATAAGCCACGTACGGCCATAAAAGCCCATGCACTAGCTGACTTCGTGGTGGAATGTACCATACCCAACCAAGAAGTCGGGGGCAGGAAGATACCATACCTCAAGACAAGGGAGTCGATAATGGGGACAAAGAGAAGGATGATAAGGAGAAAGAATACTGGGTTCTCTATTTTGATGGAGCATCAAAAACAAATTCCAGTGGAGCAGGGTTGGTTTTGCAAAGCCCTGATGGGTTCTTAATTGAGTATGCTATGAAGCTAGACTTCCCAACCACAAATAATGAGGCAGAATATGAAGCCCTGATAGCTGGCCTTGGTCTAGCTGGGACACTTAGAGTCAAAAACTTAAAGGTCCGTGGAGACTCGAAGCTGATCATATCCCAGGTAAAGGGAGAATTTGAGGCAAGGGATGATACGATGGCTAAGTATGTCCGCCTAGTAAGGGCTGTGATGACCCAATTTAATGAATGCCATGTTGAACACATTCCAAGGGAAGAAAATGCTAAGGCAGATGCGCTATCAAAGTTTGCTTCATCTGAGATAGAAGAAAGTTCAGGAAGTGTGTACTTCCGTGTTTTGAAGACACGAAGCATAGATGTTACGCTTGTGGCTCCCATAGGCCTGGGGACGTCATGGATTGATCCCATCAAGGCTCACATTCAAACCGGTTGGTTGCCAAGCGATGCAACTGAAGCACGGAAGTTAACTATTCGAGCACTAAGGTACTCTTTGATAGATGAGATTCTTTACAAAAGATCTTTCGTGGTTCCTTACTTGAGGTGTCTCAGGCTCGATGAGGCACGCTTGGCTCTTGAAGAAGTGCATGAAGGTATTTGTGGACAACACTTGGGGGGCAGGGCCTTGGCTCATAAGATAACTCGTCTAGGCTTTTATATGCCAGAAATAATGGCTGATGCCAAATAATATGTGAAGAAGTGTGACCGCTGTCAGAAGCATGCACCTGTTGTTAGACAACCTCCCGAGATGCTGACATCTATCAACTCACCCATTCCCTTTGCTATGTGGGGGATGGATATTCTGGGGCCTTTCCCTATGGCCATGGCACAAAGGAAGTTTCTGATTGTAGCCATTGATTATTTCACCAAGTGGATTGAAGCCAAACCCTTGGCCAAAATCACAACTAAGCAGGTTGCACAATTCCTGTGGGAAAACATTATGTGCCGATATGGAATTCCTCGTATCCTCGTCACTGACAATGGAACACAATTCAACAACGAGGAATTCAAGAAGTATTGTGAAGAAAATGAAATTGAGTTACGGTTCACCTCTGTGGCTCACCCACAAGCCAATGGGCAAGCGGAAGTAGCAAATCGAATAATCCTGGATGGACTAAAGAAGAGGATCGAGAAGTCAAGAAATAATTGGGTGGATGAGATACTTCTCATATTATGGGCCTATAGGACTACCTGTAGAGTCACGACAGGAGCAACTCCCTTCATGTTGGCATATGGGGCAGAAGTAGTAGTTCCAGTGGAGATATCACATTCCTCTCCAAGGATTCAGGCTTTCAATGCAGAAGAAAATGAAGAAGGGCAGAGGTTAGCCCTGGATCTAATTGATGAAGTGCGAGATAAGGCACATGCAAAGATAGTAGAATATCAGAAAAAGGCTTCATTCTACTACAACCTAAGGGTTAAAGAAAGGTTTTTCAAACAAGGTGATCTAGTCTTGAGGAAGATAGAAACATGTGGTGTAGGATAAAAAGGGAAGCTTGCCCCAAATTGGGAAGAGCCGTACAGAGTCAAGAATGTTCAGGGTAGAGGAACATACAAGCTAGAGACTATGGATGGTTTCGAAGTCCCGAGAACTTGGCATGCACAAAACCTGAAGGTTTACTATGTGTAGGGCAGTTGGATACGATTCTCACTTGTCAAGATGGCGAGTAGGTTGAAAAGCACCTTGAAGCTTTGCTTGCTTAGGATTTATATGTTCTAGTTTTATTTTGAAGTTTATTAAGACTTGTGTAAGGGACGAATCCCAGACAATGTATGAAAATTCATTAGTTGTTCAAAGTATGTTTATGGCCTAACAAGTAAAAACCAAATGCATGGATGCAAGCATAAAAGGTGATAAATAAAATAGATCTGATAAATATTACAAGAAGTTTGATAAATAAAGTCTCGAAAATAAGATAAGCCACGCAGGGCTGAAAAAGCTCTAAGGAGCTGAGGTACCCTCGACATCCATATCACCATCCTCTCCGCTCTCGCTGGATGTCTCTGTCATCTCGGAGGAGGAGGAAGAGCTATCGTCCTCAGCAGGTCTGGAAGAAGACTCGGGAGGAGGAAGGAGTGGATCCTGAGGAACATGAGCTGAGACAACTACTCGGGTACGAAACCTCTGTAGCAAAGCCTCGTCGTCAGGGCAGACATAGTCCGCCGGGTTAATATCAGGACAAGCCTCGTTCACGGTCCCAAGGGCCGTGTCCCAACCAGTCCTAAAAAACCCGAGAAAGACTGAATCATCCCTAATCCTCATGGATTGGGCCAACTCCTCCAAGTCCAGATAGTTGTCTATAGCTTTATCCTTCTCCGCCCGAAGTACCACCAGCTCGGCGTTAGACTCTCCGAGTTCTTCCTCCTTGCGCTTGAGCTTCTTCTCCAGGGTAGCATACTTCTTCTGTTGCCTCCTGAGGGCATTATCGGCCTTATCAGAAGCCCGCTTCCATGACTCGGCTTGCATCACAGCGCCTTGAAAATAGGCGTTAGACTGAAACAAAGCAATCAACAAAGTATAAGGCAAGAAAATGCTACAAGAATGAAAGATAAGTTCAAAAGAGAGAAGGCATACCGAAGCCAGAGACTGGGCTCCCATGAGCTTAATCCTCTCAAGGTCAGGGGTGGCCACCACGTCAGTAAAGTCCTTGGGAGTCACACTATGGTAGGACCAATCCCAAGCATGCTTCGTGGAACCAACCACGGTATCCCCTCGGCGGAATCCCCAGAGAGGCTGAAAGGCGCCTGTAGCAGCAGCAGCAGGGGCAGCAACAGTGATAGGAGCAATATGGCCCTCAGCTCCTTCAGTCGAAGCCTCCCCCATAGGCTCCTTGTGCTTTCTCAAGAAGATAGGCTCTGTCGCCTTTCCCCGGGTGTCTAGGCCTGTGAGCCGAGCTTTCTTCATCCTAGCAGTCTCTTCAACAGGAGGAACATTGTCCTCGTTAATCTCCTTAGCAGCTGTAAAACAAGGCAAAAAACAAAATAAGTGATGTTAATAATGCATGAAATGAAATAAAGATGATAAGGGAAGAAAAATACCCTGTTGAGAAATAGAGGATAGTCCCACGTGAATGAGGGAGAACTCCTCTAAGAGAGTCCAGCTGGTAGTAGTGTTGTTGTCCTGAGTAAGCCCATTATAAATAATAGTTTCCTCAGGAGTTAAGTGAATGGATTTGAGGCTACCATCACTGTCCTTCCCGAAGGAAGATCGGAAGAGTGTGCCCCAGTCACCATTCTCCCAACGTAACCCAACGAAACTATTCCTCCAGTTTTGGTTGTTATTAGGAATGGAGGCGCTGTTAAAGATGTGTTTACTTTTGGGCCTTTGCTTGACATAGACCCAGCCACAAATATTGGAAGAGCTATTATAGCACTGAAAGACCTTCCTAAAAATAGCTACAGAAAGAGGAAAGCCCTCCCTAAGGCAGCAGACCATAAAACATAAAATGTTCCTCCAGGCGTTTGGAGGAAGCTGACACGGGTTAATTTGTAAATCAGCTAAAAGATTAGGAATAAAAGGGTGGAAAGGAAACCTAAGCCTAGCATTAAGGGCATCTGTGTAAATAAAGAGAGTGTCGGGTCTCCAATGGCAAGTACGGTCACCACCAGAGACTGGAACTAATCTAAGAGGAGGAAGGACGTTATAACGTGCATTTAGTTTATCGAAATCTATATTGTGCCAAGTATTACAATGATTAAAAGAATCGAGATGTGCAGTAGAGGGATATTCATCCCCCCTAGTGTTAATCATATCGATTAAAGACATATACGAAGAACGGATCTCGATATCCTTACCTCATTTTGAAGCCGAGGCTATCTTGGCTGCCCTCTCGGAACTTTTGTCAGCCATTAGTAAAGCTGGGAAAAGCCTGGAAACTTTGAAAGGAAGGAGGCTGGAAACTAGAGGAGGAAGGTTGAGAGAGGAGGAAGTTGGAAAGTTTAAGAAATATATGAAATGAGGAGTGAAGAGTGTAAGTGAGGACACTCCCCTCCCCACCTTATATAGGAGGAGAATGGGGAAAATGGGCCTAGAAAAGCCCATTTGGGCCCAAGTTCATGAACCTTCTGGAAAGATCTACAAAATATTGGAAGAATTTAGAAGAGTTTCTAGAAAAATCCAGAAGGTTTTGAGAAAATTCCTCAGGGTTCCAGAAGTTTCTTGGCTTAGAAAATAAAGAAGCCCAGCTAAAAAATGGGCCTGAACCCAAAATGTTGGCCCAAATTGAAAACCCAGAACTAGGGGCCCAATTGAAAGGCATGTGAAGCCCAGTAAGAGAATGAGCCCAGTTAAAATGGGCCCAAGTTTTAGCCCAGCATTAGGGGCCCAAATCCAAGTATGTACAAAAATATATATGCATATGTTCTTGGCCCTGTCGACCAGAAAGCACAGAGAAATCCTGGTCGAATGGTCTGAGGTCGAATTTCCCTCGACTAGGGCTGATAAAAGAAGCTAATTCGGTCAAGAAAGGAATTCTGACCAAAATTCTTGGTCGAAAATGATATTCCTTCGATCAAAATTCCAGAATAGTATTAGTTCCTTGACCCTGTCGACCAGGAGACAAGATATATTCCTGGTTGAATCAATTCTGCTCAAAAAAGCTTCGATCAAGGCACGAGATGATGGTTAATTCGATCAAAAATGGAAATCTTGACCGAAAATCTTAACCGAAATAAAAAATTCCTGGCCGAAAATTCCTCGTCAAAAATTCCTGATCGAAATATTTAAAAAAAAGGGAGGAGAGGGGGGAGAAATCCTGGCCGAAATTCGACCAGGACTCTTGGTCGAATGGAATCTCCTCGAAATGCTGTCGACCAGGACACAAAGACGGATAATTCGACCAGGATCCTGGTCGAAATTTATATATAAAAAAAAGAAAAAAAGGAAGAAAAAGAGAAAATTCCTGGAAAATTACAGAAAAATAATGAAATTCCTTGAAATATTTTCTGAAAAATATTAATATTTTTCAGAAATAAGGAATAAATCCGGAAAATTAAGGATAAATCCCATAAAATAAGGGAAAAGTCCAGAAAATTAAGGAAAAATCCCATAATTAAGGGAAAAATCCAGAAAATTAATGATAAATCCCATAGCTAAGGGAAAAATCCAGAAAATGAAGGATAAATCCTAGAAAATAAGGGAAAAGTCCAGAAAATTAAGGAAAAATCCCATTATTAAGGGAAAAATCCAGAAAATAAAGGATAAATCCCAGAAATTAAGGGGAAAAATCCAGAAAATTAGAGAAAAATCCCGAAATTAAGGGAAAAATTCCTGGAAATTAAGATAATTCCTGAATAAAAGGAATAAAAGTAAATCGTGGTAAACGTGTAGGTCGCTCCACACTTTACGCAAAAACGAAACTCTGTAAGGGAATGAATAGACTTAACTTCTGCGAAACCTAATCAATGTTTCCCAAAAGTTGGGGGGCAAATGATAGGGATAAATAAATCCTGATTGTATAATTAAATATTGCATTAATTGTACAAGGTATGGGCTGCTAGGCCCAATAAGAAGATGTATGACATTCAGACCAGAAAGGTTAACATGTCGATCAGGCCTGATGGACCAGATCAGGCCTGATGGAACAAAGAAGGCCTAAAAACCCTGATTATTTATTAATTTCGTAATTAATAAATAAGGGAGAAAAATAGCTATTAAGATAAGTCCTAGTGAGGATATAAATCCTTGTAGATTGGCCTCCAAGGAACCTCATGGGATAAGGAATCAGCTTCCTACTCCCTAGGACTCCCAAGTCTATCCTAATTCAGAGACTTAACCACCAAGTCTCCTATACCAAGTCCAATTCAAGGACTCCCAACATCTATATAAGGGGCCTCACCCCACAGATCAGAACTACGTTTTTTGACTTGATCCTTGGCAATCAGCAAGGTACGTAGGCATCTTGTTAAGGCAGATTGAGTCACAAAACACAAGAGCAGTCAAAATCGAGCCTTGAAGCTCACGTTCCTTAGTATTAAATACAGCAATTATATATATTAGTTTTAATCTATAACAATATCCTAGTGCTGGACAATGGATGTTCAGGACATATGACTGGAAATAAAGCCCTGCTATCAGAGTTTGTGGAGAAAGCTGGCCCAGGAGTTTCTTATGGAGATGCCAACATGGGAAAAACACTGGGATATGACAATATCAATCTTGGGAATGTCATCATTGAATCAGTAGCTCTTGTCTCAGGACTTAAACACAATCTGCTAAGTGTGAGTCAAATATGTGACAGAGGTTATCATGTGAATTTCTTTGAAGAACACTGTGAAGTTGTAAGCAATTCTACAGGCAAAGTGGTTCTGAAAGGTTACAAGCATGGTAACATTTATGAAGCCAGACTTTCAACAAGTTCTGATGGTTCTGCAATCTGTCTGTTGAGTAGAGCATCAATTGAAGAAAGCTGAAATTGGCACAAAAGGCTCTCTCATTTGAATTTCAACAACATAAATGAGCTAGTAAAGAAAGATCTTATGAGAGGACTGCCAAAATCAGTATTTGCTCCTGATGGCCTTTGTGATTCTTGTCAAAAGGCAAAACAAATAAAATCTTCTTTCAAGAGCAAAACTGAATCCTCAATTCTTGAGCCTTATCACCTACTGCATGTTGATCTATTTGGTCCAACCAATGTCATGTCTATTGCAAAAAAGAAATATGCTATGATTATATGGATGAGTTCACAAGATACACTTGGGTGTATTTCTTGCACAAAAAGAATAAAAATGCATCTACTCTAACTGATCATGTCAGATAGCTTAATAAGTTGGTCAAAGATTCTGTTAAAATTATAAGAAGTGATAATGGCACTGAGTTCAAGAATTCAATCATGGAAGAGTTCTGCAAAGAGCATGGAATTAAATAGGAATTTTCTACACCTGGAACTCCACAGAAAAATGGAGTTGTAGAAAGAAAGAACAAGACTCTCATTGAAGCTGCACGAACTATGCTTGATCAAGCAAAGCTACCAACCTACTTTTGGGCTGAAGCTGTGCAGACTGCTTGTTTTACACAGAATGCAACACTCATAAACAAGCATGGAAAAACACCATATGAGATGGTAAAGAAAAAGAAGCCAAATCTGAAATACTTTCATGTATTTGGTTGTAAGTGTTTTGTTCTTAAGACTCATCCTGAACAGCTGTCAAAAATTGATCTAAAAGCTGATGAAGGAATTTTTGTTGGATATCCACTTTCCACAAAAAGCCTTCAGAGTCTACAATTTAAGAACAAGGGCTGTCATGGAATCTATCAATGTATCTTTTGATGATAAGAAGATTACTGGACTTGAAGATTTCAATGATCACGATCAGCTGAGATTTGAAAATGAAGATTTAAACTCTGATACTGTAAATTCTGATGACTTCAACTCTGATCCTGTAAGTTCTGACGGGTTAAGTCTGATGTCATTGAAACTGCGGTATAAACTCCAAAGGAAAATGCATCTGTCCATGGGGAGCAATCTGAAGATCCTACCATAACTCAAGACTCTCAAGAAGTATCAGAACCTGTCATTGGCTCTTCAAGTTCTAATTCATCAAGTTCTGATGAGCCAAATTCTGATAATTCTGGAAACTCTGATTCTTCAAATCCTGAAGGAACCAACTCAAATTCTGAAGTTTAAAGAGCATAACTACAGGGGGAGCATCAAAAAATGCTGATGGAGATAACATGGATCATAGGGGAGGATCCAGTTCTAGAAATCAACTTCCATTTGCAAGGAAGTGGACCAAATCACATACACCTGATTTAATAATTGGAGATCCTGAAGCATGTGTCAGATGTAGAACTGCAATATCAAATGAATGTCTCTATCATTCTTTTCTATCTCAGACTGAACCAAAGAAAGTGGAAGAAGCTCTTCAAGATGCTGATTGGGTGCAAGCAATGCAGGAAGAGTTAAATGAATTTGAAAGAAATAAAGTCTGGACCCTAGTGCCAAGACCAAAGAACAGATCAGTTGTTGGCACAAAGTGGGTGTTCAGAAACAAAACTGACAGTGATGGCATAATTACAAGGAACAAAGCAAGGGTGGTTGCTAAGGGTTACTCTCAACAAGAGGGTATTGATTATGATGAAACATATGCACCAGTTGCTAGATTGGAAGCCATAAGAATCTTTTTGGCTTATGCTGCTCACAAAAAGTTTAAAGTCTTTCAAATGGATGTGAAAAGTGCTTTTCTCAATGGAGAATTGGAAGAAGAGGTATACGTTGAACAACCTCCAGGATTTGAAGATCCAAAATTTCCAAATCATGTCTACAGATTATACAAAGCACTTTATGGCCTTAAGCAAGCTCCAAGAGCATGGTATGAGACTTTAGCTCAATTCCTTCTAGAAAGTGGATTTACTAGAGGCACAATTGATAAAACTCTGTTCTACCTCAACCATGGAAAGGACTTACTTTTGGTACAGATATATGTTGATGATATCATCTTTGGCTCTACAAATACAAAACTTTGTGAAAGATTTTTTAAGTTAATGTAGTCAAGATATCAAATGAGTATGATGGGAAAACTTAGCTATTTTCTGGGACTTCAAGTCAAGCAAACTGAAGAAGATACTTTCATAAATCAATCCAAGTACACCGGAAATTTACTCAAGAAATTTGGAATGCAAGACAGTTCAACTGCATCAAATCATATGGCCACTGCCACCAAGTTAGATAAAGATACTAGAGCATCAGTAGATATTACTAACTACAGAGGTATGATTGGCTCTTTACTCTATTTAACTGCAAGTAGACCTGATATCATGTATGCTACCTGTCTTTGTGCAAGATTTCAGGCTAATCCAAGAGAACCTCATTTAATAGTTGTGAAAGGAATTTTCAAGTACCTCAAGGGTACAGCTGATCTAGGATTGTGATATCCTAGAGAATCAGATTTTAAGCTAATAGGTTACTCAGATGCAGATTTTCAGGATGCAAAATAGACAGGAATAGCACTAGTGCAAGCTGCCAATTTCTTGGAGGCAGATTAGTTTCTTGGTTTAGCAAGAAACAGAAATCAATTTCCACATCAACTGCAGAAGCAGAATATATTGCTGCAGGAAGCTGTTGTGCACATATTCTTTGGATGAAGAATCCGTTACTGGATTATGGGTTAGAATTTTCTAAAATACCTATTTACTGTGATAATCAAAGTGCTATTGCTATGACAGGTAATCCAGTTCAACACTCAATGACAAAGCACATCAGCATTAAGTACCATTTCATAAAGGAACATATGATGGAAGGTACAGTGGAATTGCATTTTGTTCCAACAGATCAACAACTAGCAGATATCTTCACAAAACCACTATGTGAAGCTACTTTTACGAGACTGGTAAATGAACTTGGAATGGCTTTCAGGTTCTTTCTCTAAATCTGCTTATTTTTTGTTCTCATGCATCAGACTTTATGATCAGTATTTACAGATTGTCTTATCTTCATGTAATCTGTGCTTAAATTAAAATACATTAAATGCTGATTGTTATCTGATGTGGATCTATATACTCTGATAGTGATTTGAATGTTCTGTGACTATTCAATCCAATGAGGATTACTGTGCTAGATGCTGACCTAATAATCTTTAACATACTAGAAATCCCATATTTGAATTAGTTGTTTATGTGGAAACTCATTAACACAAGCAAATTCTGATTTTGAGCTTAGTCAAATTTACTTTGTTTATCTTATTACTAAGTCACAAACTAAATTCTTGATTCTTATCTGTCAAATTCTGATGTTAGTAAATCTTAAGGATGAACTAAATGCTGATAAGCCTCACTTATCAAAAGAAAAGAAAAGAAAAGAAAAAAAATAAAGTCATGTACTCCTTTGATATCTAGAGTAAATATGTGGAAGGGACGACCCAAGTGCATTGTTAGTATTAAGTAATATGCATTAGAAAAGCAAATAAATTTTTCTTGGTGACTTTTCACATTCTCTGATTACTGAAGAAATACTCTGATAATAGAATAAATTCTGATAAGCAGTTGTGACTCACTTACACTGAGAAGCCACTGTAAAAAGGAATTTCAAAAGATGCATAAAATAAGCACAAACAGTTGAGGTGGATTCTTGCATAAATTTATTCTATAGTAAACTTTATTATTAATGACAGATTTTAAGCACTTTTCTTAGTTATGCCTTATTTCTAAGATGTACTGAAGTTTATCAGACTTTAATCTTTATCTGATATTTTACGAATGCACACACTATCACTCCATATGAATGATGAAAATTACTGTGGTGATCAAGTTGTTTCAGATAAACTGTTAAATGTCATATGCATAAATTCTGAGGACAAGTTCTGATGGAAGTTCTGATGATTAAACTCTGAAGAAACAAGTCAGTATTTGTATGAAGAATCACAGTAACAAACATTCACTTTTTGAGTACAGAAGCCATGTTCTAATGACTGTTAAAATCTGATAATAGTCGAGTTCTGATATTAAATCCTGATGGACACTCTGATGCTTATATGGTATTATTCTTTACTTGACTTATTTGTGGTAAATATTGTAATGGTCATATTTAATCATAATATAATTAGGTGAGATAAAAATACTCATAATCATTTGGGTTAGTGGTAAACGTGTTTGTCTTGAAAAACTGCATGTGCACAGTAATTGTTACTTATTTCTCGTGCCCATTAACTCCTGCTTTAAACTTTTAACTGACTGTTATTATTACACATCAGTCTAGGGAGACGAGGCATCATTAACTCTACACTTAATCATTAATCAGTCCTCTAGTCCCTTGATATTCCATTGGCTATTTAACAGCCATTTCATCTCAGACAAATCATCTTCTATTCACACACAAAATCATACTCTCTCTTTTAATTCTCACCATTTTCATACTTCATAAAAATGGTTCATGTAAACATGTTTATGAATTATGAAAACTTCAATGTCGAGTTCAGTTGTGGTGACTGGGAATAGGAATGGCACGTCACTTCCATTCCTGATGAGATATGGAACTTGGTTCCACAAGAGGTTCGAACAAATCTACTGTTCTTTGAGATGGACTATCAACTCCATCTTGATCGCTCGGAAAAAGAACGGAGAGAGGCTCTTCTTCAGCAAGAACGGATCATCCGTCTTGTAGTGCTATTTATCAGCAGGAGGAGGAACTAATCTTAGACTAGGATTATCTTGTAATCTTTTGCATGTAATCTACAAATTTCATAAGATGTACTCTTTGGATATTTTAATGAAATTTCTTTTGATTGCAAGGTTTTGTCTTTGTTTATCTTGTATTATGTGAATGTGAATGTTCTTATTGAAACCTATTAATCTTTACTTCATCTACTTGAACTACATTTCTTGATGAATGTTTTGATTAAAACTGTGGCTACTAATAATTTGTGTTGTTTTGACAAACAAATGTTGAATTTGAATCGACATATCCTGACCTACACTTGAAAAGGTAGAAGCAATTGAGAAAGCTCAAGAGAAGCAACATGCCCAAATCTCTGAGGTCCTGGCTAATCAAGCTTCTCAACAGGCTCAATTGGATGAGATTCAATCTTCAGTTGAACTTCTTCTCTCACTCCTACTATCAGATGATGCCAAAAAGGGGGAGAAGTTAGTTAAGTCCAAATGCTCTAATGATCAATTAATGAAGAAGAAAGATGATGAAATTGATGACCAGGGAAACCCTAGCAAGGGTAGAGGTCAAGTTCAAAGTAAAGAGCAGAGTAGCAATGTTTCTTCAAGGAAACAAATTACGGATACAAGAAAATCTTCTACTCAAAAGAAGGCAAGTTCTGAAGCTGCTCAAACTCAAAATCTGATAGAAAGTACTGAAACTCAAAATCTGATATCAAGTTCTGATGAGCAAAGTCTGACAAAGCCTGATGTTCTGATACAAGGTGGAAGTCAAGATTCTCAAAAGTTCATGCAAACTCTGAAGCTCAAGGGGAAGCAGACAACAGTCTACTACAAGGATCCCAAGATTCAGACACCTGATGAGGAAATTGCTAGAAGATTATTTCTGAAGCATAATCCAGGAATGGATTTAGAAAATCTCAAGGAGGAAGAAGCTAGATTTAAAGCTGAAAAGAAAAATCTAAAGCCAAAAGCTTCTGTTACAAAGAAACCTCCAAGGCCTAAGGAAAAAGGCATTGTGATCAAGGAGAAGTCAAATACTGAGGCATCAAAACCCAAGACTAGATCATAATCTGAGATTGATCCCAAAGACAAAGGGAAAGTAAAAGTTAATAAACCAATCAAGCCACTAGAGATGAAAATTCCTCAAATTCTAATAAAGCCAGTGTGCAAAATGGTTCAAGTTACTAATGATAATCTTGCTGAAGATAAAGATGTTCAAACTTTGAAAAGAAAGAAGATTTCTGAAGAATCAAAGACAACCTCTGACAAGGCTCAGGTTGTTCAGAGTGAAGAATTGTAAGCTACAACAGAAATAGCAAGTTCTGATAAAGTCATCAAGTCAACCTATGACAATGCTCAAGTTGATTTAGACAAAATGGAAGTAGCTGATAAAAAGAAACTTCTGTGGAAAAATGTCAAACCATCAGATCCAAAGAAAAGCCAATTGATGTCTACTTTCATGACTATTGGGTTAAATGCTAGAGAACCAAGAGGCAGGGCTGGACTAGGTTCTGATGAAGCTAAGATCAAAACATGAGTTGAAGTTGCTACTAGCGATCCATTTCTATTAACTGACAGACCGCTTGAAGATGTTACACAGAAACATCTTGATAAGGTTATCTCTATTCAAGTGGTAATGGATGCTCATGACAAGCACAATGTTAAGGAAAATCTGATTCTATTTCTTGAATATGGAAGGACATATCAGATGTCAGAATCAGATGTGCTAAACAAATTACTGAAAGAACTTTAATTCTTTCATTACCTTTCAGAGGTAAAGTCTGATATTACCAGGAGATGGTTAGACTTCATATTGAAGACCATCAGAGATAAAGCAAGAATTGCTGGTTCAAGAGTTACAGAATTCATTCCTAGTATTGTTGAAGATGATGGAAGTGAAATTCCAATGAAGAAGGATTCTGCTAAGCTTGAAGTGATTTTAAATGGGAAATGTCTGTGCTACAATGAAGATTCTTCTCATCCTAGGGTAATAAGACTGAATGATGATTTAGAAAGAAACCATATCTTTGCTTTAAGGACTGTAATCTATCAGATTGGAAGTCAGAATGAAGAGATGAAGTAAGTCAAGACCACATGCATGGAAAGAGTTAGAAGACTGGAAGACTTGTAGAAGATATCTGATTGATATATTTTGGGAGACAGAATTATATTCCATATCAATTAGAAGTTATCTTGTAACTGTGTACTATATAAACACAGACTTTGGGTTTACACTGTATGTGTTATCATTATCGAGAAGATTATACATTGTAACCTAGCAGCTTTTAGTGATATTTGTTCATCACTGAGAGAGAACAGTTCCATTGTAACAAAATTTATCTTATTGAATATATCTGTTTACTGTTACTTGTGTTTAAAATCGATTTGATTGTATAAACACTGCATTCAACCCCTTTCTACAGTGTTGTGTGATCTAACACCCCTACCTAAATTCAACAATCTCAAAACCAATATATATTTCACTCAAACTTATCTTGACAAGTATTTAAGGAAAACAACAATAACATATCAATTTCAAGCTTTTAAACCAATGGCTCAATATATCACTGCCAAAGGGGTTTTTACCTCCAGAATTCCAAATTGGAGACTTCCCAGGCTAGTAACCACTAGTTTATATACATACCGAGTGTTTAAATTCTATCTGACCTAATAACAAACATGCAAGCTCCAACACTTACCAAAACATCAATATCTACTTATAAAACTTACATGCACCAAAGAAAAATCAAAGTTCATAAAATTTTACAAAGAGGGTTTTGAGAAAAACGTTAACAACTTTCATATACCTAAATGATTTGAATAATAAGGTTTAGAGGATTGAAAGGGTTAGCATTTAGGGAAGAAACAAATAAAATAGTTAGAAAATGAAGGTTGTAAAGAATAGTGGTAAAGACAGAGAAGTGAGAGATAATGTGTTTGCCAGGAGTGAGAAGAGACGATGCATCTGGAATTTGTTACAACACTTCATTGTCTTTTTAACAATGAAGTGTTGTAAAAAATTGAAAAATTGTAAAAATAAATAGTTTACCAGGTGGAGCATAAAATTAGATTTATATCCATATATTATATGAGGTATTTGGACATACAGTTTATTTTATATAATTTTTACAAGATTGGGATTTTCATATTAAAATAAGTAGTTTCAATTTAATAACAATTCGAAAAAATACAAAATAAATCATGAAAATATATTTAAAAA
The DNA here is from genome assembly GCF_009905375.1 of Apium graveolens. Classification (NCBI taxonomy): domain Eukaryota; kingdom Viridiplantae; phylum Streptophyta; class Magnoliopsida; order Apiales; family Apiaceae; genus Apium; species Apium graveolens. The sequence continues at coordinate 158,734,499 of NC_133649.1, read as the reverse complement.
TATTTATAAATAAATAAGATAATTTATAAATAAAAATTCTCAATTTACCATTATTAATAAATTTATTAAAAATAAAACAGTGACCCTCATATAATATTTTTATACAAATAAGTCACTTTTAAATATCAAATTTCCAATTTGTATATTCCAACAACTCGTATACTACACGTATACACATTTCATATCACACATAATTTATTTTAACATACAACATATCTATAGACAATTATATCAGCTAGTAGCTCATACGTAATCAACACTTCTTACACAGAAACTTAATAATTGAAAATAAATTAGACTAAAATAAGAAAATACATATAAATAGAATCCATATACATATAATTTTATAGTCGTTACATCTTCCCCCCCTAACAGGATTCTTTCCCAGGAATCTATTTATTTAAATAGTTAAGGATATTTCTCTAAAATATCACTTTCTAATTCCCACGTCGATTCTTCGACTTTAGGGTTTCGCCATAACATTTTTACTAAGGTAATGACCTTATTCCTCAATAATTTTTCCTTACGATCTACAATACCAATAGGTTGTTTTACATAAGAAAAGTCTGGCTGAAAATCTACTAGCTCATATTCTATAATACACTTGGTGTATGGATTGAACTTTTTGAGCATTGATACATGGAAAACATTATGGACAAGCTGCATTTGAGGCAGTAAGGCCAGTTCGTAAGCTACTTTCCCCATACGTCGCAAGATTTCAAAATGTCCTACAAATCTTGGACTTAGCTTCCCTTTCTTTCCGAAGCTGGTTATTCCTTTCCACGGTGATATCTTCAATAACACTGCTTCACCTTCTTCAAATTCTGCATCTCTTCTTTGCTTGTCAGCATATTTTCGTTATCGGTCTTGAGCTGCAACCAACTTTTTTCGAATTAATTCTACGGATTCTTTCATTTTCTGGATTATTTCAGTCCTTGACACTTTCCGTTCACCAACTTCTTCCCAACATACAGAAGATCGACACTTCCTTCCGTAAAGATCTTCGTATATGGGCATTCTAATGATGGCATGATAACTGTTATTATATGAGAACTCTACCAAAGGTAAATGATCATCCCAATTTCCTTTTAAGTCTAAGACACATGCTCTCAACATGTCTTCAATAGTTTGAATCGTTCTTTTACTCTGACCATCTATTTGTGGGTAGTATGCGGTAGTCATTTTGAGTCAACTTCCTAATTGCTCTTGGAACTGCCTCTAGGACCTCGAATTGAAACGAGGATATCTATCAAATACTATGGATACCGGGACTCCGTAACGTGTCATAATTTCTTTTAAATACATATGAACTAACTTATCCATTAAAAATATCATGCTAATTGGTAGAAAATGTGTCGACTTTGTCAATCAATCTACTACTATCCAAATAACATCATAGTTAGATCTCATTCTTGGTAAGCCTACTATGAAGTCCATCGTGATGTGTTCCCATTTCTATCCGGGTATTGCTAAGGGTTATATCAATCCACTCGGCCTCTGGTATTCAACATTCACTCTCTGGAAAGTATAACATCTACTAACCCATTGAGCTATTTCCCTTTTCATGTCTCGCCACCAAGAGTTTTGTTTCAGATTCTGGTATATTTTAGTGCTTCCTGGGTGAATTGAATATTCTGAGTTATGAGCGTCATGCAAGATCTCACTCTTTAACTCCTCCACATCCGGTATCCATATTCTTGAAGAAAGTCTTAGAATTCCTTGGTTGTCATTCTGTGTACAGATCTCCTCTCCCGTCGAATCATTCATTTTCTAATCCATTACTTCTTCTTGGAATCTCTTGATCTTATTTACCAGTTCCGGTTGGAAAGTCATCGTATAAATTATTTCAGTTGGTGAACCCGGGGCTCAAATCTCAATTTACATCTTCTCAAATCCCCTTGACAGCTCTTTGGTCATTGTTAAGACATTCAACCTCTCCTTATGACTCAAGGCGTCAACAACTACATTCGCCTTTCCAGGGTGATAACTGATAGTGCAATCATAATCATTTATTAACTCCAACCATCGCCTCTGTCTCATATTCAATTCTTTCTGTGTGAAGATATACTTTAAGCTCTTATGATCCGTGAAATCTCGCATTTTTCTCCATACAAATGATGTCTCCAAAGTTTCAAAGCAAAAACTATATCTGCTAGTTCTAAGTCATGCATAGGATACTTTTGTTCACGAGGTTTGAGTTATCTTGACGCATAAGCTATTATCTTCCCATGTTGCATTAAAACACACCTAATCATTTATGGGACGCAACACTATATATCACAAACTCTCCTTGGTCATTAGGCAAAGCTTTGGGTACAAGATCAGAGGAGTTTTATTAGAGGGAGGATCTCGACGCCTTCCTATTCGAGGCCGCCGAAGCATCTTTTTCTTAAAATCGGAGCTGTAACTAACCTCTGTTTCAATTCTTGAAAACTTCTTTCACATTTTTCAGTCCACTCAAACTTCTCATTTTTTTGGGCCATCTTGATCAATGGCACCGCAATTTTATAAAAATCTTTAAAAAATCTTCGACAATACCCGGCCAATCCCATAAAGCTTCTCACTTCAGTTGGTTTCTTTGGCCTCTCCCAATTCATCACTGCCTCTACTTTTGAGGGATCCACTCGTATCTCTTCACTATTGACAATGTGCCCTAAGAACTGAACCTCTCTCATCCAAAACTCGCATTTCAAAAACTTCACATATAACTTCTCCTTCCGTAATACTTCCTGTAACATCCCCCAAATCCGGGGTCAGGATTGGGTGTCATCAAACAACTTTAAATAATACGAACCTGTATATTAAAATAAATATACAGATAACCCCTCAATTTTGGATCGTTACAGGTTATGGTATGAAACAAGAATCTAAACATTTAAATTTTATAACAATTACTCAAATATTATTACCTATTTACTAACCTCCTCATCTTATTCACTCTGACATAATTTATAAAACAAGAGTGAGCCGAATATGCCCAGCAAGTATCATAATTGGTTTCCAGGTATCAATATCAAGAGAAACTCCCGGAAACAATCTTTAAATGATTTTATAAACATATTTATTTATTTAAACAGTTAAGAAAATAAAACATCGGCCCTTGTTAGCCCTCAATCATAGATCAAATATCAAGGAACAGTTCCCTGATTCATCTCCTGAATTAATTTTTTGTTCGGTTTTGTAATCATAAAATTACAAGAAGGAATGCTGTTAATGGCGATCAACAATAAATTAGACTGGACACTAGAATCAACACAATACTATACTCTGTTGATCAGTCAGAATATAATACGGACCTATGCCCAACCACATAGACCCACATCATATTGATGTACCTAGACCTATTTTTAGCCTTCATAAACAAAGGGTCTGGTCCATCCCCGACCCTTAGGGTCCGGTCCATCCCTGGCCCTTATCGTAACCATCCAATTTGTAGAGTATTTTGATGTTAAATCATTTTGATTTAAAAACATCATGATTCAGGGTTCGCAATTAACCAAGAACAACAGGTATTTGCTCAAGAGATCATAAATCAGAGTAAAAGAACAAGAATAAGGGATACTAACATAATCAAGATTTATTGCAGTGAAGTGTAAAACATTTAACTATTCTAAATTTAGAATAGGGAAGAAATACTTGCCTCAATTGATCCGCTTTCTAGATTTCAACCACCATTCTATGTTCACCTTTACTATGTATTCACTCATCTCATTACCACATAAAATCAGGCTTTACTTTTACTATCACTGTCTGGCTTTGAATGCCTCGAACTATACGTATCTATTATAAAAGACACTATTTTAATTAACCGACAATATATAATTGTCTACTCTATACGTTATCCTTATCGTCTACCCACCCGATAACAACAGATAAGGATCACATTTAATTATATAATATTTAAAAGACACGTGGACTCACAATTAATATAATACATAAACACATAAGGCATGTATCACATAATTAATGTAACATATGATTCAGTTCGTCAAAATATTCGACTCGATATGTTTAAAACTAAAATCGAGTCTAGATACAACTTTTCGATAGTTACGCGAATCAGAAACGTTTACATATACAAGCGACATTTCAAAATGAAATATTTATATCTCGAAATTATTTTTAATGGAAGCATAATATTATTCTATGTCTAGACGCGTTCGTTTCGTATTAAACGGGCGAACGGTCTATTTATTATGAAAAAAATAAGAATAATTCAATTAATTAAATTTTAAATACCTTTATATAACTTTTAAAAGCTCAAAATAATTTTTAAATCATTATTTGGCTTAATTATAAATAATTACATTTTATTTAACTATTATGATAAAATTAATTGAATAAACGAATTAATTAATTAATTAAATCAATGAATAATTAACTAAAATAAATTATAAATAACTAAATCAAATTTTGAATTTTTGGAAATAATAAAGAAAATAATTTTCTGAAATAAAAATAATTTAGTTAATTATTTAAAATAATTAACCAAATTAATTTTGAATTTAAAATGGATTTTTGGATTTTAAAATAATTTTTTTTAAAAAAATAATTCCAGAAACAGTTCTTGTAAATTCTGTTACATATTGAATTCTCAATGATCAGAAGAAGCTCAGGATCTGGCTGTTCGTATGTCATCAGGATCTGATGTACCGTTAGGATTTGGTATGTCATCAGGATTTGTATGACATCAGTATTTGAAGACAGTCAGCATTAGAGGATTTGTTATGTCCCTTATAATGTGGAGCAGATATCTGTTACGTCTGAGAGATAGGACTTTTTCTGTTTAGTTTAAGATATGTATCAGTTTCAGTTAGTTTTTGATAATGCATATCTTAGATTAATTTGTTGTAGCTGTGTAGTATATACACATAGTTTAGGTCATCACTTAGTGAAAAACACTCAAGGATCATTCAACCTAGCAGCTCTCAAGAACATCAGTATTTCTTGAGAGGATTTTGTTACAGTTTTTATCAGATATATAAAAAGCTGTTATATTTTATTACTTGTTCGAAACATTTATACAATTGTATCCAATCCCCCTTAAACAATTATATCTTTACTGGGCAATAAATTCAGTTGGGGAAATACAGATCAAAAACGGGTTGAAGGGTTACTAAAACGGGTCATGAAGAACAACAAACTGGGTTTGAAGTCCGGTCACCGGAATTTAGGTTTCCGGAATCCGATCGAAAAACCGACGACCTCCGAACAATTTCGGCGGCCCCGTTCTGCAGCCATGGTGCACCATTTGACCCAATTTTCTGTTCGTTCATGCTCAAAATCACACAAGCAACACGAAATGGACGTTAACAATCACCACCAATCCGCCTATATTCATCTTTGTCAAAATCGAAGTAACGCCGACGAGAGCTCCAACCAAACTTCGACTTTCCCCGTTTTTGAACCAAATTGAACAATTAATACTTAAAAACAAAGCTTTTAATACATACAATCAAACCCCTATATTCATATTGACAACTAATCAACAATAAGAACAGAAAATCGAATCAAAAATTTTAAAAAAAACTCATAAACTCGACGATACTGCTCCGGGAGTCGTTTGGTACGATTAAATATACGAATCAATTGCAAATCACTTCAGGATTCTCAATCAAGTATCAAAATCAATCAATAACCCCAGAATCAAAAAGCCCCAATTCGACCCATAAACCTTAAAATTTGAAATTAAAATCCATTAACTTGAGGTATGATTTGGTGATATAATTGGATAGACCATCTCAAGAGCTTCAATTTAACTACAAATACGACCTACTTTGCTTTCCAGATCACTCCAAAATCATTGTTTGATCTTTGCACAAATTAAAGAACATGAACCCTAATTTGAGAGAATTTCTGAATTTTTAATATATTTTCTGATTTTTATATAATTAAATAATAATTAAATAATAAATGAATTCTATCTATAATTATAAAAATAATACCCCCAAAATTATTTAGGGCCTAATTATATCAATTAATAAAAATAATTAGCCCAAAATTAATAATTAATGGGGAATAATTTTAATCCAATAAATAAAAAAATTATGTCAAAATTTTCCAAAAATTACGAATAATCCAAAAATGCAAAAATATTGAATATTTGACAGTCCCATAATTTTATAAAAATAAATATACGATTTTTGTGGGCTTTGACGTCCCGTGCCCGGAAAAAATCATTTTTCATGAGACGAAACATATTCTAAATTATCTAGATGTTCTGAAAATCAATATAATAATTATCGTATTACGCGAAATAAGGTCAAGCACCCTCATGCAATAACGGCTATTAAAATTGATTCTCGATAACATAATATTCAATAAACACATTTAACATGTAATAAAATATGCAAAAAATATCTTGAACCACACTACATATATATAGCACATAACAACTAGCATTTTCTGATCAATCATAACTTATACTCATTTAATATAATATAAAACAATCGTAATTTCCCGATTATTACATCATTCCCCCTTAAAAGAATTATGTTCTCAGAATCACGCTAAGGAACAGATAATGACACTTTTCAAGTATCGCACTTCCAATTTCTCATGTTGACCTCTCAACATTACAATCCTTCATAAAACTTTAACTCGCAATATTAATTATTTCTCAACAGCTTCTTGCTGACATACCAGATTTGGGTGATGTTACACTTCCAAAGCTATTTTTAGATGTTCTACATGGTCGGCTTCCATCTTAGAATATATCAAAATATCATCTATAAATACTATAACAAACTTATCCACATACTTCTTAAAAACTCAATTCATCAAATCCATGAAAGTGGCTGGTGCATTTGTCAATCCAATTGCCATTACTAAAAACTCATAATGCCTATATCTTGTTCTGAATGCGGTCTTTGGTACATCTCTCTCCTTGATTTTCAATTGGTGATATCCCGATCGCAAATCAATCTTAGAGAAGTAGGTGGCTCCTTTGAGTTGGTCAAATAGATCGTCAATTCGCGGTAAAGGGTATCGATTCTTGATTGTCAATATGTTTAATTTTCAATAATCTATATAGAGCCTCATACTGCCATCTTTTTTCTTTACAAACAGTACCGGAGCACCCTAGAGAGATACACTCGACCTTATCACTCCTTTATCAAGTAATTCATGCAGCTGCTTAGCTAACTCTTTCATTTCGGTTGGCGCCATTCTATAAGGGGATTTTGACACGGGTTCTACGCTGGAAGCTAGATCTATAGTGACTTCTATCTGACAGACTGGTGGTAATCCTGGAAGTTCATCGGGAAATACATCGGGAAACTCATTAACTACTGGGATATCTTATATTTTCAGTGAATCCTTACTCCTATCAATTACATGAGCTAGATACGCTTCACATCCCTTCCTTAACAATCTTTTTGCTTCAATCATGGTTATAATAGTCTTAACTTATTTTTTCCCTTTAAATACTACTATCTTCCCAAGAGGAGAATTTAGAATTACTTTCTTACCCTTACAATCTATTTGCGCTTTATGCTCAATTAAACAATCAATTTCTAAGATAATATTAAATTCAGCAAGTTGAAAGGGTATAAGGGTGACAGGAAAAAGGTATCCGAATATCTCTATTTCACACTGATGAAAAACATGACTTACTAACACTATATCTTGATTATCTAAGATGATGGTTAAAGATTTATGCAATGGTTTAGTTTCACATCCCAACTTATCAGCAAAATCCATAGATATAAAAAATCTCATTGCACAAGAATCAGTTAACACCTTTGCATTAATGGCATTGATAGAGAGCGTACCTACCACCACATCTGAACTTTGAACAACATCCTTTAAATTAATATTGAAGGTCCTAGCTTGAGCTGTATAGGTTGGATTAAAGTAGACTGGAGTAGGAGATATCATGGGTTGACTTGAGGGCAATTGAAACATTGAAAGTGGCATAACTGGAACCTGGTTTACAGAGTGAGGAGTTGCAGTTAACTGCATCAACTTGTTATTTTCCGTAGACTTGCATTCTCGAGAAACATGCCCTGCTTTTCCGCACTTGTAACAAGTGATATTAGATTTTGCATTCCAACGCTCATTCGTATAATGCCCTTTAGTATTACACTTAAAGAAAACAACATTTGCCTTATTGCAAATTTTAGTGTGCCTCTTTGTGCAGAGTTTGCATTTTGGAACTGATGATTGTGGGGTTCTCTGTCCATTGGGCCCTTGCGGTCGATTTTCTTGAGCCTTGCTTCCAGATTCCTTTTTCTTAAAATTTTCGGGCCCATCACGGGGCTGAAACCCTAGCCTCTAAACATTCCTCGGATTCTGACTTCCTTGTCCCGACCCTTCTTACGATGCACTAAACTTTCTTTTCTTGTTGTTTTTCTCCTTCAGGCTCTACTCACTTTCCCCCTCAATTATCATAGCCTTTTGGACCACCTCTGCATACGTGGTTAATCAAAGGTTGCTACTCTGATCCTTAACCATGGTTTCAAAACCTGTTGAAATATTTTTGCTCACTTTTCATCAGTATCCATGATATCACATGTAACACCCCCAAATCCAAGGTCGTGAATTCGGGTCGTTACGATCACTTATTAATTAAATAATTCTCTTTTCACAATATTACTCGACCTTTTATTCAAGATCACACACACACACAGGTTATATGCTTGGAACAGTATCAAATAAATCATCTCCACTTATCTACCTGACGGGGCTGGCGCACAAAAAGCCTACAGAACTCACGAGCGTTCCTTACCCGCCTACGGACAGCAGTCCTGGTCTGATCCATGCTGGTAGTCTGTTGTGATATGATATATAAAAGCAAGGGTGAGCATTATAGCTCAGCAAGGTATATATCCCCATAATTAAGTATGTAAGGATAAATAAAACCAATAATTATACTTTGTATCTCCAAAGCGTTCTGAAAGTTTATATGCTTGTCAAATTTATAATATTCTCAAAATCAACTACAATAGTATATCCAATGAATACTTGTATTCATCTCTTTCTCAAAATCATTTTATACTCGTACTCATTTTATTTCAAAATCTCAAGATGTTACTCGAACCAAGATTCTCATATGGGTGTGATATATATTCGTCAACATCCCAATTTAAAACTCAGCCTTATCGGCAGATTTCACAAATGGATTTGATATATAATCATCAACATCCTTATTTAAACTCAGCCTTATCGGCAGATTTCTCAAATGGATTTCATATATATTCATCAATATCCTTGTTTAAAACTCAGCCTTATCGGCTCTCTGTTGTATATTTCACAACAGTTTTTCCAAAATGGAAGAAAGGGACTATACTGGAATAAACCACGTATCGGTGATCAGCCGAATATGAAATTTTCTCTACTAGTAGAAGGAATACAAACCTAGCCGCCTTTGGGCTCATCAAGACACTACACGGTGGTTGCCCATTGCCGTGCAAGTCCGAAAGTCAATGGTCACATAGACCATATAACCGTACAATGCACCACTCCGCGCTTGCATAATGCGCCACTCCGCGCCTGGTCACTGCCTGATACCACTCCGTACCGGGCAGGCCACATTCCAGTCCCAAAACAATTATATCTTTTGCTCAAAATCCTTTTTCGAAGGAATAGGTCGTTAAAAGTTGACCTTTAAATAAGATGATTTATTCATCACTTTTAACTCAATTGATCTTTGGGAGTTGTCGGATTTTTGAATTTAAAATCATTTTCAAATCCCTATCTGTAGTAGGTTGACACGTATATTACTCACTTGTTCTTTATTGAACAAGGAAGCAAAACTCTTATGCTTCAAGACTAAGTTCCCTAAGGTTTTGATACGTTTCAAATGATTAATCTCTTTCAAGAGTTTTGAATAATTTAGAAAGTACCTTTGGGAATTATTTCTATTTTTAAATAAGTTTTTAGAAGTCCGAAGATATTAAATATCTAAGGTCTCATAATTATATAAGAGGGATTTAATGAATTGATAAAATCTTAAGTACAAAGTATTTCTAATTAAGGTTCAATGAATTAATAAAAACCTTAAATACAAAATATTTTGTGAATAAGGTCCAACGAATGGAGACACCTTAATCAAATAATCAAAACATAATTTGGTATCCCTATAATTGCTCTTTGAATAGTTAAATCTTTATTAAATAACGTGAAATTATTTATAAACTATTCAGTATATTTTTAAATACTTTCTGGATATTTAATAATCCCTTAAATATCGCTTTATAAAATAATCAATCAAGTAAGGGTGTCCCTTAAATGAATAAACCAATATTTCTCGAAGTTTAAGTCAAAATCTCAATCGTTCGCTTGATATATATATTACGCGAACGTACTTTGTTTATCGAAATAGAAATCTTTCGCGTCCGGCTCTCTCCGGAATTAAATCGTTATTAAAATATCTTCAACTCCCATTATCATATATTATATTTGAAATACGTTTCAACTTCTCATACTCGTGTAAAACGAAATTTGTTTTCGTAAACAATCGCATAATTCGTATGCATTGATATCATAGACAAGCATATATATATTTGAACTGTAAATCATGGCATCAATATCACAACAATATATATATAGCATGGATAGTATGAGATAGGGTTTCGAAAACTTGCCTCGAGTAATCGAAGTGGTATGGTATCTGGTGTTTGGTTGGCGATCTATAAACAAGAACCAACGGTCTAAGTTAGTACGCGATTAACGTCTCGCTTTTATTAAGCAACTTTCGCAACTACTCAAGTATAACGAATCTCCGATCGTCACATTCTCAACACTTATATTCTCACTTTATAACATGGTCGAGTTTTGAAATCGATCGTTCGCTTTAGAAAGTCCATTTCGAGTTTTAAGCTCGAACGTGAGAAAACGCGCATCAAAACTAGGTTTTTATGCGTTTCTCGCTTGCGCTCGCTTTACCAAAATATTTTTATAAAATTTAAAATTAATATTTTCTCAAAATTCTTTTTGGACAGTCTTCTCTACTATCATATCCATTTTTCATAATTTTTCCAGAATCTCGAAATTATTTTAAGTCCTTCAAAATCACCATGCAAGTGGACTTAAGTGCAGTTGGCTAATCGCAGAAATATTTTACACTAAAACGACCATAACTCCTAAACCGTAAATCTCCTCATGATGATCTACACATGTATAGAAACTAAAAAACAAGATCTATCTGCTCATGGCCAGTGGTTTTCAAATTTTAACAATTTTCATGGCCGAATATCCTGCAGAAAACAGATCAAGTGCAAGAATGCCCAAACTCAATTTCTACTATTTGATCTTAACACAATCACTACCTATAACCATCATAAACACAAGTACTTCTCAAGATTCACCCACATGAACCTTATATGCTCTATATAGTACCACATACATGGATTACAACTAAACATCTCAAGTCTTTAGCAAGAACATAATCAATACAAACTCAAACAAACACAATCCTTTGGATCTTAACACTACAACAAACATAACTCTTAAATTCAACCATAAAACCTTAAAAGGTTGAAAGTTATACCTTCTTGGATACTAGGAAGGTTAGTGCTAGGATGATTGAGGCTTGGTTTGCTTAGAAAACACTTAGAAGGGCTAGATCCTTAAGAAACAAAACAAAGAAACAAGTTAAAATTTCGGAGTTACCTTTCAGCACCTCATTCAAACATTTTTATAAAATTGAAAAAAAATAATTTGAGGCTGAAATTTGGTACGAAGCTTACCCATGATATATAAAATCTATGGTAAACATTTCATGATATTTGAATGAGTATATTTTGAGTTATGAATTTTTATTTCTCCCTTGCTCAGAAAATCCGAACTGCTGGAATGAAAAATGGGAGAGCTTTAAGTGAGGGAAAAGTGGTTGTTTTCTTTTGTGGCTAAAGTGTGGGAGTGTATAATGAATATATGGGATGTATGCAGCAGATTTGACAATAATTTGGCAAAGGTATGGGTTGTTTTGATTGTGTGGTGAAGTGAGAAAAGGGAGAAGTATGGCTTGTGTACTTGTTGTCTCCCATCACTATTCAACACTATTCCACTAACTATTCTAGTTAGCTTCTAATCATCTAGTTACACTCCTAACTACTAGTTAGGACTTGGTTATGCATGGCCAACTTGCATGGGATTTAATTTCTCATTCGTTTATTTATCGTAAATGCAATCGTCGTTCCATTCCGATAGTTTCCACGTATAAAGACTTGTTTCGTAGCGATTTCTTTTATCGCTTATAATCCTATAACCAATTCCATTCCTTCTCTTGATCATAGAAATACCTTGATATATTATTTATTTCACGTAGTATTCCCGGTTCTACGCCATTCTTTACGGATACGAAAACACGTAGTATAATTGTGAATCTTCGAATTCCGTCGGCTTTTACATTCACTTATTTTCCTCGATAAACAAGAATATGATCTCGGATTCTCAAAATTCCACTATTCATTTAATGATGATCCCCACACGTATTACTTAATTAGCTCAAGTTACTATTCACAGAAGTTTTAAAATATTACAAAAATCAGGGTTCTTACAGTCTCCCCCCCTTAAAAGGATTCCGTCCCGGAATCAACTCACAAATAGATGGGGGTACCTTTCTCGCAGGTGGCTCTCTAATTCCCAAGTCGACTCCTCGACCTTGGGATGTCTCAATAAGAGTCTGAATAGCTTGACACTCTTGTCCCTGAGTACTTGCTCTTTTCAACCAATGATTTCAACTGGTTGCTCAATGTAGGACAGATCTAGTACTTACTCATGTTTCACTATATTCTTGGTATCCGCATTATACTTTCTCAACATTGGCACATGAAAAACACTATGAACATGTTCAAGGTTTAGAGGTAAAGCCAATTCGTATGCCACGGTTCTATTTATCACAAAATCTCAAAGGACCCATATATCGGGAACTCAACTTCCCTTTCTTTCCAAATCTCATCAGTCCTTCCCATGGTGACACTTTTAAAAATACCTGGTCATCCACTTCATACTCTCTGTCTTTTCGTGCTAAGTCGGCATATTTACGTTGTCGGTCTTGGGCTGCCGCTAAGCATCCTCTGATCAACTCAACTATGTCCCTCGTTCTTTACACCAAGTTGGGACCTAGTAACTTTCTTTCACCAACTTCATCCCAGTACAAGGGTGAATGGCACCTCCGACCATACAGCGCCTCATGTGGGGGCATTTCTATACTCGCATGATAACTATGATTATAGGCAAACTCTATCAAAGATAGGTGTTCATCTCAATAACCTTAAAAATCAATTACAAAATTTCTCAACATGTACTCCAATGTATGAATGATTCACTCACTTTGTCCATCGGTTTGGGGATGGTATGCAATACTCACATTCAGTTTGGTTCATAAGCATTCCTGAAAGCTTCTCAAAAAAAAATCTGGAGTTGAATCTGGGATCTCTGTTAGATACGATAGCTACAGAGACTCCATGTCTTATCACAATTTCCTTGATGTATAGCTCTACTAATCTATCCACCATGTAGGTTTTCTTGATTGGAAGAAAGTATGCTGACTTGGTCAGTCGATATATAATTACTCATATTGCATCACGGTTAGCCTTAGCTCGGGGAAATCCTACCACAGAATCCATGGCTATTTGTTCCCACTTTCACATCGGAATTCCTAAGGGTTGTAGGAGTCCCCTCGGTCGCTGATGTTCCACCTTCACTCTTTAACAGGTCAAACACTTACTGACCCAATTGGCCACGTCTCTTTTCATGTTGGGTCATCAATAATATTCCTTTGGATCTCGGTACATCTTGGTACCTCCAGGATGAATTGAATATCTAGAATTATGTCCTTCGCGTAAAATTTCATCTTTTAATTCTCAAACATTCGGAATCCAAATCCGGTTCGCATACCTCATAATTCCCTTCTCATCTTTCTCATATTTGACTTCTTCTCAGTCAAAGATTCTCGCTCTTCATTCGTCTTCTCTTCCTGATAATATCCCATCTTTTCTAACAATTCCAGTTCTAATTTGATCTCAATTAGTCCATCAGTCCCTTTACCAGTGACTTCACCTCTATCTCCATCTCCTCGAGTTCTCTCACTAGTTCCTCCGGCGTTGTCAACATCTTGAGTCTCTCTTTACTACTAAGGGCATCGGCCACCACATTGGCCTTCCCTGGGTGATATAAAATCTCACCGACATAGTCTTTCATTAACTCTAACCATCTCCTCTGTCTCCTGTTGAGTTCTTTCTGAGTAAATATATACTTAAGGCTCTTATGGTCAGTGTAGATCTCACAATTTTCTCTGTATGGATATTGTCTCCAATTTTTCAAAGCAAAACTATTACTGCTAATTCTAATTCATGAGTAGGGTATCTTACTTCATATTCCTTCAGCTGCCGTGAGGCATAAGCAACCATTTTCCCATGCCACATGAGCATGCATCATAATCCTTTATGTGACGCATCATTATAGATCACAAAATCACCCTTTCCATCGGGCAATGCCAGCACGAGGGCTGATACCAAACTTCTTTTCAATTCCTGAAAACTTTCCTCACATTTTTCATTCCACATAACCTTTTCCGTTTTGCAAGTAGGCCTAATCAAAGGTCCTGATATCTTAGCAAAATCCCGTACGAACCTCTCATAAAACTGGTTAATTCCCAAAAAGTTCCTACTTCCGTAGGTGTGGTTATTCTTTCTCATTGGAATACTTCCTCAACATTGGTAGGGTCAACTAACACTCCTTCACTGCTCATCAATTGTCCTAAGATCTGAACTTCATTTTGCCAGAATTTGTACCTTGAGAATTTGGCAAACAACTTTTCTCTTCTCAATGCTTCTACCACTATCCTCAGATATTCCGCATGTTCTTCTTCCGTTTTAGAATAGTCTAAAATATTATCAATAAAAAAATAATGACGCACACGTCCAAATACTTTTTAAACACTCGATTCACAAAGTTCATGAAAGCTACTGGGGCATTCTTTAGCCCGAACGACGTCACCAAGAACTCATAATGTCCATACCTCATGCGAAATACGGTATTTGTCCCCTGTTTTAATCTTCAGTTGGTGATATCCCATTCTTAGATCGATTTTCAAAAAGTGTACCACTCCTTCAAGTTGGTCAAACGAATCGTCAATTCTAGAGAGAGGGTATCTGTTCTTAATAGTCAGCTTATTCAGTTCCCTATACTATGTGCACAATCGCATACTACCGTCCTTCTTTTTGACAAACAACATTGGTGTGCCTCATGGTGACACATTAGGTCTCATCATTCCTTTATTCAACAGTTCTTGCAACTGTGAAGTCAATTCTTTCATTTCCACCGGGGCTAGCCTATATGGGGCTTTTTGAAACTGATGTCGTTCCTGATGCTAATTCGATAGCGAACTCTATCTCTCGGTCAGGTGATAATCCTGAAAGGTCTTTGGAAAACACATCCTCAAACTCGTGAACAACTGGTATGTCACATACATCGGGGCTTCTCTCTTGGTACCTGCCACGTATGCTAAATACGCTTTGCTATCTTTCCTCAATAATTTCTTCGCTTGAGCAGTATTCAAAAATTTCTGGGTCTGACGCTGACCCTTAATCACAATTTCCTTGTCGTTCGGCATTCGGATTTTAACTTTCTTTCCTTTATAATCAATCTGAGCACCATTGCTCGATAACCAATCCATTTTTAAGACCACACCAAATTCTCTCAGCCTGAAAGGAATTAAGTCCAACTTAAAGTCCTTCCCTCCTAGTTCCCACTTGCAGATTAGATGAATCTCATTAATTGGAACAACCTCTCGATTCACTATTTTTATTCGCAATAATTCTCGCGTTGGAATCACATTAAGTTTTAACTTGGCCGAAAATCTCGCGATATAAAATACTTAGTTGCTTCAGAATTAAACAGAATATTTGCAGTAACCAAATTGAGTAAAAGGTTACCTGCTATCACGCCCTAGCTGGGTTGGGGCAGTTGCTAGAATAATGTCCTGGTTGGTTGCAATTAAAGCACCTCAGTAGCTCTTTTCCCACATTACATACCTCGGGATGTTTCTCCCCACATGACTTATGATCTGGTAGGGGTGACCGAAACTGGTTATGAAACGTAGTCCTATATTGACCACCTCCCTGGGTGATACTCTTGCTTACCGGTTCGCTAAAGCTATTTCCGCCAGCTACGGTAGTGGCGAACCTGGTACCCACTACGGGTTGGGACACCACTCCCCTCTCAGTCCTAATCGGAAACTTCTGTTTATCGCTCTGCCGCCTTGGCTTCCGAACTCCTCTTCTTGCTCTCTTCCTCTTTTTGACTTTGCTCACTCTCTGCCTCTACAATCGAGGCCTTTTTGCACATAGTCTGTTATCTCAAGTAATGACACTCGATCCTGAATCCATTGTTTCAGCCCTTGCTGAAATCTCCTCGCCTTTTTCTCTTTCGTGTTCACAAACTCCGGCACGAATCTCGACAGTTCAATAAATTTGGCTTTGTACACAGCCACTGACATCTTATCTTACTTAATCTCTAGAAACTTCAACTCCATCTGAGCCTCCATAAACCTGGGAAATACTTTTCCCCATGTGATAATCACATCAGTCTCCAGGGTTCCTTTAGGTTCCCACTAATAATTTGCTTCTCCTTTTAACACATAACTGGTGAACACAGTCTTTTGCGTCTCTTCTATGGGCACTATCTCAAAGCTCTTTTCCATTTCTTTCAGCCAAGCTCTGGACTTAATAGGTTAGCAGTCCCTTGAAATTTCTGGGGGTTTTAACCACTTAAAGGCCTTAAAGACATTAGTAACTGGAACATGATCCACCTGGGTTGAGGGTGACAATTTAAATTCTCTCGAAGAAGATTCATAATTTGGTCCATGGGGTTTCCTCTCTGGCCTTCCCCCTCGTTAGTATCCATAGTTTCTTCTTCATTGTAATCCTCTAAGACGAATTTATTATATTCGACTTCCTCGTGTTCTTGGTTATTTTGGTCTACCAATTCAGCAGGGTTTGCTCTAGTTTCCCAATATGTCGGGGTGGCATCGTTATGCTATTATAAAAGATCACCAATATAACATTATTCGCGTCTCTACTCATTACGTTAAAGTCGCTTAATAACTCACTTTGTCACAAATACATTCTTCATTCCTCTTTAGTTACTCGTAACGTTGTGCCCACGCACCTGATTTGATGCGTTAACAAAATACGACATCCTGTCGAGAATATACACGTAGCTCCTAGTGACATCCCACTCTTGGAATTCTACATCAGACTTATTGGTCTTCTCCTCCAGTAGTTCGGAGCTTGCTGCGTTGATTGCAGGAGCATGAAACTTTTCAGAAATTATTCTGTCAATTCTCGCTTTCCGTGTCGAACCATAATGGCTTAACGGATGAAATGATTTCGTATTATCGCATAGCATTCTCATCTTGGGACACGCTAAAATCTTCCTTATAGGACATAGATTCCTCAATGGTATAGCGAATACCCTTCTTGGTAGAATCGCTGTTCGTCATGTATTGAACCCTTATTATCGGAACAATACTTTTAACCAATTCAGGTAACGTAATAACCTTAATAGTAAAAGAATTAAGCATCTTGATTCTTGCCTAATATGTCTCCTCAAGGACACTCTATAAAGAGCTATGAGTGGCAAGACTCGGGTTTTCCAATCAACCTATGGTATTGGCGTATCGTCTTCATCCCGCTTTCTCCGGAGACTTAGCTCCACTTCTATATCAACATTATAAAAAAAATCATGTACAATTTTCTCCTTTCCTCATTATGTCAATCTTAAACGATTCCATCAATTTTCGTATAACACTTCACATAAACACTTCAACATAACTCCTGGTAGTCCATCAACAAACTCTATTGGCTCAACCAATGGACTCTCTTTCGCATATAACTCTAAGCAATCTTTTCTCTGAGTGCTACAACTCATTCTCTTCCCTTAATGTTGGCTTTTCAATCGACTGTTAATAACTCAACCAATGCCTCAACTCTTGAGGCTAAGGTCCCCTTGGGTACTACCGTCACGACTACTCCATAGTAATCCGACTACGAACTCGATGAGAGTTCTTTTTAACTTTTAGATCCTCAGTCTACCCATTTTACTCTTACTGTTTCCAAGACTTATAACCTTTGGCTCTGATACCATTTCTGTAACACCCCCAAATCCAAGGTCGTGAATTCGGGTCGTTACGATCACTTATTAATTAAATAATTCTCTTTTCACAATATTACTCGACCTTTTATTCAAGCTCACACACACACACAGGTTATATGCTTGGAACAGTATCAAATAAATCATCTCCACTTATCTACCTGACGGGGCTAGCGCACAAAAAGCCTACAGAACTCACGAGCATTCCTTACCCGCCTACGGACAGCAGTCCTGGTCTGATCCATGCTGGTAGTCTGTTGTGATATGATATATAAAAGCAAGGGTGAGCATTATAGCTCAGCAAGGTATATATCCCCATAATTAAGTATGTAAGGATAAATAAAACCAATAATTATACTTTGTATCTCCAAAGCGTTCTGAAAGTTTATATGCTTGTCAAATTTATAATATTCTCAAAATCAACTACAATAGTATATCCAATGAATACTTGTATTCATCTCTTTCTCAAAATCATTTTATACTCGTACTCATTTTATTTCAAAATCTCAAGATGTTACTCGAACCAAGATTCTCATATGGGTGTGATATATATTCGTCAACATCCCAATTTAAAACTCAGCCTTATCGGCAGATTTCACAAATGGATTTGATATATAATCATCAACATCCTTATTTAAACTCAGCCTTATCGGCAGATTTCTCAAATGGATTTCATATATATTCATCAATATCCTTGTTTAAAACTCAGCCTTATCGGCTCTCTGTTGTATATTTCACAACAGTTTTTCCAAAATGGAAGAAAGGGACTATACTGGAATAAACCACGTATCGGTGATCAGCCGAATACGAAATTTTCTCTACTAGTAGAAGGAATACAAACCTAGCCGCCTTTGGGCTCATCAAGACACTACACGGTGGTTGCCCATTGCCGTGCAAGTCCGAAAGTCAATGGTCACATAGACCATATAACCGTACAATGCGCCACTCCGCGCTTGTATAATGCGCCACTCCGCGCCTGGTCACTGCATGATACCACTCCGTACCGGGCAGGCCACATTCCAGTCCCAAAACAATTATATCTTTTGCTCAAAATCCTTTTTCGAAGGAATAGGTCGTTAAAAGTTGACCTTTAAATAAGATGATTTATTCATCACTTTTAACTAAATTGATCTTTGGGAGTTGTCGGATTTTTGAATTTAAAATCATTTTCAAATCCCTATCTGTAGTAGGGTGACACGTATATTAGTCACTTGTTCTTTATTGAATGAGGAAGCAAAACTCTTATGCTTCAAGACTAAGTTCCCTAAGGTTTTGATACGTTTCAAATGATTAATCTCTTTCAAGAGTTTTGAATAATTTAGAAAGTACGTTTGGGAATTATGTCTATTTTTAAATAAGTTTTTAGAAGTCCGAAGATATTAAATATCTAAGGTCTCATAATTATATAAGAGGGATTTAATGAATTGATAAAATCTTAAGTACAAAGTATTTCTAATTAAGGTTCAATGAATTAATAAAAACCTTAAATACAAAATATTTTGTGAATAAGGTCCAACGAATGGAGACACCTTAATCAAATAATCAAAACATAATTTGGTATCCCTATAATTGCTCTTTGAATAGTTAAATCTTTATTAAATAACGTGAAATTATTTATAAACTATTCAGTATATTTTTAAATACTTTCTGGATATTTAATAATCCCTTAAATATCGCTTTATAAAATAATCAATCAAGTAAGGGTGTCCCTTAAATGAATAAACCAATATTTCTCGAAGTTTAAGTCAAAATCTCAATCGTTCGCTTGATATATATATTACGCGAACGTACTTTGTTTATCGAAATAGAAATCTTTCGCGTCCGGCTCTCTCCGGAATTAAATCGTTATTAAAATATCTTCAAATCCCATTATCATATATTATATTTGAAATACGTTTCAACTTCTCATACTCGTGTAAAACGAAATTTGTTTTCGTAAACAATCGCATAATTCGTATGCATTGATATCATAGACAAGCATATATATATTTGAACTGTAAATCATGGCATCAATATCACAACAGTATATATATAGCATGGATAGTATGAGATAGGGTTTCGAAAACTTGCCTCGAGTAATCGAAGTGGTATGGTATCTGGTGTTTGGTTGGCGATCTATAAACAAGAACCAACGGTCTAAGTTAGTACGCGATTAACGTCTCGCTTTTATTAAGCAACTTTCGCAACTACTCAAGTATAACGAATCTCCGATCGTCACATTCTCAACACTTATATTCTCACTTTATAACATGGTCGAGTTTTGAAATTGATCGTTCGCTTTAGAAAGTCCATTTCGAGTTTTAAGCTCGAACGTGAGAAAACGCGCGTCAAAACTAGGTTTTTATGCGTTTCTCGCTTGCGCTCGCTTTACCAAAATATTTTTATAAAATCTAAAAATTAATATTTTCTCAAAATTCTTTTTGGAAAGTCTTCTCTACTATCATATCCATTTTTCATAATTTTTCCAGAATCTCGAAATTATTTTAAGTCCTTCAAAATCACCATGCAAGTGGACTTAAGTGCAGTTGGCTAATCGCAGAAATGTTTTACACTAAAACGACCATAACTCCTAAACCGTAAATCTCCTCATGATGATCTATACATGTATAGAAACTAAAAAACAAGATCTATCTTCTCATGGCCAGTGGTTTTCAAATTTTAACAATTTTCATGGCCGAATATCCTGCAGAAAACAGATCAAGTGCAAGAATGCCCAAACTCAATTTCTACTACTTGATCTTAACACAATCACTACCTATAACCATCATAAACACAAGTACTTCTCAAGATCCACCCACATGAACCTTATATGCTCTATATAGTACCACATACATGGATTACAACTCTACATCTCAAGTCTTTAGCAAGAACATAATCAATACAAACTCAAACAAACACAATCCTTTGGATCTTAACACTACAACAAACATAACTCTTAAATTCAACCATAAAACCTTAAAAGGTTGAAAGTTATACCTTCTTGGATACTAGGAAGGTTAGTGCTAGGATGATTGAGGCTTGGTTTGCTTAGAAAACACTTAGAAGGGCTAGATCCTTAAGAAACAAAACAAAGAAACAAGTTAAAATTTCGGAGTTACCTTTCAGCACCTCATTCAAACATTTTTATAAAATTGAAAAACAATAATTTGAGGCTGAAATTTGGTACGAAGCTTACCCATGATATGGAAAATCTATGGTAAAAATTTCATGATATTTGAATGAGTATATTTTGAGTTATAAATTTTTCTTTCTCCCTTGCTCAGAAAATCCGAACTGCTGGAATGAAAAATGGGAGAGCTTTAAGTGAGGGAAAAGTGGTTGTTTTCTTTTGTGGCTAAAGTGTGGGAGTGTATAATGAATATATGGGATGTATGCAGCAGATTTGACAATAATTTGGCAAAGGTATGGGTTGGTTTGATTGTGTGGTGAAGTGAGAAAAGGGAGAAGTATGGCTTGTGTACTTGTTGTCTCTCATCACTATTCAACACTATTCCACTAACTATTCTAGTTAGCTTCTAATCATCTAGTTACACTCCTAACTACTAGTTAGGACTTGGTTATGCATGGCCAACTTGCATGGGATTTAATTTCTCATTCGTTTATTTATCGTAAATGCAATCGTCGTTCCATTCCGATAGTTTCCACGTATAACGACTTGTTTCGTAGCGATTTCTTTTATCGCTTATAATCCTATAACCAATTCCATTCCTTCTCTTGATCATAGAAATACCTTGATATATTATTTATTTCACGTAGTATTCCCGGTTCTACGCCATTCTTTACAGATACGAAAACACGTAGTATAATTGTGAATCTTCGAATTCCGTCGGCTTTTACATTCACTTATTTTCCTCGATAAACAAGAATATGATCTCGGATTCTCAAAATTCCACTATTCATTTAATGATGATCCCCACACGTATTACTTAATTAGCTCAAGTTACTATTCACAGAAGTTTTAAAATATTACAAAAATCAGGGTTCTTACATCACAGATGAACCTTTCCAATTATATGAATTTCTTTTCATACTCGCCAGTAGTTAGATCCTCTAGCTTCAATTCAAAGAATTTTAACTCCATTTGTGTCTGCATATATCTTGGGAAGTAAATATCCAGAAATAACTTCTTAAACCTATCCCATGTTATAACTTTGGTTGTCTCTAGGGTTCGGGCTGATTCCCACCAATAACTAGACTCACCCTTCAGAAAATATGAAACAAATTCTACCTTCTACTCTTCACCCACAATTACCAAGGTAAAGGCTTTTTCCATTTCCTTGAGCCAAGCATGAGCTTCTACCGGGTCTTGCGTTCCTCGAAATTTGGGTGGTTTCATAGCTTTAAATGATTTGAAAATTATAGGGGCTGGTGGTGGTGGTGGTGGTTGTTGTTGTTATTACTGAAGTTGTTTCTGAAGGAATTGTTGTTGTTGAGCAAGAGTAATTCATTGTTGGTGAAGAAGTTGCATAAGTTGAGGTAGATAAGGTGTTGGATCTTCACGATCCTCAGTATTGGTGTTGCGAGCTCGTCGGGGAGGCATGATTCTGAATTCAAGAAAGAAAAGTTTATTCACAGTTCAATATTTGGGTAACATAAATTATTAACAGGGGTAAATATAATCTAAATAATAGGGTTCATGCCATTATTCGAGGCTTGTTTAACAGTATCAAAGTTTATTATGCAGAAGATCGCACCGATAGCGCGGTGAGATGTTAGGTAATTTATCCCGGGGACAAGGCAACATAACTATACGCTCATAGATATATTAACAGAAGGTATATGCGAGTCAAATTATAGCATTTTTTTCAAGGAAATGGTCAAACATGGTTAGATTCTAATGGGACAACATATTTGAACAATAGGGTTATATCCATTGTAAGCATTGAGTTATAGCATGGGTAATAGGGTAGCAACAATATTATAAGGCAATCGAAGTGCATAATAAACATCCAAGTCAATTTAAAAGTGCAGAAAGGAAATAAAGTACAAATAGTAGTCTCCCGAAATAATCCGGTCACGAATACAGAATATAAATGTAGCGAACACAAAAACAAAGTACTGCTAGATAGAGATACTAAAAATGAATAGAGTATATAATAGTTTACCGGGTCTGAGCCTGCGAAGCTCTGGGTATGGTGGAAACATGTGTGCGAAGATGGGTAATCATACGGTGAAGCTCACTGGCAATGGCCCTAAGGGCGATCTGACTCCCGCGCTATCGGTGCGGAACCATCAACTTCAACTTGTCCTCAGCCATCCAAACTATCTCCTAAAGCCTAGATATCAAAGTAGGCTGGCAGCGCTCATCGCCCCTATCCTCCTTGTACAACTGATCAATCCTCTGGCGAAGTGCAAGGTGAAAGTTTTCACCTTGCACTCTGTCAACTAATATTACCATCTCCTCATATACGGAAAATGGCACGGTATCAGGAAATCCGGAAGCGGATGAAGATGATGCATGTCAAATAGTATATATATATACATACATATCGTGAATAAAAAGGGGTTGGAAAAACTATCTAATTCTCACGTCCCATCGACCCAAGTGATCTACAGTTCATCCTATCTTTTAACTTACTAACTCCTATCTTATATTCTATTATCCTATGTTGTTCATTGACTCAAACTGGTGGCTCCGATACAAACATGTGACGAACTTAAACTACTAACTAGAAATAATAATGAAAGTAAAGCAGGAAAAAGACTTATATTACATAATTAAAGCTACAGAGCCATAACCAGGTCCCGGAAACCACAGGAAAGAGTTTGAACAACATCTAAACAACTAAAGCCATACAAATTCATATATAATGAATTTAGTTACATTTACCAGTTTTATCGCAAAAAAATTCTAAATATTAGGGAACTACTCGTTCCCTACCTGTTCCAACATCCTGCGATAGGCACGACCTGAACCCCACAAGTCTTACGCGCGGTCTGGATAGTTCTTACCATCATCGATTTTAACTGTAGGGTTAGAAAAGAAGTAATAATTGAGCTAAAAGCCCAGCAAGTACATAACTATAAATAATATAAATCAAATGGCAGTAAAAATTAAGGCATGATATAGAATTATGTAAAAGAGAGTCAATACGATCATAGTAAACATGATTCAGGTTAATTGGAATTGGAAAAATGATAAGACGCTACGATCTAAGCTGGGTGATCACCCCATGTCATAGCTCTGAACCACATATACAATGTTATTCTCAAATATAAAAAGGATCATTAGGAACATATTGGCCTTTAATAAAATAATATAATTGGACCGGCACCTCGGCCAAAATAATTTCCATCCAATTTCATTTACATGAAGATTATAATCAAAACATGGATAGGTTTTAGTTTTAATTGTTGGTGGTTAGGGTGAAACAACAACATGTATAATATCCGGTCTTTTATGCAATCATGGGTACATGGTGAAGAAATTTCTATTCAAGTTTATCTCTAAAGGTTTGGGTTATATATTAGGAGTTGAGATTTTGTTTAGTAGAATGTGGTCAAGGTATCAAGGTTTAAGTATAAGTTTGTTGGTAATATTTGATAAAAAAGGAACAAGTATAAAGACAAGTACATATAATACAAGTTTATTGGTATCAAGTTAAATATACAAGAACTATGGCTAAGCTTGGTATTAATATGGTATTGGGTCGCATGATTTCAAAAGAAAAATATTTACATGACCAAGTGGCTAGAAGACATGCAAGAATAAGGATGTAAATGAAACAAGTGGGTTTATACATTTGCCTCACAATAAACTTGAATATAATCAAATCTACTGCACCACTATTCGACTTTTGTTTTCCCTTTGCTTGAGCTACCTTCCTCAATGATCAATCCTATCTTAAGTAAAAAGATACTAATTTAGTTTCTATTGAAAACATATCATTCTAACTCTACCCCATCGGCATATATACAATATAATATAGCATATACCATATAGTAGTTAACACGTTTGCATGTATCGATTAATTATGTCATTATATTATTAATATAAGACCAACATTAACTAAGGTCGCATAATGTACTATAACACATATGTACAATCACATATACCTTAAAAATATAGTTAACAATTATAGAGACTAGCATAATTATCAGATACTTACGTGCATAGAAACTAATAATCTAAAACTCAATCTGATCAGCAGGAAAGAATATTATTTTAGGGTACCTAGATGGATTTTAATGGAAAAACTAAAAACATAAGAATGATAAAGCTTTTCAAGATATTTCCAGAATGGTAAGGCTCACTGAAAAAAATAAGAAATTAATTCAGAAAATGCATAAACGTGGACTGCAGTTACATAATCAGACCAGATTAACAACGAAATGTGCATTTTAAAATAACTAGATTACAAAATATGACACTGCATTGTGAATATAAAATATAGATATCAAAAAGAGATTTTCAAATTGGTATCATTTAAAATTTTAGATAAATTTTCAATTTACTATGAATTTCCTAAGTCAGCCTATAAATTTCGAAAATATTATGGCCAATAATAAAAATTGAAGAAATCATATTATTAAGAGCAGAATATTGAAAAACTTAAAGAATGAAAGTTGTTAAATTATCTTTCCAATGACTTTGAATTCATAATATTCAGACTATCAATTAATTTTATACGAATCTACTAAAAACGCGGGCTATAATTCAAGATTTTTAACAAGGAAACTAGGAATCATTAGAAATACTTAAAAACTCATAAAACTAAAGGTTTAACCATTTTAATTCTTGTACTTCCTGAACCATAATTTAAAACTTAAATTTCTGGAAAATTAAAATTATTTAACCTTACCACTTTAATATATAATTTTCAAAATATCATCATATGTAACTAGATTTTATTTCATATTGATTAAATTATGATAATCAAAAGTCACATACACATATAATACTCCAGAAACTCATATTTAACAATTTAAAAGCTTTTTGCCATAAAAGTTTATAATCACCGGGCACAACATAAAATCAACATCTACTTCAAGAATTTGTCATGCAAAATTAACAACAATTATCTACACATTTTAATTCCAACAACTAAAATCAAATATCTATATAATTATGGATACACACCATATTTGTATAAGGCCAAATTAAAATAAGTTCACCCCTGCCTAAATTCAACAATCTCAGAAGCAATATATATATTTCACTCAAACTTAACTTGACAAGTATTTAAGGAAAACAATTATAACATATCAATTTAAAGCTTTTAAACCAATGGCTCAATAATATATCACTGGCAATGGGGTTTTCACCTCCAGAACTCCAAATTGGAGACTTCCCAGGCTAGTAACCACTAGTTTATATACATACCGAGTGTTTAAATTCTCAGATTTGACCTAATCACAAACACGCAAGCTCCAACACTTACCAAAACATCAATATCTACTTATAAAACATACATGCACTAAAGGAAAATTAAAGTTCATGAAGTTTTACAAAGAGGGTTTTGGGAAAAATGTTAAAAACTTTCATATACCTAAAAATAATTTGGATAATAAGGTTTAGAGGATTGAAAGGGTTACCATTTACGGAAGAAACAAAATAAATAGTTAGAAAATGAAGGCTGTAAAGAATAGTGGTGAAGATAAGAAGGGGGAGAGAGAAAAGGTGTTTACTAGGAGTGAGAAGAGACTATGCATCTCGAAATGAGGAGAAGAAGAGTCAGCTCAAGAGTAATTTAGTTGCAACACTTCATTGTCTTTTTAACAAGTTTCGTAATTATAAAGATTTAATATATAATTAATTAAAAAAATGTATTCCGTAAAAATAAATAATTTTACCAGGTAGAGCATAAAATTAGCTTTCTATCCATATATTATATGTGGTATTTGGACATATTACAAGATCAGGATTTTCATATTAAAATAAGTAGTTTTAATTTTATAACAATTCAAAAAAAATATAAAGTAAATCATGAAAATATTTTAAAAAATATCTATAAATAAATAAGATAATTTACAAATAAAAATTATGAATTTACTATAATTAATAAATTTATTAAAAATAAAATAATGATCCACATATAATATTTTTTTTACAAATAAGTCACTTTTAAATATCAAATTTCCAATTTGTATATTCCAACAACTCGTATACCATACGTATACATATTTCATATCACATATAATTTATTTTAACAAATAACACATCTATACACAATTATATCAGCCAGTAGCTCATAAGTAATCAACATTTCTTACACAGAAACTTAATAATTAAAAATAAATTAGACTAAAATAAGAAATTACATATAAATAACATCCATATACATATAATTTTATAGTCGTTACATGTGAATTTTTTGTGATTTACACATATATTATATCTTCAATATATAACTCAGGTGGCAAGTCAAAAACAAACCACCTGAAATTTTAATTCTTGTGTTCTTATTTCAATTTAACAATTGTTCACGAAGAAAAAGTTAAAAATCATAATTTGTATTCAACCCCTCTTCTGTAAATTATTCATATATTGATTGTTGGTAAATAATAGAGGTGCCACTTGATGCTATGGGACAAGAAACTAAGTCAAATGGCCACTCTAGGCGCCACATGTATGCATACAAGCATGTATAGGCGCGACCTGCTTGTTTTCATCACCAAGGAGGCACCAATACATTGCTTGGCTGAAGTTTCTAAGTGTACAAATACACTCTAGGAACAACTTGGATGAATGAAATGGTATTGATGTGTAACAAAGTATAATGACAGCTTGGTTAATTCAAATATATAGTGCATATTTAGTCACGTACACTATACCTCTCTCCAAGCTACTACTTCTCTCTCCAGCTTATATATACACTTCAAATCAAGGAATTAAACATCACTTCTCAAGAACTCAACAGCGAAGCTCTGGTGAATTAAATTCATGGAGATTATTTCGATCTCATTTATTGAAATTGTAGAGAGAAGTCCTGCCAAAATTTACATCCATCAGTTAAAGTCTTACATATTGATAGCACTCACTGGATATGACCTTGTAGTTTATATTGCTTACATTTGATAAGCTTTATCTTGTTAAAGTGGTTTGTAGCATTGAATTTATTTTGTATTCGGTGTTGTAAGCAAACCATCAGATATTTATACTTTGAATAAAAGTATATTTACCTCGAGATATATGTGTTTGTTCGTTTACTTTATTTTCCATTGTACTTAATTGATTAAAATCGAAAAACATACATTCACCCCCTCTGTATGTACCTAGTGGACCTAACAAAACTCTTAAGATTAATATTGATGAGGCTTATAAGACGAAAGTCCGTAACCAAAGTGGGGTTTGTGTTAGGTCCAAAGTTTACATACAGAGGGGGGTGAATGTTTGTTAATCATTTTTATCAAATTTTAAGCAGCGTAATTAAAGTCAAAACTACTAAACACGATATTTGGGGTTCAATTCTTTTTATTGAAAAATAAATCATAAGGTTTGCTTATAACTTTGAATATTAAAGATACGAAGCAACAAATATAAAAAGAACCCATACAATGAAATATTAAATCTAAGGTTCTTCTTATCACTCTAAAAAGTTATACAACTTGTCAAATAAGCTATCAAATCATAACTCTATAAGTAATGAGTGTAGTTATATAAGTCTTAATGGTATATAAAAATTTTGGTAGCACTTCTCTTTGTAAAATTAATAAAATTAATAAAAACTCTATCTTGAAATAAATTCAGCAGAGCTTTGCTTTAACAGTTGGAAAAGAACTACACTTCATTCTTCAATCTGCTGGATATATAGACTTGATGGCTTGATTAGAAAGATAAGGACACGTGGCATATTTTGGTCCAATCATTTGAATAATAATAGGCGGTGCTTTAACTTGTAGCTAATCCAAAACTCGACAATACAAATATAAGCCCTGATAATACAAATGTAAAATTGCTAAGCCTCGTCAATATTATTCCTTTTTAGAGTTAAAGCCCGACTACTCTTTCTTGTATATTTGCCTTGAATATTTTCCACTAAAATATTATATAAAACTTGGCCACATGCATGTTAAATATCCAAGGCCCGAAAGTGATGTTACATGACAACCAAGACTCGATTTTGTAGTGTTTTTTAAGTTAAGGCCCGATAATATAATATGGTAAATGCTAAGCTCTGATAATATGAGTCCTGTGAACAGAAGGCCCAATCAAATTATCTTTTTAATCATTTTTCTAATCCCCAACACTATATCAGATCCGGTATAGTATAAGACTCGTCTATATTGGATCCAGTTTAGTCTTCTCGAATAAAATTAAGACCCGATGTTGTGTACAACTCCCAAAGCTCGACCATATTTCCATGTATAATCTAAGGCTTGACAAAAGCAAGAACTTTCTAAGCCCCGATACTATATCAGATTCAGTATAGTGTAAGACTCTACTATATTGGATCTGGTATAGTCCCCTTGTGAAAAATCTTTACCTAAATTATTTTTGTGCCTTTAACCAATTTTATGTAATTGCTGAGTTGTAGTCCCTTTAATTCTTCGTAATCTTCAAATCCTCAGGCCTTTATACTTAAAACATTTAATAAGTTACTTGAGTATAAAAACCACGTAACAGTTTTTCAAATAATAATACTTAAATTTTTTCACGGATCACTGATGTATAGTGCAGTGGTCTGGCTCATAGACGACTAGTTCCGCTCTCAGGCTTTCATACTATAACCATATAAATCGTTGTTAAGTCTTCTACTATATCCAGTCAGCTTCACTTGGAATCCTTTAGGTCTTCACACTAATCCTAATACCTGCTTCGAATGACTTCAACCTTATCCCTCCATTACCTGGACATATTAATGAAAATACAGACTTCTATTGACATCTTTTTCACTACAGCTACCAAGATCATTATGTATTTACCCAATACTCATTTTGAATTGATTCTAGTAGAACATAGATTATTTGCAAGTCCTCGTTCTTTATTGAGTTATCTAAACCAACATTGTCCGGTTATACTTTTAGCTTCTGTTAGGGCGAAAACACGCGCTAAAATTCACGCAAGTATACGCGTTCGCAAGTAGTATAAGATATAAATCAGATTTGTTCCCACATAGACTGGTTTAGGTTAAGTTCAATTTATGCACCTATGCAACAATGTATGGTTATCGCTCAATGTTAAGATAAATAACAAATTGGGTTTTGATTAAACTAAGAGATTATACTAAATAACATTAACTAAGAGAATTGAGGTTGAATTACTATATATGACAAACATGGGATCCTAACTTCATTACTACTTCATTCAATAGCCTTTTCATTCTTAACCTTAGCATGTGATGGTGATTATACTAATCAGATAACACAAAACTGATAAACGCCAACTTTCGTTGCACGAGTACCATTCTACCAGACATCCACAAAAGAGATAGAAGCTGAATAGGCACCAATTATATTGAGACCCTGTATGTTTACAGAATTTAACAACATAATGGTTTAAGCATAAGTTATCTATCTTGATTACATAGGGCAAGTAAAATGGTTAGAGTTAACCACTTATCATGCATACACATACATGAACCTATGCTAGCATGGCAAGTTCTAAACCTCTATATTCATTGTCGCTTTAATAGAGATTAACACGCTATCATATTATATGTTAGCTACGCACATAAGACGAATAAGTACAACCAATACTAGGATATCAATCAATCACCACACACCAAGATATCGGAACAATTTATTATTGAAATCTATAAGTAAATCCGCTAGAACCCCATGACAACGATTAGCCCATAATCGAACTCATCGTCACCATGGGTGTAACGCCCCCAAATCCAGGGTCAGAGGATTTTGTCGTCACTATAAAACCTCAATCCAAATTAACCTGTTAAATCAATAAATAAATGCCAGCGGAAGATATTTATCATAAATGACCCCAAACTACTCCAAGATCTTTTAAGGTTACAGTTCTAGAAATAAGAAATCCAAATTCCATCAATAAATTTTTCACTTTCTTTTAAAACTCTTTTCAACAATTCTCAATCTCAAAGCTAAACCCCCTAGTATAACTTCGAAAAGAAGTATACTAGGCCCAATTAAAATATACAACTATAATATAATACAATATAAATGACTTTACACCATAAAACTTACACTAGACCGCAAAACCTTGGACCAACCACCTTCCAAGAGCTTCTTCCTTGCTTCCTCGAATTTCACAGCTAAACAACACAAGCTAATCCTCACTGGAGGTTAAATTTAAAAACAGGCAAGTATGAGCGAAAGAAATGCTCAGCAAGATCATTATAGTGAATATAGGGTCGTTTTGATATAAAACCGACATCTGCATCAGAGCAGAACATTTAAAAATCATAATTGCTGAACCATAAAATTTTAGTTGAGGAATCCCAGAATTGATTCCTTAATTGTATTCAAAACCATTTTGATATTTTTGAGAGAAATGCTTCAGCAATACTTTGAATCTCAACGAGAATAAAACTCGTAACACAGTGTTTACGGAAATATCGTAAACAATAATAACAAGAAGCAATGATTATGAAATGAATCATAAACTTTACTCAAAACTGAACTCTTGATATCAATACTTATTTTGTTGTCATATCAAAATAGATATCAATACGAACTTTGATGCTCACAACATTCCATACTGAAGTCAACATCAATCATCTATACTAATACCACCTTTGATATTTAACAACAACTGTAACACCCCCAAATCCGGGGTCGGGGATCCGGGTTGTCACGAGTTCCATTTCCCTTAATAACACCCAATCTTAATAAACAATCAACTACTCCGTACTGTGACCCCACAATAAACACACACACCACAAGTTATAGTCTCAGAGATGAATATCCAAAAATAACACGAGTCATTTTATTCCACAATTATATGCCATTACACCTTAAAAGGGTTTCTGAATAAACTTACATTTCTTTGCCATTATTACAATTTATAAAGATACATAAGTCTGGTACATCAAAAGTTGAAAGCCTAGCCTATTGGTAGTTCCTACCTCAGCTACAACGACATCAACGCCTATAGGAAACTGCGAAATGTTTCCTATCCGCTCGCGAATTGGGAGCTTGTTCCTGTTCATCTTGTTTATCTGATATTGTGTGATGAAAGAAGAAAGCAAGGGTGAGTAACAAGCCCACCGAAATAATATGTATAATAATTAACAATATATGAGCATCCTCATAGTACTCATGAAAGTCTTGGTCAAGAAGAAATGAACCAAGTTTGATCTCTTAATGCGACCAAGTCGTAAAATATTTAGTATATATATATATACTTTTCAGAATTTTTAAATCCTCTTCCATGTATAATATACACAGAGTTCCAGTTTATAACTGTATAAAAATATCGTTGCAAGGTGATCTCATATATCTAACCTTGTCTCAACGTTTTTGTGAAAATCTTTGTCATGCATAAGATAATCATTAACCAGATATAAGTTGAAAAGATGAAGTTACAAGATACTCCAATATACTTATATCTTTTCCGAATACTACTTGAACTACCACCATTCAAGTTATAATTAGTTCATCCCATAGATGAAGCTACACGACAAAACTTGTATAGAATTAATCTTTGAAATATCATCAAAATGAAATGAAGTTACGAGATACTTCATTTGATGAAAACATCATTTTGAAAACTCGACCCTGCCAACACCTAACAATCGCCCAGCCGTAGCCTTTCTATCGAAGTGCTCTGGGTAGTGTTGCAGAAATATCCAATTGGATGATGAACTCATTATGGGAGTTTGCCGCGCCAGGAAGACCACTTACGATGATCAGTCGCAGTAGTGCAACCCCACCATTTTCTACATGTAGAGGAGAACCTGTCGGATTTACTTGTCAACCGAACACTGGACTCCTAAGGAATGGACCGTCTTAGCGGAACTTCCAGGCCATTTGGGCCAATATAATAAGGCTAGGCCGGCGCCACTCGACCACTTACGCCACTCCTAGTTCAGATGAAATCCATGACTCTGAAACGTAAAGCTCGTCCCCACTTTCCCCAAGTAGAAACTTTTTGATATGGCTCCACCAAGAAGTCGTATCTAGTTGGAAAGGAAAACTCACCGATATTTCCCAGGCGATGCCTGTTAATGGATTAACTTGTTCCAAGAATTTTACTTCCCGAGTGTTGGGTAAGTAATCAAACACTCTTTTATCAGAATAGCAACCTTGTTGCGAATATAAAATACACCACAGAGCCGGATCCCTCAGGTTTTGAGCGAGTATTTAAATCCCCTTCGAAAGGAGGATCTTAAATATAAAAATGAGTTTTGGGATCCGCCCTAACCTTTAAAATCATTTTGAAGACTCGAAAACATTTTTAAGAATGCTAAGAGTGATGTTGATTTAATAAAATAAATCAGTCCCAATATATTAGAAAATATCTGAATATTATTATTTAAATAATATTCCCATAAAAAATAATCTTTATAAAAATAATTGAAGTAGAAGTTTTAAAACTTATACTTGAAATGAATATTAAATAACCAAAGATATACTTATACGAAAGTACTATCTTTATTTGAATAATCAAAAGTGAGTTTGATTATCGACACATTATTCTTTAATAAAATAAAGAATAATAATTAGTAAATAATCAGAGTCATAAATTCTCTAATGAATATTCAAATAATAATATTCGTTAAATAAAATAAATGGAGTCATATGTCCTCGAATGAATATTCAAAATAATATTCATTAATAAAATAAACGGAGTCATAAGCCCTCGAATGAATATTCAAAATAATATTCATTAATAAAATAAAGTTATCGAATAAACCTTATTCGATTCATAGTTTTGAAAACTATATCTATATATATATAAAAATATATATAATATACTCGGGAACATCGACTCCCGGTTTTAGAAAATGTTCACCTTTGGGTCCCCTATACTAAGGGTATACGCAACTACTGCTTATCTCTAGCATAGGTATTATGCAACTTATAAGCAATTGAATCAACAATTAGATATCAAGATTACGAAACAGACATGCATATATACCATATCAGCATGCTCCAATATATCACAAAATTTGCTAATAACAATCATGCACTTATCACAAGATAATGCATATACATATATTTACATCACAACAACAGTATAACGGGTAGAAAACTTGCCTGAGCGACTGGGGGTGATAAAAGGCTTGGGACGAGTCTGGTAACCTATAAAAAGCATATAAGTTGTAATTAAACCAAAGTCGCTTATGAATCTATAATTTAACCAATTAGACCCTAACGTTCACTTTTGCGCTTAACGATTCACTTAAGTCGCTCGAGTACCCTCGGCTCCACCATTTTTAATAAATTAACCATTAAGGGTTTTAAGGCGATTCTTTCGCGAGTCCCCTATCAACTTCCTAACCCACTTTAAATAATTGTTTTATACTCCAATTAGTCATTTAAGGGCCTTAACCAAGGTTTTAAAGTAAGGCGAGGGGTAATGGTTCGTTCGCGAAATGCTGTTACTTAAAACGGTCGTTTCTCCTAAACCGTACATCGGATTCAAGCGAACCACATATCAAAACGAAGCTCGTAACATGAACTATCTAAACATGGCAAAGGTTAGAATTTTTCAGTGAGTTCACGGGTCATAAAGTTAAGAACAGAATAGTTAAAGAAAATCGGGCATTATGACGTTTATGTTTACGCGATTTCCAATTTTTAAACCACTCCAAAAAACCACCATTCAACTCACAACCAACAATACAACCAACCCTCATCCAAACCTTACTACATCAGTCCCCAAACCTCAAGATTTTCCAATTTATACAACCCCACACATGAACTACTAGCTATACTTAAGTTTCATTAAATATAAACAAGATTTCAACATCCAAATCACTACAAATCCAATCCAAACTCTAAACACACAAGCATCATGCTTCTCATTTACTATAACCATCAAAACCATCATAATACTCAAAGTAAAGTTAGGGTTTGGAGGTGTTATACCTTCCTTGGAGTGATTAGAGTAGCTAGGAAGTCTTAGGAGCTTGATCTTTCCAAAGAAATCAAGAACACAAAGTTAGGTTTTGAAGTTTCTAAAAGTCATATTTAAAGAACTATCAAAACGAGGGTCTTACCATGCTTATTTGGATGAGACTTGTGAACAAGCGTTGTAGGCCATCTCAATACCTTTCCAAAGAGTTATAGAACATACTATTTGAGTGAGTATTGAAGGAGATATGGTAGTTTGAAGTTGCTGCTCTGGTTTTGGCCGAGAGCTGTTTGAAGGAAATGAAAGTCAACTTGTATTTTGTGTTTTTGATTTGTTTTGGCTTGGTTGCTTTGTTTTGTTTTGTTTATTATCCTTTTACCATGGTAAAAAATGAATGGCTTAAAATCAACCAACCAATCCCTCCATTTGTCATGCTTATGTCACCATGCCTATGTCATCCATTTGCCACATGTCTCTTCCTTGTGGTTTGATGATGTCACAATCCTTGCTTCTTGTACAAGCTTATCTCTTGGTCGCTTATTTGTTTTACGGTTCACTTAACTTTCGTTCTCCTTTATCGTTTGAGAGATCATACCCGAGATCTTATTACTTGGGTTCCCCTAAACCCTTCTTAATAATTTATATTCCTTTTATGATCCTCTCTTATAATCCTTGAATTTAAATCCTTTTAATCATGTTACCTTATACCCAATTCTTTCGGTATCTGGTGGATTTTTGGGAAAAATCAAAGTGTTCGAATTTGGATTCTGACGATCTTTACATACACTTATTTACTTTATGCAGTACTAATACGATCTTAGATTTTCCATAACAGTACTCCTATATAGCGTGTTCTGATAATTTTCCTTAATCAGCATCATCAGGAAAAGTTACTATTCATCCGTGTTCAATTTTTTTTTTCCAAAAATTGGGGTTATTACAGTCTCCCCTCCTTAAAAGGATTCTGTCCCGGAATCAGATAGAAAATGAATAGGGATGCTCTCTTAGCATTGCACTTTCTAAGTCTCAAGTAAATTTTCCCACATTGCGGTTCTACCACCAAACTCTGTCTAGTTTGATAACCATTCTCCAAAGCACTTGTTCCTTTTCGATCTATAACCCTTTCTGGTTGCTCCATATAGGTTACGTCTGGTTGCATGCCTATGCGCTTATATGCCCCTATTTGTCTGGCATCCGAATTATACTTCCTTAACATTGATACGTGGAACACGTTATGAACTTGCTACATATTCGGGGGTAGGGAAAGCTCATATGCTAACTTCCCAATACGTCTTAATATATCCAAGGGTCCAACAATTCGTGGGCTTAGCTTTCCTTTCTTTCCGAACCTCATCCATCCTTTCCAAGGGAATCCCTATAATAGCACTAGGTCCCCTACTTCCTATTCTTTGTCCTTTCATGTCAAATCAACATACTTCTTATGTCCATTTTGGGCTACTACCAGCCGTCCTCTGATTAGATCTATTATATCCTTGATCCTTTGGACTACTGCGGGTCCGAGCATCTTGCGCTCTACAATCTTCATCCTAACATAAGGGAGATCGACATTGTCTTCCCTCAAAGATCTCATAAGGCGACATCTCGATAATGACATATGATCTATTGTCGTAAGAAAACTCAATCTGTGATAAATGATCATTCCAAATTCTTTCAAGTCTATTGCACAGACTCTCATTATAGCTTCTAGCACTATAGCTTTCGCTTCCCGATACTCATTCTTTTTTAGTTCATAAGCGTTACTATCTTTCGTACATAATACTATTCTGGCTATACTTTTGCTCGTTAGCGTTCTATAACCTTTTAATAAACGCGTCAACCTTAGCATCACGAACGCGTTAGATTCACGTGCTTAAATATTTTTGCTATTCCGTCCATCATTCTATGGACCCATGCTCTTCCTCGAGCTTATACACAATCACCTTTGAAACTCCCTCGACATCGAAAATCGAATCTGGGATCTCATTCTAAACATCATCGTTACCAGAATTCTATGCTTGCACCGCAACCTTCCTCGTATAGTAATACGACTCTCTATTGATAAGAAGGAATAAGTATTCAATAGATAGATAATCTACTTAATTAGTCTATCAATGATAACTTATACACCACCACGACCCGATTAGTGGTACTCAATCTCAACATCCATTCCAATACAACTCTCACGGTTATAAGTAATCGGCTCATTACTCGTAGATACATTCCTGCCTTACTATGGTCCACCGTTGACCTACTATAGTCATTCATTTTCCATGAAGCCTTAATAGCTAACCATACGGATTCCATACCTGCCGTATCGGATTCTTCTGAGGAGGTAACATAATTACAATTCATGATTCATGAAGAACACTTTAGATCCTGATGTACATACATGACATGAAGCAGATAAAATTGCAGAAGAGTTTCAATCAAAGCAACGATAGCAGGCTAATACCATTATTAACCATATTTCTTTACTGGGAGACATGAATCTCAAAGGTTCATTTAGTCATTTCGTAACATGGTCCTGGCTTATCTCAAGATAGTACCTTCTAAGATAGATAGCCCGCTCATGGCGATTACACGAATTAAACCTTTACCAAACTACTATTACGGTTGGGTATTGCACAGTCATCAGAAGGAATGTCAATCTTTCAAACCATAATACAACCTTCACGGAATTAACCATTAT
Source organism: Apium graveolens (assembly GCF_009905375.1). NCBI lineage: Eukaryota > Viridiplantae > Streptophyta > Magnoliopsida > Apiales > Apiaceae > Apium > Apium graveolens. The sequence continues at coordinate 158,696,775 of NC_133649.1, read as the reverse complement.
CACTGTATTCCTCTGGTACGAGCGCCGATAATTGTTCTCTTACACTTAAAGTGTTGGCCACCTCCTTGGCCTTTCCTGATAGTAAAATTTCCTTACAATCAATGTCGTTTGAACGATCTCCAACTAAATTTTCTACCTCATTTCCAATCACTGCTTGTGTGAAGATGTTTTCCTTAAAATCTGATGAGTAAAAAAAAATATCACCATTTTTCCATAAGTTATTACCTCAGTCTTTAGAGGTTAATCATTGTCACGACTGACTCTCGATCATACTTAGGACGTCTCTTATCTTGGGTCCTTCTTGTTTTCACCATTCTTGACCTTCGTTGGGTTCAATCTATACTTTCTCATGGTTTAACATGTGCCCCACTTGGCATTATTATAATTACATCACATTTCCTTTATCAAAATTTCTATTCTTGAGAATTTTGAATATTACCTTTTTCCTTGTAAAACCTCTAAGGTTATCCTTAAATTCTTCATCCGGTACTCCCTAGGTACGTGGCATATCAAGATACCATTTACTAATACTAGAACCATTGTTTAAGTACTTCTGAAAAATTTCTCTACTGATCTTTAAAGGTTGTTGTTACCTTAATCCTTTCCAATTCATACTGTCAAAACTCATACTATCCCTATTAAGGGTGAAATGGCAACCTTTATGCATTCCCCTAGGGTTCATCTTAAGTTATCGAAGTTATATCCTTAATTCCACCTTTAAAAAGGTACTTGCATCCTTCCATGGATAAATCAAGTGATATATCTTTGATAGATTATCTTATTCAATCATTCCCACCTCGATAGTCTATACCAATTTCACAATAGCATCCTTATTCAAACTTAGGTCAACCCTTATTGCCTTCAAAAGATAACAAAGGTAACCCGCTTTTCTTTCCTAATTTGGTAATGACAACAGGGATGTTCTGGAAGATATTGGTCATGTTCAACGTGAACTTCTTCTTAATAATTCCTCATTTACTTTTGTTATTTATCTCAACAGTCATCTCAATGTTGGGATATCTTTCATACCTGGCATCTCCCTTTCTCGGTATCATGCCCCCGGTCTTACACTTCACATTCTTGAAGGTCACTTCCTTCATTCAATTTTATTAATTTCTTACTTTCTTGTCTCCTCAGTCTATCTGCATCTCATTATTTATCCTTTAAACTATCTCAAGGTTTCCTCGAATCCTCCCAACTTACAGGGGATAAACTATATGTATCTCTTATGCCTTCAACCATCAACTTTAACTCATGGTGAATTACCCTCATCCTGACGATTACATACTTTTCTATTTCTATTGCTACGAGTCTTTAGGGTTTCCTCATGCCCAACTCCCTTATCATTTTTCAAACTCTACTGCCTTTATATTCCTTTCCACTTCAGTTTCTTTTTATTTTCCTTTCTCTTATCATTATTTCATGAACCAACACAACATAAGCATTGATTTCAAACATCCCGTCATTCTGGATTTGTGGCCTCAGAACGAATCTTGACAACTTTTACAACTTAGATTCATAATTCATCATACTCGTCTGCCTTTGTTCTGGCTCTAAAGCTTTTACACTATCTCCATAACCTTGGGAAGTACTTTCCTGAAAACAATTGACTGAACTTAAATCAGTTTATTATAATCTCTTGCTCCGTGCCTTCCTTGGCCTTTCACCAGCGGGTGGCCTCTCTCTTAGGAGGGTAAGTGACAAAAACAGTCTTTTGTGATTCGCCAATCATTTAGAATCTCAAATGATTCCTATATTTCCTTTAGCCAGGCTCTTGCCTCGACTGGGTCAGCTTGTTCCTTGGAACTCTGAGAGCTTAGCGACTTAAAGGTCCTGAAAGAATTTCTCACCGCATTGTTTCCTTAGGGTGGTGGTTGGGGATAATAGTCCAAGTTCTGTCTAGAAAGGTCCATTAATTATCGTATAGGAGTACCGTCTCGGGTCTCCTTTCCTTACTCGACTTCTGTTTCCTTAGTCTAAACATTCCCTCCTCCTGCCCATAATCGGGGTCATCCTACATGTTTTAAATCCTCATTTTCCACTTCATTATGTTGTGGGTTCCTTCTATCTTGATGGCGACCTCCCTGACTATCACGTTCAGGTTTTGCTTTAAATCTTATTCCTCAAACTAGCTTTCATCTAAGATCTCATCTTTAAGCTCTTAAACGTTTGGAACCCAAATTCTGTAGGAATACCTCGTTATTCCCTTATCATCTTTCTAGGTATTAATCTCTTCTCCAATCATTGGTACTCTGCCTCTATTTATCACTTTTTTTCTTGGCGCAATATGATCTTCTCCAATAATTTGGGCTGTATTGCAATCTCAAACAGCTTTTCGGTACCGGCTCCGGTTACCTTCACTTCTATTTCCATTTTCTCAAAATCTCTTATAAACTTTCCCAAAGACATTATCATCTTGAGTCTCTCCTTTTTACTAAGGGCATCAGCCACCACATTGGCTTTCCCCGAATGATAAAGAATCTCCCAATCATAATTCTTGATTAGCTCTAACCGCCTCCTCTGGCGTATGTTGAGCTCTTTCTACGTAAAAATGTACTAGAGCTCCTATGGTTTGTATAAATCTTGCACTTCTCTCCATACAAGTAGTGCCTCCAATCTTTAGGGAAAAACTATTTCCACGAGCCCAAGCTCATGGGTGGGGATATCGAATTTTATATTCCCTTAATTGTCTTGACGCGTACGCGATTACCTTGTTGTGCTGTATAAGAAGCACCCTAATTCCTTATGCGAAGCGTCACTATACATCACAAAATCTCCTTTTCCATCCGACAACGCCATCAAACGGGCCGTCACCAATCTTTGCTTCAGTTCTTAAAAGCTGATCTAGTATTTTTCTGTCCATTCGAACTTCTCAGTCTTACGAGTAAGCCGCGTTAAAGGGGCTACTATCTTTACAAACTTGAACGAACCTCCGGTAGTGACCGACCAATCCTACCTCTGGTAGTCGCCCTAACCATGGTTATTGTGACGGCCTCAACCCCGGGGTCAGGAGTTGACGTCACTAAACACCATTACCAAAAATATAAACAACAGAATTATTATTAAAATATACTAACTTGACCCCAAACCAAGATCCGATCCAGGTTCAAGTATAATTCAGGTTCTCATTATTACAAACTCTTAATTCACTATCTAAGACACACTACTTTATTCAGCAACTCTTCAGACCTCATGGTCTGATACAAACTACCTCATAGGAGCCAGGACCAGTAGGGGCGGGAACACGGGTCGGTCTGACTGATCTTCTAGGCATCTGCGCAATGTACATAACAGTTTGCAAGGGTGAGCATAATCGCTCAGCAGTACCAAATATGAATAACAGATTAAAACAGTAATGTAACAATAATGGGAACAGAGCTGTAATCAAGATATCAACATTTTATAATGATAATCAAAGTAACTGGATATCACTAATTAGCATGCTTTGTGAAAACAACATTATAGTGTGCTGCGTAATACCAGAGTCCAATTTTAGCATGCTAATCATTTTATAAAACCGTTGTATCAATCAATCATGCTTTCATATAATTCACAAATCCCAATCAGATACATAGCGGATATGTGAAGACAGCTGATCAGGCTATCAACACCACACGGCTCTAACTGTCATCCCATTTACCTGTTCCGGAACTCAGAGACTAGCTAGGTCTCTGACCTGCTGGATTAATCGGTTTTATAATGCGCGCAACCGAATTAGCCTCTTACGCCACCTCAATAGGCCTATTCTGGCCCCAATGTATCCCATATCTGACCGTTTTATCCAGTTTTCAAAACACTTGTACCTATCTCCTTTCAAAACCATTTATTTAACCAGCACACATATAAAAATCCAGTTCGCAAATCATTTCATTCGAGATAGGTACCTTTCGAAGTTACTTTTCCCCAAAACAATTCGAAAACAGTGATTTATAACTACAGAGGATACGTAACTTAAAACGTTTCTGTTCCATTACAAGAATAAAACATTTAGCTACTCATATACACTGAACCATAAAAGAATGGTCAGGGGTACTTGCCTTGCAACGCTTTACAAACCCTAATAGCTTTCACGCTGACTTTGATCCTGGAACAACTCGACTGGGATCTACAATTACATAATACCCTAATTAGTTATACCGACATGCTTGATATCCTCAAATCCTAATAACCCAAATCCGACAACCCGACTCGTATTATTATTATACACATAAACATGTAATCACATCTCTCGAGCATAAATAGGGATAACACGTAACACATAATTATGTACGATTATAAATATATTTTTTAGAAAATTTTGGCAGCAACTTCTTTATTTATAAGACTACCCGTCAATTATAATCGACATCAATAATTCTCAACAATTCACAACATTATTCCGTACAATCCAACACCAATAAAAATTTTACTATTTAAACCCAAACATATTTTACATAATTATTTTATTTTATTTATTTATAGAATTTAGGACTCAGAACATCGTCATCACCGTCCACCGTTGACTCACCGAAGTTCATCGTCAACGGCGGCACAATTTATTGGCGCTCGATATAATACGGGTTCCCAAATAAATCATACCGATTATTTGAAAATCATTTCCAACACGAATAATTAATATCACGAATATTAATCAATAATTCCCTGCAATAATGGAATTTAAACAAAATTAAAATCTGCAATAAACCAACCCAACAGAACATAAACAGCCCACCAAAATCCAAACCACAAGCCCAACAGTTAACATAACTGTAAGGCCCAACACAAAACCAAGGCCCGAATGAACAAGCCCAGCAAAATAACCCAACTAAACAAACCACAAAAATGAACAGGAACCCAGCCGCACACACGCGCAGCGCGTGCAGCAGCACCAACACACAACTGCACCACTGCACAGGTAACATACGCGCCACCGCGCCATACACACACACACACGCACATACACACAGGGCACACACGTATATATATATATATATGTATACCAACTGTATAAATCAAAGTCAAGCCAACCGGAAAACAGGGGTGCCTCACCGGAGGAATCGTCGGAAAAACAAAGAAACGAAGAGAAGGAAGTCACACAGAGAAGAGAGATTTCGAGGAGAGAGATGAGCGATTAACTCAACTGCAAGAGAGAAGAACAAGGCTCTCTTTCGGAAATAACAGAGAAGGAAAAGAAAATGAGGCGTGGACACGTATCTGTTAATTGGATACGTGTCAATTTCTTTTTATAAGATTTTGACACGTATCCCAGATATACCCGGGAACTGCAATTTTGTCCCGAAACTGAATTTAAAGAAATAAGTTGCGATTAAAACAACCTCCGAAAAATTACGAAAACATCGCTAAACTATTATAAATATCCCGAAATAAATAAAAATATAAATTTTGAAATTTTTAAACAATTTTTAAGGTACACTTTATACCCGCTTTTTAACCAATAACGAAACAACGCGCGGGTTAAACGATTTCCGAAAATTTCCAAAATAATTTTAAAATTCTCAGAATAATACGAACTTAATAAATTATAAGTTTCATAATTTTAAAGATTCCCATAATTAAATATGGATTTTAGCATTTAACACACTCAAAAAATCATTTAAAAATGAATAATTAACGAAATATTGATTTCTCAATTTTATAAAGTCCTAAAAATAATTATTGAAATTATAAAATTAGAAAACCAATTTTAAAGACAACCCAAATATTTATGGAATTAAAATTACCATAAAATCACTTTTGCAAGTGAAATAAAATCATATAACTCGCCAATAAATCACATAATTCCAATTCCACATATTAACAAATCATAAATAATTAAATAACAATCAGTAACTGCTGCCAAAATCAATACACATCTTTTATTTATTTACTTAAACTTTTATTACACTTCCAAATATTAGAAATAAAATAAAAATACACGAGTCGTTATATTCCTTCCCCCTTAAAAAAATTATGTCCCCAGAATCTAATTTAACTAAACAAATGAGGATATTTATCAAGCATGTCTGACTCCAATTCCCAAGTAGACTCTTCTACTCGAGGATTTCTCCACAAAACTTTTACTATAGGAATCGATTTATTCCTAAGGACTCGTTCTTTACGGTCTAAAATTTGGACCGGTTGTTCCACATAAGACAAATCTGGTTAAAGATCAATCGGTTCGTATTCTATGACTTGATTCGAATTAGGGACATAGGATCTTAAACATAGACACGTGGAATACATTATGAATGTGCTGCCACTGCGGGGGTAACGCTATCTCATAAGCAACCTTTCCTACTTTCTTCAAAACCTCAAAGGGTCCTATGAATCTAGGGCTAAGTTTACCCTTCTGACCAAATCGTACTAACCCTTTCCAAGGCGATATTTTTAGTAACACCAAAGCTCCTATCTCAAAGTCCATGTCTTTTCTATGCAAATCTGCGTATTTTCTTTGTCTATCTTGAGCTGCTTCCAATCTTTTCCGAATCAACACTATGGCATCTCTAGTTTGCTGAACCAACTCAGGGCCTAACACTTTCTTTTCTCCTACCTCATCCCAGTACAATGGTGATCTACACTTTCGTCCATACAAAGCTTCATAAGGTGGCATCCCTATACTGGCATGGTAGCTGTTATTATACGAGAACTCAATCAAAGGTAGGTGCTCATCCCAATTACCCTTAAAATCTAGAACACAGACTCTCAACATATCCTCTATGGTCTGAATCGTCCTCTCACTTTGGCCATCCGTCTGAGGATGATAGGCGGTGCTCATATTCAATTTCATTCCTAGGCACTCTTGGAATTTAGTCCAAAACCTAGAATTAAATCTAGGGTCTCGATCCGACACTATAGAAACAGGAACTCCATGTTTGGTAACTATCTCATCCAAGTATAACTTCACTAGCCTTTCCAACGGATACCTCTTATTAATCGGAAGAAAATGCGCCGACTTAGTCAATCTATCAATGATTACCCAAATAGCATCATGATTCACTCTCGTCTTTGGTAATCCCACTACAAAATCCATAGCAATGTCTTCCCATTTCCATTGGGGAATCTCCAAAGGTTGTAACAATCCACTCGGTCGTTGATGCTCTGCTTTCACCGTCTGACACACGTGACATTTACTTACCCAATTGGCAATATCTTTCTTCATTTGCCACCAAAAATTTCTCTTCAAATCCTGATACATCTTGGTACTACCAGGGTGGATAGAAAACCTAGAGTTATGTGCTTCCTGCAATACCTCGTTCTTCAACTCTGTTACATCAGAAATCCAAACTCTGGACAAAAACCTATACAAACCTTGACTATCTTTTTGAGTACACAACTCTTCTCCTGTCAAAGTATCCAACTCTTGTTCCATAACTCCTTCCTGACATCTTCTAATCTTTTCCATCAAGGCCGGATGGAAAGTAATTTCGTATAGTTGCTCTTGACTTCCGTTAGATCTTCGAACTTCAATTTCCATTCTTTCTAAGTCTCGTGCCAACTCTTCCGCAATCTTAATCATATTCAGCCTTTCCTTTCTACTTAAGGCATCAGCCACTACATTGGCTTTACCTGGGTGATAATTAATTGAACAATCATAGTCCTTAATCAACTCCAACCACCTTCTCTGTCTCATGTTCAGATCTTTCTGCGTGAATATGTACTTCAGGCTCTTATGATCGGTGTAAATATCGCATTTCTCTCCATACAAATAGTGATGCCATAACTTTAAAGCAAATATTATAGCCGCCAATTCAAGGTCATGAACTGGATATTTTTTGTTCGTGAGGCTTTAGTTGTCTGGAGGTATACGCAATCACTTTGTCATGCTGCATTAACACACATCCCAATCCTTTCAGAGAAGCATCACTATAAATTATAAAGTTTCCCGTCTCATCTGGAAATGCTAACACTGGAGCCGTCACTAGTCTTCGTTTTAACTCCTGAAAACTCTCTTCACACTTTTCCGTCCAAACGAACTTCTCATTCTTCCTGGTCAACTTGGTTAGTGGGGATGCAATCTTCGAGAAATCTTTCACAAACCTTCGATAATATCCTGTTAATCCAAAAAAACTTTTTATTTCCGTTGGTGTCTTCGGTTGCTCCCATTTTGATACGGCTTCAATCTTTACCGGGTCTACTTTGATACCTTCTTTACTTATTACGTGACCAAGGAACTGTACTTCCGTCAGCCAAAACTCACACTTAGAAAACTTAGCATACAATTGCTTTTCTCTTAACTTTTGAAGGGCAATCTGCAGATGCACCGAGTGATCTTCTGGATGCTTCGAGTATATGAGGATGTCATCAATAAATACAATAATAAACTTATCCAGATACTCCTTGTATACCCTATTCATCAAATCCATAAAAGCCGCTGGCGCATTCGTCAATCCAAACGACATTACTAGAAACTCGTAATGGCCATACCTTGTTCGAAATGCAGTCTTGGGGATATCCTCGGGCTTTATCTTCAATTGGTGGTAGCCAGATCTTAAATCAATCTTTGAGAAGTAACATGCGCCTTTAAGCTGATCAAACAAATCGTCGATTCGTGGCAAGGGATACTTATTCTTTATTGTCAACTTGTTTAACTCTCTATAATCAATGCACAATCTCATGCTTCCATCCTTTTTCTTCACAAATAACACTGGAGCACCCCACGGGGAAACACTGGGTCGAATAACTCCTTTATCCAATAATTCCTGAAGTTGCTTAGCCAATTCTTTCATTTCCATCGGGGCCATTCTATATGGAGCCTTAGAAACTGGTTCAGCTCCAGGTACCAAATCAATGGAAAACTCTATCTCACGATCAGGTGGCAATCCTGGTAATTCTTCTGGAAAAACGTCAGGGAATTCTCTTACTATAGGTATTTTATCCAAAATAGGGGTCTCTTTCTTCGTATCCACAACATGAGCCAAGTACACTTCACATCCTTGTCTCAACAATCTTCTTGCTTGCATCACTGAGAGAATCTTTCTATCTTGTCTCTGCCCTTGATAACTGATCCTTCTATTATCTGAGGTGTAAATAACAACTCTCTTTTTCTTACAATCAATATTTGCCATATATCGAGACAACCAATCCATACCTAAAATAACATCAAAGTCTCCCAACTCGAAGGGTATTAAGTCAACAGGGAACATATACCCCGAAATCTCTAGGGAACAACTAGGATAAAATTGTTTTACAGGTACTTTATCTTTATTAGCCACTTCTATAATTAAGGGTTCATCTAAGTCTTCTAGCATCAATTGCATTTTATTCACACAATTCACAGATATAAAAGATTTGGACGCTCCCGAATTAAACAAAACGTTAACAGGTACGGAATTAAGAATAAGCGTACCTGCCACCACATCAGAGTCATGAACTGGAGACTTCTGGGTCATCTTAAAAGTCCTAGCTCTCGCAGTTGTGGTTGCTGGTCCTTGGGACACACTCTTTCCAACATTACCTTGAGTCACTGACTTGCAATTCCTAGCTATGTGTCCCACTTTGCCACAACTAAAACAAGTAACTCCTTGAATCTCAGACTTACACTCCGTGGAATAGTGACCTTTCTGTCCACACTTAAAATAATTAATATTCTCTCGGCACTGTCCACTGTGCTTTTTCCCACACGTCTTACAATCAACTACTAGCTTACTCATCCTCGTCGGGGCAGAGTTAACTGATGTTGTACCGGGCTTAAGTTGGGGAAAGTTCTGCCCTTTAAACTTTTTATTCTTATTCTTTCCAAACCAATGCTGGAACTTTCGACTTGCTATTCCTGATTCTGACTTTGCAGGTCCACTTTCAAATTTCCTTTTCTTTTCACCCTGCTCCTTTGCAGCTAACTTCTGATCACTCTCTATCACCAGGGCAGCTTGAACTACCGAAGTATATGTCTTGAGTTGTAAGGCTACAACTCCACTTCTTATTTCTGGCTTCAACCCTTGTTGAAACTGCTTCGCTCGTTGGGCTTCTGAACTCACATATTTCGGTGCTATACGGGCCAACTCCGTAAACTTCGCTTCATATTCCGTAACACTCCTATTTCCTTGTTTCAACTCCAAAAATTCCATCTCCATTTGACTTTGGAGACAGGCTGGAAAGTATTTTTCCAAAAACAATTCTGTGAATCTGGCCCAGGGAACTGGACCTTCTCCTTCTAGGGCTCGCGTAGATTCCCACCAATAATTCGAATCATTCCTCAGAAAATAACTAGCATAATCAGTCTTTAAATCCTCACTTACCTTAGTGAGCGCGAACGCCTTTTCCATTTCCTTTAACCATATCCTGGCAGCAACAGGATCTACCTCTCCTTTAAACTCCGGGGGCTTCACTGCTTGAAAAGACTTAAAACTAACACCTTGATTTGCCCCTCTCATCTCATGCTGCTGTTGGATTTGTAGTTGTTGTTGTTGGATTTACTGTTGTTGTTTCTGTATTAGCTGTTGTTGTTGTTGTTGTTGCTGTTGCAATTGTTGCTGCTGTTGCTGGAATTGTTGTTGCTGTTGGGCCAGCTGTACAGTCTGCTGACGCAACAAGTTCATCAAATCACTCATGGAAGGATCCCCTGCAGATTCGTTATTGGGCTGAGAATTTTTCTTTGGTGGCATCTCCTGAAACATGATAGTCATATATAAGAAAATGGATTGCTCCAGCAGTTTATATGTATGCATCAGGAGAGCGTTGCCACTAAGACAATATTCTCATCCCTCATTATAATTGGATCTGTCCTGAGTGAATGATTATAATCTAAAAATGCCAGCAACAGAAACAACAATAATAATAACAACAATAATAGCAACGCACAATATATAAAAACTGAACAATAATATAAAGCAGCTGAACTACAGTAACCAACAGAATCCAACTAGTACAACTAAAAATCCAAATACAAAGAACCATCCGAATACACGCCAAAATTGGCTGTCATAACAGCCTCGCCTACTACAAACTATCACAACATAATGTACATATATAAAGTAAACAACTACAGAACTCCTAGAAGTCAACTCTGAGCTATGCATCCCCCTACTGCAGCTCTATCTAGTCTCTACCACTGCCACCAATGGAACCTAGCTCCAACACTAGCCAGTTCACTAGGTCCTGATACTGCACCGCTCTGAACTCTGAGCTAATGAAACGGTCAACAGATCTAGCCCTCTCTACAACCATCTGGGTCAATGCTCTCACACGGGCTCGCACCTCAGGGGAAGGGGCAGAAATACCCTGAAATGGTGCAATAGGTACGTGGTCCAACTGGGCAGCAAACTCTGGACTCTGATCTCTGATAAAGGAAGTATTCACCGCCCTATGCACATGATAAGGGATCGGTGAAGAAATACCACTAGGGGCCACAGGAGGTGCCGGAGGTCTCATCATGGAAGAACGGGGACCGCAGCAGGGAGGAAAATCCCTGACAGCAGACACAGACCTACGTACCCAACGGGGACGAGGACCAGATCTAGGGATGTCTCGATGCACAAAAGAAGGGACTGGTGGAGGAGGCATAGGGGTCTCCTCGGCAACAGCATCAAGGGGTTTCTCCGAATCTGAGCTATCCGAATCAGAAGCCCGAGATGGAGAACTCGAAATCGCAATAGGCCACTGCCAATATAATAAATATACAGGCAAGACACAACCAGGTCAAGGCAATTCTATCAAAACATTTAATAGATGCCAGGGTAACACCGTCGGAACCCTCGACTGACTCTAAAGGTTTGCTCCTCTATATGAGTTGCTGACTCACACTTAAAGACTCACGTTATTACCTACTTGACACAATCCCTAACCTGAATCAGGGACTTGAACCTGTAGCTCTGATACCAACTGTGACGGCCTCAACCCCGGGGTCAGGAGTTGAAGTCACTAAACACCATTACCAAAAATATAAACAACAGAATTATTATTAGAATATACTAACTTGACCCCAAACCAAGATCCGATCCAGGTTCAAGTATAATTCAGGTTCTCATTATTACAAACTCTTTATTCACTATCTAAGACACAGTACTTTATTCAGAAACTCTTCAGACCTCATGGTCTGATACAAACTACCTCAGAGGAGCCAGGTCCAGTAGGGGCGGGAACACGGGTCGGTCTGACTGATCTTCTAGGCATCTGCGTAATGTACATAACAGTTTGCAAGGGTGAGTATAATCGCTCAGCAGTACCAAATATGAATAACAGATTAAAACAGTAATGTCACAATAATGGGAACAGAGCTGTAATCATGATATCAACATTTCATAATGATAATCAAAGTAACTGGATATCACTAATTAGCATGCTTTGTGAAAATAACATTATAGTGTGCTGCGTAATACCAGAGTCCAATTTTAGCATGCTAATCATTTTATAAAACCGCTGTATCAAGCAATCATGCTTTCATATAATTCACAAATCCCAATCAGATACATAGCGGATATGTGAAGACAGCTGATCAGGCTATCAACACCACACGGCTCTAACTGCCATCTCATTTACCTATTCCGGAACTCAGAGACTAGCTAGGTCTCTGACCTTTTCGGAGTTGTTCTGTGCTTCTAGGTCTTCTCCTTGGTATCCCAATCTTCCCGGATGATGAAAACCTTTTTTTTAAGTATATATACGCCCCTAGTGGACCTGGACCCCTAAAATCGTCAAATTCCACTCAAAAAAGGCTTTTTCAGCGAAATCAGTGACCAGCCGCATCTTGGGCGGGGCGCTCAGCTTTCCGGGCGGCCGCTCAGCTCTCCTGAGCGGGCGCCCAAGCACCTTCTGGAAAAATTTCTGATGAATCTTGTTTTGGCCATAACTTGAGTTCTACTCGTCAGAATTAGGAGATTCAACTGCCCACACGAAGCTATTGAGATTCTCGACATCTTGAATATGGCATTGGCTTCCAATTCTGATAACTTTTTATCATAATTCCTTTAGAAGCTCTTTTCTTCATATAACTGATACCTGAAATGCAATAACACAAAAACACATCAAAATACCAACAACTTGAGTTCAAAACACCAATTTAAGCTTGTAATAAAGCGTTCCAAGTGGATATAAAATCCACTTATCAGCTTCAATCTTGCTCAATTGTTCGATTCTTGTTATAATCATTTAATGCACTCTCTAGTCGAGAACTCTTTCCTCAAAATTCTAATTCCCTGAAATTTTTCTCAGGCTTCTCAACTTGTCTTGAATCTTGAATGCCTAACTTATTTGCATTCAAATATTTTCATTATTCTACCAGCCACTTGAAGAATTCCTTATTCTTGAGCTAATAGTTAAATAACTTGAAAGGCCTTAGAATGCAATTTCATAAATCCACTTTACCTAACATCAACCATACGATTGCCTATCTAGACCTCAAATTCTGTATGAGATATTATTCCTACACCAAACATGAGTTGCTAAAGCCCAATCTAGCCCACTACGTTGTCTTTCGAATCGAATCACATATGTATCTTTCTTATTATGTAAACACTTCAGTTTTTATGCTTTTTCCGTGTTACAGTTGAAATCACCCACTATACAAACATGTTCGTCTTCATATTATGATAATATACCACCAAGTTCATTCCAAGTATCAAATTTATTTTGATATCTTAAAGGATTATAAATATTTATGTAATTTACAAGTAGAGACTTTAAAAAGGAAACCTCTGGCCTAAATCCAAGATATTTTTTCCCAAAACCAAAGATAATGCACTATTATCCTAATTCATCGCTAAACCACCAGATAACCATCTAGACGGAGATGAGAGCCATGAATGATTAACAAGGTCCTAAATTATATTTTATGTATTATCATCAATGTGTTCATACTTAATTTCGTGTGTGAAGACAAACAGAGGATTACTTTTTATGACCAACCTCCTTCGGTTTCTTTTAGTTTTATCATTACATATGCCTTTAATGTTCAAACCCAAATTGATATTCTCTTTATAAAACTAAAAAATATCAATTATCAGTATAATGTATTAGAACTTGAATGACTTACTTATCATTTTCACACCTTGCCCTATTTTAGCGATTGCAGATTCCCTGTCCTTATCTCGTATCAAACCCATAGGGACACATGTTTAAAATACCTATGTCGCAAAGTCCCTTGACCGACTAAGAATTAAATTTTTATTAGCATTATCCATTCCTAAACCCTCCTTTGTCATCAATGAATTACTTAATTTTAATCTCTTCTGACTTTTGTATGGTCTACCCTTGTTCCTTCCAACATTAAGTTTTGACAATTTAGCTTAAATGGCTACTTCATTTTTCCTCCAACCATGTAATATTCAGATTCAATTCATTCATTGCTTTTTTATAGGTTGCATGAATGTTATGATCGTTAAGTCCCCTAGAAATAAAGTCACTAGAAGTTGACTCTGAGTTATTCCTAACTTTCCAATTTATGTTGTTCCCCTTGTCATTGGAATTAATGGTGTTCACCTCTAGATTAACCCCTTCATTGATATTGATGCTAATATGATAATCATCTTGATTCTCCATGTGATTGTCCTCTAAAGAGTTAGTTTCATCACTATTTTCTTGATCTTGTTGAGTTGTATATATAGAGTCTAACACGTCTGATGGAAAATTGTAATACTAATATTTTCATGCTACCCCTTCATATAATCCATAAGTATAATTGATGTGGTTTCTTTTATCTTTATCCAATAGTTTTCCATTCTACCAACATTTTAATGGTTTTCTCAATAGTATCAACTCTCCATGTGGATATGCGTAGTTTTAGTCCTCTAAACCTAGAGGTCTTGGTTCCTCAGTGATAGATGACCCCAACCTTCAACTATTTGCACCCAAGTATCCTTGTTCGATGTTGTTATTGGAAGCCCTGCACACTAAATCCATATAACTCTTGGAACAATCAAGTCTGTTATTAACACTTCCTTTATGATTGGGAAGAACTGCTTTAATATGTTTATATCACAATTGATCAAGTCTTCTTTTGTAATAAATATCAGTAGAGATTTTCTATGTGAAATACCTCTAACATACACTCCATTGACATTATGAATATTTATTCTTGCAAAAGATTCGCTCAATCCCGTCTCCATCTTTTTTGCAACTTTTAGTGCTAGCTTGCTGCCCATGAACAATTCACCATTAAATGAATTAATGAGTCCTTCAACTAGGAATCTATTGTCCACTACTACTAGAAAACTAGTGCGGAAAATTGTATCTCTCTGCTTTGGCAAAACTATGTCTTTTATCTTATTATTCCTGTTGAAATAGACCCAGATGTCCTATTTACGGGCCTCTGTTGAAATATTATGCGCCGTCACATGTATACTTCTCCAATTGATATTTTCAGATTATTTCACCCCAATTATTTCACTTCGTGGTGTGACTGTCCTGAGCTACTTTGCACCATGTCTGCATAAGGTCCATTACACACGATGAAGTTTCTTGAGTTTTCTTCTCTGATTAGTACATCATTCACTTTCCTCCAATATTTTGTCCTCACTTAATACCATTGATTACTAGCTTGATTACTCCTGCTGTAATAAAGTGTTTTCTGGTATTGACTTTTGCACAAGTGCTATTAATATTTGAAATTTGAAATGTGTTTCTCTCTTTACTCACACTCTCTTTAGCAATTTTTAAAAATAAGCTAGGTATTCTTGTACCATTTATATTTTAGATATGTTATAAAAAAGATTTTGAAGAAAATAAGACATAAATGAACCAATCAATCAAATATAATCGGTATATCCCGCTTATCGCAGGGTCTGGAGAGTGTACGATGTACGCAGCCTTATCCTCATTCTTATGAATGAATTTGGTGTTTTCAGAAATACTCCAGACTTGTATATGCAAGACCCTATTTAAAAAATGGAGAGACTTAATTACCGCCAAAGACCCCTATTTGTGTGTGTAGAAGATATAAGAAGTGAAAAATAACGATATAACATATATACTAGTAAAATAATAACAATATTAAAGAAATAAAAATTCTATCAAATAATATGGGAATTAATTGATACAAACCTATACCCAAAAATTATGGGAACTGACGAAGCAAATTCTTGAAGTTTTTTACATATCTTCCCCTAGGTTGAATAGTGTGCCAACAAAACCATTTGGTTTGGTACGTCCCGTAATAAAATTAAATCTTCTGTTTGCCACAATGCCCGAATGTAGTTTCAAAAACCTATTCCAAGCAATTGACACGAAATGAGATTTTTTTTCATGATATGATGCAGTATAATCGAAATGGATCAATATTATGAAAATAGAATAAGCTTTAAAAATAATAATTTATTAAAATTAAAGAAAAATGGTGAAAGAAAACCATCGTGTTTTGTGCTTTTTCAAGTGGCCATTTTTTAAATGTCCGATAAAATATGAAATACATCCAATTTAAAATATTTTACATTTTTCATGTTCTAGTAGTTGCATTATTTATTTATTATTTGTACAATGGTCAACAATACATGGTTATAATTATTTTTAGGTATGAAATATTAGAAATCTCTTTGGTTGATATTGAAAAAAAAATATTTGGTTTTATTAAGTATTCAAAGCAAAATAACTTTAAAACAATGACCAAAATGTCACCTAGTCATTATGCGTGGGCCGATATCTCATTCTTAAAACTGGGGCCCTAATGCCTGTCCAGTGTCCAGACTAATATTTGACAGGCATATTCTTATTCACCATTAACAATTATATACATACTTGTATACACACCTCTTTGGATATGCATAATTGATCAATATATATCAAACTTGAACTTACTTGCGGACATCTATTTCCTATGCTACAGTCCTTCTTCTTATTATTTTCGATATCTAATTCACCAACTAGGGGGCACTCCTTTTTTTATACAGCATCTTAATTTCAGCTCCCCGTTAATGCAAAACATATAATCTAAAACCCTAATTAAGAAAAAGTGTAAACAATAGTACAAAGTTGACCTTTTATGTCGGTTAAATAGGTCATATTCATCGACAAATTGACGACGTAAAAAAGAGGTGTATATAATAACCATTTTTATGTTGGCTAAAAAGGCGACGTATAATGTTGTATATACGTCAATTATAAAACTGACGTAAAGGAGCAAAAAGCCGACATACAATGATTGATTAAATTAAAATATTAATTATTGCACACTTTAAATTACAACCACAATATATATAAATTCTTGATACACTTAACCATATTATATATTTTAACACATGTCATACATCATAACTAATGACATAATAAAGTATCCATTTCAAATTTTCTTCAAGATCAGACCATACTCCCCCTTAGCAGCGCTAATACAAAATTGTGTGACTCAAGAATCTCTGGACTTTACGAGCTCGAGAAATAGAAAGTGTTCCATCTTCACTTAGCTCATTCATTCCAAAAATGGCAATAATATCTTGAAGATTCTTTCAAGTTTGGAGGACCTTTTGTACACTGCAAGCAGTATTGTAGCACTCTTCACCAAAGATACAAGGAATAAGCATGAGTGATATTGACTCAAGGGGATGAACAAAGGGATACATAGCAAGCTCAGTTATCTGCAAGCAATAGGAATAACATATTGAGAAATATATATTTAGGGAGTGCATCAGTTGTCTTATTCAACCAAATGATAACAAAACTGCAGAGACAATACTGTGGTGGCATCCAAATGGGCAATTATGGTGGTGGATGCTGAAAGGAATATGTCCTAAGTCCAATCATATATTAGGATTTAGGAATAACTCTTTATGTAATCTGTTTTGATTTCATTGATTTTAATAAAAGACTTGTTTTGTTTTTATTACGGGCTCTATCTATTTAAGTGTTTAAATAAGATATACCATAGTTTAGAGTAAAGCTTTTTATGGATTATGATGAGATCATAATAGTGAGACCTAAAAAGATGATAACTCTAAACTTAAATAGTTCCTGGTCATAGGATTACTAACTGGTAATTAATAATCCGCAAAGATCGGTATATACTATGATTGCTTCATTATGAAGGATGTCTGTTCTCATAGACATTTGTGTGGTGACACTATAGCTAGTATGTAGGTGCTTATTATGGAATAAGTTCACTGAACATGACTCGCACAGCTGAACAACTGATGGAGTTCACTCACGTGTCAGCAGTTGTTCACATAGTGATAGTTGTACAAGTATCCTTAGACTTGAGGTCATCATAGTCATCTTGTGTACACTGAACTATACTTTGGTTTAGTTCTTAGTCTCCAGGGACAATTATTAGGGCTCTACTGGGTATAGGAATTTGTACACGAAGATAGTGTATGATCAATAAAGGATCTACCCCTTCCAGTGAAGGAAGCAAATGTTCAAGGCTGATCCACTTATGCTAGTTCAGGAATCTCTGGCCAGAGTGAATGAAATTAGAAAGGAGTTTCTAATTTGCATAGAACTATGCATAGTAAATGGTAAGCAAGTGATTAAATTAGATAGGCTTGACACGAGATCCATGCCTTGTATTTAATCGGGACATTGTAGGGTAGAAGGAGTTTATTGTACGGTAACTATTCACTGAATAGGTTCTTGGTATTCTAAGCAGTGAATTCATATTATCCGGATAGTCCCGATAAGCTGAGAAGTATCCCTCACGATGTAGAATAAATGTGATTAATTAATTAATCGTATTTAATAAATTAGAGAATTTATATAAATAATGATAAAATAGTTTTATTATTATTTATTTCTACTACCGGCTTAATATTGAACCTACATGGTCACACCATAAAAAGAGAATGATTTAATGGTGGAGGAATTAATTAATAATGGCTAATAATTATTTATTTATGAAATAAATAATTAATTGGCAAATTTAATAATTGATTAAATGAGATTTAATTGATTATAAATTAATTAGGAAAAGTTCTTAATATTATTAATTAAGGATTTAATTTTTGGAAATTAAATCAAGAGAGAGAATTATTTCTAAAGTGTTTAGAAAAAGGATTAATAATTAAAAGGTATTTTAATTATTAATGAGAATAATAAATGGGATAATAATAATAATATTTATGGGAAAATTTCAGCTAAAAATTTTGCCTATAAATACACTATTATAGACCCTATTATTATTTTGAACCCTATAAACCCAAAAAGTTTGGAAAACCCAATTCTCTCCACCTCCTTCCTCCTCCTTAACATCATTTTCTTGGTGGATATCGGTGGAGTGCTTCACACTTGAGGAACAACTGCTAAGGATCTCTGATCGTTGTCTCCGAATTATTTTAAAGGTTAGATCCGATCCCTCGAATTTTTATTCATGATCTGTATGCTTTTATTTGGATTTTATAAGTGTAAAAGTGCCATGCCTCCGCTGCGATTAAAACTTAACATTGGTATCAGAGCATAGGTTGTATGCATATAGATTTGTGGTAAAAATTTTAGAATTTTATGTGCTTGTATGAATTAATTATGATTTTTACAAGTTATATCATGGGTTAATTTTGTCTGATGAGAAATCATTTCTCATAATATTTTTGAATGTTGATCTGGGTTCTACAAGTGTTGTAGATCGTCTGGGTATTTTTTTCATAATTTTATGATGTATAGATTTTTTATTATGAATTTTTGAAGTTCTTGTAATTAAAATTCGTAATTAAATAAATCATATATATATATAAATTATTTGTAAGTATGTATATATATCTGTACTACATCTGTGTGTTGTCTGTTGATGCTGTTGGCATGGAGAAAGAAAGAAACAGAGAATGTCAGTACGGCGGCACGGCAACCGAGAAAGAAAAAGACGGCGGCTGCTGTAAAAGAAAAAAAAATAGGGGTGTGGCGTATTCCGGGAATGCGTTACACCCTGTGACGCATTCACGGAACGCGTTACACCTTTTAATTGGTTAAATGGGTTGTAACGCATCACCGGAATGCGTTACAGGGCTTGTAACGCGTTCCTGTAATGCGTTACAGCCCGAGTGTCCATATTAAAATTGATTTTCTGGTAGTTTCGTAACTCCGTTTTGGGCGTGCAATATACCGTTGGATTCGTTTTTCCGAGACGGATCTAATGGAGTGATCAATTTTAGTTTATATAAAAGTTTTGAACTGTTTATATTTCCCGGAAGTGTTTTAAAGCTGTTTTTAACTGTTTTAACTGCTTTTAAATGCTTCATGTGATACATAGAGATGTATAATGCTTAGACTAATGTGCTAGATGATATAACATGCCTACCTTGATGTTTATTAATGTTTATATATGTGATATATGCTGAGTTTATCATGCGATGATAGATTTAGGTGAACTTAAATGAACATAAGGCGTTTGTTAGACAACCTAGTATAGTGAAATTGTTTCATAACCTTAATAATAATATTATGAATACAATCATGAGATTCTTGTGTTTATGAAACACGTAATTGAATATGAATTTTCGATATGAGAGAAAGGATGATTCTGTCAACAACAGATTTCTATCTGTAAGAAAGGGTTATTAAGTGACGCCTCTTGACAATGCTCCACCGATCTGGGAATCATCTGATTATTGATTTGAAATATTTAATGTAAAAGGAAGAATTTCTTTATAATATGATTATGATTGTAACGTAATATAATCCCTCTAAAATTAAATAATATCAAGTAGTAATTGGCCAATGATACAACGGGCTTGTGTCGGTCATAGCCTTCCAACATGATAGAAAGTAGTTCTTATTTTTGAATCATTGTCGGTTCGTGCTATAGCCGAGGGCTTTGATTTCGAAATAAGAAATACTTGTCTATTACATAGAGATGTGTACATTGAATAAGAATCTAAAGGTCGGTACGTGCTACAGCCGTGGGCCTTTGGGGACTGATTCAACTGTACGGAATGTTGGGTTAGACTTGACTTAGAATATTGGGTTTGTCGTGCCACAGCCGAGACTCAATTATTCAAGAGGCTAAAGTTTGATTAGGGAATAACATAAGATGTAATTGACAAGAGTTGTCTACCTATTGAACATTACATGGCGGTTCGTGCTACAGCCGGGGTTGTGTAATGGAATGTAGGATCCCTATTCCCACTAGCATTATGAATGCTTAATTTTTCACGTAGGGGGTTGAATAAATTAGGTAAACTAGTGGGAGCCACTTATGAATAAAGACCCGATTCATATAGTGTTTTAAAATGAAATCGAATATTTGCTAAGTGTTGTTATGTATTTATCATTTACAGATTTACTTTGTACGTTATGTCTTCTGCACTATCACTCAGGAGCATACTGGATGCTCACAAATTGACTGGTCCTAATTATGCTGACTGGCTTCGAAACTTGAGAATTGTTCTCAGGATTGAGAAGCTGGAATACGTGATTGACTCACCTAAGCCTACTGAACCTGCTAGTGATGCACATAATGATGAACATGTTGTGTATCGTAAGTGGTTAGATGATGCAAATGTTGCTCAATGCATCATGCTAGCTTCCATGAACATTGAGCTACAGAAGCAACATGAGCATATGGATGCTCACACTATCCTCATGCATATACAAGAGTTGTATGATGTGGCAGGGAGGACAGCTCGATATGAGATATTGAAGGAGTTGTTCGGTTGTAGGATGTCTGAGGGATCATCTGTGAATGACCATGTACTTAAGATGATCAATTTGATTGAACGTCTTGGACAACTTGGTTTTGCCATGGATGGGGAGCTGAGCCAAGACTTGGTCTTGCAATCGCTTCCGAGTTTGTTCTCGCAGTTTGTTGTGAACTTTCACATGAATAAGTTGGATGTCAGCCTGCCTGAACTCCACAACATGTTGAAGACTGTGGAATCAAATTTTCCCCCTAAGAAGAGTTCTGTTCTTCTAATTGGTGAAGGTTCCAATCCTAAGAAAAGGAAGAGGAACTCTTCCAAGAAGAAGAAAGTAGGTGAGAAAATGCCGGTTCCACCAAAAGCTGAAGACCCCAAGAGCAAAGTTGTTTGCTTTCACTGTAACAAGGTGGGGCACTGGGAGAGGAACTGCAAGGTTTACCTTGCAGAATTGAAGAAGAAGAAGGGTAGTGAGACTACCGCTTCTGATTCAGGTATGTTCATGATAGAAGTGAATATGTCATTAAATCAAATTTCTACTTGGGTATTAGATACCGTCTGTGGTTCTCAAATCTGCAATTTATTGCAGCGACCAAGGAGAAGTAGGACTCTTGAGGAAGAGGAGGTGATTCTACTGATGGGAAATGGAGCAAGAGTTGCTGCTGAAGATGTAGAATCATTTCATCTACATATGCCTACGGGCAAGACTATTGTTTTAAATAATTGTTATTTTGTTCCCTCGATTGTGAGGAATATTATTCCCATGTTAGACTTGGCTGGATTTTCATTTATTATTGAGAATAATGAATGTTCTATTCTTAGAGATAATATTCTTTATGGACGTGGTACTTTAAATAATGGTCTGTATAAATGTGACATAATTTACTTCAGATTGAACAAACTAATAAAAGAAAAGGGATGATGAAAATCTCACTTCATAGTGGCACTACAGTCTCCATTTAGTAGACATGGAGAGAGGACTGCAAATTTGCTAGGAATGGTACACACAGATGTATGTGGACCAATGTCTAAGAAAGCCATGGGTGGATTTTCATACTTCATTACTTTCATAGATGATAGATCTAGATTCGGATATGTGTTTGATAAAACACAAGTCTGAAGCCCTTTGAAAAGTTCAAAGAGTATAAGTATGAAGTGGAGAAACAAACCAAACATAGTATTATAATTCTTCGATTAGATCGAGGTGGTGAATACTTGAATGGAGAGTTTCTAGATTATCTAAAAGTAAATGGTATAGTCTCCCAGTGGACGCCTCCAGATTGGTATCTGAAAGGAGAAATCGAACTTTGTTAGACATAGTTCGGTCCATGATGAGCTATGCAAATCTTCCAGTATTCCTATGGGGTTATGCATTGGAAACCTCAGCATATTTACTGAATAAGGTGCTTTCCAAATCTGTTCCTCAAACTTCGTATGAGATATGGAAAGAAAGGAAACCGAGTCTTAAACACGTTAAGATTTGGGGATGTCCAGCTTATGTCAAGAAAGTTGACCCAAATAAGCTGGAATATCGATCCGTAAAATGTAGTTTTCTGGGATATCCTAAAGAGACTTTAGGGTATTACTTTTATACCGATCATCGGGTGTTTGTCTCCAGACATGCTACCTTCGTGGAAAAGGAGTTTATCCTTGAAGGAAACAGTGGGAGCAAAATTGAACTTGATGAAGTTCAAGAAGCACAAACTACTACGGATCAAGTGGAAACACCTGTTCTGACTGAACAACCTTTTGTCGAACAACCCATTCATAGATCAGGGAGAGTGTCTCGCCAACCTGAGAGGTAATATGGCCTTATCATTGAGAATGACAATGAGTTGTCTATCATTGATGATGACGACCCTGTGACCTATAATGAGGCTATGAGTAGTGTTGACTCAGAGAAATGACATAGTGCCATGAAATCCAGAATGGAATCTATGTATACGGTATACAAAAGATAGATTATAGGCAGATGGCCAGGTGGAGACCTTTAAGGCCAAGCTTGTGGCAAAAGGATTCAAACAAAGGCAATGGATTGACTTTGATGAAACCTTTTACCTGTAACCCTGTTATAATCAGTTCGGATTTTGCTTGCGATTGCTGCTTACTACGACTATGAGATCTGACAAATAGCCAGATGGTTTTCTTTCCAAGAGAAATGAAAACCTAGTGTGTAAGCTGCTGCGAACCATATATGGTTTAAAGCAAGCTTCTCGTAGATGGAATATCCGTTTTGATGAGACAATCAAAAAGTTTGATTTTATCAAAAACGCAGATGAACCATGCGTCTACAAAACGGTTAGTGGGAGCGCGGTAACATTTCTTGTATTGTATTGAATTAGAGTTGACACACATAACAACATAGCAGACCCACTCACAAAGCTACTTTATGAAAGTCACTTTGATCGTCATAAAGACAAGATGGGTATTAGATACCAGAGTGATTGGCTTTAGTACAAGTGGGAGATTGAAAGGAATATGTCCTAAGTCCAATCATGTATTAGGATTTAGGAATAACTCTTTATGGAATCTGTTTTGATTTCATTGATTTTAATAAAAGACTTGTTTTGTTTTTATTACGGGCTCTATCTATTTAAGTGTTTAAATAAGATATACCATAGTTTAGAGTAAAGCTTTTTATGGATTATGATGAGATCATAATAGTGAGACCTAAAAAGATGATAACTCTAAACTTAAATAGTTCCTGGTCATAGGATTACTAACTGGTAATTAATAATCCGCAAAGATCGGTATATACTATGATTGCTTCATTATGAAGGATGTCTGTTCTCATAGACATTTGTGTGGTGACACTATAGCTAGTATGTAGGTGCTTATTATGGAATAAGTTCACTGAACATGACTCGCACAGCTGAACAACTGATGGAGTTCACTCACGTGTCAGCAGTTGTTCACATAGTGATAGTTGTACAAGTATCCTTAGACTTGAGGTCATCATAGTCATCTTGTGTACACTGAACTATACTTTGGTTTAGTTCTTAGTCTCCAGGGACAATTATTAGGGCTCTACTGGGTATAGGAATTTGTACACGAAGATAGTGTATGATCAATAAAGGATCTACCCCTTCCAGTGAAGGAAGCGAATGTTCAAGGCTGATCCACTTATGTTAGTTCAGGAATCTCTGGCCAGAGTGAATGAAATTAGAAAGGAGTTTCTAATTTGCATAGAACTACGCATAGTAAATGGTAAGCAAGTGATTAAATTAGATAGGCTTGACACGAGATCCATGCCTTGTATTTAATCAGGACATTGTAGGGTAGAAGGAGTTTATTGTACGGTAACTATTCACTGAATAGGTTCTTGGTATTCTAAGCAGTGAATTCATATTATCCGGATAGTCGCGATATGCTGAGAAGTATCCCTCACGATGTAGAATAAATGTGATTAATTAATTAATCGTATTTAATAAATTAGAGAATTTATATAAATAATGATAAAATAGTTTTATTATTATTTATTTCTACCACCGGCTTAATATTGAACCTACATGGTCACACCATAAAAAGAGAATGATTTAATGGTGGAGGAATTAATTAATAATGGCTAATAATTATTTATTTGTGAAATAAATAATTAATTGGAAAATTTAATAATTGATTAAATGAGATTTAATTGATTATAAATTAATTAGGAAAAGTTCTTAATATTATTAATTAAGGATTTAATTTTTGGAAATTAAATCAAGAGAGAGAATTATTTCTAAAGTGTTTAGAAAAAGGATTAATAATTAAAAGGTATTTTAATTATTAATGAGAATAATAAATGGGATAATAATAATAATATTTATGGGAAAATTTCAGCTAAAAATTTTGCCTATAAATACACTATTATAGACCCTATTATTATTTTGAACCCTATAAACCCAAAAAGTTTGGAAAACCCAATTCTCTCCACCTCCTTCCTCCTCCTTAACATCATTTTCTTGGTGGATATCGGTGGAGTGATTCACACTTGAGGAACAACTGCTAAGGATCTCTGATCGTTGTCTCCGAATTATTTTAAAGGTTAGATCCGATCCCTCGAATTTTTATTCATGATCTGTATGCTTTTATTTGGATTTTATAAGTGTAAAAGTGCCATGCCTCCGCTGCGATTAAAACTTAACATTGGTATCAGAGCATAGGTTGTATGCATATAGATTTGTGGTAAAAATTTTAGAATTTTATGTGCTTGTATGAATTAATTATGATTTTTACAAGTTATATCATGGGTTAATTTTGTCTGATGAGAAATCATTTCTCATAATATTTTTGAATGTTGATCTGGGTTCTACAAGTGTTGTAGATCGTCTGGGTATTTTTTTCATAATTTTATGATGTATAGATTTTTTATTATGAATTTTTAAAGTTCTTGTAATTAAAATTCGTAATTAAATAAATCATATATATATATAAATTATTTGTAAGTATGTATATATATCTGTACTACATCTGTGTGTTGTCTGTTGATGCTGTTGGCATGGAGAAATAAAGAAACAGAGAATGTCAGTACGGCGGCACGGCAACCGAGAAAGAAAAAGACGGCGGCTGCTGTAAAAGAAAAAAAAATAGGGGTGTGGCGCATTCCGGGAATGCGTTACACCCTGTGACGCATTCACGGAACGCGTTACACCTTTTAATTGGTTAAATGGGTTGTAACGCATCACCGGAATGCGTTACAGGGCTTGTAACGCGTTCCTGTAATGCGTTACAGCCCGAGTGTCCATATTAAAATTGATTTTCTGGGAGTTTCGTAACTCCGTTTTGGGCGTGCAATATACCGTTGGATTCGTTTTTCCGAGACGGATCTAATGGAGTGATCAATTTTAGTTTATATAAAAGTTTTGAACTGTTTATATTTCCCGGAAGTGTTTTAAAGCTGTTTTTAACTGTTTTAACTGCTTTTAAATGCTTCATGTGATACATAGAGATGTATAATGCTTAGACTAATGTGCTAGATGATATAACATGCCTACCTTGATGTTTATTAATGTTTATATATGTGATATATGCTGAGTTTATCATGCGATGATAGATTTAGGTGAACTTAAATGAACATAAGGCGTTTGTTAGACAACCTAGTATAGTGAAATTGTTTCATAACCTTAATAATAATATTATGAATACAATCATGAGATTCTTGTGTTTATGAAACACGTAATTGAATATGAATTTTCGATATGAGAGAAAGGATGATTCTGTCAACAACAGATTTCTATCTGTAAGAAAGGGTTATTAAGTGACGCCTCTTGACAATGCTCCACCGATCTGGGAATCATCTGATTATTGATTTGAAATATTTAATGTAAAAGGAAGAATTTCTTTATAATATGATTATGATTGTAACGTAATATAATCCCTCTAAAATTAAATAATATCAAGTAGTAATTGGCCAATGATACAACGGGCTTGTGTCGGTCATAGCCTTCCAACATGATAGAAAGTAGTTCTTATTTTTGAATCATTGTCGGTTCGTGCTATAGCCGAGGGCTTTGATTTCGAAATAAGAAATACTTGTCTATTACATAGAGATGTGTACATTGAATAAGAATCTAAAGGTCGGTACGTGCTACAGCCGTGGGCCTTTGGGGACTGATTCAACTGTACGGAATGTTGGGTTAGACTTGACTTAGAATATTGAGTTTGTCGTGCCACAGCCGAGACTCAATTATTCAAGAGGCTAAAGTTTGATTAGGGAATAACATAAGATGTAATTGACAAGAGTTGTCTACCTATTGAACATTACATGGTGGTTCGTGCTACAGCCGGGGTTGTGTAATGGAATGTAGGATCCCTATTCCCACTAGCATTATGAATGCTTAATTTTTCACGTAGGGGGTTGAATAAATTAGGTAAACTAGTGGGAGCCACTTATGAATAAAGACCCGATTCATATAGTGTTTTAAAATGAAATCGAATATTTGCTAAGTGTTGTTATGTATTTATCATTTACAGATTTACTTTGTACGTTATGTCTTCTGCACTATCACTCAGGAGCATACTGGATGCTCACAAATTGACTGGTCCTAATTATGCTGACTGGCTTCGAAACTTGAGAATTGTTCTCAGGATTGAGAAGCTGGAATACGTGATTGACTCACCTAAGCCTACTGAACCTGCTAGTGATGCACATAATGATGAACATGTTGTGTATCGTAAGTGGTTAGATGATGCAAATGTTGCTCAATGCATCATGCTAGCTTCCATGAACATTGAGCTACAGAAGCAACATGAGCATATGGATGCTCACACTATCCTCATGCATATACAAGAGTTGTATGATGTGGCAGGGAGGACAACTCGATATGAGATATCGAAGGAGTTGTTCGGTTGTAGGATGTCTGAGGGATCATCTGTGAATGACCATGTACTTAAGATGATCAATTTGATTGAACGTCTTTGACAACTTGGTTTTGCCATGGATGGGGAGCTGAGCCAAGACTTGGTCTTGCAATCGCTTCCGAGTTTGTTCTCGCAGTTTGTTGTGAACTTTCACATGAATAAGTTGGATGTCAGCTTGCCTGAACTCCACAACATGTTGAAGACTGTGGAATCAAATTTTCCCCCTAAGAAGAGTTCTGTTCTTCTAATTGGTGAAGGTTCCAATCCTAAGAAAAGGAAGAGGAACTCTTCCAAGAAGAAGAAAGTAGGTGAGAAAATGCCGGTTCCACCAAAAGCTGAAGACCCCAAGAGCAAAGTTGTTTGCTTTCACTGTAACAAGGTGGGGCACTGGGAGAGGAACTGCAAGGTTTACCTTGCAGAATTGAAGAAGAAGAAGGGTAGTGAGACTACCGCTTCTGATTCAGGTATGTTCATGATAGAAGTGAATATGTCATTAAATCAAATTTCTACTTGGGTATTAGATACCGTCTGTGGTTCTCAAATCTGCAATTTGTTGCAGCGACCAAGGAGAAGTAGGACTCTTGAGGAAGAGGAGGTGATTCTACTGATGGGAAATGGAGCAAGAGTTGCTGCTGAAGATGTAGAATCATTTCATTTACATATGCCTACGGGCAAGACTATTGCTTTAAATAATTGTTATTTTGTTCCCTCGATTGTGAGGAATATTATTCCCATGTTAGACTTGGCTGGATTTTCATTTATTATTGAGAATAATGAATGTTCTATTCTTAGAGATAATATTCTTTATGGACGTGGTACTTTAAATAATGGTCTGTATAAATGTGACATAATTTACTTCAGATTGAACAAACTAATAAAAGAAAAGGGATGATGAAAATCTCACTTCATAGTGGCACTACAGTCTCCATTTAGTAGACATGGAGAGAGGACTGCAAATTTGCTAGGAATGGTACACACAGATGTATGTGGACCAATGTCTAAGAAAGCCATGGGTGGATTTTCATACTTCATTACTTTCATAGATGATAGATCTAGATTCGGATATGTGTTTGATAAAACACAAGTCTGAAGCCCTTTGAAAAGTTCAAAGAGTATAAGTATGAAGTGGAGAAACAAACCAAACATAGTATTATAATTCTTCGATTAGATCGAGGTGGTGAATACTTGAATGGAGAGTTTCTAGATTATCTAAAAGTAAATGGTATAGTCTCCCAGTGGACGCCTCCAGATTGGTATCTGAAAGGAGAAATCGAACTTTGTTAGACATAGTTCGGTCCATGATGAGCTATGCAAATCTTCCAGTATTCCTATGGGGTTATGCATTGGAAACCTCAGCATATTTACTGAATAAGGTGCTTTCCAAATCTGTTCCTCAAACTTCGTATGAGATATGGAAAGAAAGGAAACCGAGTCTTAAACACGTTAAGATTTGGGGATGTCCAGCTTATGTCAAGAAAGTTGACCCAAATAAGCTGGAATATCGATCCGTAAAATGTAGTTTTCTGGGATATCCTAAAGAGACTTTAGGGTATTACTTTTATACCGATCATCGGGTGTTTGTCTCCAGACATGCTACCTTCCTGGAAAAGGAGTTTATCCTTGAAGGAAACAGAGGGAGCAAAATTGAACTTGATGAAGTTCAAGAAGCACAAACTACTACGGATCAAGTGGAAACACCTGTTCTGACTGAACAACCTTTTGTGGAACAACCCATTCATAGATCAGGGAGAGTGTCTCGCCAACCTGAGAGGTAATATGGCCTTATCATTGAGAATGACAATGAGTTGTCTATCATTGATGATGACGACCCTGTGACCTATAATGAGGCTATGAGTAGTGTTGACTCAGAGAAATGACATAGTGCCATGAAATCCAGAATGGAATCTATGTATACGGTATACAAAAGATAGATTATAGGCAGATGGCCAGGTGGAGACCTTTAAGGCCAAGCTTGTGGCAAAAGGATTCAAACAAAGGCAATGGATTGACTTTGATGAAACCTTTTACCTGTAACCCTGTTATAATCAGTTCGGATTTTGCTTGCGATTGCTGCTTACTACGACTATGAGATCTGGCAAATAGCCAGATGGTTTTCTTTCCAAGAGAAATGAAAACCTAGTGTGTAAGCTGCTGCGAACCATATGTGGTTTAAAGCAAGCTTCTCGTAGATGGAATATCCGTTTTGATGAGACAATCAAAAAGTTTGATTTTATCAAAAACGCAGATGAACCATGCGTCTACAAAATGGTTAGTGGGAGCGCGGTAACATTTCTTGTATTGTATTGAATTAGAGTTGACACACATAACAACATAGCAGACCCACTCACAAAGCTACTTTATGAAAGTCACTTTGATCGTCATAAAGACAAGATGGGTATTAGATACCAGAGTGATTGGCTTTAGTACAAGTGGGAGATTGAAAGGAATATGTCCTAAGTCCAATCATGTATTAGGATTTAGGAATAACTCTTTATGTAATCTGTTTTGATTTCATTGATTTTAATAAAAGACTTGTTTTGTTTTTATTACAGGCTCTATCTATTTAAGTGTTTAAATAAGATATACCATAGTTTAGAGTAAAGCTTTTTATGGATTATGATGAGATCATAATAGTGAGACCTAAAAAGATGATAACTCTAAACTTAAATAGTTTCTGGTCATAGGATTACTAACTGGTAATTAATAATCCGCAAAGATCGGTACATACTATGCTTGCTTCATTATGAAGGATGTCTGTTCTCATAGACATTTATGTGGTGGCACTATAGCTAGTATGTAGGTGCTTATTATGGAATAAGTTCACTGAACATGACTCGCACAGCTGAACAACTGATGGAGTTCACTCACGTGTCAGCAGTTATTCACATAGTGATAGTTGTACAAGTAGCCTTAGACTTGAGGTCATCATAGTCATCTTGTGTACACTGAACTATGCTTTGGTTTAGTTCTTAGTCTCCATGGACAATTATTAGGGCTCTACTGGGTATAGGAATTTGTACACGAAGATAGTGTATGATCAATAAAGGATCTACCCCTTCCAGTGAAGGAAGCGAATGTTCAAGGCTGATCCACTTATGCTAGTTCAGGAATCTCTGGCCAGAGTGAATGAAATTAGAAAGGAGTTTCTAATTTGCATAGAACTACGCATAGTAAATGGTATGCAAATGATTAAATTAGATAGGCTTGACACGAGATCCATGCCTTGTATTTAATCGGGACATTGTAGGGTAGAAGGAGTTTATTGTACGGTAACTATTCACTGAATATGTTCTTGGTATTCTAAGCAGTGAATTCATATTATCCAGATAGTCGCGATATGCTGAGAAGTATCCCTCACGATGTAGAATAAATGTGATTAATTAATTAATCATATTTAATAAATTAGAGAATTTATATAAATAATGATAAAATAGTTTTATTATTATTTATTTCTACTACCGGCTTAATATTGAACCTACAGGGTCACACCATAAAAAGAGAATGATTTAATGGTGGAGGAATAAATTAATAATGGCTAATAATTATTTATTTGTCAAATAAATAATTAATTGGCAAATTTAATAATTGATTAAATGAGATTTAATTGATTATAAATTATTAGGAAAAGTTCTTAATATTATTAATTAAGGATTTAATTTTTGAAAATTAAATCAAGAGAGATAATTATTTCTAAAGTGTTTAGAAAAAGGATTAATAATTAAAAGGTGTTTTAATTATTAATGAGAATAATAAATGGGATAATAATAATAATATTTATGGGAAAATTTCAGCTGAAAATTTTGCCTATAAATACACTATTATAGACCCTATTATTATTTTAAAGGTTAGATCCGATCCCTCGAATTTTTATTCATGATCTGTATGCTTTTATTTGGATTTTATATGTGTAAAAGTGTTTTGCCATGCCTCCGCTGCGATTAAAATCCAACAGATGCAGGCTCTATCAAGTCATCAACTGGCACATATATTGTTAGATATATTTGATAATGTTATGTCTAATATGATTTATGTTTAGTTTTCAGATCTTACTTAAACAGGACAAATCAGTACTTAACTGAAAATCAGCACTTATACTGAAGTCAGAACTTAAGTCATCAGTACTTAAAGTTCAGGAGATATTTATCAGAAGATAATATCAGGACTTGAAGGAAACGTTCAGATAAGGAAGGCGGCTGATTGAAAGTAAAGAAGATCAAGACAAACGTAAGAAGAGATATGCATGAAGAAGGAATTCTATGAAGAATAGAATACTTGGAAGAAAAGATATCTGATTGATATATTTTAGGAAGCAGAATTATATTCCATATCAATTAGCGATTATCTTGTAACTGTGTAGTATATAAAGACAGACATAGGGTTTACACTATAAGTGTTATCATTATCGAGAAGATTATTAATTGTAACCCTAGCAGCTCTCGTGATATTTGTTCATCACTGAGAGAGGACAGTTCCATACTGTAACAGAGTTTATTGTTTTGAATAAAGTTTGTTTTCTGTTACTTGAGTTATTAGAGTTCGATTTGATTGTGCTATACACTGTATTCACCCCCCTCTACAGTGTGTGTGACCTAACAAGTGGTATCAGAGCCTATCTGTTAACACACAAACAGTTTAAGATCCAAAAATAATCATGTCTGAAGTAGAAACTCCAGCTAAGCCCACCAAAACTGAAGAACCTCCAAAGATACAAATCCATAGCCGATATGAGGCTATTAGAGTTCCCATATTGAGACCAAATGAATATCCCATATGGAAGGTGAGGATGACTATGTTTCTGGAAGCTACTCACAAACTAACCAAGCTCGCAGTTGCAGTTGCAGGAGAAGCAACAAAGTCAGTACCAAAGGAGAAGAGTGACTACACTGCTGAAGATATCGCATCAATTGCTAAGGATGCTAAGGTACGACACTTACTGCATAGTGCCATTGATAATGTAATGTCAAACAGGGTAATAAACTGCAAGACTGCAAAGGAGATATGGGATGCCTTGGAAACAAGATTTCAGGGAATTGATACGATTAAGAAGAATAGGAAGACAATACTCACTCAAGAGTATGAACACTTTGACTCAAAGGCTAATGAGTCATTGACTGATTTATATGATAGATTTGTCAAACTCTTGAATGATTTGTCACTGGTTGATAAGGAGTATGATCTTGAAGATTCAAACCTTAAATTCCTGTTGGCTCTTCCTGAAAGCTGGGATTTGAAGGCAACAATAATAAGAGACAACTATAATCTTGATGACACAACTCTTGATGAAATTTATGGGATGCTCAAGACTCATGAACTTGAGATGGAACAAAGAAGCAAGAGGAAAGGAGGAAAGTCAGGGACAGTTGCTCTTAAGGCTGAAGAAGAATCCCCCAAGGCACCCACCTCAAGGAAAGGTAAGGGTAAAGCGCTCTTCACAAAGTCTGATACTGAGTCATCAAGTTCTGATAGTGATGATGACTCAGAATCTGAAAGCTTGCCTGAGACGGATGCAGATGAAGAGATGATGAAGCTATGTGCCTTTATGGTGAAAGGAATCACAAAGATTGCATACAGGAAGTTCAGGAAGGGAAAGAAGTTTTCCAGGAAAGGTGCAAGTTTTGATCAGAAGAATTTCAGAAAATCTGAGGGCAAAGGAGGAAAGTCTGACATAGGAGATTATACAAATGTCAAATGCTACAACTGTAGTGAGAAAGGCCACATATCTCCTGATTGCAAGAAAGTGAAGAGTGACAAAGGCAAGGCTCTTGTTACAAAGAACAAAAGCTGGACAGACACCTCATATTCTGAAAGTGAGGAGAATTATGCCTTGATAGCAAATGCTAATATGGCAAGTGCTGAAAGCAGTTCTGAAGCTGCTGAGTTAAAGGTACCTCAAACTACTTATGCCTTTCATACTGATGATATTAATGAGTTGAGAAGATATCTTAAAACCATGTTCATTAGCTATAGAGATCAAACTTTAACATGTGAAATATTAACTTCTGAAAATCTTGCTTGTAAAAAGAGGAATGATTATTTAGAAAAAGAGTTAGTCATGTTCCATCAAACTCAGAAAGATAGAGATGATGCTTTCTATGTTAGGGATGAATTACTTAAAATGAATGAATCTCTAAAAACTGAGTTAGAAAAGGAAAGAGAGATTATCAGGACTTGGACTAACTCTGGCAGAACAACTCAGAATTTGTTATGTAGTGAAAACTGGAAAGAGGGCTTAGGTTATGGAGATGATAAGAATGATAAAGGAACTGTAGAAATTAAGCCTATAGTTGTTAATCAAAAATCTAAGTTAAAGCCTGTTAAGTTTGTAGCTGTAAAGTCTGATAATAAAAAATCAGAAGTTAAAGAGGAATTAACTTCTGACAAACTAAAACAGGAAAAGACAACTGAAGTAAACGTAGGCTTAATGACAAAGAAGCAGCTTAAGCATAAACTGAAAGAAGTTAAGAATGCAAACAAGGTAAAATCACCTAGGAAAAATAGGAATGGAAAGGAAGGTGTGAATAAAAGCAATGATTATAAGCCTGTTCCTGATGCTCCTAGAAAAACATGTCATAACTGTGGAAGTTCTAACCATCTGGCTTCTTTTTGCAGGAAGAATAAGAACATAAACTCCTTACCTTCAAAGTCAGGAGTTAAGAGTCAGTCTGTTAGATATAAGCCACAAAATCCTTGTTTTCATTATGGTAGTTTATGGCATTCCATTTATATTTGTAAGGAATATCATAGTCTGTACTATGATTATTATCAAATAAAACCTTCTTTAAAGAAAGTTAGCATTGTTCCTTTTAGTGTAAGTTCTGATTCAAAGTCTGATAGTGTAAATTCTGATAAGAAAAATATTAACATAAACTCTGATGCTAAATCCGCTGCAAATGTTAACAAACTTAATAAGGCCAAAGGATCCAAGCAAGTCTGGGTCCTTAAAACTAATCATTAGTGGTCTTTGTGAATGCAGGGCAACAGGAAAAACATCCTAGTTCTGGACAGTGGATGTTCAGGACATATGACTGGAAATAAAGCCCTGCTATCAGATTTTGTGGAGAAGGTTGGCCCAAGTGTTTCTTATGGAGATGGCAACATTGGAAAAACATTGGGATATGGCAATATCAATCTTGGGAATGTCATCATTAAAGAAGTAGCTCTGGTCTCAGGACTTAAACACAATCTGCTGAGTGTTAGTCAAATCTGTGATAAAGGTTATCATGTGGATTTCTTTGAAGAACACTGTGAAGTTATTAGTAAATCTACAGGCAAAGCTGTTCTGAAAGGATACGGGAATGGTAACATCTATGAAGCCAAGCTTTCAACAAGTACTGATGGTTCTGCAATCTGTCTGATGAGTAGAGCATCAAATGAAGAAAGCTGGAATTGGCACAAGAAACTCTCTCATTTAAATTTCAACAATATAGATGAACTAGTCAAGAAAGATCTTGTGAGAGGACTGCCAAAGTCAGTATTTGCTCCTGATGGCCTTTGTGATTCTTGTCAGAAGGCTAAACAAAGGAAATCCTCATTCAAGAGCAAGACTGAATCATCAATTCTTGAGCCTTATCACCTACTACATGTTAATCTATATGGTCCAGTAAATGTCATGTCTATTGCAAAGAAGAAATATGCTATGGTCATAGTGGATGAGTTCACCAGATACACATGGGTGTATTTTTTGCACACAAAAAATAAAACTGCATCTATCTTGATTGATCATGTCAGGCAACTGGATAAATTGGTCAAAGATTCTGTGAAGATAATAAGAAGTGATAATGGTACTGAGTTCAAGAATTTGATAATGGAAGAGTTCTGCAAAGACCATGGAATCAAGCAAGAATTCTCTGCTCCTGGAACTCCACAGCAAAATGGAGTTGTTAAAGAAAGAATAGAACTCTCGTTGAAGCTGCACGTACAATGCTTGATGAAGCAAAGCTTTCAACCTATTTCTGGGCTGAAGCTGTGCAGACTGCTTGTTTTACTCAGAATGCAACACTCATTAACAAGCAAGGAAAAACACCATATGAGATGGTGAAGAAAAAGAAGCCAAATCTGAAGTATTTTCATGTATTTGGATGCAAATGTTTTGTTCTTAAGACTCACCCTGAACAGCTATCCAAATTTGATCTAAAAGCTGATGAAGGAATCTTTGTTGGATATCCACTTTCCACAAAAGCCTTCAGAGTCTATAACTTGAGAACAAGAGTGGTCATGGAATCTATCAATGTCTCTTTTGATGATAAGAAGATTACTGGACTTGAAGATTTCAATGATCATGATCAGCTGAGATTTGAAAATGAAGACTTAAATTCTGATACTGAAAATCCTGACAGTCTAAATCCTGATACTGCAAACTCTGATGGATTAAACTATGATGTTATTGAAACTGTGGTGACTACGCCAAAGGAAGATGCACCTATGCAGGGGGAGCATGTTGGATTTTTAACGCAGCGGGGGCATGGCAAAACACTTTTCCACATACAAAATCCAAATAATAGCATATAAATCGTGGTAAAAACATAGAGGGATCGGATCTATCTTTAAAATAATTCGGAGACAACGATCAGAGATCCTTAGCAGTTGCTCCTCAAGTGTGAAGCACTCCACCGGTATCCACCAAGAAAACGATGTTAAGGAGGAGGAAAGAGGTGGAGAGAATTGGGTTTTCCAAACTTTTTGGGTTTTGGGGTTCTTTTGTTCGAATAAAAATAGGGTCTATAATAGTGTATTTATAGGCAAAATTTTCAGCTGAAATTTTCCCATAAATATTATTATTATTATCCCATTTATTATTCTCATTAATAATTAAAACACCTTTTAATTATTAATTCTTTTTCTAAACACTTTAGAAATAATTCTCTCTCTAGATTTAATTTCCAAAAATTAAATCCTTAATTAATAATATTAAGAACTTTTCTTAATTAATTTATAATCAATTAAATCTCATTTAATCAATTATTAAATTTGCCAATTAATTATTTATTTCATAAATAAATAATTATTTAGCCATTATTAATTAATTCCTCCACCATTAAATCATTCTCTTTTTATGGTGTGACCCTGTAGGTTCAATATTAAGCCGGTAGTAGAAATGAATAATAATAAAACTATTTTATTATTATTTATATAAATTCTCTAATTTATTAAATATGATTAATTAATTAATCACATTTATTCTACATCGTGAGGGATACTTCTCAGCATATCGCGACTATCCGGATAATATGAATTCACTGCTTAGAATACCAAGAACCTATTCAGTGAATAGTTACCGTACAATAAACTCCTTCTACCGTACAATGTCCCGATTAAATACAAGGCATGGATCTCATGTCAAGCCTATCTAATTCAATCACTTGCTTACCATTTTATTATGCGTAGTTCTATGCAAATTAGAAACTCCTTTCTAATTTCATTTACTCTGGCCAGAGATTCCTGAACTAGCATAAGTGGATCAGCCTTGAACATTCGCTTCCTTCACTGGAAGGGGTAGATCCTTTATTGATCATACACTATCTTCGTGTACAAATTCCTATACCCAGTAGAGCCCTAATAATTGTCCCTGGAGACTAAGAACTAAACCAAAGCATAGTTCAGTGTACACAAGATGACTATGATGACCTCAAGTCTAAGGATACTTGTACAACTATCACTATGTGAACAACTGCTGACACGTGAGTGAACTCCATCGGTTGTTCAGCTGTGCGAGTCATGTTCAGTGAACTTATTCAATAATAAGCACCTACATACTAGCTATAGTGTCACCACACAAATGTCTATGAGAACAGACATCCTTCATAATGAAGCAATCATAGTATGTACCGATCTTTGCGGATTATTAATTACCAGTTAGTAATCCTATGACCAGGAACTATTTAAGTTTAGAGTTATCATCTTTTTAGATCTCACTATTATGATCTCATCATAATCCATAAAAAGCTTTACTCTAAACTATGGTATATCTTATGAAGCATTTAAAAGCAATTCAAACGATCAAAAACAGCTTTAAAACAGTTTTGTTAGATATAAACAGTTCGAAACAATTTCATAAAATATCATATAATATACCATTAGAAGCGTCTCGAAAAGACGAATCCAACGGCACCAAAATCGCCCAATTCTGAGCTGCCACGCGCCTCCACGCGCCGAAAAAAGATTCCCCACGCGCGGCCACGCGCACACGCGCCTGACAGCGCGTGTCTGACTTCCCTCCACGCGCCCCACGCGCACACGCGCCCGAACCCCTATGTTGACGTCAGCATGACGTCATCTGATGACGTCAGCATGACGTCACCAGCGCGTGTCTCCCACGCGCCGCGCGTGGCACGCCAACGCGTGAGCCCCACGCGCGCGTGGTCGACGCGCGGTCCTTCCCCTGTTTTCGAACGTCGCCGTCTTCTCTCTCCTCGAATTCCGTGCCGCCGTACTGTGCTCTGTCACTTTTCTTTCCGTGCACAACAGATGTAGTAGACAAGCACAGCAGTACAGATATAAACATATATATATATACTTTATATACATATATTTACTTATTTAATTACGAATTTTAATTGAAACAACTTTAAAAATTCATAATAAAAAATCTATACATCATAAAATTATAAGAAAAATACCCAGACGATCTACAACACTTGTAGAACCCAAGATCAACATTCAAAATTATTCTGAGAAACGATTTCTCATCAGACAAAATTAATCCATGATATAACTTGTAAAAATCATAATTAATTCATACAAGCACATAAAATTCTGAAATTTTTACCACAGATCTATATGCATACAACCTATGCTCTGATACCAATGTTGGATTTTAAACGCAGCGGGGGCATGGCAAAATACTTTTCCACATACAAAATCCAAATAATAGCATATAAATCGTGGTAAAAACATAGAGGGATCGGATCTAACCTTTAAAATAATTCGGAGACAACGATCAGAGATCCTTAGCAGTTGCTCCTCAAGTGTGAAGCACTCCACCGGTATCCACCAAGAAAATGATGTTAAGGAGGAGGAAGGAGGTGGAGAGAATTGGGTTTTCCAAACTTTTTGGGTTTTGGGGTTCTTTTGTTCGAATAAAAATAGGGTCTATAATAGTGTATTTATAGGCAAAATTTTTAGCTGAAATTTTCCCATAAATATTATTATTATTATCCCATTTATTATTCTCATTAATAATTAAAACACCTTTTAATTATTAATTCTTTTTCTAAACACTTTAGAAATAATTCTCTCTCTAGATTTAATTTCCAAAAATTAAATCCTTAATTAATAATATTAAGAACTTTTCTTAATTAATTTATAATCAATTAAATCTCATTTAATCAATTATTAAATTTGCCAATTAATTATTTATTTCACAAATAAATAATTATTTAGCCATTATTAATTAATTCCTCCACCATTAAATCATTCTCTTTTTATGGTGTGACCCTGTAGGTTCAATATTAAGCCGGTAGTAGAAATAAATAATAATAAAACTATTTTATCATTATTTATATAAATTCTCTAATTTATTAAATATGATTAATTAATTAATCACATTTATTCTACATCGTGAGGGATACTTCTCAGCATATCGCGACTATCCGGATAATATGAATTCACTGCTTAGAATACCAAGAACCTATTCAGTGAATAGTTACCGTACAATAAATTCCTTCTACCCTACAATGTCCCGATTAAATACAAGGCATGGATCTCGTGTCAAGCCTATCTAATTCAATCACTTGCTTACCATTTACTATGCGTAGTTCTATGCAAATTAGAAACTCCTTTCTAATTTCATTTACTCTGGCCAGAGATTCCTGAACTAGCATAAGTGGATCAGCCTTGAACATTCGCTTCCTTCACTGGAAGGGGTAGATCATTTATTGATCATACACTATCTTCGTGTACAAATTCCTATAACCAGTAGAGCCATAATAATTGTCCCTGGAGACTAAGAACTAAACCAAAGCATAGTTCAGTGTACACAAGATGACTATGATGACCTCAAGTCTAAGGATACTTGTACAACTATCACTATGTGAACAACTGCTGACATGTGAGTGAACTCCATCAGTTGTTCAGCTGTGCGAGTCATGTTCAGTGAACTTATTCCATAATAAGCACCTACATACTAGGTATAGTGTCACCACACAAATGTCTATGAGAACAGACATCCTTCGTAATGAAGCAAACATAGTATGTACAGATCTTTACGGATTATTAATTACGAGTTAGTAATCCTATGACCAGGAACTATTTAAGTTTAGAGTTATCATCTTTTTAGGTCTCACTATTATGATCTCATCATAATCCATAAAAAGCTTTACTCTAAACTATGGTATATCTTATTTAAACACTTAAATAGATAGAGCCCGTAATAAAAACAAAACAAGTCTTTTATTAATATCAATGAAATCAAAACAGATTACACAGGAAGTTATTCCTAAATCCTCATACATGATTGGACTTAGGACATATTCCTTTCAGAGCATACTCAAGATACAACCACATCTCAAGAAGCATCAGAACATACAACTGGCTCTTCAAGTTCTGATTCGTCAAGTTCTGATAAGCCAAGTTCTGATAGTTCTGAAAACTTAAATTCTAAAGGATCCAACTCAGAGAGCATAGTTTCAGGGGGAGCATCAGAAAATGTTGATGAAGATAGCATGGATCATGGGGGAGCATCCAGTTCTAGAGAAAACCTTCCATCTGCAAGGAAGTGGACTAAATCACATACACCTGACTTAATTATTGGAAATCCTGATGCAGGTGTCAGAACTAGAACAGCTACTTCGAGTGAATGTCTTTACAATTCTTTTCTTTCTCAGACTGAACCAAAGAAAGTGGAAGAAGCTCTTCAAGATGCTGATTGGGTGCAAGCAATGCAGGAAGAGTTAAATGAATTTGAAAGAAACAAAGTCTGGACCCTAGTGCCAAGACCAAAGAACAGATCTGTTGTTGGTACAACGTGGGTATTCAGAAACAAAACTGATAGTGATGGCATAATTACAAGGAATAAGGTAAGGTTGGTTGCAAAAGGATATTCTCAACAGGAGGGAATTGATTATGATGAAACATTTGCACCAGTTGCTAGATTGGAAGCCATATGGATATTTTTGGCTTATGCTGCTCACAAAAAGTTTACTGTCTTTCAAATGGATGTGAAAAGTGCTTTTCTCAATGGAGAATTGGAGGAGGAAGTATATGTTAAACAACCTCCAGGCTTTGTAGATCCCAAATATCCTAATCATGTCTACAGGCTTGATAAAGCACTTTATGGCCTTAAGCAAGCTCCAAGAGCATGGTATGAGACTTTAGCTCAGTTTCTTCTGGAAAGTGGATTTAATAGAGGAACTATAGACAAAACACTGTTCTACCTCAACCATGGAAAGGACTTACTTCTGGTTCAGATATATGTTGATGATATCATCTTTGGTTCTACAAATGACAGACTTTGTAAGAAGTTTGCCAAACTGATGCAGTCAAGATATCAAATGAGTATGATGGGGGGAACTTAGCTATTTTCTGGGTCTTCAAGTTAAGCAGAATGAAGAAGGCACATTTATTTGTCAAACCAAGTACACCAGAAATTTGCTGAAGAAATTTGGAATGCAAGATTGTTCAAGTGCATCCACTCCCATGGCCACTGCAACAAAACTGGATAAGGATACTGGTAAATCAGTAGATATTACTGATTACAGAGGTATGATTGGCTCTCTACTCTATCTAACTGCTAGTAGACCTGATATCATGTATGCTACCTGTCTTTGTGCAAGATTTCAAGCAGATCCAAGAGAACCTCACTTAACAGCTGTGAAAAGAATTTTCAAGTATCTTAAGGGAACAACTGATCTGGGACTGTGGTATCCCAGAGAATCAGATTTTAAACTAATAGGTTACTCAGATACAGATTTTACAGGTTACAAAATTGACAGGAAAAGCACAAGTGGAAGCTTCCAATTTCTTGGAGGCAGGTTGGTTTCTTGGTTTAGCAAGAAACAAAAGTCAATTTCCACATCAACTGCAGAAGCAGAATACATTGCTGCAGGAAGCTGTTGTGCACAGATTCTTTGGATGAAGAATCAGTTACTGGATTATGGGCTAACATATTTTAAAATCCCTATTTACTGTGATAATCAAAGTGCTATTGCTATGACAGGTAATCCAGTTCAACACTCAATGACAAAGCACATCAGCATTATGTACCACTTCATAAGGGAACATGTGGATGAAGGTACAGTGGAATTGTACTTTGTTCCAACAGATCAACAACTAGCAGATATCTTCACAAAAGCACTGTGTGAAGCTAGTTTTACAAGATTGGTAAATGAACTTGGAATGGTTTCAGGTTCTTTCTCTAAATCTGCTTAGCTTTTGTTCTGATGCATCAGACTTTATGATCAATATTTACAGAAATTACTCTCTTTGTGTATTCTGTGCTTAATTGAAAATTGCTTAAGTACTGATTGTTGTTTGATGTGAATTTCTAAACTCTGATAGTGAACTGACTGTTTTTGTGACTATTCAATCCTATGAGGATAACTGTGCTAGATGCTAACCTAGTAGTCTTTAACATACTAGAGATCCCATATTAGAAGTAATTATTTATGTGGAAATCTATTGACATAAGCAAATTCTGATATTGAGCTTAGTCACGTTTACTTTGTCTATCTTATTACTAAGTCAAAAACTAGAATAATGCTTCTCATATGTTAAGTTCTGATGTTAGTAAATCTGATGGATGTACTAAGTGCTGATAAACCTCACTCATTAAAAGAAAAAGTAAAAGAAAAGTGAATAAAAATCAGGTACTCCTTTGAGATCTAGAGTAAAAATGTGGAAGGGACGACCCAAGTGCATTGCTGGTATTAAGTAATATGCATCAGAAAAGCAAATAATTATTTTTCTTGGTGACTTTTCACACTATATGATTACTGGAGAAATACTCTGATAATAGCATAAATTCTAATAAGCAGTCGTGACTCACTTACACTGAGAAGCCACTGTAAAATGGAATTTCAAAAGATGCATAAAATAAGCACAAAACAGTTGAGATGGACTCATGCATGAACTCATTCAAAAGTAAACTTCAGAATAATGACAGATTTTTAGTAAAGTTCTTAGTTATGCCTTATTTTTAAGATGTACTGAAGTGAATCAGGCTTTACTCTTTATCTGATATTTTGCTTAATGCACACACTTACACTCCATATGAATGATGAAAATTACTGTGGCGTTCAATGTTGTTTTAGATGAACAGTTTATGTGTCAGATTGCATAAATTCTGAGGACAAGTTAT
Source organism: Apium graveolens (assembly GCF_009905375.1). Lineage (NCBI taxonomy): Eukaryota > Viridiplantae > Streptophyta > Magnoliopsida > Apiales > Apiaceae > Apium > Apium graveolens. Next base: position 158,653,686 of record NC_133649.1, on the reverse strand, counting down.
GATGGAAGTTCTGATAAATAAGTTCTGAAGAACCGAAATCAGAATTTGTGTGAAGAATCACAGAGATAGGCATTCATTTTTCGAGTTAAGAAATCATGTTTTGATGACTGCTAAGTTCTGATATAAGTCTAAGTGCTGATATTAAATTCTGATCGTCTATTTGACTTATTTGTGGTTAAAATCTGAAGCAGTCTTATTTTCAATCAGAATATGTACGGGTGAGATATTAACAGTCAATACAATTAGGGTTAGTGGAACACGTACATGCACAGTAATATTTACTTGTTTTTTGTGTGCATTAAACCCTGTTTTACACTTCCAATGACTGTTTTTCTTCTTCCCAGTCTAGGGAGACGAGGTAGAATTATTTCTACCTGTCAGCATTAAATTTTCTTGCGTCTCTTGGCATTCTATTGCCTATATAAACCAACACCTCAAATCAGCCTACACATCATTTCTTTTCTCACATACTCACTCTCTTTTCCTTCATACCAACACAATCATGGTCAACTACAATATGTTTTTAAACTATGAGACCTTCAACATGGAGTTGAGCTGTGAGGACTGGCAGCAGGAATGGCACGTAACTGTCATTCCTGATGAGATTTGGGACTCGGTTCCCCAGGAGGTTCTCACACACCTCCTGTTCTTTTACATGGACTACCATCGCCATCTGGAGCGATTGGAAGAAGAAAGGCTGGAAGCTCTTCGCCAACAAGAGCGAATCATTCGACTCGCTATTCTTTTTGTAGAGAGTCAGAAGAAGAAATAATTTATTTTCTTCTTCCTATTTTTCTTCATCGTCAGCTTTGTCTAGCTTCTTAGCAAAGGACAAAAACTGTTGATGTTGGAGTTTGTAGCTTAGGACAGTCTTGTAATGTTCAGATGTAAATTTTAATTTCATGAATGTATTCTCTTAATATATTAATGGAATTTTATATCTTTGCAAGATTTTTTCTATGAGATGTTTGCAATTCTACGACATTTTTAAATCCTGATATATCCATATTCTGATGACCATTTTAATTGCTGATATAAATTAAGTTCTGATTCTGAAATGTCAGTACTTGTTTACTTGATTTATTTTTTGGTCATTCTCACACTTTATATTTTTTCCAGAAAATAGGTTTTGCAGTAAAAATGATTAAAAAAGTGGGAACAGTTTAGATTTTGAATTAAAACTGACTTACCTCAATTAATGGGATTACTTGGTAAGTGGAATGGTTTTTCCTTGAAAAACTGCATGTGATAAGTAATGATTACTGTTTTCCCGTGCCCATTAACTATTCATTATTGCTGCATGTCTGACAGGTGTCCAACGGTTATTTTTTTTAACCATGTAATTATACAATCTTTTATTTACTTTTACACTTTATCTCTCTTTCTTTACTTTTACTCTCTCTCATCTCCTGACGCTGTTTTTCATACATACATTTTGTCAAACACCTTACAGGCAAACTTATTTCGTAATTTTTCTCATAGCACCTAAGGATTTGATCATAGATGGAGCCAAGTTCGTTCCCAACAACTATGCTGCAATCTTAAATAATGATGAAGCTCCATCTGAGTTGCACTTTGTGCAAGATCTTCTTGCACACAGTGAAATTGGGTATGCATTGACCCAGCCACCAGTCTTTTCAAGCCAACAAGTTCTGACATTTTGGCGAACTGGGCATTTTGATAATGGTGGTGCTACTGGTACTCCCAGTATTGTTTTTGAAGTCAATGATGTTGAACATGTGGTAACTCCTGAAACAGTTCGCAAGGCTCTACGTTTACCAGAAGGCTGCATTTTCTCAACACCGGAGGAACCAGTTCTACAGCAGCTCATGGCCAATTTGGGGTATGAGAAGAGTTTGGCTAAGCTTGGACAGTTGAAACGAGCAAATATCAGAAAGGAATAGATCTTTTTCTTCGACTGCATCACTAAAGCCTTCGGGAATAAGTGTTCCAACTTTGATGCCATTCCAATAATGAGTCAGCACATCGGGTATGCTATTATTAACCAAACTCATTTTGATTTTGCAAGTGCTGTGCTAGGTTTTATAGGGGTTATGATGATAGAGGATAGGAATGTTGTCTACTTTGCTAGATTCTGTCAGCTTATATATAATTTCTATTGTGCTGATGAACCCCAACCTACCACTGACTTATTTCCACCCTTTAAACTTGCAAAATGGGCTTTTAATGACTTGGTAAATGCTGATATTAAGAAAATGGTGGTTAGACCTTTACAGATTCCTCAGTCTGTAAAACAGATCCTGGTAAATGATGATCCTCAAACCTATAGATCTGTTTATCCTGATGTTCAACCTACCACCACATCCCAAACACCACAACAACCATCCGAAAATACCACTCATACATCTATACCTCAATCCTCTATCATAACACATCTCAAACCTTCACAGATAGCTCAACCTTCATCCTCAGCACCTACTGTGAAGCCTTCATCTTCCAAGCCCAAGAGGACAAGTATTGTCCCTCAGACACCATAGAAGAGAAGGATGACTGTTCTGAGAGATGAGTGTGATAGTGAGGAACAGGTTTCTACATCAGAACCTATTATGAAAGAAGCTGAGGAGGTCCCTTCTCAGAAGGATTCTGGAATTGAGGGATCTAAGCTTCTCAAAAGGCTTAGAAGAATGACTTATGCTGAACCTCCCAAGGAATCCTCGCCTTCAAAGAGATACAAGAAACAGAGAGCTAAAAGGCCAGCTTCAGATGATGAGGAAGCAGCAGCTAAGGAAGGAGATCAGGAATCTCTGATCTCAAAAGAACTAGAATTTGCTGAAGCTACTGCATCTCCCTCTCTATTGTCCCCAACTCAGAAAGCTGCTACAGACAAGGCAAACACACCATCTGTGTCTCCTGTACATGAAACTGTATCTCCTGTAGACCCAGGCACAAGTACTGAAATTGATATTCACAACCTGGCTGTGCCTGAGGTTCTCTACTTAGAAGCTCCAACAACAATTAATCCATCAACAACACCTTTTACTGATGCTACTCAAACTCCAGAATTGTCTACAACACCTTCTCTGCATCTAGATGTTGATGATCAGAATATAGGTGAGCATCAGGATATGGCTGTTGATCAGAACTTGGAAACAGATCAGCACTTAGAGGATGATGCTGAAGCCTCAATTGCTTCTCATACTGTTGTTTTATCAGAAGATGCTGATTCTGTCAGTTCTGATGCTTCAAATACTGATACTACTGGTGATGATGCTATTAATGCAGATGCTGATGAAGCTGGTCCTTCAGGACATGCACCTCAACAAACTGTTCATAAATCTGAACTAGTTAAGAAGTTTGTTACAAGAGCAGCACCAGTACCTTGGAGTGAAACTCCTAGAGGACAGGAGTGGAATAAGAAATGGAACTCAGTTACCTTTGTTCCATATAAAAAGATTCTTGCTGAGCACTTGGCAAAAGCTGATGAAAGGTTAATTAATGATGATTTCAAGACACAGCGTCGAGTCACTGCATTGAGTACTAGACATCTTCAAGGTCTCCATTCAACAACTCATGCAGAGTTACATAAAATTCAGGAAGAATTGCTCAAGCAAGAAATGACTCAGAAAATTGATAAGAAAAAATTCTTCCAACCTACCTTTGACAGAGTTGCTTACATTGAGAAGACCCAAGAGAAGCAACAATCTCAGATTGATGATATTTTGAAAAATCAAGCTTCTCAGCAATCTCAACTCGATGAAATCCAAGCCTCTGTGGAATTGCTTGTCTCTCTTCTCTTACCTGCTGATGCCAAAAAGGGGGAGAAAGTAATTAAGTCCAAATGCAAAACTGTTAAGACACTGAAGGGGAAGGATGATAAAAAAGATGACCAGGGAAACTCTGGAATGGGTGGAGGTCATGGTCAAGGTAGAAGTTTCTCATCAAGAAGAGCTGAAATTACAAGTCACATGACAAGTTCTGATGCTGGAAAAAGAATTACTTCTGCTACTGGTAAAAGGATAAGTTATAATGAACTTTTGGATCTTAATGAAGAAATATCAAGACAGCTATTTCTGAAAGAAAATCCAGGAATGGACTTTGAGAGTCTGATGGAAGAAGAAGCTAGACTTAAGTCAGAAAAAGTCAAATCTAAATCTGAAGCTTCTGTTGGTAAAAAGAAACTTCCAAAGGTCAAAGGCATTGTGATAAAAGAAAGGTCAAATCCTGAAGCAACCAAGGCTAAATCACAATTGCAGATAGATGAAGAAATTACTGTTGAAGATGCTGATCTTGCTCTGACTTCAAGAAAAATTTCTAAGACAACCTCTGACATGACTCAAGTTGTTCAGAGTCAAGATATAGTTAGTTCTGGTATCTCAAAGAAGCAAGTAACCTCTGACATAGCTCAAGTTAACTTGATATCAGAAGATAAATCAAAGGAAACCTCTGACATTGCTCATGTTAAACCTTCAAAGTTACTCCTACCAGGATTCACCAAAGCCAAACAGACTCAACCTTTGAAGACTGCTGTAAGTGGTTTTGAAGCAAGAGTGGTTACTGGAAAGGAAGCAAGAGATAAATCTGGATTGGGTAGTGCTGATCACTACTAGAAATTTGTCGATAGACATCGCTTATTAGCCGATGTCTATTTAAAATCCAAGCGATGTCTTTGCATGTGATGAGAAAGGTAGGTGCATTATACATCACTTATTAGCCGATGTCTATACACAGTTTAGACATCGTTTTTCTTAACAATGTGATGTATTTTTCTTCAATGTATACCTTCACTATGGTTTCAGTTATTCATTCATATGTCATGTATATCATTTTAAACTTATCACATATAAAGCAATATGATATATTAACATCGAAAAACTTGTTAAACTGATGTGTAACTTAACATATTACATCAGTCTTTTATCAGAAGCGATGTCGTACCTTTCTTTTTTTAATGGAACCAATGTCTTTGTGTGTGTTTAACATCAGTTCTTTCAAAATGTGATATCTATTATATTGTTTTACATCAGTCATTTCTTGTGAGCTGATATATGTGCCTGCTTATGACATCAGTTTATTGAATGCAATGTCTTATTTGACTACATTTTACATCAGTTATTTTGTTCATGAAGTGATATTTGTTTATTTTTTTTATTCATGAATCCCCTGTTTCAATCAAATGCCCAACACCCAAACAAGAGTCATCCAAAAACATACTAACTGCCATTTTACCATTCCAAACTAACCAAACCAAAACAAACGCAAAAAAAACATACATTAATTGATTTGCCATAGATTATACAAATTACGTACATTATCCACCACCAACCAAACTTCATAATCCAAACAAACTACATAACTGCAATAGAAAGTACTAGACATCCACCATCGATCATTTACATAGTTCATCCCAAACAGAAATTTACCAACTAAAGTCCCCCCATTATATTTATCAACAAAAACCACTAGTAGCTCTTACAAATTACAAATTCAGTCTACATAAAGGAACTGCAAATTAGGCCTTTTTATAAGAAGGACTCGATATGGCTAAGAGTCTCACATCGAACCTCGTCCAGCTCAGCCTTAGCAACAGTCACCTTTCGATTCTTTTTCGACCACTTAAAAGTGTAACACACAGGAATTAGTAACAATGAATTCTACCACAAATTATATGTACACCAGTTATATCAAGAATAAATTAAGCAAAAAAATATACCTTTTTGACAAATGTCATTTCATTATCCATGGCAATTTCTTTCATATACCACATAACAACATAGCCGCATTCAGTTCCACCGGGCTTGAAAGGAATATGTCCTAAGTCCAATCATGTATTAGGATTTAGGAATAACTTTTTATATAATCTGTTTTGATTTCATTGATATTAATAAAAGACTTGTTTTGTTTTTATCACGGGCTCTATCTATTTAAGTGTTTAAATAAGATATACCATAGTTTAGAGTAAAGCTTTTATGGATTATGATGAGATCATAATAGTGAGACCTAAAAGATGATAACTCTAAACTTAAATAGTTCCTGGTCATAGGATTACTAACTGGTAATTAATAATCCGCAAAGATCGGTACATACTATGCTTGCTTCATTTTGAAGGATGTCTGTTCTCATAGACATTTGTGTGGTGACACTATAGCTAGTATGCAGGTGCTTATTATAGAATAAGTTCATTGAACATGACTCGCACAGCTGAACAACTGATGGAGTTCACTTACGTGTCAGCAATTGTTCACATAGTGATAGTTGTACAAGTATCCTTAGACTTGAGGTCATCATAGTCATCTTGTGTACACTGAACTATGCTTTGGTTTAGTTCTTAGTCTCCAGGGATAATTATTAGTGCTCTACTGGGTATAGGAATTTGTACATGAAGATAGTGTATAATGAATAAAGGATCTACCCCTTCCAGTGAAGGAAGCGAATGTTCAAGGCTGATCCACTTATGCTAGTTTAGGAATCTCTGGCCAGAGTGAATGAAATTAGAAAGGAGTTTCTAATTTGCATAGAACTAAGCATAGTAAATGGTAAGCAAGTGATTAAATTAGATAGGCTTGACACGAGATCCATGCCTTGTATTTAATCAGGACATTGTAGGGTAGAAGGAGTTTATTTGTACGGTAACTATTCACTGAATAGGTTCTTGGTATTCTAAGCAGTGAATTCGTATTATCCGGATAGTTGCGATATGCTGAGAAGTATCCCTCACGATGTAGAATAAATATGATTAATTAATTAGTCATATTTAATAAATTAGAGAATTTATATAAATAATGATAAAATAGTTTTATTATTATTTATTTCTACTACCGGCTTAATATTGAACCTACAGGGTCACACCATAAAAAGAGAATGATTTAATGGTGGAGGAATTAATTAATAATGGATGATAATTATTTATTTATGAAATAAATAATTAATTGGAAAATTTAATAATTGATTAAATGAGATTTAATTGATTATAAATTAATTAAGAAAAGTTCTTAATATTATTAATTAAGAATTTAATTTTTGGAAATTAAATCAAGAGAGAGAATTATTTCTAAAGTGTTTAGAAAAAAGATTAATAATTAAAAGGTGTTTTAATTATTAATAAGAATAATAAATGGGTTAATAATAATAATATTTTATGGGAAAATTTCAGCTGAAAATTTTGCCTATAAATATACTATTATAAACCCTATTTTTATTCGAACCCGAACCCAAAAAACCCAAAAAGTTTTTAGAAAACCTAATTTTCTCCACCTCCTCCTCCTCCTTAACGTCGTTTTCTTGGTGGATACCGGTGGAGTGCTTTACGTTTGAGGAGCAGCTGCTAAGGATCTCCGATCGTTGCTTTTGGATCGGTATTAAAGGTTAGTAATCGATTCATATGTTTTAATCATGATTTATATGCTTTTATTTGGATTTTATATGTGTAAAAGTGTTTTACCATGCCTCCGCTGCGATTAAAATCCATCAATGGTATCAGAGCATAGGGTGTATGCATATAGATCTGTGGTAAAAATTTCAGAATTTTATGTGATTGTATGAATTAATTATGATTTTTACAAGTTATATCATGGATTAATTTTGTCTGATGAGAAATCGTTTCTCAGAATAATTTTGAATGTTGATCTGGGTTCTACAAGTGTTGTAGATCGTCTGGGTATTTTTCTTATATTTTTATGATGTATAGATTTTTTATTATGAATTTTTGAAGTTCTTGCTATTAAATTCGTAATTAAATAATCATATATATATATAAATTGTAAGTATATATATTATGCATCTGCTGCTGTTTGTCTGCTGTTGTTTGTGTGATGCACGGAAAGAAAGAAAAGACAGGCACGGCATTCGAGAAAAGATGTCAGGCGGCTGCGAATCGCAAGAAGGGCGAAGGACCGCGCGTCTGCAGTGCGCGCGTGGGGTACACGCGCCCGTGTACCACGCGCGGCGCGTGGCGGACACGCGCTGGTCAACGTGCTGATGTCATCAGATGATGTCATGCTGACGTCAGCGTAGGGTCGTAGGCGCATGAAGCGCGTGGGGCGCGTGGCGCGCGTGGGCGGTGTTCTGACACGCGTCTGACAGCGCGTGTGCGCGTGGCCGCGCGTGTGGGCGCGTGCCAGCTCAGAATTGGGTGTTTTTGGTGCCGTTGGATTCGTCTTTTCGAGACGCTTCTAATGGTATATTATATGATATTTTATGAAATTGTTTCGAACTGTTTATAGCTAACATAAGTGTTTTAAAGCTGTTTTTGACTGTTTTAATAGCTTTTAAATGTTTCATGTGATATATAGTGATGTATAATGCTTAGACCAATATGCTAGATGATGTAACATGCCTACCTTGATGTTTATTCATGTTGATATATGTGATATATGCTTAGTTTATCATGCGATGATAGATTTAGGTGAACTTAAATGAACATAAGGCGTTTGTTAGACAACCTAGTATAGTGAAATTGTTTCATAACCTTAATAATAATATTATGAATACAATCATGAGATTCTTGTGTTTATGAAACACGTAATTGAATATGAATTTTCGATATGAGAGAAAGGATGATTCTGCCAACAATAGATTTCTATCTGTAAGAAAGGGTTATTAAGTGACGCCTCTTGACAATGCTCCACCCGATCTGGGAATCATCTGATTATCGATTATTGATTTGAAATATTTAATTTAAAAGGAAGAATCTCTTTATAATATAATTATGATTGTAACGTAATATAATCCCTCTAAAATTAAATAATATCTAGTAATTGGCCAATGATACAACGGGCTTGTGTCGGTCATAGCCTTCCAACATGATAGAAAGTAGTTCTTATTTTTAAATTATTGTCGGTTCGTGCTACAGCCTAGGGCTTTGATTTCGAAATAAGAAATACTTGTCTATTACATAGAGATGTGTACATTGAATTAGAATCTAAAGGTCGGTACGTGCCACAGCCGTGGGCCGTTGGGGACTCATTCAATTTTACGGAATGTTGGGTTAGACTTGACTTAGAATATTGAGTTTGTCGTGCCACAGCCGTGACTCAATTATTCAAGAGGCTAAAGTTTGATTAGGGAATAACATAAGATGTAATTGACAAGAGTTGTCTGCCTATTGAACATTACATGACGGTTCGTGCTACAGCCGGGGTTGTGTAATGGAATGTAGGATCCCTATTCCCACTAGCATTATGAATGCTTAATTTTTCACGTAGGGGGTTGAATAAATTAGATAAACTAGTGGGAGCCACTTATGAATAAAGACCCAATTCATATAGTGTTTTAAAATGAAATCGAATATTTGCTAAGTGTTGTTATGTGTTTATCATTTACAGATTTACAATATACATTATGTCTTCTGCACTATCTCTAAGGAGCATACTGGATGCTCACAAGTTGACTGGTCCTAATTATGCTGACTGGCTTCGAAACTTGAGAATGAGAAGCTGGAATACGTGATTGACTCACCTAAGCCTACTGAACCTGCCAGTGATGCACATAATGATGAACATGTTGTGTATCGTAAGTGGGTAGATGATGTAAATGTTGCTCAATGCATCATGCTAGCTTCCATGAACATTGAGCTACAGAAGCAACATGAGCATATGGATGCTCATACTATCCTCATGCATCTACAACAGTTGTATGATGTGGCAGGGAGGACAGCTCGATATGAGATATCGAAGGAGCTGTTCGGTTGTAGGATGTCTGAGGGATTATCTGTGAATGACCATGTACTTAAGATGATCAATTTGATTGAACATCTTGGACAACTTGGTTTTGCCATGGATGGGGAGCTGAGCCAAGACCTGGTCTTGTAATCGCTTCCGAGTTCGTTCTCGCAGTTTATTGTGAACTTTCACATGAATAAGTTGGATGTTAGCCTGCCTGAACTCCACAACATGTTGAAGACTGCGGAATCGAATTTTCCCCCTAAGAAGAGTTCTATTCTTCTAATTGGTGCAGGTTCCAATCCTAAGAAAAGGAAGAGGAACCCTTCCAAGAAGAAGAAAGTAGGTGAGAAAACGCCGGTTCCACCAAAAGCTGAAGACCCCAAGAGCAAAGTTGTTTGCTTTCACTGTAACAAGGTGGGGCACTGGAAGAGGAACTGCAAGATTTACCTTACAGAATTGAAGAAGAAGAAGGGTAGTGAAACTACCGCTTCTGATTCAGGTATGTTCATGATAGAAGTGAATATGTCATTAAATCAAATTTCTACTTGGGTATTAGATACCGCCTGTGGTTCTCATATCTGTAATTTGTTGCAGGGACTAAGGAGAAGTAGGACTCTTGAGGAAGAGGAGGTGATTCTACTGATACGAAATGGAGCAGGAGTTGCTGCTGAAGATGTAGAACCATTTTATTTACATATGCCTACGGAAAAGACTATTGTTTTAAATAATTGTTATTTTGTTCCCTCGATTGTGAGGAATATTATTTCTATTCCCATGTTAGACTTGGCTGGATTTTTATTTATTATTGAGAATAATGAATGTTCTATTCTTAGAGATAATATTCTTTATGGACATGGTACTTTAAATAATGGTCTGTATAAATGTGACATAATTTACTTTAGATTGAACAAACTAATAAAAGAAAAGGGATGATGAAAATCTCACTTCATTGCGGCACTGCAGTCTCCATTTAGTAGACATGGAGAGAGGGCTACAAATTTGCTAGGAATGGTACACACAGATGTATGTGGACCAATGTCTACGCAAGCCATGGGTGGATTTTCATACTTCATTACTTTCATGGATAATAGATCTAGATTCAGATATTTGTTTGATGAAACACAAGTCTGAAGCCTTTGAAAAGTTCAAAAAGTATAAGTATGAAGTGGAGAAACAAACCAAACATAGTATTATAATTCTTCGATTAGATTGAGGTGGTGAATACTTGAATGGAGAGTTTCTGGATTATCTCAAAGTAAATGGTATAGTCTCCCAGTGGACGCCTCCAGATTGGTATCTGAAAGGAGAAATCGAACTTTGTTAGACATAGTTCGGTCCATGATGAGCTATGCAAATCTTCCAGTATTCCTATGGGGTTACGCATTGGAAACCTCATCATATTTACTGAATAAGGTGCCTTCCAAATCTGTTCCTCAAACTCCGTATGAGATATGGAAAGAAAGGAAACCGAGTCTTAAACACGTTAAGATTTGGGGATGTCCAGCTTATATCAAGTAAGTTGACCCAGATAAGCTGGAATATCGATCCGTAAAATGTAGTTTTGTGAGATATCCTAAAGAGACTTTAGGGTATTACTTTTACACCGATCATCGGGTGTTTGTCTCCAGACATGCTACTTTCTTGGAAAAGGATTTTATCCTTGAAGGAAACAGTGGGAGCAAAATTGAACTTGATGAAGTTCAAGAAGCACAAACTACTACGGATCAAGTGGAAACACCTGTTCTGACTGAACAACCTTCTGTGGAACATCCCATTGGTAGGTCAGGGAGAGTGTCTCGCCAACCTGAGAGGTAATATGGCCTTGTCATTGAGAATGACAATGAGTTGTCGATCATTGATGATGACGACCCTGTGGCCTATAATGAGGCTATGAGTAGTGTTGCCTCAGAGAAATGGCATAGTGCCATGAAATCCGGAATGAAATCTATGTATACGGGATACAAAAGAATGATTAGAGCAGATGGCCAGGTGGAGACCTTTAAGGCCAGGCTTGTGGCAAAAGAATTCAAACAAAGGCAATGGATTGACTTTGATGAAACCTTTTACCTATAACCCTGTTATAATCAGTTCGGATTTTGCTTGTGATTGCTGCTTACTACGACTATGAGATCTGGCAATTAGCCAGATGGTTTTCTTTCCAAGAGAAATGAAAACCTAGTGTGTAAGCTGCTGCGAACCATATGTGGTTTAAAGCAAGCTTCTCGTAGATGGAACATCCGTTTTGATATGACAATCAAAGAGTTTGATTTTATGAAAAACGTAGATGAACCATGTGTCTACAAAAGGGTTAGTGGGAGCGCGATAACATTTTTTGTGTGGTATTGAATTAGAGTTGACACACATAACAACATAGGAGACCCACTCACAAAGCTACTTTATGAAAGTCACTTTGATCGTCATAAAGACAAGATGGGTATTAGATACCAGAGTGATTGGCTTTAGTACAAGTGGGAGATTGAAAGGAATATGTCCTAAGTCCAATCATGTATTAGGATTTAGGAATAACTTTTTATGTAATCTGTTTTGATTTCATTGATATTAATAAAAGACTTGTTTTGTTTTTATTACGGGCTCTATCTATTTAAGTGTTTAAATAAGATATACCATAGTTTAGAGTAAAGCTTTTATGGATTATGATGAGATCATAATAGTGAGACCTAAAAGATGATAACTCTAAACTTAAATAGTTCCTGATCATAGGATTACTAACTGGTAATTAATAATCCGCAAAGATCGGTACATACTATGCTTGCTTCATTTTGAAGGATGTCTGTTCTCATAGACATTTGTGTGGTGACACTATAGCTAGTATGCAGGTGCTTATTATAGAATAAGTTCACTGAACATGACTCGCACAGCTGAACAACTGATGGAGTTCACTCACGTGTCAGCAGTTGTTCACATAGTGATAGTTGTACAAGTATCCTTAGACTTGAGGTCATCATAGTCATCTTGTGTACACTGAACTATGTTTTGGTTTAGTTCTTAGTCTCCAGGGACAATTATTAGGGCTCTACTGGGTATAGGAATTTGTACACGAATATAGTGTATGATCAATAAAGGATCTACCCCATCCAGTGAAGGAAGCGAATGTTCAAGGCTGATCCACTTATGCTAGTTCAGGAATCTCTGGCTAGAGTGAATGAAATTAGAAAGGAGTTTCTAATTTGCATAGAACTAAGCATAGTAAATGGTAAGCAAGTGATTAAATTAGATAGGTTTGACACGAGATCCATGCCTTGTATATAATCAGGACATTGTAGGGTAGAAGGAGTTTATTGTACGGTAACTATTCACTGAATCGGTTCTTGGTATTCTAAGCAGTGAATTCGTATTATCCGGATAGTCGCGATATGCTGAGAAGTATCCCTCACGATGTAGAATAAATATGATTAATTAATTAATCATATTTAATAAATTAGAGAATTTATATAAATAATGATAAAATAGTTTTATTATTATTTATTTCTACTACCGGCTTAATATTGAACCTACAGGGTCACACCATAAAAAGAGAATGATTTAATGGTGGAGGAATTAATTAATAATGGCTGATAATTATTTATTTATGAAATAAATAATTAATTGGCAAATTTAATAATTGATTAAATGAGATTTAATTGATTATAAAGTAATTAAGAAAAGTTCTTAATATTATTAATTAAGAATTTAATTTTTGGAAATTAAATCAAGGGAGAGAATTATTTCTAAAGTGTTTAGAAAAATGATTAATAATTAAAAGGTGTTTTAATTATTAATGAGAATAATAAATGGGTTAATAATAATAATATTTTATGGGAAAATTTCAGCTGAAAATTTTGCTTTTAAATATTCTATTATAAACCCTATTTTTATTCGAACCCGAACCCAAAAAACCCAAAAAGTTTTTAGAAAACCTAATTCTCTCCACCTCCTCCTCCTCCTTAACGTCGTTTTCTTGGTGGATACCGGTGGAGTGCTTTATTTCCCTTTTTCTTGGTGGATACCTATTTGGGGCATCCCTATTTAATCCAAAAAACTCAGACCAATTAATAAGTAAATTAATGCCCCTATCTAACCGAAAAAACTCTGACTAATAAGTAAATTAATGCCCCTGGTTCTTACGGTAATATATATGATTGTCGGTGCTTTATTTCCCCTTCCGGCCTGAACATTGAATGCAATCACAGCCCTGTCATCTTAGCAGTATCAATAACACAAATTGATTGATATCTCAATAATGAAAATAATCACTCGAAATTAAATGCAAATACCTTGATATTGCTTTTTCCAACTCGGGATAGGTAGTTGAACGAGGCAGAGGATTGAGTATGAAAACCTCGCCCGCCCAAATCACAACCAATATTCAATGGCAGCTATTTTTTATAAATGTTTATAATAAACAGAATTAATATCAGAATCATATCATTTTGAATTTCATGCTTATAAATAAATAAATAAAGCGATTTATAATAAATCTGGAGACATTTTTTATGTACTTACCTGCTATTATTTGGCATAAAAAAGAGACGATCATGATTACCCTCTTTAAATCGACTAACCAAATTATCTTCAAAATTGTTGTTCAAGGTAAACGAGACTCCGGGATCACAGAAAGCAAATTGCTCCAAATTTTCATTTTCACAAACCATGCAATGCAAGTATCTGCATTGCAAATAAAATGAAATTATAAAAAAAACAAGAATATAAATGCAGAAATTATCAACAAGAAGACAAGACAATAATTAAAAAATTTATACTACTCACGCCATGTATACAGAAATTGCTGCTTGGCCAATCATTTTAAACTCAAGCAAAGCAATTATGTTTTCATGCAAAATGAAAATTCTTTTCTCAACACCAAACACCTCCGCATCGCACGGGATTTGAATGGAGTTTCCAGTGGACTTCATGAATGTCGTTGCATGTTTATATAACAACCGAAAGCGCTTCGGAACATTTTTATTGATTTCCATATTCTCAAATAAGGACTGAACCTTATGCAAATCAGTTAAAGGATCCTTCCCTTTCCTTTTACTTTTTTGAAAATATTATCAAATTTGTTAAAACAAATATAGAGTTAATATAATAGTGCGAGATCCAATAAAACATAGATGTAAAAATATATTTCGCGGTAGCAGGGGCATCTGGGAATACGATTAAGTCGCGGGGCCATGAGACGTAGGAGCCAACAGCCTGCTCTACTGTTTCAATCTCACCGACTACTGGAACAGGAATCTTGGCTTGTCCTTGGATTGACCCATCCACTGAGACATGAGCACAACCAGGCTGCATTGGCAATCCGTGAATAGATTTGTTCATGTCATCATCGTCAAACAATAAGCCAAATGCCACCTTATTTTCTATTGTGCCCACAACCAACTCACATTTTCGTGGACCAGTCTACACACATATATATATTTAACGAGTAACTATGACGAATGCTTGAATAATGTCGAGCTAAATTAAATAAATGTGCTTGTTATTTTACCTTGTTCTCTGGTGGAAAAGGATCCATTTGATCATCAACTATTTAAGCATCACAACTTGCTTTATCCGAAACCAGAGGAGATGAAATATTTGCTTTACTGAGTAAGCCCTTCAGTTCAGCCAACTCCTGCCTTGTCTTCTCCATTTCCTTCGTCATCTCTTGCTTGGCCTTCTCCAACTCTGCATCCCTCTCACAATCCCAGGCCAACAGCTCAGCTTTGGTTATTCTACTTCTTTTTCCATTTGGTAAATTAAAGAAAATTGATGGGCTAACAAAGCCTCCAACTCCTCGAACCCTCCCCGAATGTTCGTGAGTTTGCAAGGCCATAGTTAACACATCTTGACTCCCAGAAGGAATGAATTCCCCCTTACTTTGCAGCTCCAGTAAATTCTCCTGTCATGAGAATGTTAACATATAAATCAGAACTGAATGAACCTCCTCATAAAAAAATTAAAATTAGAACTGAATTGAATTGAATTAAAAAAATTAACGTTGCTTGTTAAATACTCACAATTCTTTTCCCTATTTCAGCTAGCTCTGGATCAACCTCCTCATCATCAAGTTTTCCCTTACGAGCCTTGTGCCACATAAGAGCCCGATCAGGTTCTTCATCGAGAGCCAAGGTTCCTTTCTTTTGCCGATTAAAATCAAAAAATATTAAAACAACAATATATGTAGAATACAACTATTTAAGTTCAATGCTTAAACAGAGGTTACCTCTTCTTCCAACAATCCAACATAACCCTTTTTAGATGTGCGGTGAGGATATTTTCGATTGCTCACCCGCTCCATTTGTTTTTCACTAAGTGACTACAACAAACATTTTAAATAATATTAACATGCTATTTTTCCTAAAATATTTGTAATACATAAATATATCAGTTCACAACATAAATAAAACACAGATATAAACACACGATCGATCTCTTTCGCGTATACCTTCCATGTCGAGGTAGTCCTTTCAGCAACAAAATTTTTCCAAGCCTCCTTACCAACAAAAGCATACTTTACTGGAGGCTTTCGTAGTTTCTTATTCTGTCCAAGATACGGATTAACATAATCCCTTGTTAAATTTGCTTTAAAATTTCTCCACTTTGCTCCTGCAGACCTGATCAGCCCCTTCTGAAGTTGCTTGGGGACTTTAAATGTCTCCTGAAACCAATGTTATGCTCTACATGAGTACAAGAAAATGCAAAATTTACAAAGTGCATAAGAAATTGCTTATTTATATACCTTCACATCGATCCATATTTTCTCCTTTAGTTCATCGGGTACCTTTGACCAGTTAGGATAATCAATCGGAATCATCGTCCTAACCAACATTCCGGTGTAGGACTGTAGACTGTGCCTTGCATTCCCGACTGGAACTCCATGTGCATTGTATGATACCTTTGCTTTCTTGCCCTGCGCCTTCCACACCACCACTTTGTGCATAGCGGAAACCCCTCGGGCAGATCCATACCTTTTCTTTATAGTTTCGGAAGTAGTGACTGTTGCCTTCGTGTCTTCCATAGAATCCACATTTTCATCTTGAGGTTCTGTTTCCGGCTCCAAGCTTTTATCCACCTCCTCATCTAACTTGTCTTGTACTTTAGATATTTGTTTTTTATTTGCCATTTATCTTTTTCAATCTGAAAATGAAACATATATTTCATTAGTCACAAGCATATATAAATAGTTATAAACAGTCATAACTAAACTAGTGAAGTATGCATACATAAACAGTTATAAAAAGTCATAACTAAACTAGTATAATCAATATAAAATTCCTATATTCACTCATAAACCATGCTATTTACAACAACAAGCCCCAAACACAAATATATTTACAAACAACACAAACACAAATATATACAAGCACTTGTTATTACATGTAATTCCGTATTTTAACTACACATACAACTACACATGCAACAACTACACATTTCAATTTCACATGCATACATACAACTACACAAATATATACATGCAGCCCAAACATATATAAATAGATATGTAAAGAAGAATATACCTAACAAAGCAAGCTCCAAAATCCCAAAAAACACAGCAACAAACTCCAAGACCAAAATCCAACTTAATTAGCTCCGAGATTTAAGCTTTAATAAACCCTTAGCTACAAGATTTAGCTCCAAGAAACTCTACTCCTCACCTTAAACTTCAATGAACACACTTAACTCCTTAATCTTCGAATCTGTCACAAAAATTGAAATAAATGAGTTCTAGGTTTAGAAAGTTGAAGAAATTGAGAGGTTTAATTGGAGATTCAAGGTCTAATCGGAAAGGGGGAAAGATAGTAAGCATACATTTGAGAGTTCTAGGTTTAGCAGTCGAGAGAGAAAGGGGGAATGAGTGAATGAGTTTTTATTTTTGTTTTTGTGGAGATTGTAATTTTTTGTTTTTGTTTTGATTTTGATTTATTTTTAATTTTATGTTATAATGTTATTAAAGTGAATGAGTGAATAGGCGGGATGGGGAAATATACTAAGGGGGGGAAAATTTGGCTAAGGGCGGGGAGGAAAAGGGAGAAGCAGCGGGCTCTAATTTTTTAAAATTGAGCTTAGACATCGGTTATTATGTCAACCGATGTTAAAAAGAAATTGGACATCGGTTTATATGTTAACTGATGTGACGTAGTTTTTAAAAGAACAACTTAGACATCACTTTACTCAAAAGCTGATGTAAACATACCAAAAAGACATCACTTTTTTTATGTGATGTAAAAAAGGCTTTTAACATCAGTGACTTTTCTGACTGATGTCTAATGTGCGATGTCTAATGCTGATTTTCTAGTAGTGTGATGAAAGAAGAATACAGAACACAACCAATAATCCAACTTCCTTAAGTGAACCAGGTATTAGAGCAACTCCTGAAAGATTGAATCAACTAGAATCTGTACAGATGGTTTACCATACCTACTTGAAAGAACACATCTTGTTATACTTCATGACAGATGGTAGGGCTTATCATATAAGGGAAAATGCCATTCCACTGAAGTATTTTGAAGAACTGGAACATGTATTATTCTTACTTCAAGTGAATGACAAAATAGCAGAAAGTGCTGCAAACTATTTGAAGAGTCAAATTCAGAGACAGAAAAGGCTTTATTCTGTAAAGTATGACAGCACATATCTTCCAAAGTACAGAGATCACAAGGGTGATATTGTTGAGATGAAGCCTAACTCTGCTAAGATTATAACTACCTTTCTGGGTTACAAGGCTGTGGAATTCAATCTTGAGTCTGACAAGGCATATTTAATCAGACTGGATCAGGACATAAGGAAAGCTAAAATTAATGATCTCAGGGCTGCAATCTTTCAAACTGGTGAAGATTCTGCAGAACTTAAAGATGCTAAAAGGAGGATGATTGATGAACTCAGATATGCTGAGAGATGTTTGTTAAAGAACTATCTCAGAACAACTCCTGACATCAGATAGATCAGAAAGTGAAGCCAAGTCAAGATCTACAACTGCTCAAATTCTGATATGTATACAGACTGAAGTTGTTATCATAAGTTAAAGTTGGTAAAGCTTTAAGGACTGTAAGTTGTAGTTATCTAGTCAAATTCTCATGCATTTGTACTTAATGTTTTTGACATCATCAAATATCTGTTAAACTTGTATGTTATACTAATTTACAAGCTGGGGGAGATTGTTAGATATATTTGATAATGTCATGTCTAATATGATTTATGTTTAGTTTTCAGATCTTACTTAAACAGGACAAATCAGTACTTAACTGAAAATCAGCACTTATACTGAAGTCAGAACTTAAGTCATCAGTACTTAAGGTTCAGGAGATATTTATCAGAAGATAATATCAGGACTTAAAGGAAACGTTCAGATAAGGAAGGCGGCTGATTGAAAGGAAAAGAAGATCAAGACAAATGTAAGAAGAGATATGCATGAAGAAGGAATTCTATGAAAGATAGAATACTTGGAAGAAAAGATATCTGATTGATATATTTTAGGAAGCAGAATTATATTTCATATCAATTAGCGATTATCTTGTAACTGTGTAGTATATAAACATAGACATAGGGTTTACACTATAAGTGTTATCATTATCGAGAAGATTATTAATTATAACCCTATCAGCTCTCGTGATATTTGTTCATCACTGAGAGAGGAAAGTTCCATACTGTAACAGAGTTTATTATTTTGAATAAAGTTTGTTTTCTGTTACTTGAGTTATTAGAGTTCGATTTGATTGTGCTATACACTGTATTCACCCCCCTCTACAGTGTGTGTGACCTAACATATACAGTTTGAACATATGTGATCTATATAGGAGCATACTTATTTTTAGCCATTTATATTAAGTAATCTACTTAGAAATATCATATGATAAAACACTGAAGTAATACAAATCATTTATGAATATATGATACTCACAACTTCCTTCTCTATGTATCAAATCTTCATATAAATAATCCACCAAGCAATATTTTAAGTCCATCAATTAAACATTCTCCTAAAATCTCATATTGGAGTGCTCAAACAATATGTTATTTTTCTTTTACTTTTTCCTTTGTACCTTACCTTTTGGTACATGTGCTTGGAAAATTCATTTACTGAAACTTTGGTGTATATGAAAGTTAATCCCATTAGCTGCGAATATATATGTATTATAGATAATTTATAAAAATTTAAATATGGATAAAAAATAACATTATATTAGTTTGTACAGACTAAAGAAACTTGCATACCATGTACTCATAAAGACTCGAATCAGAATGTTGACAGCTCTTGGTGTGTCAGTAGAGAGGAAGCATAAAAAATTAGTAGCATCTACAAATTGGTTGCACGTCATTGTGTCGTGCTTTGATTAATATCCCCAAGCAGTACACAATTATTTAGGTCTTGTTTTTCACCATTTTCCGCCAACAGGTACTTGTTCACTTATTGTGGTGCACTTGTTGCAACCTCTTCCCTTCTTAGAGTTATTAGTAAAGCACTTACTAGTCATGGATCTGCAACTTTGGCATTAGCTACACTATTTAAAAATTCATTCCTCCATATGACAAATTAGAAAACTAACTAAGTACCTATAATACAAAAAAAAGTGTTATTAGTTATTTAAGAAAAAATATCCCTGCACAATTTTTTCGTTACGATAAAAAAATACCCCCTCCGTCCAACTCACTTCTTTACAGTTTATTCTCATGATTGACACGCATTTTAAGGCAACTTTAAATTATAGTTCCTTATTATTTAAAAAACAATTTCTTTTTTGTATAAAAATTTAAATATTAGATTTTTATTTAGAAAAAAATAAAAAGTTAAAAGAACTATATTTTATAGGAGTCTTAAAAATACGTGCAGAGTGCCCGTCCCCTAATGTAAAGAACCTGGTGGGACGGAAGGAGTATATATTAAATTGAATTTTTTTTTATTTTTTTATAAAAAACTAGATAAAAATGCCAAGCAAGTATAGCTGGAATTATACTATTTTCTTGTACTGCTGGAATGAGTGATACTATATTATTTTCCTCTGCTCCTGGAACTTGTCCTAGAAAATTGACTCTCCTTGCAATATTTTAGTTTGCAGTCAAGACACATGTTATCTTGTTAGGTAATGAATACAACACAGGGGGTGAATGTGTTTTAGATAATTTTAATGCTTTTTGAATATTTGTTGCTTGGTTAACAAAACAGATTAGAAATTAATTAATACTATGTTAACTGAAATAACACAGTGCACACAATATTTCAAAACTCACTTAATTTTGTATTAAAATCAAGCTAGTGTTTTGCTACAAATCCTGGGTTCTTTGTAAGTAAAGAACTCAGCTTCTTCCTTGAGAGAGTTACAAGAAAAACTAGATCTGTTTGATACTATTTTAAAGCAAAGGACCAATATTTACTTTATAGATTAGTAAACACAGGTTTACACAACATGCAATAAGATGTACTAAACCCTACTTTAAGTTATCTCTAAAGCTTTCCATTTCTCACTTAGTGTATCTTTGCAAATCGTGTATGTTTGTGACTATCCTTTGTCAGTTAATCTTGGTGTTTGATCTTGCATTCTTCAAGCTGTTTTTGTAGACTTTTCAATCTAAGTGATTAGATTATTTATTGATTGATAATCTTAAATCTTTAACTTTTCTGTATTTTGTACTTGAGCTTCATATCGAGATCTCCAGTTTGGTGTTATAGAGAACTGACATCTCGATAAGTATAATGGCTTATCGAGATCTCTTAGTTCTCTATAGGTGTTTTGACTTGTCGAGGTCTCTGAGTTCTCTATAAATAAACTTGACTTGTCGAGGTCTCCAAATTTCTGCATGTAGAAATGACTTGTCGGTATCTCTGAGATCTCTATAAGCATTTTGACTTGTCGATATCTCTGAGATCTCTAATAAGAAAATTGACTTGTCGATATCTCCAATTTTCATATCTTCATTTTGACTTGTCGATATCTCTGAGTTCTCTAATACATAAATGACTTGTCGATATCTTAGAGATCTCTATATACACTTTGACTTGTAGATATTAATGACATCTCTAATGATAATTTGACTTGTCGATATCTCCATTCTTCATGTCTTCATTTGGCTTGTCGATATCTCTGAGACTTCTCTATAAGTTATTTTGGACTTCTCGATAAGTCATTCGGGAGTTCTTGAATGACTTCTCTATATGACTTAATTTGTGACTTGTAGATGTCTTGACTTAGAATATTTTTCCCAAAACATATTTATTCAACTCTAAGCTTCTTCATAATTTCTCTGAGGCATGATCTTCTTAATCTTCTTTCAGAATTTATTCTTAGGCTCGAGACTGTTTACAGAAAAATACTCCAGTCTAGTCTTTGACATTTTTACAGACACAAGTAATACAGTACAAAATACAAATTTAGATTATAATACAACTAATTCTTAGGGTTGTCAATTTTGACTTAGTCTTGTTATGATACAGGCATGTCTTGCACAATAATCTCCCCCAATATTTGAGAAGATTGTTCATCAGAAATTCATGCCTGGTAACAAGACTAACCTCAAGTTATAATAAAATAATAGAGATTACATAAAAATTGACAGAATTATAACTTTTATACATTGAGTGATTACATGAGTTTGATAAGTACATTCATTACATGAAATCCTCATAGCCTGGCTGTTTTCTAATAAGGTCTTTAAGATTTACTAGGACTTGTAGTTCTTCTATGATTTCAGCCCCTCGTAGAGCTTCCACAAGCTTGAGCCACTCATCCAATGAATAACCATTCAGGTTACCAACTCTAAATCTTGAGAATCTGCCGACCTTTATATTCAGAAAATGTCCATCCTTAAAAAGTCTGATCATCCCCTTTTCCTTGAGCTCATTTGATCTTTGTTCAAGTCTTACAAGTTCTTCTGCATACTTTCTATCTTTTTCTTCCTATTCAGCCTTTGCTCTTGCATTTCTTTCATCCCTTTCTCTCACCCATACACATAATACAGCCTTCCAAGCCCTTGTAATAGTGTCCTTATCCTTCATCAAGCTGATCACTCTTTTGAATTATGTGGTTGAAAGTGTATCCATTAGGTTACTGCCAAGTAGAGTAAAGGTACCATCCTAGTAATATATTCTGACTTCTGTGTAGGATACAACCCATACTTTGACTATTTATTCAGCTAATTGTTGAAAGTAGTCATCATCTGTGATGCACCAATTTAGTGGCAGAAAATCAGATTGATCAAAATAGTTCCAGATAGCCCTTTCAGTAACTTGCAATTTCTTTGGTTTTCTTCCAACATATTTGAAGTGAATTTTAGTTGGGGACGTGAATGAGGGTAGGTTTGTGATTTTCTTCAAGGTGAATTGGCTAGATATGATTGATATTTTGAGTAGGGTGTCTGCAGTTGCCTTGTATAAAAACTTGGGCTTAGAGGTCAAAGATAGATGAATAATTGAGCTTGTAGGTTTAGTGGTTTGAGCAAGTTGGATTTGAATTGACTGGACATTTTTCTTGGTTCTTGAATCATCCTCCTTCTTCTTTATTCTTTTCTCATCACCCTTCTTCTCATCATTTCCCTTATTCTTAGCATCCCTCTTCTTATCTCCTTATTTGCTTCCAGTTTCCTTGGAGGATTGACTTGGATTTGATCTAGAAGGTTTTTGATCATCTGTCTCCTTCTCATCATCATCCAAGTAATCCTTATTGAATTTTTTTTGGGCAACTTGGCTTCAGGACCTCTCAAATATCTCCCCAATATCTTTATCATCTCTTCATCTTCAAAATTCTTGTTCTTCTTAGTCTTCAACTCGGTCTCCAAAAATATTATGAGCTTCTTGTGTGTCATGACACAGTGTCTGGGAACATGAAAATTCTTAGGTTGTTTGGTGGATGGACATATGTATGCCACTCCCTTTCTTGGATGGAAATATGCTTCTGGAAAAGTAGCTTCTTGAGCTTTTTGAAGTTCCTTAAACAAGAGAGTGTCTTCATTAATGACTATGTTGACTTTTTCAATGAATATATCCGATTCAGATGCCCTTCTTGATGTGAGAAAATTAATGGAGACCTGCATACATCTATCCACACCTGAGTCAATGATATTGATCACAATTCTCTTTTCCTAAATTTACCCTTGGTTATCAAAATCACCTTTATGAAATTTACAGTCTTGTTTAAAGCCCTCTTGTATGTGATGACGTTTTTGTTGAGAGAAGCCCTGAGAGCCTTAAGTAAATCATCAAATTCCTTGCTCAAACTAGGGGCCTAATCTGCTTTCATAAGCTTCTCCATTCTAACATCAACTTCTTTGGCTTTGCCTTTTTGAACAGCTTGAACAGATGTTTGGGCAGATGATGATGATTTTAATAACCTAGCCTCAATCTCCCCCTTAGGCTTGTTAGCAGGCAAGATGAGAGGTGTACGGATTTGAGGCCTAATAGCTTCTGGAAGTGTAGACAAGGGGTTGTTGAGTGCACTCATGATGGCTCCCAAAGACACATAATTATGCATTTGTAGATGCTTATGAGAGTCCACCAAGGTTTGAATATCATCCTGTTGACTTTAAACCATAGCTGTGAGTTGTGATACTTGAGTTGTCAGGGACTTATTGGCTGACTACAGAGTGGAAACTTGAGATTGGAGAGCCTGGATTTGCAAGTTGGTTGATGTTGATATATGTTGTTGAGAGCTTGAAGATAGAGAAGTGCCAAATGTTGCTTGAACCGCTTCCTTGATTCCTTCCATCAAAAGAGCAGATGGCTCATATCTAGCCTGATGGAGTTGATCCTACTTGACCCTAATGTCATTAGTATTGGTGATTTGTTGTTGAACAACTCCATGCACAGCTATAAATGACTCCTTAAGATTCTTGATGCTTTTTTCTAACAGATGACAAATCAAACTTGACCATTTGGTCAGTAAATCAAGATAATTTTTGTTTGATTTCCACCTGAGAAGGAATAATCTCATCTAGCTTGTCCTTGACCAGTTTTCTTATTCTGTCTTGATGATCAGTCAGTTGTAGTTTTAGAGCTTTACCAAAGAGATGAAAAGCTTTAAGTTGAGATTTATAGACATCAGTAACTACATCATAGACTTCCTATGGAGTTAGAGATTTAGCATTGCTCCCAAGAATGGTCAAGTACTCGTCCCTGAACCTTGCTAATACTTCATCCATCTCTAAACTTAAGTTTTTGTCCAGCCAGGCATCACATTTCCATCTTGTTCAGCTTTATTTATAATTTTGGCCTGCTGTTCTTGAACCTCTGTCTGATAGGAGAGCATGATAGCTTGATAATCTTGATTTGACATGTCTGAGGTAAGAAGCTGTTGTGAAATTTGAACAAGTCCAGACAATTGATCAACTAACATATCATTGATAGTTGTAGGTTGATCTTCTGTC
The DNA here is from genome assembly GCF_009905375.1 of Apium graveolens. Classification (NCBI taxonomy): domain Eukaryota; kingdom Viridiplantae; phylum Streptophyta; class Magnoliopsida; order Apiales; family Apiaceae; genus Apium; species Apium graveolens. The sequence continues at coordinate 158,628,730 of NC_133649.1, read as the reverse complement.
TCCTATATCCATTGAGAAATCAAGTGAGGTTGTGGTTGAGAAGGGTTAGAGGTGGATGGGTGATCTGTTGGGTTTGAAGTGGAGGGCAGATCTTCAATAGAACCACATGTGATAAATGTCACAGTTTAACTCACAGGTCGAACTATGGTTATGACAGTTTATTGTTCTCCTTGTGGTGGGAAACTCCATTTGAATTAGAGGGGAGTTAACTAGTTTACTATCATGCACTCTAGTCTCAAACCCTTGTACTTCTTTCAAAGTACTATCACTTGAATGTGATATACTTGCCTCCCCATAGCAGGATCATCGGCAATTGAACTCCTAGCTTCAATTGTGAGTGCAATCACATCTAGGATTTTGAGGTGAGTTGTTCCAGTAAGAGGAACCTCCAATTAAATTGGAGAGGATTTAGATATCTCCCCCTCAGGAGTACTACCCTCAAACCTTACAACCTGTGAAAGTTGATTTGCACATAGAGATGCATTTAGAACCACCATAGGGTCTTCAGTAAAAACTGATGAAACCCCTGTATTTGTGTTGGTGTCATCAAGGTATACCCTAGCATGTAGCCTCTCACCAACTAAATTTGGGTCATGGGTGGTGAGAATAGTCTAATGAACTGTGTTACTTGATGTTGAGAACACTTGAGAATCAGATTCAAGTGTTTGATTGAATGAAGAAGAAATTTGAGAAATTAGATTTTAAATTTCAGAGTTGAGTGTTGGAAGCTCCCCCTGAGTAGATGAGGGAGCTTCAATAGATGTGCTCTCTTTGTGTGTGTCATCCTTGTTTATTCTTTCATACACTTGAATTTGTTCAAGTTTTGGTGCATACTCCATACATGGTGTATTTGGGTGGATGCTTTGTTTAATAGATACACCATGTTGAGAGGATGCCTCTAGAGTCTGTTTAATTCCCTGTTTTATAACTGCATCCTGTTGGGAGGGTGCAGAGGTGGCTTGTGGTTAACTCAGTTTTTTTTGCCTTATTTGGTTTTCTGACCAGGTGAGACTAAGTTTCTATATTATCCTCACCACTCTCACTAACTACTTTCAAGGGTGCCTGCCTCTTCTTCTTTTTACTCACTTCAACCTTTTGAGAGGATGAAGTGGTTGGTTTCCTAGATTTTAGTGGTACAGAAGGAAGGGTCTCAGCTTGGGAAGGCCCATGTTGGTTGTCTTGTGTTTGTACTTCCACAAGGATATGAGCCACTGCCGCACTAGATTCAATATTAGACCTCATGTCAGGCATAGGGTAAGGGTAAGTCTTGAATCTCTCCATCATAAATGGAGTGATTTTAAGATTTACAGGTACCTTATTTTTTGTAATAAGTTAACCAGATAGAAGTTTGGACATTTGCTTACAATTGCCTATTTAGTACTATCTATACCATTAAGAATATGAATGTCATGCACTTTATAATTTAAAGCAAACATTATGAATCTAGGAAAGAAGATTTCCTTACCTCTTGTAACTAGGGACATTGTGATCCTGGTGCTAAGTTATTCCAGGTTCAATAAGTCCACATTCAAGTGTCTGTTGTGAGCTATGGAGAACACCAGCTTCTTGACCACACTTGATATGTTGTCATATCTTGTCTTTCTGTAAGTGAAGGCCCTTATGATGGAGTCAAACAAGAAGGACCATTCTTTTCTCAGATTCTTCTTGTTTAGACTAGCCAGGTTGATCCTCTCACTATAATTGATGAAGTCCATGAACTCAGCCAACTCCTATTGAGTAGGAATCTCCACCATTTGCTCAGTTGGAATGCCCAAAGCTTGATTCATATCTTGCTCATTAAACTTCACCTGTTGTCCTCCAATACAGCAGTTCACCACAATAGATACAGAGTTGTCATGCACAACAGTCCTTAATACAGCTGTTGTCCAGAATTCATGCTAACATCCAAGTAGAGGATTATATTAGCAGTTAGAGCTCCTGCAAGATAAGACTCAGACAAAAATTTAACAAACCCATTAAAACTATTAGGAGCTTGATTAACATCTATAAAAGTGAGATATTTGGTTCCATCCTCGGGGATTGCAACTCTAACATTGTTTAGTGCCATTTTAGAGGAATAAATTTGAGTGGGTAAGAAAATTTAGAGAGACATAATTTGAAACGAGAGAGAGCGGTTGAGAATTGGAAAAATTAGATCACTTAGAGATCTCAAAGGCGTAAAGAGGTGTATGTCGAGATGTCTGGGTATTTATAGTAAAAGGTAAATGACTTATCGAGAACTAAAAATGGACGTTTGGAATTTGCTTATCGAGAAGTCATATTTAGAAAATAGATACATATCGATATGTTATTTTCCTGACTCTTATCGAGAACTATAAAATAACTTATCGAGATTTCAAATAGATACCCAGTTTGTCCTGAATGGACTGAAATGTTTCCATTTTTTATTTGAATAAATTAAAGTAAAATCAAGCTGATTTTGTCAAAAGTATTTTACCAAAATAATTTATTAAATTAAATTATCTTAGTTCTAAGTTATTGATAAGTCTAAAATTTATAATTGTAGAGAACTCTGTGAGTTAACACTTATAGAGAACTCTACAATGACTTATCGATAAGTCATAATAAAGCTTGTCGAGAAGTCCTTCGAGAAGTCAAAAAATGACTTATCGAGAACTCACTCGAGAAGTCTTAAAATGGCTTGTCGAGAAATCAATTAGACTTATTGAGAACTCAGTTCTCTAAGTACTTTTGTTCTTTTTGATTTTTTCTTGTGCTAATTTCACATATTGAGAATGTAAAACAACATTTAGACAGTTTTCTTAGAATTGAAAAATTCCAAGCTAAAATTTGAATTTTCAAAAATAAATATACAGAGATTTCTGAAATATTTATAACTCATATTTCAGTTAATTTCCAATTAAATCAAATTAATTTTGATTTATTAGAAATCAATTTGCATGAGTTTTGAGAATCTTTGACATAGCTTTTCATTAGTAGAACCAAAAATGATATCATCCACATAGATCTGAACTAGGATCATATCACCACCATGCTGCTTGTAGAATAGAGTCTTGTCAATAGTATATCTGGTGAATCCATGTTTCATCAAAAATTCTGACAATGTGTTATACCATGCTCTGGGTGCTTGCTTTAGTCCATAGAGATCCTTGAGTAACTTGTATACGAAGTCTGGAAATTCTGGATCTTCAAAGCCAGGTGGTTGTTGCACATAAACTTCTTATTCCAACTCAAATACACTCTTTACATCCATTTGATACACATTAAAATTTGAGTGTGCAACAAATGCAAGAAAAATCCTTATTGCTTCAAGTTTTGCAACCGGAGCAAAAGTTTCATCATAGTCAATTCCTTCCTCCTATGAGTAGCTTTTTGCAACCGGCCTTACTTTGTTTTGATAGATATATTTGAGATGTCATGTCTAATATGTTTATGTTTAGTTTTCAGATCTTAACAAACAGGAAATATCAGTACTTACTGGAATCAGTACTTACTGGAAGTCAGAACTTAAGGTCATATCAGAACTTAAGGTTATGTTAGAACTTAAGTGCGGGAGGACTTATAGTTAAGGAAGGAATCTGATTTACAGGATAAAAGATCGAGACTAAAACAAAAGAAGATATGCATGGAAAGAGTTAGAAAATAAGAAGACTTGTATAAGATATCTGATTGATATATTTTAGGAGACAGAATTATATTGCATATCAATTAGAAGTTATCTTGTAACTGTGTACTATATAAACACAGACATAGGTTTACACTATAAATGTTATTATTATCGAGAAGATCATACATTGTAACCTAGAAGCTCTTAGTGATATTTGTTCATCACTGAGAGAGAACAGTTCCATTGTAACAGAGTTTATTATATTGAGTATATCTGTTTACTGTTACTTGTGTTCGAAATTGATTTGATTGTATTAAACACTGTATTCAACCCCCTTCTATAGTGTTGTGTGACCTAACAATTGGTATTAGAGCTTATCTGTAAACACATATACAGTAAAGATCCAAACAATCATCTTTGAAGAAGAACAAACTCCAACCAAGCCCACTAAAACTGAAGAAACTCAAAAGACTCAAACCCACAGTCGATATGAGACTATTAGGGTTCCCATACTGAGACCTTTTGAGTATCCCATATGGAAAGTGAAGATGGCTATGTTTCTGGAAGCTACAGATCTAGAATACCTTGACATAATTAATGAAGGACCACATATGTCAACCAAGCTCTCTGTTATAGTTGCAGATCAGCCAACAAAGACCATACCAAAGAAGAAAAGTGAGTATACAGCTGAAGATATCTCATCCATTGCCAAGGATGCAAAGGTAAGGCATTTGATGCATAGTGCCATTGATAATGTCATGTCAAACAGGGTAATTCATTGCAGGACTGCAAAGGAGATATGGGATGCTTTGGACACAAGATGCCAGGGAACTGATACAATCAAGAAGAATAGGAGGACTATACTCACTCAAGAGTATGAGCACTTTGACTCAAAAGCTGATGAGTCATTAACTGACTTATATGACAGGTTTGTCAAACTCTTGAATGATCTGTCACTGGTGGACAAGGAATATGATCTTGAAGATTCAAATCTAAAATTCCTCTTAGCTCTTCCTAAAAGTTGGGATTTGAAGTCCACTACTATAAGAGACAACTATGCTCTTGATGAAACTACTCTTGATGAAATTTATGGTATGCTCAAGACTTATGAACTTGAGATGGATCAAAGGAGCAAGAGACATGGGAGAAAGTCAAGGACAATTGCTCTTAAAGCTGAGGAGGAATCCCCCAAGGTGGCTGTCTCAAAGAAAGGCAAAGAAAAGGCTCTCATCATAAAGCCTGATTCAGAATCATCAAGTTCTGATGATGATGATTCAGAAAATGAAAGTTTACCTGAAATAGATGCTGATGAAGAGATGATGAAATTGTATGCTCTTATGGTGAAGGGAATCACAAAGATAGCCTATAGGAAATTCAGAAGGGGAAAGAAATTTTCCAAGAAAGGTGGAAGTTCTGATAAGAAAGGGTTCAGAAAGTATGAAGGCAAAAATGCAAAGTCTAACAGAGGAGACAACTCAAATGTCAAATGCTACAATTATGGTGAAAGAGGCCACATATCTCCTGACTGTAAGAAAGGAAAGAGTGACAAAGGCAAGGCACTTGTCACAAAGAAGAAAAGTTGGACAGACTCTTCATATTCTGAAGATGAGGTGAATTATGCTTTAATGGCAAATACTGATGGCAGCCCTGAAACTGCTGAATTGAAGGTACCTCAAACAACTTATACTTTTCATACTGATGATATTAGTGAGTTGAGATTATATCTTAAAACCATGTTTATTAGTTACAGAGATCAAACTTTAACATGTGAAAGATTAACTTCTGAAAATTTTGCTTATAAGAAAAGGAATGACTATTTGGAAAAAGAGTTAGTTATGTTCCATCAAACTCAGAAAGAAAGAGATGATGCTTTTTATGTTAGAGATGAATTGCTAAAACTGAATCAATCTCTAAAAACTGAGTTAGAAAAAGAAAGAGAGATTATCAGGACTTGGAATAACTCTGGCAGAATAATTCAGAACTTATTAAGTAGTGGAAACTGGAAAGAGGGCTTAGGTTATGGAGATGATAAAAGTGAAAAAAGAACTGAACAAATTAAGCCAATTGTTGTTAAACAGACTGCTAAGCCAAAGGTAAATCCTGTTAAGTTTGTAGCTAAAACTGTAAAGTCTGATTCTAAAAAGATGAAAGAGTTTGTGACAGAAGTTAAGGAAAAGTCAACTTCTGACAAATTAGAACAGGATAAACCAGCTGAAGTTAGCATAGGCTTAATGACTAAGAAGCAGCTTAAGCATAAGCTGAAAGAAATAAGAAATGTCAACAAGGTAAAGGTAGCTAGGAAAAATAGGAATGGAAAGGAAGGTGTGAATAGAAGCAATAATTATATGCCTGTTCCTAATGCTCCTAGAAAGAAATGTTATAACTGTGAAAACTCTAACCATCTTGCTTCTTTTTGCAGGAAGAATAAGAATATAAACTCTTTAACTCCTAAGTCAGGAGTTAAGAGTCGGTCTATTTGGTTTAAGCCACAAAATTCTTGTTTTCATTGTGGTAGTTTATGGCATTCCATTTATACTTGTAAGGAATATCATAGTTTGTACTATGATTATTATCAAATAAAACCTTTTTTGAAGAAAGTTACTTTAATTCCTTCTAGTGTAAAGTCTGATGCAAAGTCAGATATAAGTTCCGATAAACAGCATGTTAGCATAAACTCTGATATTAAATCCGCTGCAAATGCTAACAAACTTAAAAAGGCCAAAGGATCCAAGCAAGTCTGGATCCTTAATACTAACCATTAATGGTCTTTGTGATTGCAGGGCAACAGGAAAGATATCCTAGTGCTGGACAGTTGTTAGGTCCCAATGTGTTTGTAGAAGGGGGGGTTGAATACAAACGGTACCGAATAATCGAATAAATGCGGAATAAAAAAAATGAAACAAAATTCAAGTTAAATAAAAATATTATTAAACTTGAAAGGTGTTACAATAACTGTATCGATTACAAGGTATTAATCTCAAATCAATTATCACAAATCTAGAATAAATTCGACATGAACTTTTTCTATTTTTGCAATAATTAGAATCAAATGCTAAACGCAATTTGAGATTAAGTTCTAGGGATTTTGATCCACTAGATTGTTACACAAGAACAAGAGAATGATTTCTAGTTGATTGAATTTAACTTTACAAACTAGAAATTTAATCTTGAAGTAAGCAGATGAAAAATGAAATATTTGCTGCGGGTGCTGTGTTCTTGTTTTTGACTTGTGTATTTTGGATGGATAATTGATCTGCTGCTTGTCTGCTTCTTTTAATCAACATAATAGAATTGAACTGGCAAGACAATCCCCTGAGCTCAGCAAGACAATCGGTAGGACTATCCTTAGAGCTTAGCAAGACAATCAGAATGAACTAGCAAGACTTTCGGTATGACTAATGATTGTCATACCGATTGTCATAGTAGTTCAAACAGATTGTTTTTGCTGAATTAATAAGTGATTTTATTCTAATAATAATTCTGGTAAGACAATCAACTGAATTAGCATGACTTTCGGTATGACTATTGATTGTCATACCGATTGTCATACTAATACAATCAGTTGTCTTTTTGGAATTAAAACAGATTTTAACCAATTAAAAATTCTGAAAAACCTTAATATTAATTCTAAATTAATTAATCAATTAATTTAATTAATCAAATAAATTAATCTTTGCAGATATAATTTATTTTCTTAATTAAATTATATGACTTAATTAATTAATAGAGAATTAATACTAACCTTGAGCAGCAACCAATCTTCTGAATATCTTCTGAAAATCACTGAAAATTATGAATCAATTCCGCCACTTCAACGTTGACACTCGATGTACTGTCTGGTTCATGAGTGACTAACTTCCGTGACGTTTCTTCATGTCTTGACTTTGACGCTTTGATTTTCTTCAGATTAAATCCTTGTAATTAATGATACTCTGACGAGATCTCTGTCACTTGATTAAATCCACGATCTTGATTTATATCACTGAGGCATGATCAACTTCTTGAACTTCTTCCAGTGAATTAACTCCTCAAGTCTGTAGATGAACCTTCATCTGAATCCTTTGACAGATATTACTTTGCGAGATCTCTCTGACGGTCGATCCACTATTTACTTATTACATTCTTATTTGAGTTGAGTTGAATCCTCGAATATACAAATAGGCTATGACATATGACTTACAATCTCCCCCTATTTGTTTGTTAGACAATAACACACAAATACCTAGAGGATAACTCAACTAACAAATAAGAAAAAGATATAAACATACATGCAAAGTAAATAGTAGAAAAGTTCTGGACTAGATTTAACATTTTCCAGATTCCAAGTAGATGTTCCTCTAGACTGAACATATCTTCAAGTAGTTCCATCTTCATTTGTACAACCACATTTCCTGTTGAGAAGCCCATATCTCTTGCTTCTCCCCCTATGAGAATCAACTGATTAAAGAAGATCACCTTCGTTTTACCACCTCTCCCGTACAATAGGATCCGCAGATAAAAACCAATGGTACTCCCCTAACAGCTTCTTCCCTTACTAGGAAATCACCTTGTGTTTACCACCTCTCCCATACAATAGGATCCGTAGTTACAAACAACAATGGTGTGGTGTAGTGTACATATGATCTTTTTCTTCCTCCCTGCTATTTCTCCCCCTTAGTTGAGGAATCCTCCAAACTATTACTTAAGCTTTTATCTCCCCCTTAAAGAAGGAATGTATGCCGTCGTCTGAAGGAGTTCTCATATTTCACTTGGTTGGAAAAGAAATAACAAGTAGTTTCTCTTTCTTCCTCACTGTGAGTGTGTGATTCTGTTTAGTGTACCTCACATGTGTTTCACTCTTCTCTCCACTCGTGTTTACACTCTTTCTCACAAGTGTATCACTCCTCTCATAGCTCCATAATCCAGCTGTACCTGCAAGGAAAATCACCTTAGCCATCCTTAAGGAGGTCACAGGTGGTGCAATGGGAGTTCGCAAATCCCCATCCTTGTTAAACTCGTCAGATGAATCTGAGTCATAATCTACAAGTTGCTAGTTTCCCTTTTAGGGTTCCAGATTTGAATTCTGGGAAGGTAAACAATGATCCAACGAATTTAGCATAAAGATCAAGGTTCCCTTCTAATGTCTGTGAAGACATTTCCTTGTGACTCATCAGGTAATATCTGAATCATTGTCAACAAGTTGCCGATCTGCACCTATGTCAGATCCACTATCCGCAGATGCATCTAGGGGATTTAATCCTGGGGAGGTAGACACTGACCACTGACATATGGCTTTTGGATCAGTATCCTCTCCTAACACCTGTAAAGGCAATTGGTCCACTAACGAACCTTGAACAATCGAATCTGACCTTAAAATGGTCGAAACTCTTGTTTCCGTCAACTCATCCTTTGTGTGTGTAACCTCTCCTTGTGCATCAAGAATTGATTATGTTTGAAGTGGTGACACTACATCGGATACCTTGGCCGACATGCAAAATTCAATAGACTCACCCTGTTGAGAGAATGAATCTAGTAACTGTTTTTGTGCCTTTTCAGCCATTACATCTTTTTGAGACGATGTATGGGGTCTAGCAGTTGTCTCGGTTTAAATACTACTCATCTATGTATGAGACAGAGCTACTGGGTTGACTACAGAACCTTCCTTATGTGGCGCACTAAGGCACTATCTCCCTCACGCTCATTCATACTACATTTAGTGGTAAGAGAGTGTTGGTTGGTTCTGTTTTTGTGTTTGTCTTTACAGTCTGGGATAGACGTTGTGGGTTTTCAACCTCATGACTGTCAATGAAAGAAAGTCATTGGAGACTGAACCTGTAACACAGAACATATGGTAATAGAGAGAAAATGATTTACAATAGTGATTTCAAAAGATTTTACATGAAATAAGAAATCACTAATGTAGAAAGAAGTTTGATTTTGTTTTTCAATATGAATGAGTTTTTGATAAAACATTGATCACTTAGGGTAAAGTCTAAGTAATTCTCATTCATGTCAAAAGCTTACAAATATCTGCAACATATTGTTAACAAGATATCATTGACCGATACTTGTCAAGTACTTTAGATACTAATTGTTATGTTGCATAAGCAATATATCACTGCACATATAAAACAATATGATTGTGCCTAGTGATAAGATAGTTATAAATATGATGACTCTACTTATTCATATAAAACTGTAACTGCAATTAGAGTGCCATACCATGTTCTTGACGATTGCTTGAGTAGTACACTAGTTCATACCAACCTGAAGTGAGATTGTGAAGAAGAGATTGCATAGTCCAATAGATCTGCAGCTGCAAAGTCCATGAACTGTGGTGCATTGACTTCCTCTTTTGACTCACCAACTAGGAGTACACTTGTACACATCTTACTAGAGTCCAATTCCAAGTGTAATGTGCATCAGGTGCCTGATATGTCATAATATTCTCAAGTCTCGTCACTAGTGCTATATGTTAGATACTGCTTCCTGATAATAACCTAGCAAAATATACAAAATTACAATGATAACATTCCCAGCTTGCAAACAGCCATATCCCTCAGATAAACCTTTGCTGTTATCTCCAAAGGTAACCAGGGGGCCAGCTTTCTCAATCCACATTTGATAGCAGGGCTCTATCTCCGGTCATATGTCTTGATGATCCACTGTCAAGAATCCACACTACCCGTTACACCTGTTTAATGCCCTGCACTTCAAATGGATTAGACCTTCTTCGGAACCCAAACTTGGTTGGGCCCGACATACTTGTAGAATTGTCCTTTGTCAGGCAAAACAACATTTTTAATTTTAACGATCTCAACATCCTCAATGACTGAACATTTGACCTTGTAAATAGCCTTAACAAATTTCTGTTTAAGCTTAGGCACACATGTCTCCTTTCTAGCCTTAGAAGGTCTAGCAGTCTTAGACCTATCATGCTTCATGTTATTCACATGCTGACGAGGAGTAGTCTTATCATTAGACACATGCTTACCATTAAAATAAGCATACATCATATTAAAAGCACAAGACATACAATTAGCAACACCACATGCTTTATGAGAGTGATTAATAGCAGGTAATTTATGCATGGTAGACATGGCATTATTGTTATCCAACTCATGTGTGTCTGAGTTAGTCTCAGTTGCTTTCACAACTTTGACTGGAACTTTCGACTCACTTGACTTGGAAACAATCTTCTCATAAGCATGATCCTCAGCACGTATTTCTTCTTGAATAACAGAAGAGGTCGCATCAAATGGTTCAGCAATTGATGCTTTATAGAGGGGTTCATCAACACCCTTAAGCACATGTGGTACTTCCCTCCCTTTAGCACAGACATGAGGAGGGGAGTTTATGCCTAATTCTCCAATAGCAACATTGTAATCATAACCTATTCCAGATGTTTGATTAACAGATTGCTTACTATAGAACTCTTTAGCCTTCAAACAAGAATTGAAGTAGGCTCTAACCTTAGTCTCAAGACCGGTGATCTTGTCTTTGAGAATAGTTTCGAGTTTTCTGTAACAGTCAACTCTATTCTCTAGAAAAGATACTTGTTCTTTTAATTTATCTTGATTAATGTGCACAAGTCTTAATTCATTGACCTCTTTCTCAAGGTCTGTGATCTGTAAACTTAACAGTTCATTATCACGACGTGCACAATCTAATTTACCTCTTAGATGATAAACCATTTCAGCATCAGAAAGTTTTACCTCTATTCTTGACGATGAAGCTTTTCCATCAACAGCCATAAGAGCAAGATTTCCTTCTTCTTCATCTTCACTGTCAGTATCATCCCAGCTTCTTCCCTTTGCCAGATAAGCCCTTTCAGAGTTCTTTCTTACTTGCTTTGGCTTCCTACATTCTGTGGCAAAGTGTCCCAACTCATTGCAGTTATAGCATCTAGTGGTGCTCCGATCAACCATCCCTGTTTTGTATCCACCACTGCTGGTGTTAGAGGATGAAGATCCACCTTTCTGGAATTTGTTGTAGTTGGACTTGTACTTAAGCTTGGGATTCCTCTTGAATCTGACAAGGGAGAATCTCTTGACAATTTGGGCCATTGACTCGTCTTCCAATTGCTCCAGCTCTTCCAAGGAATAAAAATCATCACTTGATTGATTTGTAGTAGGAGGATCATATTCTGCTACTAACTTATTTTCCTCACCCTTGGAAAACTGTACCATTCTTTCTAAATGTTGAGATTGTTGTTGTTGTTGACCTTCAGCTACAAGTGCATTAGATATGCTGACCATTCTATCCTTCCCGTAGGCTTCCTTCTGTTGAATCTGCTCCAACTCATAAGTTTTTAACACTCCATAGAGCCTGTCCAAAGAAATCTCACTCAGATCTCTAGCTTCTCTAATGGCAGTGATTCTATGTTCAAGATGAGCTGGCAGTGTTAAAAGGAACTTTTTGTTGACCTCCCTGATTGAATAATACTTTCCATTGATGTTCGGGTTGTTGATCAACGCATTGTACCTCTCAAACACTTCAGTAATTCCTTCTCCTGGATTTGATTTGAAATGTTCATATTCAGAGGTTAGGATTTCCAACTTGTTCTCCCTAACTTCCTCTGTGCCTTCATTAATTACCTCAATAGTTTCCCACATGTGTTTAGAATTTTTACAGTTCATCACATGTCTGTTCATCAAGGGATCAAGGGAATCAATTAATATTAATTGAAGGCTGGCATCCAAGGAGGCTTCTTCCTTCTCAGCAGGAGTAAAATCTTCGGGCTCTTTTGGATAGGTTCTGGCTTTAGTAGTCACCACACCATCTATTATTACCTCCGGTTCAATAACCATCGGAGTTTTTATACCCTTCTTTAACAAGTTTGAATATTTGGGATTTGCAACTTGTAAAAATAATAGCATCTTCTTCTTCCACATGATATAATTCTCTTTATCAAATTGTGGAATTTTAACGGTTCCAACTTTATGTGAAGTCATTATGAATTTTTGAATAAATAAAAATTCAAGGAGTTGAAAAATCACAAAAGTCTAGGATCTTGATTTGTTCGTTAATCAGAAGGCTCTGATACCAATTATTAGGTCCCAATGTGTTTGTAGAAGGGGGGGTTGAATACAAACGGTACCGAATAATCGAATAAATGCGGAATAAAAAAAATGAAACAAAATTCAAGTTAAATAAAAATATTATTAAACTTGAAAGGTGTTACAATAACTGTATCGATTACAAGGTATTAATCTCAAATCAATTATCACAAATCTAGAATAAATTCGACATGAACTTTTTTTATTTTTGCAATAATTAGAATCAAATGCTAAACGCGATTTGAGATTAAGTTCTAGGGATTTTGATCCACTAGATTGTTACACAAGAACAAGAGAATGATTTCTAGTTGATTGAATTTAACTTTACAAACTAGAAATTTAATCTTGAAGTAAGCAGATGAAAAATGAAATATTTGCTGCGGGTGCTGTGTTCTTGTTTTTGACTTGTGTATTTTGGATGGATAATTGATCTGCTGCTTGTCTGCTTCTTTTAATCAACATAATAGAATTGAACTGGCAAGACAATCCCCTGAGCTCAGCAAGACAATCGGTAGGACTATCCTTAGAGCTTAGCAAGACAATCAGAATGAACTAGCAAGACTTTCGGTATGACTAATGATTGTCATACCGATTGTCATAGTAGTTCAAACAGATTGTTTTTGCTGAATTAATAAGTGATTTTATTCTAATAATAATTCTGGTAAGACAATCAACTGAATTAGCATGACTTTCGGTATGACTATTGATTGTCATACCGATTGTCATACTAATACAATCAGTTGTCTTTTTGGAATTAAAACAGATTTTAACCAATTAAAAATTCTGAAAAACCTTAATATTAATTCTAAATTAATTAATCAATTAATTTAATTAATCAAATAAATTAATCTTTGCAGATATAATTTATTTTCTTAATTAAATTATATGACTTAATTAATTAATAGAGAATTAATACTAACCCTGAGCAGCAACCAATCTTCTGAATATCTTCTGAAAATCACTGAAAATTATGAATCAATTCCGCCACTTCAACGTTGACACTCGATGTACTGTCTGGTTCATGAGTGACTAACTTCCGTGACGTTTCTTCATGTCTTGACTTTGACGCTTTGATTTTCTTCAGATTAAATCCTTGTAATTAATGATACTCTGACGAGATCTCTGTCACTTGATTAAATCCACGATCTTGATTTATATCACTGAGGCATGATCAACTTCTTGAACTTCTTCCAGTGAATTAACTCCTCAAGTCTGTAGATGAACCTTGTTCTGAATCCTTTGACATATATTACTTTGCGAGATCTCTCTGACGGTCGATCCACTATTTACTTATTACATTCTTATTTGAGTTGAGTTGAATCCTCGAATATACAAATAGGCTATGACATATGACTTACAACAGTGGATGTTCAGGATATATGACTGGAAATAAAGCCCTGCTATCAGACTTTGTGGAGAAAGCTGGCCCAGGAGTTTCTTATGGAGATGGCAACATGGGAAAAACTCTAGGATATGGTAATATTAATCTTGGGAATGTCATCATTGAATCAGTAGCTCTTGTCTCAGGACTTAAACACAATCCGCTAAGTGTGAGTCAAATCTGTGATAGAGGTTATCATGTGGACTTCTTTGAAGAACACTGTGAAATTATAAGCAATTCTACAGGCAAAGTGGTTCTGAAAGGTTACATGCATGGTAACATTTATGAAGCCAGACTTTCAACAAGTACTGATGATTCTGCAATCTGTCTGTTGAGTAGAGCATCATTTGAAGAAAGATGGAATTGGCACAAAAGACTCTCTCATTTAAATTTTAACAATATAAATGAGCTTGTAAAGAAAGATCTTTTGAGAGGACTGCCAAAATCAGTATTTGCTCCTGCTGGCCTTTGTGATTCATGTCAAAAGGCAAAACAAAGAAAATCTTCTTTCAAGAGCAAAACTGAGTCATCAATTCTTGAGCCTTATCACCTACTGCATGTTGATCTATTTGGTCCAGTCAATGTCATGTCTATTACAAAGAAGAAATATGCTATGGTTATAGTAGATGAGTTCACAAGGTACACTTGGGTGTACTTCTAGCACAAGAAGAATGAAACTGCATCTACTTTAACTGATCATGTCAGACAGCTGGATAAGTTGGTCAAAGATTCTGTTAATATTATAAGAAGTGATAATGGCACCGAGTTCAAGAATTCAATCATGGAAGAGTTCTGCAAAGAGCATGGAATCAAACATGAATTTTCTGCACCTGGAACTCCACAGCAAAATGGAGTTGTAGAAAGAAAGAGCAGGACTCTCATTGAAGCTGCACGAACTATGCTTGATGAAGCAAAGCTGCCAACCTACTTTTGGGCTGAAGTTGTACAGACTGCTTGTTTTACACAGAATGCTACACTCATAAACAAGCATGGAAAAACACCATATGAGATGGTGAAGAAAAAGAAGCCAAATCTGGAATACTTTCATGTATTTGGTTGCAAGTGTTTTGTTCTTAAGACTCATCCTAAACAGCTGTCAAAATTTGATCTAAAAGTTGATGAAAGAATTTTTGTTGGATATCCATAATTTAAGAACAAGGGTTGTCATGGAATCTATCAATTTATCTTTTGATGATAAGAAGATTACTGGACTTGAATATTTCAATGATCATGATCAGCTGAGATTTGAAAATGAAGACTTAAATTCTGATTTTGCAAATTCTGATGACTTAAAATCTGATCCTGTAAGTTCTGTGATGTCATTGAAACTGTGGTAACAACTTCAAAGGAAAATGCACCTGTCCAGGGGGAGCAAGCTGGAAATCCTACCACATCTCAAGACTCTCAAGAAGCATCCGAACCTGTCACTGGCTCTTCAAGTTCTGATTCATCTAGTTCTGATGAGCCAAATTCTGATAATTCTGGAAACTCTGATACTTCAAATCCTGAAGGATCCAAGTCAAATTCTGAAGTCTCAGAGAGCATAACTACAGGGGGAGCATCAGAAAATGCTGATAGAGATAACATGGATCATGGGGGAGGATCCAGTTCTAGAAGTCAACTTCAATCTGCAAGGAAGTGAACCAAATCACATACACCTGACTTAATTATTGGAGATCCCGAAGCAGGTGTCAGAACTAGAACTGCAACATTAAATGAATGTCTCTATCATTCTTTTCTATCTCAGACTGAACCAAAAAAAGTGGAAGAAGCTCTTCAAGATGGTGATTGGGTGCAAACAATGCAGGAAGAGTTAAATGAATTTGAAAGAAATAAAGTCTGGACCCTAGTGCCAAGACCAAAGAACAGATCCATTGTTGGCACACAATGGGTGTTCAGAAATAAAACTGACAGTGATGGCATAATTACAAGGAATAAAGCAAGGCTGGTTGCTAAAGGATACTCTCAACAGGAGGGTATTGATTATGATGAAACATTTGCACCAGTTGCTAGATTGGAAACCATAAGAATCTTTTTGGCTTATGCTACTCACAAAAAGTTTAAAGTCTTTTAAATGGATGTGAAAAGTGCTTTTCTTAATGGAGAATTGGTAGAAGAGGTCTATGTTGAACAACCTCCAGGCTTTGTAGATTCAAAATTTCCAAATCATGTCTATAGGCTTGACAAAGCACTTTATGGCCTTAAGCAAGCTCCTAGAGCATGGTATGAGACTTTAGCTCAATTCCTTCTAGAAAGTGGATTTCACAGAGGTACAATTGGTAAAACACTGTTCTACCTCAACCATGGAAATGACCTACTTTTGGTACAGATATATGTTGATGATATCATATTTGGTTATACAAATGCCAAACTCTGTGAAAGGTTTGCAAAACTAATGCAGTCAAGATATCAAATGAGTATGATGGGAGAACTCAGCTATTTTTTGGGACTTCAAGTCAAGCAAAATGAAGAAGGTACTTTTATCTGTCAATCCAAGTACACCAGAAATTTACTCAAGAAATTTGGAATGCAAGATTGTACAACTGCATCCACTCCCATGGTCACTACAACCAAGTTAGATAAAGATACTGGTTCATCAGTAGATATTACTAACTATAGAGGTATAATTGGCTCTTTACTCTATTTAACTACAAGTAGACCTGATATCATGTATGCTACCTGTCTTTGTGCAAGATTCCAGGCTGATCCAAGAGAACCTCACTTAATAGCTGTGAAAAGAATTCTCAAGTACCTCAAGGGTACAACTGATCTAGGATTGTGGTATCCTAGAGAATCAGATTTTAAGCTAATAGGTTACTCAGATGCAGATTTTGCAGGATGCAAAATAGACAGGAAAAGCACTAGTGGAAGCTTCCAATTTCTTGGAGGCAGATTGGTTTCTTGGTTTAGCAAGAAACGGAAGTCAATTTCCATATCAACTGCAGAAGCAAAATATATTGCTGCAGGAAGCTGTTGTGCACAGATTCTTTGGATGAAGAATCAGTTATTGGATTATGGGTTAGAATTTTCTAAAATACCTATTTACTGTGATAATCAAAGTGCTATTGCTATGACAGGTAATCCAGTTCAACACTCAATGACAAAGCACATCAGCATTAGATACCATTTCATAAGGGAACATGTGATGGAAGGTACAGTGAAATTGCATTTTGTTCAAACAGATCAACAACTAGCAGATATCTTCTCAAAACCACTATGTGAAGCTACTTTTACAAGACTGGTAAATGAACTTGGAATGGTTTCAGGTTCTTTCTCTAAATGTGCTTAGTTTTTGTTCTCATGCATCAGACTTTATGATCAGTGTTTACAGATTGTCTTATCTTCTTGAAATCTGTGCTTAAATTACAATTCATTCAATACTGATTATTATCTAATGTGGATCTATATACTCTGATAAGTGTTTTGAATGTTCTGTGACAATTCAATCCAATGAGGATAACTGTGCAAGATGCTGACCTAGTAGTCTTTAACATACTAGAAATCCCATGTTTGAATTAGTTGTTTATGTGGAAACTCATTAACACAAGCAAATTCTGATATTGAGCTTAGTCAAGTTATTTTGTGTATCTTATTACTAAGTCACAAACTAGATTCTTGCTTCTTATCTGTCAAATTCTGATGTTAGTAAATCTTAAGGATGAACTAAATGCTGATAAGCCTCACTTATCAAAAGAAAAGAAAAGAAAAGAAAAGTTAGGTACTCCTTTGAGATCTAGAGTACATATGTTAAAGGGAAGACCCGAGTGCATTGCTAGTATTAAGTAATATGCATTAGAAAAGCACATAAATTTTTCTTGGTGACTTTTCACATTCTCTGATTACTGGAGAAATACTCTGATAATAACATAAATTCTGATAAGAAGTTGTGACTCACTTACACTGAGAAGCCACTGTAAAAAGGAATTTCAAAAGATGCATAAAATGAGCACAAACAGTTGAGGTGGACTCCTGCATAATTTTGTTCTATAGTAGACTTCATGATTGATGACATATTTTAAGTACTTTTCTTAGTTATGACTTATTTCTAAGATGTACCGAAGTTTATCAGGCTTTAATCTTTATGTGATATTATGCTGAATGCACACACTTTCACTCCATATGAATGATGAAAATTACTGTGGTGATTAAGTTGTTTCTGACAAACAGTTAAGTGTCATATGCATCAATTCTGAGGACAAGTTCTGATGGAAGTTCTGATGATCAAACTCTGAAGAAAACAAGTCAGTATTTGTATGAAGAATTACAGAAACAAATATTCACTTTTTGAGTACAGAAGCCATATTCCGACGACCATTAAGTTCTGATAATAGTCAATTTCTGATGTAAATCCTGATGGAAACTCTGCTGCTTACGTGGCATTATTTATTTATTTACTTGACTTATTTGTGGTAAATAGTGAACGGTCATATTTAATCATAATATAATTAGGTGAGATAAAAACAATCATAATCATTAAGGGTTAGTGGTAAACGTGTCTGTCCTGAAAAACTGCATGTGCATGGTAATTATTGCTTATTTCCCGTGCCCCTTAACTCCGGCTTTAACTTTTTACTGACTGTTCACACGTTGCCAGGTGTAAATTGTCTGCCATGCTTAAAAAATTAACTGTTGAGTGGAGAGAGTATATATATATGGGATTTACAAGATTTTCTAATCTTTTAATTATTTTTCTATTCTTAATCTCTCTTATTCTCTCTCTCTCTCTAATATTCTCTGAAGCGTTTTCTTACAGGACTTTTAACAAACACCTTGCCAACATTCTATTTCTCACTTAATTTCTTACAGAGATGAATCTGATAGTGAAGAGAAAATTGAAGCACAGGTTCATGCTTCAGAACCTGTGATAGTTGAAGCTGAGAATGTCAATTTTCAGAAAGAAACGGAAGCTGAAGGGTCAATCCCTAAGGTAAATACTGAAGCTCGAAGTTCTGATACTTTGAAGAGGAAAAGAACTATAAACTCTGCTGAAAAGGCAACTCCTTCATTGGCAAAGAGACTAAAGAAAATGAGGGAAAAGAGGTATAATGCTAAATCTCCATTTGAAGATTCTGCAGAAGCTGAGGAAGGGGATCAGGAATCTCTGATCTCAAAAGAGCCAATTATCATTGAAGCCCTTCTAGCTAAAGCTCAAGCCATTCCTAATACAGTGATCACTCCTACTATTTCTCCGGTAAAGTGACAACAGTTGAAGGTTCAGGATTAAGTCCTGAAATTGATATCACTAGGCTGCACATTCCAACTGTTCTTTATTTGGAAGCTCCTACAGCAGCTCAGCCATCTACAGTCAACTCTCCAATCTTAGATGCTGAGGTACCATCTACACCAGTTCTGGAGATAAATTCTGATGTTCAGAATTTAGATGATGTTATTCCTGAATCTCCAGTTGCTTCACACACTGTAGTGCCGTTAGAACATAATGAGTCTTCCTCAAGTTCTGAAGACAGTGTTTCTGTTGAGACTCCAGCTCCCATTCTGGGTAAGGAAGCATTGGTAAAGAAATTTGTTGAACAGGATGCACCTATTCCTTGGGAGGATACTCACAGAGGTGTGGAGTGGACCAAGAAGTGGAATGAATCAGATTTTATTCCAAGCACCAAAATTCTGACAGAGCATGTGTCAAAAGCTGATGAGTTATTGTCAAATTCTAATTTTAAGACTCAACTCAAGGTTACAGCTATGAGTACAAGAATTCTTCATGGTCTACATTCTATTACTCATGCTAAGGTTGATACACTAAAGGAAAATGCTGACAAGCTAGATCTACAGATCAAGCTTGACAAGAATAGATATATTAGACCTACTCTTGAGAAAGTTGAAGCTATTGAGAAGATTCAAGAGAAGCAACATGCCCAAATTACTGAGGTCCTACAAAATCAAGCTTCTCAGAAAGCTCAATTGGATGAGATCCAATCTTTAGTTGAACTTCTTCTCTTTCTCTTACTTCCTGATGATGCCAAAAAGGGGGAGGAGGTAGTTAAGTCCAAAATGCTCACCTACTCAAATACTGAAGAAGAAGGATGACAAAGGTGATGACCAGGGAAACTCTGATAAGAATAGAGGTCAAGGAAAAGTTCAAGGAAAATCTTCACATAAAGTAATTTTTGATGTTAGCATATCTTCTACACAGAACAAGTCAAGTTCTGATGCTGTGAATGTTAAAAGTCTAAAGTCAAATTCTGATAAGCAAAGCCTGATGTCAAGTTCTGATATTCTAATTCAGTCAGGATCTAAAGACTCTCAGAAGTTTTTACAAACTCTGAAGCTAAAGGGGAAGCAAACTATTGTTTATTATAAAGATCCTAAAATCCAGACATTTGATGAGGAGATAGCTAGAAGATTATTTCTGAAACAAAATCCAGGAATGGATTTGGAAACTCTCAAGGAGGAAGAAGCTAGATTTGCAGCTGAGAAGATAAATCTAAAGTCTAAAGCTTCTGATGCAAAGAAACCTCCAAGACCTAAGGAAAAAGGCATTGTGATCAAGGAAAAATCAAATTCTGAGGCTTCAAAGTCCAAGACTAGATCACAAACTGAGATTGATCCTAAGTCAAAAGGAAAAGAAAAGGTTGGTGAACCTTTAAAGATTCAGAAATAGATAAGTTCTTCTGTTCCTGTTTATCAAGCTATGATGCATGATGATGATTTGATAGAAGATAAAACCGTTCAAATTCTGAAAAAAAGAAAGTTAATTGAAGAATCTAAAACAACCTCTGACACTGCTCAAGTTGTTCAGAATGAAGAACAACAAGCTATAGAAGAAACATCAAATTCTGATCAAGCTATCAAGACATCAACCACTGACAATGATCAAGTTGATTTGAAAAAGATGACAATTGCTGATAAGAAGAAGTTGTTATGGAAGAAAGCTACTCCAGTTGAACCAAAATCCAATCTTATGATTAATCAACTCGTAACATTTGGGTTGAGAGCCAAGCAACCTAGAGATAGAGTTGGATTAGGTTCTGATGAAGAAAATATACAAACAGGAGTAGAAGTTACTCTAAGAGATCCTTTCATATTGACAGACTAACCATATGAACAAATCAAACAAAAGCACCTTGACAAAGTGTTGTCTGCTCAAATTGTGATAGATGCTCATGATAAAGATGATCTAAAAGAGAAATTGATCTTATTTCTCAATGATGGAAGAACTTACGGACTAGCTGATACTGATGTGCTAAAGAAGCCTATCAGAGAGCTTCAACATATTCACTATCTTCTAGAAGTAAAATATGATATTACAAGAACATGGTCAGAATACATTTTGAAGGCTATAAGAGATCTTCTCAGAATCTCTGGTACAAAGGCTTCTCAGTACATTCCAATGATTACTAAAGATGATGGAAGAGAAATTCCTATGCTGAAGAACTCTGCTAAGGTGGAACTTATTCTGAAAGGAAGATGCTTATGTTATAATGAAGACTCTTCACATCCTAGAGTTATCAGACTTGGTGATAGACTTGAAAGAACATCAATTCAAGCTCTCAGAACAACCATTTATCAAATTGGTGACAGTAAAGATGAAGAACTGATGCAAGTCAAAGCACAGTTAGTTAAAGTTCTGAGAAAAGCTGAAGATAAGCTGGTAAAAGATTTTGTTAAGAATCATTATGGATTTAGATTGATCTAGTGATAATGTTAAAGCTGCATGTTCTGTAAGTTGTAGTTAATAGTCTTATTAAACTCTCATTGCATTTGAACTTAAATGTTTTTGACATTATCAAATTTATTAACTTGTATATTTTTGCATAATTAACAAGTTGGGGGAGATTGTTAGATATATTTGAGATGTCATGTCTAATATGTTTCATGTTTAGTTTTCAGATCTTAACAAACAGGAAATATCAGTACTTACTGGAATCAGTACTTACTAGAGGTCAGAACTTAAGGTCATATCAGAACTTAAGGTTATGTCAGAGCTTAAGTGCGGGAGGACTTACAGTTAAGGAAGGAAGCTGATTTACAGGATAGAAGATCGAGACTAAAACAAAAAAAGATATGCATGGAAAGAGTTAGAAGATAAGAAGACTTCTATAAGATATCTGATTGGTATATTTTAGGAGACATAATTATATTCCATATCAATTAGAAGTTATCTTGTAACTGTGCACTATATAAACACAGACATAGGTTTACACTATAAGTGTTATCATTATCGAGAAGATCATACATTGTAACCTAGCAGCTCTTAGTGATATTTGTTCATCACTGAGAGAGAATAGTTCCATTATAATAAAGTTTATTATATTGAATATATCTATTTACTGTTACTTGTGTTCGAAATTGATTTGATTGGATTAAACACTGTATTCAACCCCCTTCTACAGTGTTGTGCGACCTAACATGTTTCTAGTGACAATCCCATTTTCATCCATTTTGTTCCTGAACGCCCATTTTGTTCCAATTACACTTCTATTCTTTGGTGCAGAACTAACTCCCAAACTCTATTTCTTTCAAACTAATTTAGCTCCTCTTGCATTGCAGATATTCAATCAGGATCAAGTAGAGCTTTCTCAGTTTTCTTAGGCTCAACTTGTGAAAGAAAGCATGCATGAAGACATTCATTTGCAGTTGCACTTCTAGTCCTCACTCCAGTAGTTGGATCACCAATAATTGCTTCTCTTATGAGACTTCTATCCCATTTCCTGGTGTAAGTTTGTTGACTTTAATTTTTTGTATTTTCTTCAACATTGGCATGACTTGCAGAACTTTCTCCTCTTTCTCCACCTGAGTTTGTGCTATCAAATTCAGATGTTTGAGATGAGCTTCTATTTTCATGATTCACTTGTTCAGTTAACTCTTCTTCTATTATGTAATTTGTGTTGATTTCAGCTTCATCCTCAGAATCACTATCAATGTTGAAATTTTCAAATTTCAGGGCCTCAGCTTCGTTTTCATCAAGGCAATCCAAGCCTAGACACTTGTCATCATCAAAAGTTACATTTTTGCTTTCTATAATTTTCTTTTGCTCAAGCACATATACTTTGTAGGCAGTTCTCTCCAATGAATATCCCAGAAAAATTGCTTCAAACACTTTAGAGTCAAATTTTCCCATATATTCAGAGTTGTCTTTCAAAACATAACACTTGCTTCCAAACACATGAAGATGCTTCACAGTAGGCTTTCTTTTAGATAAGATTGAGTAGGGTGATTTTCCAAGATTTTTGTTGATGAGATATCTGTTTTGAGTATAGCATGCAGTGCTGGCAGCTTCTTCCCAAAAACTTGTTGGCAGTTTGGCATCTTACATTATTGTTCTAGCAGCCTCCATCAATTTTCTATTTTTCCTTTCAACAACACTATTCTGTTGAGGCGTCCTTATTGCTAAGAATTCTTGAACAATGCCCTTGTCTTTGCAGAATTCAGTTAGAGTTGCATTTCTGAATTATGTGTCATTATCACTCCTCAACCTTTTCACACAACTCTGATCTTCATCCTACTTCTAAATCTTCTTGATGTGTTCAATTATGATGTGTGGAGTTTCATCCTTAGAGTGCATAAACTCTACCCATGTGTACCTTGAGTAGTCATCCACCATTACAAGTGCATACTTCTTTCTTGAAATTGATAAGACATTTACTGATCCAAATAAGTCCATATGAATAAGTTACAAAGGTGCACTTATAAAATTCACATTTTTAATCTTGTGACTAAAAATTTTCATTTTTCCTTTTTGACAAGCCTCACAGACCTTATTTTGAGCAAACTCCGAATTTGGCATGTCTCTCACTAACTCCTTTTTGACTAGAGCATTGATTGCCTTATAGTTCAAGTGAGAGAGCTTTTTATGCCACAAATTACTTTGCTCCACAGATGTCTTGGTATAGAAGCAACCGATTCCTTTCTTATTTGCTGAGTGTAAATCTGCAACAAACATGCTTTCCTTTCTTACTCCTTTCAGAGCAACTTCACTATTCTTTTTGCTGATGATTAAGCATGCTCCTTTGTAAAATTCAACATTGAATCCTCTATCTGTGAATTGACTGACACTTAGCATATTTACTTCCAAACCAGCAACCAGTGCTACATCTTCAATGACAATATTTCCAAAAATTAACTTGCCATATCCCATTGTGAAACCTTTGATGTTGTCTCCAAAAGTCACTAATAGGCCAACCATCTCCTCAAACTGTGATAGCAGGGCCTTATCACCTGTCATATGTCTTGAGCATCCACTGTCTATGATCTATATGACTTTCTTCATTTTTCCCTGCACGCAATGAGGTTTAGGTGTGTTTAGCTACCCAAGTAGTGTTGGTTACTTCCTTCTTCTTAACAAAATTTACAGAATTAGAATGAGTTGATTCAGAAAGAATAATGTTTATTGATTGATTTGCATGTTCCCTTTTAGCTGCATACCCAATATTGACTTCCTTGAGGTCTACTCTTAGCTTGTGACAACTTGTCATCATTTTCATGTTGCATGGGATGCAATTAAACTTATCACAGAAGTAATATGGATCTTCATTATTTGCTTCATTATTTGCTTCATTATATTTGCATGCTCCGAATCTCGGCTCACTAATAGCCTTTTTACAAAGGTGAGTTAGATGATTTGTAGAGCCACATTTCTAACACTATTTTCTAGGAGCATTTGCAATAAATGCAAAGTTATTGCTCTTGTTTATCCCAATTTTCTCATTTATGTTTTCTTTTTCTTTCCTGCATTTTCAGTCTTAACCTCCTTGATTGGCTTCTTGGGGTTTGATCAACCATGGACTTCTTTTCAGTTTTAAAAGGTGGAGTTGTTTCTGTACATTTCTTTTCATTGTCCTCATCGGAAATTTCTTGCTTTATGATCAACTCTTCTTCACTGAAATTTACTTCACATGCTTTGAACAGTGGTGAATCAACTTTTCTCAGCATAGCTGGAACATCTTCACTTATAGTTTCTTTTTCCTTGTCACCTTCAACTTTCTTGTTACTGTTCAATGCATCATAATCCAAGCCAATAGCTATGTTAGCACATGGATTGTTTTTCTCATGGTACTGACCAAGTAACTGAGATGCATTTCTGAATGATTTCAGTTTTACCTCATTCTTCTCTAGCTTTTCCCTCAACATAACTTCTATCTCAGTAGCACACTTTAGCTTATTCTTTAGATATTCATTTTCTTGCTTGACAGTTTCAAGCTCAACAAGCTGCAGTTCCAGATTCTGTTTCTCAATCTCAAGCTTCTCGTTAACTTTTGACAGCCTACTCACTTCCTCAGTAGCTGCCACCATGCTTGTATGGATGTGGAACATTTCTATGCTCATCTTTTCAACAGTTTCCTTATATTGACTTTCATTTAAATCAATGATGGTAAGGGTTGGCACCTGTGTTTTTGATAAGGATGACTCTCCTTACTCCAAGGCCATAAGTGCATAGTTTCCAAACTCCTCATCGTCATTATTTTCAGAATCATCCCAACTTTTTCCTTCTGCAATATAAGCTTTTCCAGGCTGTTTCTTCAAGAAAGCTTCATACTTTGCTTCCAATTACTTTGCTTCCAATTCAAGATAGGCCTTGTCCTTTTTCACTTTCTTTGTCTTTCTACTACTGTGGCAAAAGGGCCCAATTCATCACAATTGAAGCACCTGATCTTTGACCTTTCAACAGATCCTGTCTTGTAGCCACTTTTACCACCAGAGTTGTATTGTGTTTTTCCTTTACAACTGATTTTCTTGTTGGATGTTTGTCCCTTATTTTTGAAGAACTTTGGCTTCTTCACTCTAATGTTAGAGAATTTACTTGATAAGTAAGCCATGGACTGATCTAACTCATCCTGTTCATCCAAGGTATAAAGTTCATCCTCTTCAAGTTCAAGAATAACTTGCTTCTGTGGTTCCTTGTTCTTTTGCTCATTGCTTGAAGCAACTTGAGTCTGGATTTCTTGTTCATCGTCAGATGACTGGATGTCATTAATAACTAGAGCACTTGATCCATCAACAATGTGCCCTTGACCAGCTCTTAAAGATTTTCTTTAAATCATTACCAATTCATATGTTTTTAAAATACCATACAAAACCTCCAATGTCATTCTGCTTAAGTCTCTCCCTTCTCTAATGGCTGAGATTTTCTGTTCTAGGTGGTCTGGGAGGGTGAGCAAAAATTTCAAGTTAACCTCCTCAGCTTCATAATATTTGTCATGAAGCTGCAAGTCATTTATCAGCTTTTTGAATCTTTCAAAAACATCACTTATAATCTCCTTTGGTTTAGCCATAAAACCCTCATACCGAGATACCAAAATCCTTCTTTAATATAACCTAAATTCATGTTCCTTCACATAGAATTTCTAGTTTCATCCAGATCTGTTTGGTTGTGTCACAGTTGATAAGTGTAAAACATAATGCAATGTAACATGTAACCGAGGAATTGTAACTCAACATGAAAACAGAAACATATAAACAAACAGGAACCCTAAAAGATGAAGACATGACACATACAAAGAATCAAGATGCATTGACTCTCTAAGTCCACACTCAGGTCATGGGAAGAAGTTCATTAACATGTTCAAGCCTCCATGAAGAATAAGACACCAAAGGACTTGCAGTATCAGTTACATAGTTTGATTTGAAGCATTAAAGATCAAGGGTTCAGTGTTTGAAGCAATGGATAATCAACCAAGATGTATCAGCTCAGAATTATCAAGGAAATTGAATTAAAACATTTCATGCTAGTTGCTTGTGAACTAGACCAGTGCACCAAGCATCAGCATATCAGAAAGGGTTTGATTTAATTATTCACAAGGACTTTAAATAGTGATACAGTTATTGAAACCTAGATTTTTTCTAAGGCAAAGAATACCCTCTAGTGTTACAGGCCGCAAGTAAAGATTCCAGGAAATTTGGTTAAGTTAAATTTTCACCTCCGTGACTCTAAGGTTGCAAGTAAAAGCAAGGTGATAAATTGTCTAAGTCAAATAGACTGGTCGCAAGTAACCTTACAGGAAGCACTCCAGTCGCAAGTAAGCCTTAGAGATGCATCCAGTCGCAAGTAACTTGCAACTAAATATCTCCAAGGCAAGTAGTCACGAGTTTCTCAGAACAGGGGAATTCAAGGGCGCAAATTTCTATTAAGTAGTTGCAAGTATCTCAGTTAATAGAGGAAATCAAGGTTGTAAGTAACCCTATTCTATAGGGTCGCAAGTAACAGACTTGGTGTGTTTTCCATTGATTAATTGCTGCATAAATAAGAAAAATATGTGGTGTAATTAAAGCCATCTGTCCAATTGTTTGTGAAGACTACAAAAGCAGCAATTGAATTTTATTTCAGTTGGTTATCTTCTTCAGCAGAACAGTTTAGTTTACGAGAGCTCCATTAAAGCTTCTCATTTATTATCCTTGTAAACATAGTGTTATGCTGCTGAATTTATTGTAGCTAATCAATACATTGATTATATTGTAGCAACCTCAAGGATTATATTAATAAAATAATATATTCCTCGAATTGTTTTTGTGTATATTTTGATTCCGTACTTATAACGAAGAACTTGTAAGCGAATCAAAAAAGATTATAGGTATCGTATTTAACCCCCTTCTACGATACTTTGGGATTACAATTGGTATCAGAGCTTGTTGATTGACATACAAATCAAGATCAGGAGAAAGAAACAAGTTCTTGAAAAATTTCTTGAATTTTTTAATTTTCAAAAATTCTCATATCTTGATTTTTTTGAACTTTATATAATTTTAATTCCGCCAAGATGATGAACAACCAAAGAATTGGAAGTATCAAGGTTCCCCCATTCGACAGAGATAATTACAACCTATGGAAGAAAAAGCTTCGAATCCACTTTATGTTGGGATATTACTGAATGGCCCTTATTTCCCGATGGAAGTAGTTGTTGAATCCACAACTGCAACTGGTGCAAGAATTCCTTCCTCGTCTACTCCTAGGGATCCGTCTAAATATACGGAGACTGACAAGGAGTTGATAAATCTGGATACAAGCCTTCAACTCATAATTATGGAATCGACCGACAATGATATGAGTCATCAACTTCTAGGATGTAATAGTGCAAAGGATATGTGGGATACCATTGAGCTTTTAATGGAAGGTACTGAAGAAGTCAAAGAAAAAAGGATAGATATGCTGAAGACTCAGTATGAGGCATTCAAACTTCAACCCGGACAAACACTGTCTTCACTCTTTGAGAGATATACAAGACTGTTAAGTGAATTAAAGCTGCAAGGGAAAGCTTATCCTATACGAGAGTCTAACAGAAAGTTTATGCTGACGCTCCCAGTTAACCTGGAATAAAAGAACACATCAATCAGGGAAAGAGATGATTTTATAACTATGTCCTGGATGTAATCTATGGAAATCTAAGAACTTATGAACTGGAGCAAGAGTAGAGAGCATTTTTCTATGGACCTGCTTCTATTGACATTAAGAGTATGGCACTTGCAAAAACCACTGCACTTGTAGTTCGTCAACCTGAAAACCAAGAAGACAAGGTTTCACCCTCCTCAATAATCAAGGAAATTGTCATAGCTGAAATTGCTTATGGTGAGCCAGAGGATGAAAGTGAGTTCTACACTCAGGAAGAACTTGAACAGTTGGAGGATATATCTATGGAATACATGGCTGCAAAATTTAGTCATGTTAGATTCAAAGGAAACCCAAATATAAATCAAGGGGTTCATCAGGGAGATTTCAGAAAGTAAGCTACTCATCAGGGTCAAGCTCCAGAGGAGGCTACAAGTCAAGTTGGGTAGACAAGAGCAAAACAAGATGTCACAACTGCAGTTAGTTAGGGCACTTTGCATCTGACTACAGAAAGCCCAAAGCAACAAAAGGAAATGATTCATATGAAAAGAAGGGAACTTATTATAACGACTCGTGTATTTTTCTTTTTATTTTAATATTTAAAAGTGTAATAAAGGTTTAAATAATTAAATAAAATGTGTGTAATGGTTTTGGCAGCAGTTGTTGATTGATATTTAATTATTTGTGATATGTTGATATGTGGGATAGAATTGTGTGATTTACTAGTGAGTTATACGATTTTATTTGACTTGTAACAGTGATTTTATTGTAGTTTTAATTCCATAAATATTTGCATTGTCTTTAAAATTAGTTTTCTAATTTTATAATTTCAATAATTATTTTTAGGACTTTATAAAATTGATAAATCAATATTCCATTAATTAATTATTTTTAAATGATTTTCTGAGTGTGTTTATTCGTAGAATCCATATTTAATTCAGGAATTCTTTAAAAATCATGAAACTTATATTTTATTAATTTTGTATTATTCTGAGAATTTTAAAATTATTTTGGAAATTTTCGGGAATCGTTTCACCCGCGCGACGTTTCGTTATTTGTTAAAAAGCGGGTACAAAGAGCACCTTAAAAAGTGTTTTAAAAATTTCAAAAAATATGTTTTTGTAAACTTCGGGATATTTATGACATTCTGATATTATTTTTGTTATTTTCGGGAATTGTTTTGCGTGCACCTCGGTCCGTTAATTTCGAATTTCGGGGCAACCCGGACTTTAGAAAGTTTATATTTATCCTTGCAGCTACGTGTACGTTTTATAAATAAAGTTAGGGACACGTGTTTGTGCCCTGTGTCCAGTTGCTACACCTGTTAAGGAAATAAAATATTTTTTTTACTCCCTCTCCTGTTCATCTCGGTGCCCCGGTTTAATCTCACAGTCTCTCACTCTCGATCTCATCTTTCTCTCTTTTCCCTTCCTTCGTTTCTTCCCTTCTGTTATTCCCTTTCTTCTTTGGCTTTACTGCAGTTGCTGTCCTTTCTTTCTCTTTCTTTTACAGCTGCCGCTGTTGTTTTCCGGTGGGTTCAATTCTTGTGCTTCAGTTTTATTTCAGTCTATTACATGCATATATACATATGTATATGTGTGTTTATATATGTGTGTGCATTGTTGTGTTACTGTGTGCGTGTGTGTGAGGTGTTGTGTGTGTGTGTCGACCGTGTGTGTGTGTTTGGGCGGCGCGTGGCCGTGTGTGTGCTCCCCTGTTCATTTCTGTTGATTTTGTTGTTGGGCTTGTGCTCATTTTTCTTTTGGGCCTTGTTGGGCCGGGTTGTGCAGTGGATTTATTGTTATAATCCTAAAATCTTATTTCCTTTTTATGCAGGAATTATTGAGTAAAATTCGTGATATTATTAATTCGTGTGGGAAATATTTTTAGTTAATCGGTATAATTTATTTGGATCCCCGAATATTTTTGGGCACCAATAAATTTTGCCGCCGTACCGCGATGACTCGTTACGAGCGGACGGTGGACGGTGATGACGATGTTCTGAGTCCTAAATAAATAAAATGATTAAGTAAAATGTTTCAGACTTAAATAATTAATTTCAAATGGTGTTGTGAGGTACGTTGTATAAAATGATGGAGTGATATTGTGGATTGTTGTGATTGTTGACGTCGATTGTAATTGACAGGTAGTCTTATAAACAAAAAAGTTGCTGCCAAAATTTTCTAAAAAAATATATTTGTAAACGTACGTACTTATATTTTGTGTGTTACCCCTAATTGTGTTTGGGCTACGTGATTACGTGATTATGTGCATAATAACTATACGAGTCGGGTAATCGGATTGGGTTATTAGGATTTGAGGATATCAAGCATGTCGGTATAACTAATTAGGGTACTCTGTATTTGTAGATCCCAGTCGCGTTTCCCTAGGACCGAAGCCAACGTGAAAGCTACTTAGGGCTTTGTAAAGCTTTGTAAGGCAAGTACCCCTGACCATTCTTTTATGGTTCAGTACGTATGAATAGCTATATGTTTTACTTTCGTAATGGAACATAAATGTTTTAAGTTACGTATCCCCTGTAGTTATAAATCACTGGTTTCAAATTGTTTTGGGGAAAAGTAACTTCGAAAGGTACCTATCTCGAATGAAATGATTTACGATATGGATTTTATATGTGTGCTGGTAAAATGAATGGTTTTGAAATGAGATAGGTACAATTGTTTTGAAAACTGGATAAAACGGTCAGATATGGGATACATTGGGGCCAGAGTAGGCCTATTGAGGTGGCGTAAGAGGCTAATTCGGTTGCGCGCAATATAAAACCGATTAGTCCAGCAGGTCAGAGACCTAGCTAGTCTATGAGTTCCGGAACAGGTAAATGGGATGGTAGTTAGAGCCGTCTGGTGTTGATATCCCGATCAGCTGTCTTCACATATCCGCTACGTATCTGATTTGGATTTGTGATTTCCATAGAGTATAAGTAGTTGATACGGTGGTTTTATAAAAGTGATTAGCATGCTAAAATTTGACTCTGGTATTTACACAGCACACTACTATATTGTTTTGATAAAGCATGCTAGTTAGTGATATCCAGTTATCTCCGGTTTTTATTATAAAATGTTGATATCATGATTACAGCTTTGTTCCTATTATTGTTACATTACTGCTTTTATTCCGTTATTCATATGTTGGTGCTGCTGAGCGATTATGCTCACCCTTGCAAACTGTTACGTATATCTCGCAGATGCCTAGAAGACCAGTCAGACATACCCTTGTTCCCGCCCCTTCTAGACCCGGCTCCTCTGAGGTAGTTTGTATCAGGCCATGAGGTCTGATGAGTTGCTGAATAAAGTTAGAGTGTGTTAGATGTTGAATAAAGGGTTTGTAATAATGAGAACCTAAATTATACTTGAACCTGGATCGGATCTTGATTTGGGGTCAAGTTAGTATATTTTAATAATAATCTCGTTATTTATATTTTTGGTATTTATGTTTGGTAACGTCAACTCCTGACCCCGGGGTTGAGACCCTCACACTTATGAAGATCTGAAGAGGAAGAATAAGAAGCTGAAAGAGAAACTGAATGCTTATGTTGTTAAGGAAAAGGGAAGAGCGTACATTGCTGAAGGAAAAAGCTGGGATGATACTGATTCGGATGAAGATGACGAGTATGTAAATCTGGCTCTTATGGAAGACTCTGCAGAAGAATCACCACAGTGATCTCAGGTTCCTGAACTTACCAATATAAATATGTTTATGTCTGAATACAAATATACTATGCATGAACTTACTTTAGAATTGTATAATGTTCATACAAGCATGCTTGCATACAAACTTGAAAATGATAAGTTAGTTCTTAAAATGGAGAGTTTAACCACTGAGAATGAAGAACTAGAATTGCTTGTAGTTGGCTTAGAAGACCTTAAACAAAAGAATGAATATCGAGAGAATAAGGTTAAGTGAAACGCAGACATAAAAACCATTCTTAGAACTCAAACTACTAACCTAGAAAAGAAGTTACAATCGTTTAAGAATGCAGCTTTGACTGAAAAGGAGATAATAGATAGTCAAAGATTTAAATCTAAGACTTCAATAAGTCTTGACTATTGTAAGCTGAATAGTAAGAAGCATAGTTTTGCATCTGAGATAAACATGTTTGTCTCAGAGAAAGTACCATATGTTATTAAGGATGATGTATCTCCATTGTTCACTGAGTCTGTTTCAGAACCTTTGGATGAAGAAAGTTTGATAATCAATGAGGACTTGATTGCTGAAGATAGAGAGAAGGAGAAGGTAGAGGAATCCCCTAAGACTCTTAAGGCTCCAGCTAGTAAAGCTCAATCCATAGCTGACCTAGGTGATAAGGTGGATAGGAAAGAACCTGACACGCTTAAGAAACCAGACCCTATAGTAACTCTAAGAATGGTGAGAGTGCTAAGGTTAAGGCTAAGAAAAACAGGAATGGAAAGGTAGGTGTTAACAACAAATCTGATTTTGCATCTTCCTCATATGCATCTAGAAAGTTATGTAATAATTACAATTCTGCTGCACACTTTACACATGCATGCACAAAAGCTAAAGTAGAATCTGTTGCAACTTCTAGTATGCCTACCATTCCTAACATGCCTAGTTTTCATGAGCCCTGTGGCATAGTTGGATGTATGCCATGTGCATTTGTTACCATGTTTAAATATTTCAAAGCTTTTCATGCAACTGCTAGCAATTGCACTGACACTAAGACAAGCATGAGTAATGAGTACATACAGGCTAAGACTGTAATACCTCCTATATCTAAGTCTGGCAACTCTGGTGAGACTAACACTGAGAAGGAGTCAGTCAAAGTGAAAGCTAAGCATGTTAAGGTTTCATTTATTGATTCTGTATCTACTCCTAAACCTTCAGGACCCAAGAAAGCTTGGGTACCAAAGTCTTCTTAATCATTCTGTGTTTGTAGGGTAGGAAAGAAAGGAAAAGATCATGTGGATTATGGATAGTGGTTGTTCTAGGCACATGACAGGAAAAAAGTCCCTGCTCACAGGTGTGGTTGAGAAAGCTGGCCCTATAGTTACCTTTGGAGATGACATCAAAGGATTTACTACGGGATATGGCAGTTTGGAAATTGGAAATGTCATCATTGAAAATATCTCTCTTGTGGAAGGATTGAAGCATAATCTTCTGAGCGTCAGTCAGTTTTGTGACAAAGGATACAATGTTGACTTTAGGCCAGAAAGATGCTTGATCACTCACAGGAAACATGAGAAGCTTGCTTTACAGGGAGTAAGGAAAGGTAATTTGTTCGTAGCTGACTTGAAGTCTACCTGTGATGGAGTAATGAGATGTTTCTATAGCAAAGCTTCGTCAGAACAAAGTTGGATATGGCACAAGAAGCTCTCGCACTTGAACTTCAAGATAATGAACTCTCTGGTTAAGAGAGAATTAGTGAGAGGTCTACCATAAATCAAATTCTATCAAGAAGGACTCTGTGAAGCATGTGAAAAGGGGAAATCAAAGAAAGCATCACACGAAAGCAAGGAAATGATAAGCATAATTGAACCTCTTCAGTTAATTCACATGGATTTATTTGGTCCAGTGAATGTGTTGTTACTATCAAGGAAAATATATGCTTTAGTGATATTCGATGACTACTCAAAGTACACATGGGTGTTGTTTTTGCAATCCAAGGATGAAACACCTCAGTTGATAGTGGATCATATAAAGAAGATTGAGTTGGAAGCGAAATTACCTGTCAGAAAAATCAGATCAAATAATGGGACAGAATTCAAGAATGCATTTCTAAATGAATTATGTACAGAGAAAGGT
Organism: Apium graveolens; assembly: GCF_009905375.1. Lineage (NCBI taxonomy): Eukaryota > Viridiplantae > Streptophyta > Magnoliopsida > Apiales > Apiaceae > Apium > Apium graveolens. The sequence continues at coordinate 158,594,666 of NC_133649.1, read as the reverse complement.
ATTTCGAGACAGTACTCAGCCCCAAGAACTCCACAACAAAATGGAGTAGTAAAAAGGAAGAATCAAACCTTGGTTAAAACAACAAGGACTATGCTAAGTGAATCAAGGCTCCCTACCTACTTCTGGGTTGAAGCTATCAACACAGCGTGTTACACTCAAAATTGTACCCTGATTAATAAAGATTATGACAAGACTCCTTATGAGGTTATGGCTGACAAGAAACCAATACTGAAATATTTTCATGTGTTTGGAGCTAAATGTTTTGTGCTAAGAGAAGGAAATGAGCATCTGGGAAAGTTTGATGCTAAAGCTGAAGAAGGCATTTTTCTTGGCTATTCTCTGGAATCTAAAGCTTACAGGGTTTATATATTTACTAATCAAAAGGTGATTGAAAGCCTTAATGTAACATTCGACGATACCAAGTTAGCAAGCCTGCAAAGAGAAAAGGATTCTGAATCTCTGGAATTTGAGAACCTGTCAGATGATCCTTTAGATATAGAAGAACCTGAGATTGCTAGAGCTATACCTATAGTACATAGCAATGCTGATTTTGGATCAAGTGGTGGTAATGGTGGAAACAATGATTATGATAATCATATAGGAACACCTTCAAGAACTACTACACAAAGATCAAAATCATGAAGTCATGGTGGCAGCAACTCAGGGGGAGCAGGAAGAGGATCTACAGTTCACACTCAACATTATGCTGAACAAGGGGAAACATCAAGACCTTATTTATCTTGACAAAGAATTTGGAATATAGACCATCCCTTTGAACTGATCATTGGTGATCCTGACACAGGAGTGAGAACTAGACATGCCACACATAATCAATGTCACTATTCAGGGTTTCTCTCAGAAATGGAACCTAAGAAAGTGGATGAGGCACTTGAATATCTAGATTGGGTAATTAAAATGCAAGAGGAACTCAATCAGTTTGAGAGGCAGAAGGTGGGGAAGCTGGTACCCCGACCAAAGGACAAGTCAGTGATAAACACTAAATGGGTATTCAGAAATAAGCTAGATGAAGATGGCATTGTAACGAGAAACAAAGCCAGACCGATAGCTATAGGTTAGTCTCAAGAAGAGGGCATAGATTATGATGAAACCTATGCACTAGTAGCTAGACTTGAGGCAATCATGATGTTTCTAGCATTTACAGCACCTTCAGATTTCAAAGTTCATCAAATGGATGTAAAGAGTGCATTCCTGAATGGGGAGCTAGAAGAAGAAGTGTATGTGGAACAACCTCCAGGTTTTGAAGATCCAAATCTAGCTGATTTTGTATACTTTCTATTCAAAGCTTTTTATGATCTTAAGCAAGCTCCAAGGACATGGTATGACACTCTCTCTGAATTTTTACTTGAAAATGGGTTTACTAGAGGTGTTATAGATAAAACTCTGTTTCATAAAATGCATAAATCTGATATGATATTAGTTCAAGTATATGTTGACGACATTATATTTGGTTTTACTAATGATGATCTTTGCAAGAGATTTTTTAAGCTAATGCAGAGTAAGTATGAAATGAGCATAATGGGATAGCTGGACTACTTTCTTGGATTACAAGTGAATCAAAGGAAAAATGGTATATTCATTGTCAGTCCAAGTATATCAGAGAACTTCTCAAGAAGTACAATATGGAAGATTTAACTCTAACAAAGACTCCAATGCCAACAGCCACTAAGCTTGATCAGGACAAAACTGGTAAGAAAGTTGATATCACAAGCTATAGAGGTATGATAGGCTCATTACTTTATCCACAGCAAGTAGGCCAGATATTATGTTTGCAACATGTTTATGTGCTAGATTTCAAGCTGACCCAAAAGAGTATCATCTTATAGCTGTTAAAAGGATATTTAGGTATCTTAAGGGGACTCCAAATCTTGGTATTTGGTACCCAAAAGGTACAGGTTTTAACCTAGTTGGCTATACAGATTCAGATTTTGCAGGTTGTAATATTGACTGGAAAAGTAACTTAGGAAGTTGTCAGTTTCTTGGAAGAATATTGGTATCCTGGCATAGCAAGAAGCATCACTCAGTATCCAAATCAACTGCTGAAGTTGAATACATAGCTAATGGAAGCTGTTGTAACCAAATATTGTGGATGAGGAACCAACTCCGGGATTATGGTCTGTGTATCTAAGATTCCAATATTCTATGATAACACAAGTACAATAGCAATCTCACACAAACCAGTTCAGCACTCAAGAACAAAGCACATTGATATCATGTATCACTTTATCAGAGAGCATGTCACAAATGGCACTGTGGAATTACATTTTGTACCCACAGAGGATTAAATTGCAGACATCTTCACAAAACTACTTGATGAAAACACTTTCTCTAAGCTGGTTAGTGAACTTGGTATGTTAAATCTTTCTAATTAACAAATTAGAAATTAATAACTGCAATTTGTCCTAAATAAATCCACGTGTTATTTAATGTCAATATTTTAAGGACATGTGGATTTATGTATCATTATTTACTTCTCGTATTTCAAATATTTGTGTGATTGTATCTAATTGATAAATATTTTAACATACTCATATTGATAAATTGGTTGAAAATAATTTAATCACTATTGGTTGAATTATGAGTAAAATATTGCAGCATAATTTTGATTGAACTAATTGAGACTGGATTAATTCAATGATAAAAATCTCATTCATAATAAATCAAAGTTGTGATTTATTAATTTTAGTGGACTTTAAATTATTTGATATTTAAAGGGGTTCATTAAAATTAATTTGAAATCAGAAGCACAATTTATTTCATAAAATTATAATTTAATCAATTTAATGATATTTATTGTGGTTTTATTCTATTTTGTGTAGACAGAAATAATTATCTAAGTCAGTTACTTGCGACCTCAGAGTATCCAAGGGCGCAAGAAAATACTTGGGTAATTTTCAGTTGATCAATTTCTGTCACAAAGCTATCAAGTCGCAAGTGAAATTAAGAACCATCTTACTTACTTGCAACCTGATAACCCCTTGGTCACAAGTAGCAGCTCAGAACACCATCTCAGTTACTTGCGACCTGGCAGTCCATTGGTGCGCAAGTAACTGACTTCAAATCTATACAATCTTGTTACTTGCGACTGAGAAGCGCAAGTAACTCAATACTTGCGAATGTTGTCACTGTATGACAGTTACTTGCGACCTGTATCACACAGGAGTCACAAATAATTCCCTTATAGTGTTCTGTGATAATTGGTGTATATATATTCAAATCAATTCATTTTCACAAATATATTCACACGACTATACACAGACGCATGTAAGGGCGATAAACTGGAGTAATTTTTTTCAATTGAATCCGTACAAACACTCTGCCCAAATTTCAAAAAATTTACAGATTATTGGAGCCCATAACATACTATTTCTTTTGAGTATAAAAACATGTGATTTCATCGGTTAGATTTTGAGATCAAAGATTGTGGTTTTCTTGACATAAGGGACTGTTTGGCTTAGTTTAAATCAGAATAATTGATAATTTAATTCAAATTGGCTTAGTTTATTATTGCATAATTGTTCTGCATTATTTTGTGTATTGTATTAGTTGCGAGTTATTATTTTTAAGTGCACGATAAATTAGTTTTACAGATACAATTTTATTCTCATTTTTTAATTATAATGGCGGATAATATTATGATACCTAAAAAAATTATGTCTCGGTTATAAATCGCAATCCAGCTCACTTAGGATATTTTGAAAATTGGATTCGATTTTTAAACGAGCACTCGATTGTGCACTATGCCCTAACTACTAATGTACAATTGAATGTTAAGCTCCTCAGACTCGTTCACACCACAACTCTGTACACTTCAGATGAAGATCAGCTAAGCTTCATGTTCCCTATTGAGGATGAAATGGTATTAATCACTGATGATGATTTCAATGAACATCTCCATTTTCCTCAATATAATTTTAATGTTGTGCCAAGAGTCTATGAAGTCTAAAGCTTCTTCAGGGGCATAAGGAGCACCATGCCAAATGACAAGTATCCCAAGCATTTCAATAAAAGTCATCTACCCAAGCCTTGGAACTTACTCTTCAACATTCTATCCTTCTGTCTGTCTCCCAAGACTGGTGGATTGTTGTGCAAGACATGCCTGTACTTTAACAAGACTAAGTCAAATTGACAATCCTAAGTAAGTTGTATTGTAATCTTAGTTTGTATTTTATATTTGTAACATTTAAAGTCTGTAAAATGCCAAAGAGCATATTGGAATTTTTTTTTAAACAGTATCAAGCCTAAGAATTCTATCTGGAAGAAGATCATGTCAAGTTCTCTATAGAACAAACTGGAGATCTCGAGGTAAAATCTCAAAGTACAAAATTGCAGACCAGTTCAATATCCAAGATTTACAATCAATAAGCACTCCAACCAGCTGGATTGACAAGTCTACAAAAAGCAGCTTGAAGAGTGTGAAATATCAAGGGTGAAGATTAACTGACAAAGGAAGATCAAAGTTAACACAGTATGCAAAGATATGCTAAGCCAGAAATGGAAGATATACTTTTCCTAAAATGGGAATGACAAGTGACAGTTTACTAAAGTTAATAGCATGTCTTATTTTACACTGTGTAAACTAACAGTTAACAAAATTATAAAGTTAACACTGGTCCTTTGTTAGAAGTAACAATTTTAGATTAAGAACTCTTGTATTCTCTCAAGAAAGAAGTTAAGCTCTTTATCAACAAAGAGCCTAGAAATTTTGTAGCAGAACATTCTTAATTTTAATATAAAATTAAGTGAGTTTTGAAAGATCTGTGTTCTTTATTATTGCATGTTTAATTTTTGCATGAACACATTTCACTACAACAATTGATTTACTTTGTTCACAACCAAAATAGTTCAAGAAAAGCATTAAAACACATAAACACATTCACCCCCCTATATGTAATTCATTACCAAACAAGTGGTATCAGAACAAAATCTGAAAGTAAACAGATTCAAGATCTTGGAAGAATGAATACACAAAAAATCAGTAGCATCAAAATTCCTACCTTTGACAAAGCTAACTACACTCTTTGGAAAAAGAAAATGTTGTTGTTTATCAGGATGGCCAATCCACTCTATATTCATATTCTCAAAAATGGGCCCTTCACTCCTATGGTTAGAGTTGAAGAATCAACAGATGGTGATATGGTCATTCCAGCTCATTATGCACCAAAAGACCCTTTTAAGTACACTGAGCCTAAAAAAGAGAAAGTTTCCCTGGATAGTGGCTTGCAACTGATATTGATAGAGCCACTTGACAATGTAATGTACAACAATATTATCAATTGTGACACTGCCAAGCAAATCTGGGAAAAGATTGAAATACTCTGTGTGGGAATGAAGGAAGTTAGATCTAATCAAAGAAGGATATTGATTTCACAATATGAGGGTTTCATGGCCAAGCCAAAAGAAAGTATCACTGGTGTGTTTGAAAGGTTCAATAAGCTGATAAATGACTTGTAGCTCCATGACAAATATTATGAAGCTGAAGAGGTGAACTTGAAGTTTTTGCTCACACTCCCTGATCATTTGGAATAGAAAATCTCAGCAATCAGAGAAGGGAGAGATCTAAGCAGGATAACACTAGAAGTTCTTTATGGAATCTTAAAAAATTATGAATTAAAAATAATTCAAAGAAAATCATTAAGAACTGGTCAAAGGCATGTTGTAGATGGTTCAAGTGCTCTAATTGTCAATGAAATCCAGACCTCTAATGATGAGCCAAGATCTCAAACTCTAGTTTCCTCAACAAGTGAGCAAAGAACAAATGATTCACAAGAACAGGTCATTCTGGAACTGGAAGAAGATGAGTTCTATACATTGGATGAACTTGATGAGCTTAATCAGTCAGTAGCCTATCTGGAAAGAAAGTTATCTAACATTAGAGTAAAAAAGCCAAGATTCTTCAAGGGTAAAGGATAGTCTTTCAACAAAGACAGTAGCTGGAAAGGAAAAGGGAAGTACACATCTGATAGCAAAAATGGTTACAAAACTGGATCTGTTGACTGAATCAAAGATAAGGTGCTTCAATTGTGATGAACTAGGCCATTTTACTACAGAATGCACGAAACCCAAGAAAGCAAAGAAAGATAAAGCTTATCTTGAACTGGAAGCAAAGTATGAAGCTCTTCTGAAGAAACAGCAAAGAAAATCTTAAATTGCAGAGGGAAAAAGTTGGGATGATTCTGATAATGATGAAGATGAAGAAGTTAGAAATTATGCACTAATGGCCTTGGAGCAAGGAGAGTCATCCTCATCAAAATCACAAGTACCAACTCTCACTACCATTGATTTAAATGTGAGTCAATATAAGGAAACTGTAGAGAAGATGAGCATATAAATGTTTCACATACATATAAGTATGTGTTATTCCTAGAGGACTAACAATGAGATTTACAGAAGGGGGGTTGAATGTAAATCTCAAAACTTTTTCAGGTTTTGAGAAGTTTATTAAAGCAGTGTGTTCTAGATGAACAAGTGTATGAATTGCTTTGAGCTAATGCAGACAGATATATATTCAAACACAAAATGTAAAGAACACAACAAACTTTAAAAACTTTTCTGGTGGATTTGTTGTTCCACCAGAGATGGTATATTAGAAAATCTGTGTTCAACAATGTTGATCACAGCTGCATCCTAGTACAAACTAGATGAATTTTCTCTCAAGATATTTCTTAACAGCTCTGGAAAATCTCTCTCTAATTACTAGCTTCTTCTTGGTTTATATATTACCAAGTGTACAAGTGAAAAACAATATAAAATTACAATAGTAAAATAAGTTCTTCACTTGCTTCTTTTCCTGTTCACTCCAGTACTTTGTTGACTATTGCATCTTTGTACTAAAGAGGAACGGCTGCTTTTTCTGTTGATCCTGAAATTCGGCTGCCACATCTCAGTTTTCTCTGTCAACCCATGTGCCTCTGTCTGTAGGTACAACTACCACTTATCAACGGCTAATTAGCAGAACATCCGTTGAAGCTTTCATCCGTTAATGACTTCATCCGTTGAAGGATGTTATCCGTTGAAGCTTTCATCCGTTGATGCATTTATCCGTTGATGCTCTCATCCGTTGAAGGATGTTATCCGTTGAAGCTTTAGAGACATCCGTTGAAGCTTAGCTTCTCATCCGTTGAAGGTCTTTAAGTCATCCGTTGATACCACTTCATTTATACAAAATTACAAGGCATGAAATATTTACAATTGGCCTTCCTATCTGCATATCATCTAGTAGTCAACATGACTTATAGTTTCTCTCAACTTCTAAGAATTACATTTTAAATACAGAGACTGAAATATGCTACAATACTAGACTTATTTCTAAGTAAAGCTACACCATCAACGGATAGCCAAAGTGGTCTTATCCGTTGAGGCTACTGACACTAAATTTCTACTTAAGTATTTTGTTAAACATATCATCAAACTAATGCACATATATTCCTAACAATCTCCCCCTATTTATGTCTATAAGAATTGTAGGCATAAATTCAGGGTTAACTTGATGATAACAAAACACTTAACAAATATTTGAATTGAAACTAAGTAGAAATATAAAAGTGCTGCAAAAGTGTATGTACTAGGAGGTAATTGAAGATTTACAGTATTTCCAAGGGTGCTCCTCTAGCCTGAGCAAATCATTATTTTCTTCTTTGTTCCCTGGTTTTCTTTCCTAGCCCTTTGTCATTTTCCTCAAATTGGAGTTGGAGTTGTCTGAAGAATTCAGCTTCATCTTCATCACTGATATCCAACTTAGATTGCATTTCTTTGAGAGTTTCATTGCTGGCAATCTTGAGTTGGTCTTCAAGTCTGAAAAATCTTCTGACTCCTTTGTCATCTCTAAATTCCATCAACCAATGAGGTGATTTGTGAATTTAGTTCCCCTTTCTTGTATGAGTAAGGTTCTGGGCAAAGCATTTGGTTCCCTCCAAGTCTTCCTTATGTTGGCAATCTTGTTGAGAATTTCAGTCTTGGCTGTTCTGGTAAAGCCAGAATCCTTTTTGATGGCTGAAAAGACTCTGATCAAGGTAGAGTAGCCTTCATTTAGAATCCTGTAGAGAGGCCATGTTCTTTCCCCAGCTCCCTTATATCTGAAAACCAATCTCTCTGGTAGCTGTCTGTAGGCAG